>NW_026048455.1:2237500-3437500 GCF_023864345.2 Schistocerca serialis cubense | reverse complement strand
TGTAAGCCACCTACTTTGTTGATGGACTACATTTTCTAAGGACTCTCCCAATGAATCGCAATCTGGCACCCGCCTTACCAACAATTAATTTTATATGATCATTCCACTTCAGATCGTTCCATACGCATATTCTCAGATGCTTTAGAGAAGTTGTGTTTGTTCCGCTATGATATAATCATACAATAAAGGACCCTTCTTTCTATGTATTCGCAAAACATTACATTTGTCTATGTTAAGGGTCAGTTGCCACTCCCTGCACCAAATGCCTATCCGCTGCAGATCTTCCTGCATTTCGCTGCAATTTTCTAGTGCTGCATCTTCTCTGTATACTACAGAATCAACCGTGAAAAGTCGCATGGATCTTCCGACACTATCTACTAGGTCATTTACATACATTGTGAAAAGCAATGGTCCCATAACACTCCCCTGTGGCACGCCAGAGGTTACTTGAACGTCTGTAGATGTCTCTCCATAGAGAACAACATGCTGTGTTCTGTTTGCTAAAAACTCATCTATACAGCCACACAGTTGGTCTGATATTCCGTAGGCTCTTACTTTGTTTATCAGGCGACAGTGCGGAACCGTATCGAACGCCTTCCGGAAGTCAAGGAAAATGGCATCTACCTGGGAGTCTGTATCCAATATTTTCTGGGTCTCATGCGCAAATAAAGCGAGTTGGGTCTCACACGATCGTTGTTTCTGGAATCCATGTTGATTTCTACAGAGTAGATTCTGGGTTTCCAGAAATGACATGATACTCGAGCAAAAAACATGTTCTAAAGTAATACAACAGATCTAAGTCAGAAATATAGGCGTATGGTTTTGCGCATCTGCTCGACGACCCTTCTTGAAAACTGGAACTACCTGTGCTCTTACCCAATCATTTGGAATCTTCCGTTCTTCTAGAGACTTGCGGTACACGACTGTTAGTACTAAAACAAATCAGCTAAATTTCGATTACGCGATAAATCACACAAATCTGAAGCTGTAAATTCAACTATATACTTAGGGATTACAATTACAAATAACCTAAATTGGATCGTCCACACAGATAATACTGTGGGTAGAGCAAACTAAAGACTGCGACTCATTGGCAGATCGCTTAGAAGGTGCAACGAGTCTTCTAAAGAGACTGCATACACCACGCTTGTCCGCCCTATTGGGAATATTGCTGTGCCGTGTGGGATCCGCATCAGGTGGGACTGACGGATGACATCTAAAAAGTACAAAGAAGGGCAGCTCGTTTTGTATTACCGCGAAATACGGGAGATAGTGCCACAGAAATGATACGTGAATTGGAGTGGCAATGATTACAACAATGACGTTTTTCGTTGCGACGGGATCTTCTCATGAAATTTCAGTCACAGTTTTCTCCTCCGATTGTGCAAACATTCTGTTGGCACCCACCTACATAGGGAGAAATGATCATCACGATAAAATAAGAGAAATTAGGGCTCGCACACAAAAATTTAAGTGCTCGCTTTTCCCGCGTGCCGTTCGAGAGTGGGACGGTAGAGAGACAGCTTGAAGGTGGTTCATTGAACCCTGTGACATGCACAGGGTTGTGAATAGCAGAGTAATCGCGTAGATGAAGATGTAGATGTATGTGAGTCGTCGCCTTGACAGAACTTTTTTAAATATATACGCTACTTTACTGCAATCATATTTTCACACAAATTCACTTTATTTTTCACTGGAAAATAATAAATTTATTTAAGGATTGAAATGAGACATTCAACGATAAGAACTTAAATTTAAGAAAGAAATAATATTTAACTTATTCAAAATCAAATTAAACCAATGAAAACAAGAACCAAAATCATTTTGATAAGGATATTTTTAAGGAAACTGCCGTTCTCTAAGTCATTTTCTTATTTTATTTTTTCTGTTCTTTTTTGATATTTTATTGAAACACAAAACTAAATCTGTGTGATAACGATGTATTTTACTATTATATAATATAAAACAGAGTACAACCCTTCCGATAGTACAAGATAAGAACGACGAACTTTCAAAAACATCGGAAAAGGAACACTGTCTTATCCCAACTTTCCAGAGCGGGTACGTCTTCTCGGAACAGAGTCTTGTTTAATTGTCCATATCGAGATTCATATCGGTGTACAACAGAATCAACTTCTCTTACCCGGTGCTACCCAGCTGCGGCGGGGATCCTTCGAATGCTGTTTAAGTACACTGATGTCCAGAATGAAATCAACGAATCGCTGTTTCCCTGTCTTGAGCCTAATTCACTGTATATTCATACAAACTGCGAATAGATGTCTGTACAATCGTCTTCTGAACAGAAAATTCCATTCCGGTCAACGGACAACCACGTCAGCGATGACGTCAGGGCACCTATTAAACGGGGTAGTGTTTGCCGGGTACTCCCGCATTCACAATCGCTGTGTATACAGTTACCGATGGTGCAGTACGCCACAGAGAAAACGCCTACCATACTATCTGCGATGGAGGGCTATAAGAAGAATGGAAGAAGGACAGTCGCAAACCGATGAGGCCGGACGGCTTAATAAGAATCGTTCTGTCGTTTCTCGGATAAGGCAATAATTGAAAGAATAAAAATCTTCTCTGTTTCCAAGCCGCGTCACTTCGAATAAAATTCTCGAGTCTTCGATTCGTAACTCCGTCATTGCCTTCAGGAGTCAAACACTTTACTCCTAACGACGCTGACGAAGCTATCCATGGAAAGCTCGAGAATATACGCGTCTGGAAAACAGAGAAGAATTTATTTAGTCATGCCGCAGCGAAAAACTCAGAAGAAACAATTTATAGAGAGCGAAACGGCACCCTCAGCCCAGGGCAAGGCGGACACTTGTCATATCAGAAAGAGAGCACTGTTATTTGGATGTAAGGGATGACAGTACCGCTTTAGTACTGCACACCACCTGGCAACTGACCTCGTAGCATCCACTGCACGTGTTGTATTGAGGCAATCGGTGTCAGAAGGCTTCGACAGAGTGGCGTTTATTGTTGGAGACCTACTGTATGTGTACCGCTGGTGCGTCTTCACAGAAGGGAACGTCTGGAGTAGAGTCCTCAACGTGCCACCTGGGCGGTCGAACGGAGGGCCATAGAAATTGTTATTACTGTTTTTTCAAAAATGAGTCCAGACTTGGTCTGGAGAGTGATCCTCGATGCATTCGCATCTGGTGGGAACGTGGAACACTATTTCGGGACCCAAACTGTATGGCTGGATAGGCAAGGTTTAACTGCTGTCAGGTATCGGGACGAGATTTTTGACCTCAAGTGCTGTTGTTGCGAGGTAGCGTGGGCCCAGAATTTGTACTGTTGGATGATAATGATCGACCCCATAGAGCAAGAGCGGTTGATGTTTCATGGAAACGAAAGATAGTGCACGCACGGCGCGGCCTGCTCATTCTCTCGATTTCAGTCCAATAGAGCATGTCTGGGATGCATTAGGGGGGTAGGTTGCATCATGTCAGCACCCATCAACCACTCTCTACAACTTTCGAGCAGCTCTCCAGGAAGAATGGTATTTCACGCCTCAACATGAGATTAATGATAGCATTTACATCTTACCGCATCGTTGTCGGACCAGCATTACCGCCAGAGGTGGCCACACCCCATACTGAGCACATTAAACAGTTGTCGGCATGTTGTGGAAATCTGTTAAGTGGGAAGAAACGAAGATCATTGTTTTCTACCATTATGCATGTTGCAGTTAGCTACGTTCTGTCATTTTTACATTGTTTCTAGTTTACTATCGCTTGTTTATAAGGTTATGTGTCAAAATAAACACAAATTTGAAAAATGTCCGTTTTTTGCTTTAATTTTTGACACCAGTGTAGTTAACAAAAGTCTGACGGTATCTGGATGTGTACTGCAATTGCACCTCTCGTTCCTGTAACAAATTCCAAAAGTGAAATACATATCCGAAACCATCCCAAAAACGTAGTGCACAGGAAGTCCTTTGATCCAGTTAATCGCATGTGACTTGGATAGAGGAAAAGCAGGGCTTAACCGAGCGAAGGAGAACGGGGTTCGCCGGCCGCCGCTGCTCGGTCGCAAGTTCGAATCATGCCTCAGGCATGGATGTGTGTGATGTCCTTTGGTTAGTTAGGTCTAAGTAGCTGTATGTCTAGGGGAATGATGACCTCAGATGTTTATTCCCATAGTGCTTAGAGCCATTTGAACCATTTTGAAGTACGGGGGGTCGATCGTGTGGGACGAAACTCGAAGATAGAAGGCAAGCGTCTTCTGAATTGGAAGCCACACGTCCGCGGAAGGTCCACATTCCACACAATGTTCATCCGTGTCAACAGCTTCAACCATCCGAGGACGACTCACAGCGCTGTGAGAACAGGACTTTCCCGTGGTCGCTAGCTCCAGATCTCCATCGTATGCGGTTATGGTCGCAAAGACCGTTCGGAAACTGGTTGAGACGGAGCTCCATTCGCTGACAGCGTCTATTCCTGCCAGTGTCAGATCACCAATGGCAAGGCGTGACACTCGTTTCCGCTCCCAGTCACTTTCGATTATTTTACACCAAGTATTCTTTCGCCCTCTTACATGGCTGTATAGACCGCTTTTGTATACCAAAAATTCGGTAGTTTTATTCACCGTGTGAGCACTGACGCGTCAAAACAATATAGTTTCTCTCTGATATTCTCAGACGTATCCATATCTTACTGTGCTGAATCCATCCAACGAACTGTCTCATACACATTATATCACTGTCACGATTTACGTCACTGGTTGTGGGGTCACAAGATCGCTTCGGATTAGTTCTACACCATTACTACGCTCCAAAGAGATGTTCGTTTTAGAGGAGTTGATTATTAATGTGGCCTCGTACGAAAGTGAAACGTGGAACAGAAGTAGTTAAGACAAGAAGAGAAAAGGACTATCTGAAATGTTGTGCTACTTGAAAATGCTGATGATTAAGTGAGCTGATCGAGTAAGTGATGAGAAGGAAGCGAATCGCATTGCGGAAAAAAGAAACTGAAGGCACAACTTGACAGAAAGAAGGGATGAGATGATATTAAACATTCTGTCTTTGGAGGGGGAGGTGGTGAAAGAAACTGCTGAGGGGGATCAAGGTATAAATACAGTAATCTGGGTCAAATGGATGTAGGTTACAGTAGTTATTCGGAGATGAACGGGCTTGCACAAAATAATCTTGTCCGCTCCCCGGTAACTGAGTGGTCAGCGCGACAGAATGTCAATCCTAAGCGCCTGGGTTCGATTCCCGGCTGGGTCGGAGATTTTCTCCGCTCAGGGACTGGGTGTTGTGTTGTCCTAATCATCATAATTTCATCCCCATCGACGTGCAACTCGCCGAAGTGGCGTCAAATAGAAAGACTTGCACCAGGCGAATGGTCTACCCGACAGAAGGCCGTTTAGAATAATCTAGCGTGGAGAGTTGCATGAACCCACTCGTCAGAATTTACTCCATAGCAATGATAAGGTTATGTTCGAGATTCCCTGACTAACTGAGTCTCACAGTGTGACAATGGCAAGGAAACACTTGAGTGCGACGTCGCAATTTCAGTCTTTAATAAGGCTCATTTGAAAGTGTTGATACGAAAAATATTAGCTGCTAATGAATCACCGTGTGTATCAGGAGGGCGACAGAGAATTAACGTTCTGGAGGTGCGGAGATCAGCCTTCTATGAGATGTATGTACTACACTTCACAAACTGGACATCATAGATAATCGACAAATGTTCAAGACAAACCATTAATCTGCTTGTTGAATTAAAAGTGGCGCTCCACAGTGATCGCAAAAATTATCACCCTCCAGATAGAAGGCGAACTCTTTGGGAGTTATAAACCGTGCAGGCCACTCAGCTAGGGATCCACTCCTAAAGAATGCATACCGAATCTGATTGATGCGACGGGATGATGAAAACAGACGGAATGGGATGCCATGCAACGGAATGCGAAACAATTTGTGGAGCTTATCGTGAAACGGGCTCTCCTGTAAGGCGTATTTGCAGATATTGCGATAATATGTTTTATGGGCGTGAAGGAAACAACCATTCAGAGACTGAATTTGTTCACTGGTTCAAGGTGTTGTGAATTGCAATGTCACACACTTTTCAGGAGGGATAGCTTGTTCTAAAGGAGTATGATTTTGATACGCACACCGGGAATCAAACAAAAGCAAGTTATTTTGACCGGTTATTAGCCTAAAGCACTGCTCGTACTATAGTTTTAGTTCTCTTACGCCCATTTTCCAATTCTTAGTTGCTATAATGTACATAATCTGTACAGCCCTCGTAAGATCACGAGAAAAAATCGTAGAGGACAGAGCACCTTCAAATTCCCGTAGCACGATAAATAACTTTCCAGCCAATGTAACACGCAGATTAGCAGTGGAGATAATTGTGTACGAATGCGTTAAGACACTGATGTTATTTGATCTTAATACCACTCTCTTGGTGATTCTAATTTCCAGGGTTCCTTTCATATACATTTCCTCTTCAGATCGCGATTTGGAGCCGAAAACGGATTTCTTACTGAACGATGGGATAATTTTGTTCACCTCATTTACAAATTTTCGGGGAGGTTCCACAGATTGCTTACAATCACCAGTTTGATGCTTTGTTTGAAATTTCGTTGTCTTACATCTTCCAGTTCTGTATCACTGCCACTGTATTACGTTGCCATTCACCGCTTACCTAGAAATCACTGCAATCTGTGTCGCGCGCAGTCTAATTTGATAACGTAGCTTGCTACTACAATGCACATCTAGTAAACTGCATCGAGCAATCTTGAAGCAAGAAAACACCAACTTTGCTAACAAGTGCTCTTTGGCCTATCTTGAATATCCGTAGCTTTTCTTGTCATTACAAGGTCATATTGCTACGAAATCACTCCAAATCTGTTCCTAATAGATTTTTTCCCATTCTGCGGATGATATTGCATGTACGTAGTTATGTTTAGTACCTGCTCCTCCGACAACGATTGTCCTTTACTAAGTTTCGTTGGAGACCTGATTTGGGCTCCCTATCCGACAAGGATAATGAACTACTGTGTATGTCCCGACACTTGTTTTAATACCACTTTCAGTTGTGAAGCACGTTCCATCATCATGGTGCTCCTATTTACGTTTCCTGCGCAGTCGACAGTATACGACACAACAAACTCCAATGAATCATCTGCCACTTTGTTCCCACCCTCTGAAATTCCTTGGGTTATCTTCTGACGAAATGTCAACTTCTGAAACTAATGTTGCAGATATAATGCAATGAGCGCGTTTTTCATCGTTGCTATTGCTCTGATATGTATGAACACCGCTAGCACTGTAGCATTGTTGTGTGGACTCGTCTACTTAGCAGTTCAACTACGTTCTGTAGCCCCATGCTCTGCTCACCATTGGATACCTCCAGTACCGCCTCCTTTTGACATTAGCAAGAAATATTGTGGTTCAATAGTATATAATATGTGGGGTGTCGAATGCCGTGAATATCACTGGCGTTTTGCGGCCTCACACTCAACGGGTTCCATGTAGTGACGAAACGAAGCATGTCAGATGTTTTTAGCAGGTGGTGTCAGCGACCTAATGTTCCATTTACACAGTCCTCTCAGATTACATACGGGACAACAACTCACAGATGCTGCTCTAGCTCTGGAGGGTATGTTAATAGAGTCGGGGGGACGCGGAAAACACTGCACTCGGTGTTACATTACAGAAACAGAGCGAACAGGACAATATCATTGACTCTCAGTCCAACGGGGGAACGACTTACCAAACGGTTAAATTTGTCAACTGTTCGCATATCGCTGTGGTTAAAGTACATCAAACATGGCAATATGGCGCTATCCAAAACTGGAGCCGAGGCAAATGTGGGGTATCATGGGTATTAGATGGGAGGGGTAAACAGCGGGTGGGGTGATGTCTTTAGGGGAATAGACTAGCAACCATTGAGTAACTGACCACTCAGCTGAACGAAAGGGCTACCAACAGTGACTCCTCAAAGACAGTTAAGCGAACGTTGCTGCTTATGGGTCATACACCTATGCTGACTGCTCATCCTCCGCAACGAATGCTGGAATTTGCAGGCCACTATCGCAACTGGAATTCCACTGAGTGATGACAGGTGACCTTTTCAGGTGAATCACATTTCACACTTCTCAAACCAAGTAGATAATTACTCAGAGAGCGCACAGGATAAGGTTATGATTGTGGATGGGGCTGTAAACAGTTGCTGTGAGTTGCACAATCAAACACACAACTTTACTTTTCTAAGAACCACTCATTTACAAATTGCTTTAAAAAATCTCAACCTAACAATACGGCTGAAGGCCTAGTTAAATAACTTGAGATTATTTCTGGGCTGAAGGCCCAAAATCACACCACAAACAACAAGTACAGCTGAAGGCCTGGCTTAGAAATCAAAGCAATTAAAAATAGAAGGTAAACTTTATTCTTTATTTAAAGAAAAAGAAACATGCAATTGAAAACAATTAGCGGCTGAAGGCCTACACTACACGTCTGAAGGACAACTATAATTAAAATACATTAATAAGCAATTTTTCCAGCCAATAAATTTCTTTTTAGACTTACAACAGAACAGACGAAAGCCTAATTAAAGAAATATTAACTTACTGCACGGCTGAAGGCCACAATCAACTTCGAAACAACGGCTGAAGGCTTGAACAACAAGTCATACAGACAATTTAAAATAAACCCCTTCCTTCTTATAATAAAATTTCCTTTAACGAATACACACGGCTGAAGGCCTCATTAAAAGGGGTTCACGTAAATCCTCGACTGGGGCTTAGGGCATGGATTACAAACAATTTCAGATAGAACAAATTTTCAGGAAAAAATGTTCTCTTTCTTAACATAAAATCAATCTCCAAAATTGTAATTTAAACAGCTGAAGGCGTTTATGTAAAATTTAAAAAGAATGGAATTACTACACAGTGGAAGGCCTCGCACAATACTTCAAACTAAAATGAAAATCACAATCTAAAAAAAACAAAACAAGTGGTGCTCAGGCACATTCCAAGGGCCATCCTGAGAAGATAGCTCAAATGTAAAGTGAGTTGAGACAGGCAGACAAGAGCTGAAGTAAAATAATCGAATGGCTACCCAAAGTAGTGATGACCCAAGGATCGACCAACAATTTAACCAAATCCCTTCCATCTGACCAGCTGTACAACGATGGAAAATATCGCCGAGGACGAGGATACAAACAGTACTATATCTTCAGAAATTGGCGTTTAAAAACAGCCAATGCAACAATAACCACTCTAAGAAAATATGAACCAAATAACTGAAAAGTCTGTCGAACTACACGCCATGCCAGACAGCATCAACACGACGAGGAAAGGCACACTGCCAGAAAAGTACGCTAACGATCAGGGCAGGTAACTGGGGCGTTAACGGCCGTAGCGCAGAAAATACTGCTGATGCACTTCAATGGTAAGTAACAGTCAATTTAATAATTACTCCCAATATAGGAAGATGGCTGCAAGATTTCACCTACCCCAACACATCATATGTTGCTGCTAGCCCGAATGGCCCAGGAAGCAACAACCCATAAATAAATGAAAAAATTTTACAATTGTTGATGCTTCATAACAAGTTAACTGATCACTCAACTTCAAGGTCCAGGTTTGTTGGGCAACGAACTTTGTCGCTCTCGCAACTAGCGCCTCACGATCCGACAGCGCGTGCATGCCGCCAGCAGTCCTGGCCTGGCCCCGCGCAGTGGAGACTTCCTCGCTGCTCCGTCCCAACCGACTGACTACCACACACGCCACCACCACCCGGAAATACTAGCAGTCACACCAAAGATAATACCACAGTACTAATATAGACAAGCGCTGCTGCTGCCACTCAAGGAGGCAAACAAGCAAATTCCCGATGCCAGTAAATTAGGAAGAAACATGACGCCACTCGATGAGACAAAATGCCAAAGAACAAATGGCATGAATGCGAGCTGCACACAGCTCAGCTCCACTGTACACGTGGTTGTGGGCGTAAATGGCATGAAACATCTGAGAGCAAACACACTCCAACAAGGTCCAGGACGGAGGATGGTGCATTATGGTCTGGTGAATGTTTTCATGGTAATCCCTGGATGTTCTCGTTATTCTGGAGGACACATTAGATCAAAACGTGTATGCATATATCTGTGGGGACCATGACCACCTCACAGTCTGAGGCGCCTTGTCACGGACTGAGCGGCTCCCCACGTCGGAGGTTCGAGCCCTCCCTCGGGAATGAGTATGTGTGTTGTCCTTAGTGTAAGTTAGTTTAAGTTAGATTAAGTAGTGCGTAAGCTTAGGGACCAACTACCTCAGCAGTTTGGTCCCATAAGACCTTACCACAAATTTCCAATTTTTTCCATGACCACCCCTACATGCAATTTGTTTTTCTCAGGACGACAGTATCTCCCAGCAGGATAACGCAACTTTTCACACAGCTCACAGTGTAAGTGAGTGGTGCGAGGAGCACTAGGACGAATTTATCGCACTCTCTGGCTATAAGACTCCGGATTAATACTCAACCGAGAATCTGTGTGAGCAACTCGATTGGGCCGTTCATGCCATAGCTCCACTACCCTGACCGGTACCATCCAGAACCTCACTGACTCTCTCGTACTTATCTCGCAGTGGTCCACAGAGGAAACAGTTTTTATTCAGTCTTTATTCAGTCTGGACAGTGTACTCTAGTCTTGTGCCCCTTTAATAGTTAGAACGAATGTTTTTCCGACACACTGTGGCATGGATAACCTCATCACGTTCATCGACAACCGATTTTCACTGGCGGTTTGCAAATCATCGACATGTCACCTAGATACATTCGGTAACCATTGTTATAGAGATTGACCTATCAGAAATCCATGATACTGCTACCGCTAAGAATGCAAGAAGTGTTTGTTGCAGCAAGCGGACACGGAGGGCGTAGCGTGGCATTATTAGCTCCCAGACGGCACCTCAGCGCGCCCGCGCACAGTGGAGCTGGAACCGGGAGCTCGCTCTCTTATCGCAGCTTATCCGGCAGCCCCGCCGTGCCCTGCTGCCGGGAAATTAGCCCTGCCGGCAGCTGCGTAACAGGAAATCGTTTACGGCAGGAAATGCAGGCTATTAACCCCGACCGCTGCGGAAAGATATAACGCGTCCTCGTTTTTGTACCACCCTCTCACTCGCTGTAGGAATAGCCTGCCCTGCTGGAGAAAGCATCCTGCACGAAAGTTAACAACCTCATGATTTACTTTTTTTTATAAGGTAAGAGCAGTTTTAACGAGGAACGTCTGAGATATCGATGTTTCCTTCTCGATATAAGATAATCTAATTAAATATTTAATGATGGGTCGCTTGGAGAGTGTACCCCTCCGGCAGGGAGGAGCGTTTCCTGCTTGAATTTAATTGAATTAATCGAACAGCCTTTACTTTTCTTCTCCAACACACTGGAAGTTGCTTGTCTACCAGTACCTTGCTTTCTTTTAATGATCTCGATACTATGTGCTCATCACCCACCTGTTTTGAAGGAAACTTGATATCCTCATACACCTTTACATCACATTCAGACATAAGCTCGTCAGAAAATGGGATACTTTTATTTCCGGGATGTAGCACTCTTTCAAAGCATGAAAAACAGGTCATTTTCCTGATTTCTTTTTAGGTGAAATAAAAAGTATTGCTAAATCTTATGATACAGTTTTATTCCTTAGACTGTTTTCATTAAGATATCATTTTTGTGTGGGTCCCTGTACCGCTGCACTAGATGGAACGACCTCTTGTAGCCGGGACAATGGTCATCGGCAGGAATTCCCGAAACTCTCATACTGACCAAAACAAAATTGTATCAGTCGTTTCCAGAATATCTTCTATAGCATACTTAGAAGAACTGCACAATGTTAAGTTCTAGGAGAATGGTGGCGTGCTGAAACAAATATCATTTTTTTCGCCCAGAACATAGAGACAAAAGCGTGCACCGAAAACAGAAATTTGGAGATATCGCAAAACGTCAAAACACGGCATCATATTGCGACCAAAACCGCGTGTATGGTGCTCATGGTACTTTTAAAAACTAAATTTAGCTGTGTAACAAACAATGTTCTTACATGCTACTGTCCCTTACGAAGTGCAGACTTGACAAAGTGATCAACAGAATGGGGGAGGGGGGAGAGTGTGTGCCTCTATGAGAACAAGGGAAAGGAATTTATAACCTTGTGAATTACCCGCCATACTGCAACGGAAATAAGCACTGCCGAGAGGAAAGAACCAAAGAGAAAGTTATTATTATTCATTCACAGAAACTCGTAATGCTGATAGACTTAAAACTTCGTTAACCGATTTGAACGGGACAAGAGCAGGGCGAGACAAAAGTGATGCTAATTATAGGCATTTTAACAGTAGAACGAGCACACTGCTCAGCCTAAAACAGGGCAGTGTAAAAGGTTCGGCTTATGACACACGTGGCAAAGACTTCAACAATTCGGAAAGAGTTTGATGCAAGGAATTAAGACTACTAACAATTTCTGATCGTGACGCAACTAATCGTATGCTAGCAAGCAGTTGCATCGGGTCTCAACAATACTGCCTCATGGTACAGCTACACAGCATGTCCAATCTGTATCGCGTGCAGTCAGCAGCCGCTCGTTCGCTCGCCAACAACCTTGACAGAACCCATTTTTTGACACACCTTCCACCCGGTCAGAGCCCTAGCTTCCGTGTGCAACATGACGGCTGAATCAGCTCTCATCCAAAGTGCACCGCCCGCATCTCGTGGTCGTGCGGTAGCGTTCTCGCTTCCCACGCTCGGGTTCCCGGGTTCGATTCCCGGCGGGGTCAGGGATTTTCTCTGCCTCGTGATGGCTGGGTGTTGTGTGATGTCCTTAGGTTAGTTAGGCTTAAGTAGTTCTAAGTTCTAGGGGACTGATGACCATAGATGTTAAGTCCCATAGTGCTCAGAGCCATTTGAACCATTTTGAACCAAAGTGCACCCTATGGGTTCCTCATGCGCCCGCTATAAGGTACAAGCTTTCGAAGGAGCTCGGAACTTCTGCCACGAGCTTCCAGCAGTCAATGGAAACACACGCCCCCCGACTTCTGTGGGGAACTTTCTTTCCACCTACGTGGAGAGAGCAGAAAATTCGCCTTAGCCCACTGCCAGGCGAAGAGAATGGATTTCGTGCAAGACAGGGAGAGTACGTGAAATAGAGGCTGCTGATCAGAAAGGGAAACTCAGGGTTAAAAAAGATAAATACCCTACATATCGCTTCCTATAGGTATGGGTTCGAATAGAAAGTGATAAATATGGCACACGAAATTGATAAAATACCGTATATAGTTGTTAGCTGGACTGTAATGAAAGATGTACTCTAATAACCAGACGCCTTTCAACTCATCATGGCATCTGACTCATTTTGATCTTTTTGTATTCATTTTATAAAAAAATAGTTATTATTTCATTTTTCTCAAGAGCAAAAAACTAACTGTGATGAGAGACGGAGCTGTAGGTTCTCACTGATGAAGTAATGAGACGATACCAACAACTCGCTGGAGAAAATCACCATTTTCCTTAAACATTTTTCTACTGATGTGATGATACACTCAATGACAAACCGACAGCAGTGGATGTGACCACTAAGGGGAATTTACGAGCACTATTGAGAATTTCCATGAATATCTTCCCTATTCACGACTAACTTCTCATCCTGTAGACCATAGTGACGGATGATCCCGTCAGTTCATTAATGGTAGAATAATTAAAAATAGTTTAAATCTTTCATCTATCTAGATTAAGATCTATTTCAGTAACAATGCTTGACTGAAACAACAACCACTGGTTTAATGTGAGAGCCTGCTCTTCAACATTTATACACATTAACTCTAAATCTACTTTCTCATGCTACAACGGCATAGCAATCTGTTTGGTCGAACTAGTTCACCAGGCCCATGTGAAATTGTTTGAAAAATCCATCCTCTGGTAGCTTTTGCATCAGAGTCCCGGTAAGTAAATTAATTTTTACAATTCGTTGTTTTAATAATTTTTCGGTTTTTTAGCAATATATGTAGAATATTGCTATTATGTAAGTGTCACAATGTCTGTACTGCGGTGTTATAGCCAAAGTAAAATAGACTGCTAACGTGTCGACTTCTTAGTATACACCTTCTTTTTTTCTTGAATTTTCGTTTACTGCTAATCAGTATCAATCTACAAATCCTCGCATGATAAATGTAGAAACGTAATAAAAAGCAAAGTTAACCGTCATGTGTTCTCATATTTTACTTTTAAGTACACAGAAGAAGATAATCACGAAAAATGCTTCGCGGATCACAATTTATACACATTTCTCAGGGAAATTATCGAACCCGGGATGAATGATCGAACCCAGGATATTATCGAAAACAGGACAGACAACAAAAACGAAACATTATTGCACTAGACTACTCATCTCTTAGTGTGATGGATGCTGAAAGAGCTTACGTTTCTGAATGACTCAATACGAGTAGAGCGGCATAAAAGTTTGGAGTTTAGAAGGTTAATGCACTTAAATTGTGTACAACACCCAAGATGAAAGTTAAGAGTGCAAGACAGAAGTGCTCGGATTGACAAGGATATATCCTTTCGCCTCTACTGTTCAATCTATACAGCGAGGAACCAACGACGGAAATAAAGCAAATGCTCAAGATTGGAATTAAAATTCTAGGCAAAACGATAGCTATGATAAGAGTTCCTGATTACATCCCTATCAAGAATTACAGGATCTGTTGAATAGAGTGAACCGTGTAATGAGTAAGAATATGGACTAAGAGTAAATCGAAGAAACACGAAAGTAATGAGAAGTAGCAGGAATGAAGACAACGAGGAACTTAACATCAGATTTATTGTTCACAAAGTGAATGAAATTAAACAATTCTGCTACCCTCTTAGCAGCAGAATAACCCATTACTGACCGAGGAAGAACATCTAAAGGAGACCAGCACTAACGAAAGGTACGTTCCTGGCCAAGAGAAGTCTACTAGTATCACCACAGGCCTTATTCTCAGCAAGAAATTTCTGAGAATGTTCGTTTGGAGCACAGAATTGTAAGCTAAGCATACAAGGACTATGGGAAAACCAGAGCAGAACAGAATCGAAGCGTTTGAAACGTGGTGTTACGGACGAATGTTGAAAGTTAGGTGGACTGATAAGATCAGGAAAGAGGAGGTTCTGCACAGAATCGGAGAGGAATATGTGGAAAACATTGACCAGGTGGGACAGGATGATAGAACATGTGTTAGCCGGTTGGAGTGGCCGTGCGGTTCTAGGAGCTACAGTCTGTAATCGAGCGTCCGCTATGGTCGCAGGTTCGAATCCTGCATCGGGCATGGATGTGTGTGATGTCCTTAGGTTAATTAGGTTTAATTAGTTCTCACTTCTAGGCGACTGATGACCTCAGAAGTTAAGTCGCATAGTGCTCAGAGCCATTTGAACCATTTGAAAAACATGTGTTAAGACATCAGAAAAGAACAATGACGGTTTTAGCGGTAGTTATAGAGAGTAAGAACTCTGGAGGAAGACAGGGATTGGAATACATTCAGCAAATAATTAAGGACTACGTTGCAAGTGCTACCCTTTGATGAAAAGATTGACACAGGAGAGGAACTCGTGGCGGAAGAGTGATGAACGGTGTTAAAAACTGGGTGGAAACACAAGTAACTAACTGAGACAAAGATGAATGGTATCTGTGGAAAGTCATTCAGGCAGGAGACTTGACGTAGACTGACGCCACCAGAGGAAGTTAAATTGTCACCAAAGGGGCACTGGTTGATAAATCTCGTAGTATTTCTGGTCAGTGCAAACATTCCCTGTTGCAATCGCGGGGCTTACAGTACTCAGTTAATGTAGCGGTGAGCCAGCGCCAGTCTCAGTACACGAGAATGAGATATTGTAGTTAAGGGTCCATGCGTCAGGTGGGGCGTCGGCATAGCAACATGGCCATCTCCGAAGCATGTAAATACTAATTATTCAACTGGAGAAAGCTTCGTTTCGATGACATATTATAGTGAGGCTGAGGAAGCATCATCAGCCACGCTGTGCTGTAGTACCCGTCTGCGACTGTACCAGACCACCTGCCTTGTCACTCCAACCTGAAAACCAATGTGCCATGATCAAACTGAGACACATCCAACCACCAATCTGCTGGGTGTCCATCATTACCAGCCACTGTCAACCAGATTTCAAGGCCGGCTTTTGCTCCTCAGAATTTGTGCTCCCGTCACATGCCACAGTTGAAAAGGCCTCTAGCTTTCCTTGCATAGCATGCCTCACCACAGTCTCAGGAACTGACCCAGCTCCATTACTGGTGTGGAATTCCTACTACACAATGTCGCTTTGCTCCCAAGACGCGAAGTGTATGGCGGCCACAGTGGCTATATGACTTCACCAATGAGGACCATGGACTCGACGCCTGTCGTCCGCCTGTGCGCGTGGACAGAAGAACTCTGTTGTAGGCTGCAATACATAAATAAAACAATTCTTATCAGTCTGAAAGTGATTGGATTTACCCTGGCCTTCCCACTACAGGACTCAGAGCAGAAACCAGACGTACTACAATGTTGTGTCAATGGGTACACGTCACAATATTGGGCACAACTAGAGTGTGTCTGATAAACCACTTCCTATTTTCCAACAGATATAATTTCTTTATTGAAGTATCAATTTTCTTAGCAATACTTTTGCTAGAAAGTGTACTTCTTCAGGTTGTGTTTAACATCATCTTTTTCCTTTTGTTTCACTTATGCTGAATGTGGAGGAACGGGCCAAAATACCAGCTCGTTATTAGATCTGCGGATTTGTAATGTGATTATAGAACTGTTCGACGGCTGAACGAGGGATCTATGTAACTCTGGACGAAAAAACAGTTGGAAACTGCCATTTCACATTAATAACAACAGGGAGTGTCACCGATCCAAGAAGATCAGGAAGGCCATCAACTTCGTGGACACCAGAAAACGTCGACAAAATTCGTGAAATGTTCACGAGGAGCTCTAAGAAACCACTGCGTCAAGAATGGTGGTTTTTCACGCTACGCAGTTGCAACGATTTTTGAAAAAGATCTCACTTTTTTTACCGTGGAAGTCACATTATGTACAGAAATTGTTTTCTGATGATTTTCTGACGACTGTGACGGAATGGAGTTCGGAGAAATTTTTTTCTACCCACTGATGAGACAGTTTTCGACACTGCCGTTATTGCGCAGCCGAAAACCCATACGAATGTGTTAAAAAACCACAGGGGCGACAGAAGATGACAGTATGGTGTGGTCTCAAGTCGTCCGAAGTTTTTGGTTCTGTCTTTCTGCGGAAAACAATAAATGGCCAGTAATTCACACTCTAACAACATACACTGCATTCAGGAAGGAGCATCGGCACATTTTCGAAATGATGTCTGCGAATGGCTGCACGATCATTTTCCAGGTGGAGTGGCAGGCATGGTATACGTAAGTGGCTTGCCCGTGTCCCTAATTAAATCCCTTGCGAATTTTTTCTCTGTGGGAGGCTAAGGAAAAGGTCTACAAGAGGAAATCCACGGAATTTGGATAAATAGGAAGCAGTAATATCTGATGTTTAGACAATGTTCTGTGTAACATGTTACAGGTAGCAGTATCGCTCGTTTGAAAAAATGCGCAGAGAGTGCTGGAGTTTATGTGAAGTTATAAGATGATGTTAAACCAAACATCAAGGATTGCTGTATCTAACAAAAGTAGTTCTAAGAAAATTGGTTTACAAATAAAGAAATTGTAGTTGCTTAAATATAGGGAGTGTCTTACCAGACACCCTGTATAAAACGGTGTGTACTGTATTGGTGTCAGCAGTGTGAACTGTGGTGTCACCGCCAGACACCACACATGCTAGGTGGTAACCTTTAAATCGGCCGCGGTCCGTTAGTCTACGTCGGACCCGTGTGTCGCCACTGTCAGTGATTGCAGACCGAGCGCCGCCACACGGCAGGTCTAGAGAGACGTCCTAGCACTCGCCCAGTTGTACAGCCGACTTTGCTAGCGATGGTTCACTGACAAATTACGCTCACTTTTGCCGAGAGGATAGTTAGCATAGCCTTCAGCTACGTCATTTGCTACAACCTAGCAAGGCGCCATTATCAGTTGCTATTGATCTTGTAATTCATGTATCATCAAGAGCGATGTTCACCAGTTATGGATTAAAGTTAACTATTCCAGAAGCTACGTACTTTTTTTACTAGACTCAACTCCTTTAACTGTTCCAGACCTCACGCCAGCCTGCGTGAGCTTAAACGCGTGCCTTTCGGCTATCTCATAGTGGCTTGGCTGTCTTGCCAAGTCACAACATGAACATTAATAGTAGCCAGGAAGGTCACTTCTGCCCCATAATGACGTGCGCAGGAACTGTGGGTTACGTCCTGCCAGTACGATGGTGAGCACAGGCTCAAAAGAGCTCATTCAGTATACGTGTTCTGACCCGAGACGAGAAATTGTAATCCTGTGCCCTAAGCACCATTGGATGTGATGTAGAAGGGAATGTATTTATTAAATCGCTCTCCTTGTCCTTATCGGGTTTCTGGACTTTGGAACCGCTGCTACTCAATCTGCAAGCTCATCTGTTAACATCACAAACCTCCGTATATCCTATGCCACCAAGGAAATCTCGCTGGCAGAATCGAACCTAGATCCTCCACATGCTGGTCAGACTCACCTACGGATGTGGACCCGTTCAGTATAATCATTCGTTATTCAGCATGACTTTCGTGCAAGAGGTGGTTGTTGGCGTCGCAGTGGCGTGTGTGGTCATCGAGACAGAGACGTGCTACCACAGCATACCTGCTGGCTTCGTGCAAGGCAGCATGGTGACAGCTTTATATGTTAGGCTATGGGGTACTGCGTCAGTGAAGAGCAGTGGCTGGCAAGGCGGCCATATTGACGCAAAAAGGCATCCGTAGCAGCCGGTGAGCTTTTATGTGGTGGCTGTGAGTGGCGCGTCAGGCCCGCAGACGCCAGGCGCTGAACCCAGGACCCTTTGGAGTCACCTCGAGCAAGCCAGTCTAAGAAAGTTTGGAGGTGCACGTAACTTCATGGCATCTCCTCGCGCCCTGGAATCATTAGGGCTAGCGACAGCTCATAGATCCTGGACCAGCTACTAGCGAGGAGATTGTTGCTGCGTGGACTGTAGTTGGAAATCCAGCAACTAGTAGAAGGAGAAGGACAAGTGCTGCTGGTGGGTGAGCAACATGCTTTTATTGTCGTTAAGACTCGCCATATTGCGACAGGTGCCCTACTCTGGTCACATATGCGCTTATGAATGTACAGCATTGTACCACGGCGTGCACAAATCCCGTATACTGCTACGGCAGATGCAGTACTGCGACACACAGCACCAGCAGTATGCGAACACCCGGCACCAGAATTTGATTAGTGGCTTGCCACCGTTCCCGTTGATTGTTTGCGAAGTTTGGTATGCACTTGTTACCGCGTCGGTATATTTTGAGTATTAGAAGTGGTGAATGGTATGAAAGAGTCGTAAGGCGTGTATATTAAAATAGTTGCGCATCCTTCGATTTTAAGAGTAATGAGCGTAATACTCCAACGCAGAAAAATGTCTTAGAATTCACTCTTCTTGGATCAATTACGCACTAAAATTCAGCGACCTAAAAATGAATAAATAATCAGGGTACACTCAAAGCACAGGGCGATCGACGGATTGTACACAGCGCAGGAAAGATGAAATAAGAAAAACATTCAATAATGTGTTGATCTGGCGAAAGCAGTCTGCGCTGGGCCAAGATCGTTGAGATCAGTGAGTAAAATGTGTAAACAGACACCTAATCTACAAAGAATAATATAAAATATAGACAGATAATTCATTGTTGAGAAAAATGCAATTAAGGGCTACAGTTTGTAGCCACTTTCGATTTACTTTATCGCAGAATGAATTAATAAGGCGAAAGAAAATTTCAAAGGAGGGATGAAAAGGCAGGGACAGCAGACATAAACGTATACCTTTCTCGCTTAAGATAACGCAGATCTGGAAACACACTGATTGGACAGTAGAGCAAACATGACGAAATAATATTTAAGTGAAGAATAAGCTAAAGTGAAGCAAAAGTTACAATTAACAGTGATAAGTAATATATCAATATTACATGGGACTCTGTACCTTCTAAACGAAGCTGTCTGGATCTCTTAGTACATGTCTTTATTTATAACTTCATCTTGGCTATTGTTCTCATCATCTTGGCTATTGTTCTCATCATACCTGTAATTATGATTAAAGGTACATAAGAATGAGTTTTCAGTCTAACCTGAGAGGAGGAAAATATGAAGGCAACATTCTCTACAATAGCGCCCCCTCGGGTAGTACCTACTTTGTATCCTTGTTGACAGTTTACTCTCCGCTTACGTTTAGGTTTTGTTGGTACTATTAATGAAGGTTGTCTCACAATTTGTAACACTTGTTGACAGAACTTATTAAAATGTTTCAGAATTTAATTTTCTGTCCTTTATAGTCTGTTAATGTGCAATAAACCCCTCTCGCTCCTACTTTCCTTTGAAGTTAATCAGAAATTTGATAATTACAGTAGCCGAAGCGACATTATATACAGAGACATAATATGTTAAGCGACCTAGACGGCAATATTTTCAAAATATCCGCAATGACATCAGGCTCATTCGGGACATTTATTTCCCTTATTAATGCGGACACCGGTATAACAGAAGTACTTCGTGTATGAAATATCCCTAAGTAGTGAATAAGTTAGAAAAAGGCGAACAAAAAAATGGTTCAAATGGCTCTGAGCACTATGGGGCTTAACATCTATTGTCATCAGTCCCCTAGAACTTAGAACTACTTAAACATAACTAACCTAAGGACAGCACACAACACCCAGCCATCACGAGGCAGAGAAAATCCCTGACCCCGCCGGGAATTGAACCCGGGAACCCGGGCGTGGGAAGCGAGAACGCTACAGCACGACCACGAGATGCGGGCAAAAAGGCGAACCAAACGTGGTAGTTATCAGAGGAAATATTTCATTGGAGGAAGTACTATTTTACTTGGAGCCAAATATTAACGTGGAGTTAATAGAATTTCTGTAACACAACGTAGTAAGTTGGCTGAGCTTGGCGGGTGGAAGAACCAAAGGAGATAGACGGAAATATGGCTGTTGTGAAGTCTGCCTTAACGTATGAGGCAAGCTTTTAGGAAGCCAAACATAAATCCCTCCCCATAAATATTTTAACAAGATAGCTATAAAACCGTCTTCCGGCAATGTTCCTTCCTTTTTAAACCTTTCTTGTGTATATTAATCAGCAACTCGTTTGCACGAGGTGTTAAGATGATTGTGTGATAGTTCTTGCATTTATTTGCGGTGTTATCTCAGGATTGTGTCGAATGATATGTTTGCGGAACTCTCTATTATGTCGCCTGTCTCATACATTCTGCAGTCCAGTTTGAATAGTCATTTGGTTACCACTCCCATAATGACCTTAGGAAATCCGATAGAATGTTATCCTTGCCTTCTGACTTACTTGATCGGGAGTCTTCCAATGCTCTGTTAATCTGTGACTGTAACACTCGATCCCGCATGTCTGCCCTATCAACTCTTCTTCTGCTATAATGTCGTTAGAGAAATGCCCCACTAGCAAAGACCTCAAAAGTACTTTTTCTTCCTATCCGGTCTCTCCTCAGCGTTTAATAGCGGCATTCCTTTGTACTGTTAATGTTAGCGCTCTTGCTTTTAATTCAACGAAGATTGTTTTGACTTTCCTTTGTGTTAAAATAGTCCTTCCAACGTTTATTTCCTTTTATATACATTCCTGTTTTTCCTGGAACCATTTCGCCTTCGTGCCCCAGCATATCCTGTTGATTAAATTTTTAACAGTCGTCTGTTGCTTATTCCTGCCGTTCTCAGAATATTTTTCTGCTTGCTTCTTTCGTAGAACAATTGCACCTATATTTGTGTGTCCAACTTTTTCGATTTACTTATTAAATATGTCTGTTCCTCTTCAAATGAAAATCTTCCGGTGACATTCGTCATTGTAGCACTACACTCGTAGAGAAATTCAGATAAATTTCATCTTATCTCAGTACTGCACTGTCCTATGTCTTCTTCCACAACGACACTCCGGAAGATTTACGTAAACTTCAGTCTACTCTTCATCATTATTAAATTGTGGTTTGAGACTGTATCTGCTCCTGCTGCAGTCCAGTATCTTGTTTTGAAATATCTATCCCACAATGGTGTAATCCAGCTACAATCTTTCCGTATCTCCAGGTATTTATCTCGAATATTTCATTTGTTTTGAAATATCTGTCCCACAATGATGTAATCCAGCTACAATCTTTCCGTATCTCCAGGTATTTATCTCGTATATTTCATTGCACGAGAAGATATAGGATGGCTGGGAACCGATGGAAACCATCTTAAAATAAAGACTGTTTATGATCTGTAGACCACTAGGAAATGAAATCTGGAGGTCGTATAGAAGACGATCAGTTTGGCTTCAGGAGAGTTAACACCGGAGATGTAGCTTTTATGTTGCGCTTGATAATGGAGACAAATCTGTAATATTTCTGGCTTTGCAACCGTCATATTCAGGTAGAAGAAGGTCTTCTCATAGCAGTTGAGAAGGCAAAAATTGGGAAGGTGACGTAATGTGGTGTGCGGTACCGATGACAGATGGTTTGTTCGGTACGGGTGTCGTGAGAAAGATGGCCTAAATTGTGGCCCTTCTCCGCGATTGGCAGCTGCGTTCGGTGGTTGCGCACCAAAATGATAATTTTCTGTTATTAACATTAGGTAAACTAAACAGCGTATGTACTTGCATTTCAAAATATTTTCAATGGCGTACTGTCATCCCATTATTTCACAAGTATTAATAACCAGCAGAATAATAAACAGTTGCTAAACGAAAAGGCAGACGAAGCAATTCGGAGATCATTGTATCGCACCTAACTTGGATGGTGGGCGGAGTGGTTCGGCTGTATGATCAGAGCTGGTTCGGCAGTATCAGGGGACGGACATGTTCTCTGCCGCGGTATCAGTTAAGACTTAATTTGCAATGTCTAATTTGTAAATGTGAGAGCTGATTCTACAGCCTCGGAGGACAGACATGCATTCTGCAGCGGTTGGTGCAAGTTAAGGCTTTATTAGCAATTTCTGATTCTTTTGGACGTGTAGTTGAGAAAAGTGTGATAGTAAGGAGGGTTATTCGCAGTTCATTATTTTGCTCAAGAGTGTAAATTATTTGCGAATGTAAAGTGGAATTTAATTGAGGAGTTTCACGTGTTCTGCTAATGAAAAGCGAGTGGCAATTCGATATACAAAATTATTTAAAATTTCATTATTCGCAAAATATAAGTCTCTCGCTAGGAGTCTATTAGAGCCTCAAGATGGCGAATTCACGACCTACGTGCGGTTTTCTGCGCAAGGGAGACAATTATAGAAGACTGCAGGTTGGTGATCATTAATTAGAGCTCATGCACCGCACTCAGGGTGGTGGAATAAAGTAGGTACTTCGCGTGTACTGCAATATTATGAGATCAGTGACACGTCATTTGTGGTAACATAGCGGAGGTATGAAGGAGAGAAACTCTCGAGGGTGGGGGTTTTACTATAAGCACGTACGTATCACCCTATCTTTCTCTCTCTCTCTCTCTCTCTCTGTGTGTGTGTGTACCTCTCTTTTCAACTTGCCGTAAGTCTTGAGGAAAATCTAGACGCGTGTGCTGCATCTGTAGACCTACAAAATGCGTTCGACTGTTTAAAATGGTGCAAAATGTTCAAAATTCTGAGAGAAATAAGATTAAGCTTTCGGGAAAGACACGTAATGTACAAAATGTGCAGAAACTAAGAGGGAACAATGCGACTGGAAGACACAGTACGAAGAGTTTGGATGAGGAAGGTTGCAAGGCAGTGATGCAGTCTTCCGTCCGTGCTGCTCAATGCATACATTGACAAAAATAAGACAGTTTGAGGAGTGTGATTATAATTGAGGAAGAAAGCTTATCAATTACAGGATTTGCTGATGTTACTGTCCTTGGTGGCAGTTAAGAAGAACTACTGAACCTGTTGAATTGAACGAACAGACTCATGGGTATATAATATGGATTGAAGAAATGGTTTTAGTAAAAAAAAGAAGAAAAAGAAATAAAAACGTAATAGAACTTGTGACCACGAAGTAAATGAATTGAAGGCGTTCTGCAAAGATGGAGGCAAAATAACATATGCTGGACGGAGCAAAGGAGTCATACTTGCTAAATTCAGAATAGTGCAGGCGGAGAGGACACAGTCAGCGCTCACCCATCCGTGCTAGGGGGCATCCGTTTCAATGATGTTGTCGACTTGCTCTGGTGCGTACGTGTGTAGTGTATCGCTGAAAGACGATGGCTGTTGCATCAACTGGGGCAAGCCGTCATGCAGCCAGGTGGCAATAGGCGGGTGGCTGCCCGACCGGATCGGAAAAGCGTCCTCGCCGACAAAAAGTTTTATTTTACAATTTTTGTTTATTTTTATGCTGATTTGAACATAATTAGATATTATTTGGTATTCATTATTTTTCTTTAAGTTTGATTTCATTGAGTTTCTGAATTTGTTATTTAATAATTACACCGTAGAGTGTGACCCCTGTAAATGCACAAGGAAGTATGCCCACCAGCACGGGGCCAGCCACGTTCTCCTTTAAAACTTTATCTCTATCGCTTGAAACGGACTTTTCTCCTCTGGTTCTATTTTGTCGTTATTTCGTTGCACATGCTACCACGGTGCTCGGATTTCTGTCATCCATCCTATCTAAAGAAGAGATAACTTGAACGATGGGAGACACCGTCAGTCTATACAACATTCTGTGGGCTACACTGAATGCGCGTGTTACGGTGGTAATGGGTAACGAAAAATCAGCATCGTCTTAGCGTCAGTACGTGGGCAGGTGATATTAGCGACCGGCTCGTGGGACCAATCATCCCTCCATGACGGCTCATAGGTGAGGCATCTCTGTCTGCACTCATTGCTGGTGACACTTAACTATAGTGCCGACAGAAGTGGCTTTGGTGGTATGAAAGGTAAGATGGCTACTATACGACGGTACTCCATGTCACTCTCGAATTTCCATGTGGAGGAATCTCGCTATCGACCCCGGCCCATAGAACCAACAAGGAGGTCCCACCGAGACTCAACAAGGGCGTCCAATCGCACTTCAGACCCGGCCACAGATCTCAACCCTTTCGATTTCTACATATGGTTGAGGGGGCTGAAAGAAGTCAAGTGTGCGGAGTACGTACCGGCCGTGCATACTCTGGAACATCGTGTTCATGCTGTCTGTGACATAATTCAGTAACAGGATGACGCATCTGAACATGCGCTACAGCCACTTCGAACACGTTGTCTAAAGATAGTCGCATCGCAACACGTCGTGCACTGCAATGTGCTGTACTGGATTGAAGAATTAATAAATATCTTTAGCACAGACACCATGCATTACCAGCCATATGTCCATAAGAACTGTTTTGATAGCAACTACTCAGAAATAGTTTCTTGAAATTTGTCCTCGCTCAGCAAACTCATCCGAGTGAAATCGTGTTAATGAAAAGGGTGTTAGCTTCACTGCAAAACGGACATGTCTTACGGATGATGAACGATGCATTTATGACATATTTCAGTTGTTCAACTCAAGATTTATTAATACGCTGTGTATGCGAGATATTTGAAAATCACGTAAGCTTATAAACGCCGATCACAATACGGTTCTGAATGAATGCACGACGACGTATGGTCGTTTGGTTTAATCATAGACTGAACTACCCTCTAAAACTTGTACAGAACTTGAGTTAAAATTTACCTAACTTTCGGATAACCTAACATGGCTTCCTTTTTTCCCCACTGGTAGGTGTAGTTTTAATCGACTCGCGAGAATTACAGCTCCAATAACTTTAAAACAAGTCTCGTAAATCAGAAAAATTAATCTGAAGATGTAGTAGAAATATTGAAGAGTTTAATTATGGTGTATATTAAAAACTAAATTATGTACTAAATAATGCACAACATGAGAGTAATAGTTTTGTTTCCTTATCTGTTTGGATGGATGTCACTGTTCTATAAACGAATCACTTCTTGGAGCTACGTTATTTACGTCGAACTATAAAACGGAATTGTAGCATAAAGTGAACGAAGGGAAACGGAAGTAATCGCTTTCTGTAGTAACGCAGCAGGAAGGCTGCTCTGCACCGTTTGGCTTTTGAGTGGTTGGTAGGAGGCCCCACATGACAAGAAAATCCGGCACACAAGAAGTAGTGTGTCTGACGTCTTTAATATAGAATCCGGTACGAAGTCAAGCTGAAACAATCTGAGACCGAAAAGTTGTTCAGCTAAATTGTTAGCCCAACGCTGCAAAGTATGGCGCTTCCGAATGTCGTAGTTGACTTTCGTTTCACGTGGGTACCGGATGTTGTTCCATGTTGAGTTCAGAGATACAATTCATTGTTATTCATTGTTTTTGGGCCTTTTGGCGTGTGTGTATGTATATGTTCTCGTATCATTTTGTTAATTTGTTTGGATAGTCTTTCTCGTTTCTCGCACTGCAACGCTCGCATTTGTTCAGGAGCATAACCGGCGTGTACACGGCAGGCCTTTTTTTATTTGTTACGAATGTGTTTCACGGTGAAAGCTTTTGTTTGCAGTGTCGGAGGCAGGAGAGAATTCAGCGTCTCACTCTTTTCACCCATATTTTTGTTTACTCATCTTTTTTCTGTCACACTTATCTTCTAATTATGTGTGTCAAGCTCTTGCCATGAGTATAAATGAGCAAGCCATGACGTATCCTGTTATGTTTCATTTTAAAGATCGAGTGGTAAGAAAAAGGTAGTAAGAGTTATTCTACCAGTGTTTCAATACAGTTTCAACTTTGTCACAAGTGCTTCACCTACTACGGGCAACTAGACGACGAATGAAGCGTATACGTATTCCATCTATAAGTTCGTCAAACAATTACTGGTGACTTCAATAAGGTGAAACTGGTAAATGATAAGGGAATTTATAAAAATGGCTCTGAGCACTATGGGACTCAACGTCTGAGGTCATTAGTCCCCTAGAACTTGTTTGGATAGCTTTGGGTCGAGTTGGGGCTTGGTGTATGTATTAGGCTGGTGCATAAGTTCCTTGAGTTCAATAAACTCAATAGACACACATCACTAATTAAACCGAACTAACCTAAGGACATCACACACATCCATGCTCGAGGCAGGATTCGAACCTGCGACCGTAGCGGTCTCGCGGTTCCAGACTGCAGCGCCTAGAACCGCACGGCCACTTCGGCCGGCGGGAATTCATACCTGTAGGATTACACGGTAACGTACGACACTATTACAGAAAATCCAAGTAGAGTTAAACTTGGGGATGTCTCATGATCGTTCCAAAGTTGTTATGAAGGTATCATTCTGGAAAGAAGGATCTGAGTTACATTTTGACGACATTGTTGTAAAATACTTTAATGCTAGCTCAATAGTTGTTTGAAAACACGGACCGTTAAATTATCGCTGCCAGAACTGCTGTCCAAATATCTTAATAAATTATACCGCTCCTGTGGAGGTTAAAAACTGTACGAAATGACAGAGATAGGAATACATCCAATAAATAGTTGAGGACGTTGGCTACAAATGCCACTTTGAAATGAAGAAATTGGCACAGTGCTGGAAGATTTCGGAGGACGCAGTAAACCAGTTAGAAGACTGATAACTTAAGAAGAAGGACACAACCACCAGACAGTTGGTTACTCCTACTGCAAAAGAAAACTGAATGAAAGTTTCTTCTCTTGAATGATAGTAAAAACTGATGGAAAATAAGCTATTTAGTCTACTGTAGAAATAAGCTGTAGCGAATATTTGCCTACCTGTAATACAATGTCCACTTAATTTTGTTATAGTACTTGAACAGCAGTTCAGTACACGGTTTATTACCTCTTTCCTCTCTTTTCATGTATTTTGGTGTGTACCCTATCACAAAACCGAGTTCTAGTCATTTCCGTGATGCCCATGTTCCTCCCAACGCTGACCTGTCTCTAATGATGTTTCCGTCGACGGGACGTTAAATCTTAATCTTCCTTCACCCCTTTATCGCTCAATTAGTCCATATACGGATGCCTTTTTGAGGATTTGATCTTACGGCATCCAGGCGGTTTATCAATTTACTATACTTTGGGTCGAGTTGGGGACTTGGTGTATGTATTAGGCTGGTGCATAAGTTCCTTGAGTTTAATAAACGCAATAGACACACATAACTGACCCTTTAGTCATCAATGACATATTCATTTACATTCCGCCAACGTTGGGATAACTTTCCGATTCCACGACTGTAGAAATAATGTGGTTTTGAGCCAAAGAACTATTTGAGCCATCTTTGTGCAGTATTATCATCCGGAAAGAAATTAGCTTGAGGGTCGTTCGATAGAGAGCGGTTCAAAAATGGTTCAAATGGCTCTGAGCACTACGGGACTTAACGTCTTAGGTCATCAGTCCCCTAGAACTTAGAACTAGTGAAACCTAATTAACCTAAGGACATCACACACATCCATGCCCGAGGCAGGATTCGAACCTGCGACCGTAGCAGTCGCGCGGTTCCGGACTGCGCACCTAGAACCGCGAGACCACCGCGGCCGGCATAGACTGCGGAAAAGGCGGAAATCTGAGTACACGATATTAGGTGAATACGGCGGTTGCGGACTGGCTTACCAACACAACTACTTACAGTGTTTCTTGTTCGATAGAGAGGAGCCGATAGAGAGGAGCAAAGGTGCAATCTAACGCACGAGATTCGGTGAATAAGGTGGGTGCGGAATGACTTCCCAGCATAACTACTGTACAGCGTTTTTTGTCAGTCTCGCAGAATGCGGACGGGTGTTATCGTGGAGTAGCATCACTTCTCGCAGTTTTCTCGACGCTGTTCTTGGATTCCGTCTGTCAGACGTCTCAGTTGTTGACAATAAATGTCAGCAGTTAGGGTTACACCTCGGGCAAGCAATCCGTAGCACACCACACCTGCTCCGCAAGATGCATAAGTTTTCTTGTGTTTTTGTTTGTGTGGATATGAGCAGGTATTTGTATGGAATGTTGCTTCTTTGTTTGTGTTCAAATATTGCTTTCTTTTCCTCGTCATAAAACACCATTTCTCGTCACCAGTAACAATACAGGATAGGAATAGTCGGTGTTGTTCGCTAGCCGACTCACAATGAGCAAGCACAGATGCTCATACGGCCACCGCTGAATTTTGTGATTTTGGCTTAGAGCACACGGTACACGCACATACCTGTTTTTGAACTTCCCTACCGCATACAACAGCCGTACTGTTGTGGAATGATCACAGTTCATCACCGCTGACAGTTCTTGAGTCACTAATGTGGACCATTGTGGATTAATGCGTTTAAATGATCTTCATCTAACTCCTAAGGTCTTCCTGAAACTGGAGAGTCGCTAATGTCAAAACGATCACCTCAATACGAAGAAACCATTTTCTTGCCGTGCTCTGTCCAATTGCAGTATCTCCACAAACGGTGCAAAGTTTCTGGCTGCTTTCGCTGTTGTCACCCCTCGACTGAACTCAGAATGTGTCAGAAATGTAACAATTTCTCCGCTTGGCCCTCAATTTCATACCGTCCACAGCTCCATCAACTATCTCCAAGTAACAAAATGACGTTACGTAAACTCGAATAGCAACATAGAACTAAAATAAACAATGACAATTGATAAATAAACCCACAGCAATCAGAACACCATCATGCAAAACAAAAACCTACAAGTTCTGCGCCAACCTAATATTTTTTCCGTTATTTCTGTATTTGTTTCCCTTTCCTTCTCTTGCGCCCTACAGTTCTCCTCAAAAGCCTCATTTATACAATTTGTAAAACTTTCTTCTTTGTTTTTTGCCAGCAAGTCTACAACACCTCCGTGGAGTAATATGTTAACAAATTCTTATATCAACTTGTTCTGGTATCTCTTCTTAGTTCATTTCTTACATTCGTTTCAGTTATAACAGTACTATACCGGAATTTTCCGATTCAGATAGTTGTCACTCTATACAGCTAACAGGTGCCAGTCTTCCAAACCTTGCTTCCACAAACATTGCTCGAACGCTGAAACTGTTAACTTCTCTCTCCAAGGACGACTATAACAGAGTTATTACGGCGCGGCATCCACCATAGAAGTGGCCCGTGAGCATAGCGGGAGGAATAAGCGATTGGTTGGTTGGTTGTTTTGGGGAAGGAGACCAGACAGCGTGGTCATCGGTCTCATCGGATTAGGGAAGGATGGGGAAGGAAGTCGGCCGTGCCCTTTCAGAGGAACCATCCCGGCATTTGCCAGGAGTGATTTAGGGAAATCACGGAAAACCTAAATCAGGATGGCCGGACGCGGGATTGAACCGTCGTCCTCCCGAATGCGAGGAATAAGCGAAATCTGGAATCTACAGGAATGTAGATTAAGTGCAGTGGACTCCCAACGAACTGTAGACTCCATGCCACGTCGAGTTGCTGCACTACTCCGGTCAAAAGGCGGTCCGATACGATATTAGGAGTATATAATTATTTTTGTCACCTCTTTCTGTAACAATTACAGTTTTAGAGGAAGAATTTGACAATGTTGATAGAAATGCTGTCTTTGAAGTAGTGAAAAGAGCTGGGATGAAATACAGATTGCGAAGATGTTATCTGCAAGTTACGCTGCATGATGACTACGGTTATAAAACTCGACTGGCATGGAAGGGATGAAGTAGTTGCGGAACGAGTGATACAATTTTATAGCCAATTCAGAACTTACTCAGTGTGCATACTGATTAAGCAGTCAATGAACTCCAGGAATATATTCTGAAAGGGTATCTGAGTTCAGGGCGAAGAAAATTAAATGTGAGTCTTGGTGAAGACATTATAATTCTGTCAGAGGACGCAAAGTACCTAGACAATTAGCAGAACGGAATTGATAGCGGCTTTCAAAAAGATATAATATAAATATCTACACAAGTATTAAATCAGATCATTCTGGGAAATTAGGTTAGGGAATGAGACACTAAAACTAATAGAGAGGAATTACATTATCAAATGACACACTAAAAAAAACAGATTGTTGTTGCTAGTTGCACAGAAAAATAGTTTAAGAACGCTGAGATAGAGATGATATAAAATGTAGACTAGAAATACCAAGAAAACGTAATTGCCTAAATGGAATTTGATGACGTTGAACGTAAGGTTAAGGGTTTCCTTTGAATTCCTTTGGGGATACCGGTATGCAGTGAGCCTTGTGTGGCATGTAACGTTGGCAGTAAACAATGGAGACAAGAAAAATAGTGGATCTGCAGAAGAATAGTGAAAATTAGATGGATCACGCGATATTTATGGCGGAACTCGTCTTAAAGAATGATTCGAATGACAAGGTTCTTCCTAAATTCCAAGGAACTGCCCGTTTGAAAGCGGTGGGGGTATAAATTATGAACGGAGGCCAAGGTTTGAGCACAAAACACAGTCTGAAACGGATATGAATTGTAGTAGTTGAGCAGAGATGAAGGGGCTTGAACAGGACAGACTAGCGTGGAGAGTTGCCTCAAATCAGTCTGCAGAAGGAAGATAAGAAAGCTGAACACCATCCGTATGTGAACCGAAATGGAGAGTTCCTAAACATGTGAAATGTTTTGCAGAAGAAGCTAATCAGTAACAACATAATGGAACGAACATGGAACTGTATAGTACAAAATAAGACATTACTCAGTCCATCGGGTGCTGTAATCGTAAAATGAAATAAGTTGTTGAAGTATGTTTAAAGACAATCAGGACTACTTAATCTAGAAGTAAAAGAAAGTGTAGGTATGGAGACTTCATGGAAGCCCGACCCTTTCGCATTACCAAGCTTGATATGACATTATACAGTTTCAACGTAAAAGGAATGAAGTGTTTATTTCAAATAAAAAGCTGCCTCATTCATAGAAATGACTGCCTTCATAAAATGTGTAGTGGTAAGCAAAAAAAAAAAAAAAAGACTCAGATACTAATAGCACCACCAGTTGTCCTTTACTGGATTCAGGGTGCACCAATTCAGCCACAGTATAACACAGCAGCGCCATCGTAGAAGGGAGTGCAATACTCTTACTGTGAAACCACATACAAGGCAAGACTGTGGTTCCATTTTTATATACTAGTGATAAGTTGTTGTGAAATCTACTGCTTTGCTTACAGTCACAGTAGTAGTTAGTTCCGTGTAGTTGTGTTGTCTTTTGCGTCTGAACTGGCAAATGGTGAAGGGTGATAGTTGTAGACGGTATACCACAGTTGGATAGCTGTGTTAGTTATTCAGTCTCTCCACTTGAAAAGTTAACACTAATTTAAATATGTTGTCATATTGAACTAGACCCCTCTTGTATGGTTGTCTGCGTCAAGCAAACATTTTTGTGTCAGTTATATTTGGATGTGTTTACAATAAGTTTCGTTATTATTGTTGTTCAATTATAAAAATGGTTCAAATGGCTCTGAGCACTATGGGACTTAACATCTGAGATCATTAGTCCCCTACAACTTAGAACTACGTAAACCTAACTAACCTAAGGACATCACACACAACCATGCCCAAGGCAGGATTCGAACCTGCGACCATAGAGGTCTGTCCAATTATACTTGGTGGAAGTATTCTTTACTTCTGTTATCAGCAGTTACCTAAAATCATTACTTGTCCTACTGAGCTCCAAAGTCTTAATTTTCTTATGTGCTCTTATTTTGTGAGCTGCTGGTTAACAAAGAATGAATTTACTGTAAGCTCACGCTCACATAACCCCTAGCCAAATACCACCCCACACACACGCTGTGAAGTAGTTGCTGTAATTTTCAGTTCGAAGAGAGGTCTGCTCTCCACGCTAGCATATCTCCACGTAAACACATAAACAATATCCGAGTAGGCCTTCAAGGCCCAACGGTACCGACCTGCCGCTGTGTCATCCTCATCACTTAAGTGTCACCAGATGTGGATACGGAGGGACATATGGTCAGCACACTGCTTTCCGGGCTGTTGTCAATTTTCGTGACCAGTGCCGCTACTACTCAATCGAAGGCTGACTGCACCCCATTTGCCAATAGCTCTCGTCGGATCCTGGAGGTTGTCGTGTTGCAACTTATTACGTGATAACATTCAGTGCAACACAGCCCGCTGTATTGGAGCATAGGAAGCTGCAAACTTGTGTCTTAGCAATGACTCATAAGCACAGTTTTCGCTCTAGGCACCATGAGAACCTGTGACCTTTGACCGACTGTATATTCGTTCCTCCTACGAATCTAAATAAAACGCATTAATTTTGGAAAGATTATTTTCAGATTTGATATACCAATTTTTGTTATTCAGAAGAAGGTCTACACAAAATTTCGAAGTCGTACACATTATAGTTTTGGAGATTCAGAAAATTATCTAAAACACCCTGAACCGACACTTAGACTACTAACCTCAGGTAGGAATAATAACAGTTTGTCTTTTAGTATCATTTGAAATCATTTTTAATGGTCTCTAGGTGTACAATGATTTAATTGAGATTTTATTTTCAAAACTTTAATTACTCTCCATTTTTGTGATATAAAATTCATAAAAATTTAATCTTTGTTTAATATGTTGTTGTGTGAATAAATGGGAATGAGTGTGAGTGTGTGTGTGGGACATACGTTCAAATTCAATATTTCTTTATCTAAAGTGTTACGTAATAAAGTTGCAATGAAAAATGTAATTTACCCACATTGCTGATGACGTTTGTCAAGAACTGATTGCTTTTGTAAGAAGGCAGCCAGAATAGCCCTTTGCAGAGTCATCGTTTTCTAAATTATTTTCAAGATTAATTTTATTTCGTTTTGTCGCGTTAAACATTGTGTTAGTATTTACATTTTGGAGGACGCAAATGCTTATCTTTATAGTGATTGGCTTAGGTGAGTTTTGCTGCAAGAATGATCTCGAAGGATCATTTTGACTGGTCCGTCAGACTGATCGGCCACTCAGCTTTAAGTAATTCCCGCGCACAACTAGTTAGATATACTGTGAGAGAGGCATGTCTGGAAGAGTCGACCACCAGCTTCGGATGCGTAAATGTCATGTTAAATGTCTCAATGCTCATTATGTGTAAAATGAAAAAATATTGTGTTCCTCGCGGTTATACGTGTCGTGACTAACGCTGTTGTAGTTACGAACAGTTTGATGAAAGTTTGGAGTTTTGGAAGTGCTTTGTTGGAAAGTTACGAGAGTGTGAAGTTTCGGTCTTTGTGAACATTTCCGCGTGGCATGTTCCGTTTTCATATATGGAGTATTTTGGCGAGCAGTTTCATGTTAAGAAATCCACTGGAAAGGACCGAATGTGAAACTCACTATTAGTAGCGGAAAGATTACGTAGTCGATCTGGTCGGACTTATTTGTATTTCTGGCTCCTTTGCGTGTGAAGTTGTTATATTAACTGAGAACTCAGAGTTGTAGATTCGTTAGTTAAGTACATGTGGGCTTGATGCCCGGTTTAAATGTGTGCTTAAGGAAATAAAAATACTTGATTTCCAATTTTGAACAATTTCTAATGATAGAAGTGCCAACATTACCATCCGATATGTATTATGAGATAATTACAGGACTCCAGGGTACTAGAGTTTACGCGGACTTGGCAACGTAAGTATAGGCGTCGTTTTTATCAACGCTGCTTTTCCGACGTCTAAATAGTACGTACGCTTGCAGAGAAGAGGGTTGGTAAGCGAAAGCCCTACTGAGGTAGGTGGACTTTTGCAGCTGAACAGTGCACAGTACGACGTACGAACACATAAATTTAACCCGCCTCGCCGCACGGTGACCCATCCAAGGGCCATCCTAGAGCGACAGCGCTTAACTTCGGTGATCTGACGTGTTACCACTGCGGCATGGCCACTGGCGTATCCCCACATAACTACGCTAAACACAGGTGCGAGAACTTACTTACATTAGGCAAACCTGCAACTTTTACACGCCTCTGCCTCCTACTCCCTTGCTATCATTGCTAACTGATGTTTGAAGCATTAATGTGTGTCCTCTTAACCTATCTTTCCTGTTAGTACTGTCATTACTTTCATTTACATCCCGTTTGATTACACCCACTACATTTAATTTCCAATCTATCATGCTAATAGTCAGAATACATATGTAGTTTCGCATTTGGAAAGCTTCTACTTTCTTCTGGATTTTTTCTTCTGTATTTCACTTCCCTACAAGACTACGCTTCAGACAATCTCATAGAACACCTCCTACAACTACAATTTATATTAGATATTCAAATATTTTTGTCCCATCCTGTGGACCGTACTTTACCAATGATTCAGACGTTCGTTGAAGAAAAGTCTAGATCGCTATCTTGTTTCGACGGGAAGAGATGAGGGGAATCTGAGACTGACCTACAACGGATACAGACTTGTCAACCATTTTGACGGCAAGTTTTCTAGAAGAACTTCCGAAATCACAGTTTTTGTCCCCCACCTATGCTTCAGCTGGAGGCCAGTAACCTCAACTTGTAAAATAATTTACCACTTAAAAGCTTCAACAGGTAGTTAGCTGTTTTAGCACGAACTGGCACAGAAAGTAAGGGTATGGAATAAAGGATAGCTAAAAGACAGAAACTTGGAATTTTAGATGACAGGTAAAAATTATATAAACAATTTAAAGAAATAAAGTACTTGAAAATCAATATGCTAGTTGCAATTGAAACGAAGAAAATGTTATCAGTATCAAAGATGATTAGCGATGTGATGAGCACTCCAAGACAGGAGATTAAGGAGTGACGCCACTTGTAGACAAAAATATGTTCATATAAAACAGACGCATGTAATATTAGTGGACGCATAATAACCATAATGTTAAAGTATAGCAGAGGCTACTTGATGGCAATATAAGCACCGAAGGAAAGAAAGAAATGGAAAGTGAAAGAATTTAGTTCTACTTTGCAAAATGATTAAACAACACAAACAGTAATTACTTAATGATAATACTTAGAGATTTTAACGTGCGAGTAAGGAGCCAGCCTAAAACTAACGAAATTAGCATCCAAGAGAAAAGTACTTCGAATAAAAATGCACATGAAGAAAGTCAGTTCGCAACTTTTAACAAACCGATAACTACCTACACTTTCTATAAGAGAAAAGAACAGTCACAGGTATATGGCCATTCAGAGGTCAAACGTCAGTGACTAATTACAAAACGGTTGACAGATAAGCATCATCACTGATAACCAATACGTAATGTATCATGGAAGTAACTTTTATTCTGCCAGTTTTCAGTAGTTTGTAACGCTACCGCCCTACTCGGACGTACGTTAGCTCTATAAAGCCTGTACTGTAATAAGTTCACGGGCTTCACCTTATAAACAAGGATTTTAGTACATAAGTTGACCGCGTGTACCTAATAGAAGCAAGATCGGACTTATATTCAGTCAATAACTACAGTGATGCATCAAGCAAATGTAAAGTATACTTGCTCGTTCGCATGGACAAGAAGTACACACGGTAGATGCTAACAACGATTAATAATTCGGTCGCCAGCCTACTTAGGCAATGAGTGAGTTTTTCCTTGTACAAGTAGGTGTTTGTACAAGCATAGCTACACGTAGTTAAGTTGGGTTATACGGCAAAGTTTGGAACCAGAAAAATCCACTGAACTAAAGTTTTCTCTTTTAGTACTAATTTGGATGAGCTAAATTTACACAACACCACACAGTAATGGTTACTACGAACTGCATTTTGTATGTTGGCCAGACTGAAATCGGGCATAGATCGCCCTAGCATCGACAATCTTGAAAGTACGCACATAATATCACTATTACTGATGGAAAAACACTAATACACGTAGGATTAATATAGAATTTAGCTTTACTGGTCAAATCTGATCAACACATTTCAAGGTTTGGAAGAATGGACAAGAGAAGGGGGGGCCCTGAAACTGTGATGGTCGTTATACTGAAACTATTAAGTACTGAAGGCAAATTAACACTCAAAATTATCAATCTATGGATAACTACTCTTTTGTCTTACTTCTGAATAATTTAACTGTCATTATTTCTGTCTCAAATTAATTAAATAACATCGCTAACTCAATTCAAAACAAAACTCTCTTCCAAATTAGTCATGCTTTTGTTCTTTACTAACATTTTCAATAACACACAGCACTTTAGATTCCTTTATGGCATAGATTAATCTGCTGATAATTTTCATTAACACTAACATTAAACTTTCAGTTTAGGATACTCGGGTTGCACAATACGAGGTAAGGATCCTGTCTAGGTCAGTGATCAGGATAAGTCATGGCTAAAGCAATTCTGGTAAAAGTCAAGTTATTATTGAACAGTTAGAAACAGTTTCGACACTGGTCCACACAGATACACTTCTAAAGATGAAATAAATGTTTGACCTGTGCAAGTCGGTGCGGCGGTTGGCGGGCAGCGAGAAGCACGGCCCACATGCAAGCACGGCTAAGGCTCTCACTGCAGCGGCACTTTCCTTCTTCTTATCGTCGTTATCTTTCCAACTTTGTGCCTCAGAATATAGCCATGCCAAGTAGTCGTCGGAATCGGTTCATCCGAGGCTCAATGGAATCCACTTTTCCTGTGTAGCCTCCTCGGTACAGTACGTGTACTTCCGACTGTTGCTCGCCTCCGACTGTAATACTGTGCCCGTCGTGCCGAACCGCGCCAGTGTGCATTTTCCCGCCTCGCCTGCCTCCACCTTTTCCCGCTCCCCTACAGGTAGGGTATTCACCACAGGTTTTCTACTACACATATCCTAATGCATTACCTACGTATGGACCAAGTGTATAAATTACAATTTTCACATCTTACAATAGTTTTAACATTAAATACACTTTCATTTGATTACCACATTATTTGAAATCTAACATAAATAATAATATTCATTTCAAAAGTTGCTCACAGTCTCTTTAACATAACGAAACGAACCAAAAAAAAGTTCAAAACATTGTTTACATGAATTTATCTAAATTCATAAAGAAAAAAATTATTATATGTACAGTTGTCGTTACAAGTTTCTAAAATGAATATTTTAACAAAACAGAGAAGCAGTAATAACACTTACCGAAATAAGGTAGCGACATCCAAAATACACTTATTTAAGATAAAAGCCTACTTCTCTCACAAAAACATATCCTTAATCAACAGTTGCTACTGGAACCCGTTACTGAAAATATTAATGAAGAATAAGAGAAAAGTAACACCGTTCAGAAGGAATCTTTTAAAACACTGGGAACAAGATTTAAAAGATATAGTAAAAAATGATTAAGAAAATCGAATGAAGAATTAGAAGTAATAAGAGAGGAAAGAAACGTATCTAATATATCCACAAACAATGCAAAAATAAAAAGCAGAATATAACCGAATAAGCCAAATGCTGAACGAGAATGTAACAAGCACACGGTGCAGTTAGAGATAGGTATATAAGGAATCTAGAAAATCTTATTCATGGACAAGAAACCATAGGTCTCTAAAAGGGGAAAACATTTAAAGAGACAAGGAGAAGGCAGATTAACACTCCCAATTGTAAGGGAGAGGGCAAATTAGCACCCACCTTTAGATAACACTGTAATTTGATCTGGTACTTTCTTTTAAAATTTTCAAATAAAATTTTTTTGCGTTGAAGGAAGTGTTATATTCTACAAATGTTTTAAATTGTTCATTGAAACTTAATCCATTACTTTAGGTCTCAATAGTAGATGTGACTTTTCACAATGATCATCATGTTCTTTATTTTTGGGATGAGCAACCTCCTTATGCATCAACGTCTCTTTAAAAAGAGTTGTGAGTAAAAGTCATCAATAATTAATGGAATCTATATTTTTTAACTTCTTACTGTTTCAAAAGTACCGCCCACACATTACTGAAAGTATTTTTATTGCTAAAAGTGTGCTAAAAGGTATCTTCAAGTTCTGAACTCTACTTACAAATCAGTGTCTCTTCAAAAAGTAAGTTGTTAATAACACTTTTCGTTTAATTTGCTTATACTGGTCATTAAGTAGCGGTCCCTCCACATCATCTCTCCTCGGTAACAAACGTTATTGAAAATATAATGGTATTACGAGGGATAACGAAATAGAATATCATTTACATTATAAATAGCTGTAGTGTGGCCAAAAGTTAAAGGAACCACCACAAATGAGTGTAAGCAGGATATTGTACATCTAATAACATTTTCAAAATTAGAAAAAGCTTTGAAAATAATAGAAAGTGGTAATTATAATATTACTGGTATTTAAAAAATATGACAAATTTTAATCACTGCTGCTGATGGCAAATCTTCTGAAATGGTAAAACGATGCAGAGAAAATTTTTTCTCGCTTAATGGTGAATCTGCATTCGGCCATCCAGTATGAGATTCCCCTCAGACCAAGGAGAACGTTGATCAACGGCTTTGTTTAGAGACCACTGATCGATATCAAAATTACGCAGTTGGCGTGATTACATTGCCGGGATACTATAGAAAAGATCGGTCACAGATATCTCAATGGACGCTGAAATAAAAGTTTGATAAAGTAAATGGCAATTGAACACTAGTAGCGTTTGGCTGTGGCAACCAAACAGTTCGTCGGCAACTCTCCTTCGCAAGAGCCGAAAAAGTTATGAAATGCCACATAATAAATTGAGTTCTGGCATTAATGGAAGAGGAAAGGTTTCTTGATTGAAACAAGACTGTTATCACTAAATTAACGTGATTATTTAAGCAAAAGTTACAGATACGAGAGACACTTACATTTAATGAGACAGCAATCAAAACCTAGGTAGATAGAGAGGGCAACTCCTGGTTTCATGCTGTCAAAACAATTACAGCGAATGCCTTCAACTTGTTTTACGTATGGTCTTTTATCAAGTTTCGATACATAAAGATTTCTCTGGAACATTCTTTATATGAACAGCAGAAAAATAGATTTCTTATAATAAATTATGACCTTTTTTCCTAGCATTCGAGATTTATTTACACAAGGAAAATTTTTTCTTAATGACTTTTAACATTAATTAAACGTTAGGGGCATATTTTATTAATTATTTTAAAAAAGCAACATTTCAGAATGCTTCTGGCATTAATAGCGAGTTATTCAAATACAGCGGAATTCTGCTCAACCCAAGCAATACCAACACACTTTCAGTAACATTAAATCTTAGAAATCTTGGGGGGGGGGGGAGGCGGGTAGTGGACTTCTACACTAGGAATATCAACATGTGCTGCCAATAGGGTGGGTGCTTTGAAAATGACAAAAACGTAAAAAAAAATACAACTTTCATTGGTTGTCATTTCCTTTCACTTCCAGCATTCTTTTTGAAAATGTTCTGAACCCGAAAAAATGACTGAAAATTATGTGAAAGGTTACACCCTCTAGAAGACTCCAATTTTAAGATTAATTTTCACCGAAAAATTAGATACAAAATTTCAGAATCTGGTGAAAGATGTCACTATAAACAACCGATACTTTTTTGAAAATTTTAACACTAAACGCATAATGCCCAACCTCCCTCCCCTGGGTATTGCAAGGGATAGCCTGCCCTCAAGAAAAATTAAAACAAAATTATTTAACAGTTGTTGACTCATATTAACAACATGCTTTCTAATGAGGTACGATATGGAAGTACCGTTCAGAAGCTGAACATACCTTTTCTAGACCAACTGTAACATTACACATATTTAGGAGAGCTAATCAGCTGACGACTATTGGGACGAGTTAATGTGAGTCTGTTATACTGCTGATTGCCAGTGGGACCAAGGGTTCATAGCATGCCACAGCAGTTCTGACTTCTGGCGAGGTGACTGGTACGAGTGAGTTCAAGTGTAGAGACAAGGGGCATGTCGGTGGGAAAGAGGAAAATCCCTAAGCCAGGAACGTTCGTGGCTGTTACCCACATGGCCTTTATGCAGGAGATGCTCAAATAAATGGCAGAATGTCTGTCTTAAAGATGGCTACGTTACAGATCGTTGATATTTGACCATATCTCATATCAAATGTTAATGCAAATCTGAATATATTTGCGATGAACAGTATATAAATATTTTTAAAATCACGCAAGTTAATATTTCACAGAAAATAGATATTTAATCAATGAAACTCTGAATCAACAACTTTTAATCGCTTCATACCATTCCCAAAAATGATACCTACGTTGATAACATTGCACTGTTGTTACCGTCCTTGAAAGTACCATATCAGGACCTGTTTTATTCTCTGATTTACGACCTCTTTCATATCTTCATTATCATGAAAATCTTTGTCAGAACATCATATTCACCACATTTACACAAATAAACACAGTATCATTACTTCATATTTCGACATGCTTGTGTCTTTATTTAATGAGGAGTTCACTGTTTCTTCATTAACTTTATATAAATATTGATTAGATGTGCTATCCAAAAAACTATAAGTGCCCAGTTGTATGTGTTAGCGAGCACCAGAAATGAAAACAGACAGCAGTGGAACATTGCAGGAGTCCCAAGGAGACAGGGACTTTCTGAGTGAAAACCTCAAGTAACCATAGGTAAAGACACAACCGATTATTTCATATGGACTGCTGCCACAAAGAGCAACTAAACAGCAGTAATAATTAGGTACCATCATACTACATAAATTCAATAACGTGTAACATGTAGTAAAAAGAAAGGGGTTTGGTGATACCACATGTCCACCTCAAAAAAATTTAAACACGAATTTTGTTGACAGTTAATGTCTTTCACTTCAAACGTACTTTTTAAAGAGATATTGGTGTGTAAACTGGATCATGAGATTAAAAATGTTGAATATGACATTCGCAGTTAATTGTCCCATCTATTAGAAAAACTTAAATTTTGGGTTAAGTTTAATTAAAAAGTTTTTGAAAATGTGTGGAATCTAGTAGAAGAGTTCAATAAAATCAATAAATATTTCTTTCAGATTTTTAAAACATTAAGTATGTGACTGTATATCAATATGCTGCGAAGGTGAGTACAAATAACTTCCCCGCCTCCCGACTCCAGTGTACTGTGACGGATAAACTAAAATCTTTTTTACATTCCCAAATTTAAGCTGGGAGATATCACGATTATCAGAAATGTGGTCAACATGTGAATTGTACCGAGTTTCAAAAATAATCGAAGTCGAAAAACACTTCAATAATAGGTATTTTAACAGCTTGATATCAAGCATAAGTGAAAAATTTGTTTCTAAGGTTAAGGCTAACACAAGAAACAATTTGAACTGAAGAGCAGAGTGGATTTGTATTTGGATGAACACCAGTGGATAATTCTTTTCCTTTGGAGATACTGATAAATGAAGGAAAAGAATTTACTAACGGAACAGGCATACCTCTTATCGACTATGTCTAGGCTTTTGACGGATGAAACAGAACAAAACTCTTGTCACTATTACAAATAATTGCAATTCCGTTATTCCTGACTGGTCCACAAGCAGCTTACGCAATGGAACTAAATGGAAAAAAAACAAAGAAAAATAGGTAAGTATGGCATTGCAACCAATCAAAGAGTTAAACAAAATTACGAGCTTTCGTCTATTTTATACGATTTGTAAGTAAATAGCATGACTATAAACAGTAAAGAAATAAAGTTAGATAAAAACAACTATATAAAAATATAAATATAAGGTGCCGACCAAGATGTCATAGCTGCTTCAGAAGAACTGCTAAGAGATATTTTTAAATTAAACGAAGTTGGCCAAAATTATTATTACAAAACATATAGAATAGACAAAAGTAATGTAAGCCAAATTACGAGAAAAGCAACAGTTGCACTACAGAACAGTGACACAAGGCAAAATAATCGAATGTGTAAGAGTTTTTAATTATTTGGGCTCACATATTTCTTTCAATCATGATAAAGCAGTAAAGAACAAAATAGCAAAATTTCAGATTTGCAGTGGAAAATGAAATGAACATTAAAAAAACCACGACTAATGAAATGCATTTGAAATTCTACAAAATACCAGCTGTTCCATTGTTACTTTACGGATCTGAGGCGTAAATAGCAAGGAAGGAAGCCGTCAATCAAATGGTGACATGAGAATCCAAATTGCTCAGATGAGTTAAAGGCTGTACACTAGATGGCCGATTAAGAAATAAAGATATTAGAAATAAGCTGAAAATATTTCCAGTGGGAGAAAAAATCTACAGATATGAGCAGAAATGTAAAGAGCAATTATACAGAATGCAACCATGCAGATACCTTAAATGAGCTTTGCAGGGACGTAACCTGGCGCTGTAAACAATGGAGCTAAGAAGCTGAAGCTGGAACAGGTTCCTCCAGCCTGATCAATGAATGTAGACGACGGTGATGAATATTTCTGGCTTTTCCCTTTCTACAGTCTGCATCAGCTCTACTTCAACCATAATAGTAAAATACAACTATTGGTCGTACTGTCTTATTTTGCAATCTGATTCCCTAATGATCAACTTATTTAAATGGAAAACATTCCATTATCCTTGTTTAAATTTTGTTGCCGTTTATTGATGAAACATCTCTTCAAGACATTATGCGCTCTAGTTAACTCATCCACCAAGTTCTTGCCGTCACTAACAGAATTACAGTGACATTCGCAAACCTCGGTGTTTGAATTTCTTCTCACTGATCTTTAATTCCCTTTCCCGATTTCTTCTTTGGACCTTTACGGACTGATCAGTGGGCACATTCAATAACTCTGGAAATACGCTATAACACTGTTATCTCGATTACTGAGTCCCTTTCATGGTGAAACACTCCCGACTGGTTTGGATATTACTAATAACCGAGTATCAACCTAATAAATGAGTTACATTGATCGTGTTCTAAGAATGAGGGGCTGATCCGCTAATACTACTGTGGAAGTTGTTTCGTGTCATTGTTTCGGTTGCTGTAAAAGGAATTAACACCATCAGTAAGGTTGCATTGAAATAACTATCTCTACTGTGTCCCACTGTAATTAAATGTTATATTCTTGATTTTATACAAATGTGAGGCAGTTACTCCCTTCGCTTTACAATGTAATGATGATTATACTCATTTCAGATCTCTATTCGATACTAAACGCATTACTTCGTTAATTAGCACAAACACACCACAATCCTCACGGTAATTCATTTGCAGGTGGCCGGTGCAGTTGACGCGAACCCGTAATCGCAGCATGATGTAGATAATAAAAACACATGAAAATAAATTCTGTTGTCACGACTACTAAATTGCTGAGGGTGAAGCCTTGGTGTCGGGGACATTCTCAGTTAATTGGACATATTATGGAAGGCTCGCATTGAGCTCTCTTACCGACTTTTCTGGGCACTACGAGCACTCCACTTACAACTGCTGTTATCTCTCGGGCGCTCGTAGCCTTCCACTATCGATATTTAGCTACCACGACCTGTGCGTCGCGCAAGTGCATTCATCTTTACGTAAGGGGCTTGGGACCCTTTACAATATACTCGATATACAATATAATCTCATTCCGTATTCTTAACAATTATTCAATAACTTTTCGCTCCCAACATTCTGCGCTTTCTAACTTTTTAGAATTTCAGAGATAATGTTCCACTCAGTATTTTCAGAAACTTTCCAGGGATCCAGAAATGCTATAAATGTAGACTTGTCTGTGTGTACATTCGTAGGGCCAGTATCGGCTGTCATTGTAGCCTCCTACAGTTCTCAGAAACCAAAACAGGTGTCCCGAAGGTTCTACTAGTTCTATTCATTTTTTAGTGAATAATCCGTGTTAGTACTTTGCTACGTGTCTTACTACACTTAAGGTTCGTTAATCTTCAAATGTGTGATGCTGGACCTTATTTAGAATCGGTCGTATTACACTCCTGCTGTCTTTCGTACCTTCTTTAGAATCGGCCTCATTACATTTCTGGTCTTTCTACACAGATCGGTGGCTATGCAGAAAAATGAGAGACAATATTTTGAAAAGCATTGAACAAAATACAAAATCACAATTAATAAAATGTTCCGGACTATTGTACCGTGGTCGAATTGATTTCACATTTAAACCCAACGCTTCGTCCCCACGTACGGAGAAAATTTTCAAGGGGGATCGCAGCTTCCAATTCACACGCTGGGTCCGAGCCAGGGGATGGTATCCGGAACGTTTTATTGATTGTGACATTTCTAGCTGTGAATGTTTACATTTTACAAAATACAAAATCGCCAAATTTATGCTACATGTATGGCAATGCTCTCGCTTCGGGATAACGGTGTTAAGACTGTCTGAAATTTAAATTTATGAATTCTGTTATTTACTTTAACCTTTCAAGGCGAATTCAAGTAGAGATCATCATCGTTAAAAGTTGCTTTCTATGTCATATCCTATTGCTTATACATATTTCTGACTGAAGAACTGAATCGAGTTTATACCGTATGAAAAGCGTGATACACTAGTCGTGGTTCGCGGTGTTGTGTGTAATGCTGCATCTAGCTCCTTAATTCTTCCATAAGCAGTATAGCCGGAAAATGCTGTTAACCCAATTCCGTTCTTGCACGGCTTTAACTCGCACTGATAAACACAGACCCTCCAAACTATTTTCTGGCCCGTTTGCTGCCCAAATTGCTTTCTCAACGCTCCGATCTCCTTGCGGTTCTAGATGAGTAACTCAATTTTCAGTATTCTCATCTCGCTTTTATGAGTTCAAAACGTACAGCAATGAGTGCAAAAGGATCACTCTTGATTTACTTACATCTATAAAATACATTTGCAAACAACAACAAGTAGATGTTTGATGAATCGAAAAGTGTTTCCCTTCGAATAGAGCCAGAAAAATTTTTCTACTGTGTAACACAGTTTGTGGTGATATGGTAGTTAGTGGTATATTAAAGGACTATGGTAAACCACATTTGGTTCAGAACGATAATGCTTGAGCTGGAAAACTAAGAGCCATATTCGTATCCCATTCCTTAACTATCTACGTTTTAAAAAGAGTTACCGAAATTAACACTAGAAGGAAACCAGGCTTGTAACGTCTATTACCCATTTCTCACAAAATATGTAATGTTTATTCATCCTTTGTCCTACAACTATGGAGCAATGGGTCCCAGGTTCGATTCCCGGCGGGGTCAGGGATTTTCTCTGCCTCGTGATGGCTGGGTGTTGTGTGGTGTCCTTAGGTTAGTCAGGTTTAAGTAGTTCTAAGTTCTAGGGGACTGATGACCATAGATGTTAAGTCCCATAGTGCTCAGAGCCATTTTTTTTATGGAGCAATGCGAAAAATTGATGCTGAAATGCACTTGCATACAAACACAACACACACACACACACACACACACACACACACACACACACACACACACCAACCCTTCCACCCACAAACACACCCACACCCACCCACACACACACACACACACACACACACACACACACACACACGCACACACACACACACACTCCCGCCCACACCCTCCCACACCCACCCACACCCACCAACACCCACCGACACCCACCCACCCACACCCACCCACACACCCACACAGACCCACACCCACCCACACACACACACACACACACACACCCACACACACACACACACACACACACACATACACACACATAACCTCCCACCCACCTACCAACCCACACCCACCCATACACCCACCGACACCCACCCACCAACACCCACCCACACCCACACACACACATCCACACCCACCCACACCCACACCCTCTTTGGTTATTTGACTTATTTTACGGATATTTTACAGTGGAGAGGGAGTGTGCGACCTACAGTTACGATATCAGTAATGTCTTTTCGATCTTTCTCCGGAAAATCCGTTCTATATTTATACTGACTCTTAATAAATCTGTAATACGTTTTTCATCAAGTAGGTTTGACACTAATGTACGCTCACGCCAGCATGGCCTTGCTGTGCCGGTTCTGCGAGTGGCTAAACCCATGGCGAAACTACAGTAGTTACATTTCTCAGGGCATGCAGCTCTATGGTAAGATTTAATGATGATGGCATCTTACTGGGTAAAACTATTCCCCTTTCGGATGTCAAAGTGTGGACTACTCTAGTGGTTTTCTTCATTGAGAAAACAGTGGCTTTCTACGAGTCGCAGCATGGATGTTACATCCCTTAATCTGTTAGGTAGGTTACACTACTTAAAAAAGAGAAACAGAGAGGTTGCAGTTAGATGTGTTGGCATTTACAGAGGTTCTGTGGTAGGATGACTACAGCTATATAAACACAAAATCAGATAGCGGTAAACAGTGTGGGTGTCATAATGAATGAGAAAATAAGAATTCGCGTAAGCTACTACGAAAAGCCTAGGAAGGTATTAACTTATCCAAGATAGAAACGAAGCCTACACCCACAATATTACAAGTTTATAAGCCAAGTAGCTCCGCAGATGATGATGGGATTGAAAGAATGTGTAATGAGAAGAAATAAATTAATCAGATAGCTAACGGAGGCGATTATTTAATAGTGATGGGGAACTGGAATTAGGTACCATCAAAAGGGAGAGAAGGAAAAATAGCAGGAGAATTGGGACTGGGTGAAAGGAAACGAAAAGGAAGCCACCTGGTAAAATTTTACACAGACCGTAGTGTAATCATCGTTAATACTTGGTTAGACGATCGCTGGGGCAGATACAGACTCCGATCACAGATTGCTAGTGATGAAGATTAGCTGAAGTTTAAGAGACTAGTCAGGAAGATTCGATGCTCAAGGAAACGGGATAAAGAATTACTAATGAAAAAAAGGTGTGCTTGAAGTTAGCTGAGGCTATAGCTACAACCAAAATGAGTATCTCAGTTGTCAGATCAGTTAAAGAGAAATAGACATCTCTAACAAGGGCAATGACCGAAGTTGGAAAGGAAAAGGTAATTACGAAGCAAACATTTGTAACAGAAGAAATAATTCAGTTCAGGAGGACATTAAGTGTATAACGTACAGTCGACAACGAGATCTTTGGAGAAGGTGGACAAGATCGAAATAAAGGAGAACGTAGAAGGAAATCGTCAGGTTCTTCTGAAGCAACCATCCCTGTGTCTGACGTAAGCGACTTAGCGAAATTATGGAAGACGTAAATCAGGATGGGCAAACAGGGGTTTTAACCGTCATCCTCCCGTATGCGAGTCCAGTGCGATAACCAGTGCGCTACCCCGTTCGGTTACTTCAGTTAATCAACGAAAGAAAGAACTACAGATACTTTCAAACTTAGGAATGAAATAAACAGTAACTGCAAGGAGGTAAGGCGAACTGCCTGCATGAAAAATGCGAGAACGTTGAAAAAGAAATGACTGTCGGAAGGACTGACTCAACACAGTCAAAAGAACCATCGGTGGAATTAACAGCGCGGATGATAACATTAAGAGTACTATGGGATTTCCACCGTTAAATTCTGAGACCTTTATGTAGGGGCAGATTTGCCAGACAACGTGATAGAAGAAAAAACATGAGTCGATATAGAAGGGACAGGGGATCCAGAATTAGAATATGAATTTAGGAGAGCTCTGGAAGACCTAAAATGAAACGGGGCAGACTGGGCAGATAAAAAACTGCCGAAATTTCTAAATGCATTCGGGGAAGTGGACCAAAAACGATTATTCACATTGGTGTGTAGAACTTATAAGACTGGTGATACATCATCATACTCGGAAACACATCATCCAGAATATTCTTACAAAAGTTCAAATGGCTCTGAGCACTATGGGGCTTAACATCTGAGGTCATCAGTCCCCTAGGACTGAGAACTACTTAAACCTAACTAACAAGGGAACCTCCCCATCGCACCCCCCTCAGATTTAGTTATAAACTGACACAGTGGATAGGCCTTGAAAAACTGAACACAGATCAATCGAGAAAACAGGAATAAGTTGTGTGGAACTACGAAAAAATAAGCAAAATATACAAACTGAGTAGTCCATGTGAAAGATATGAAACATCAAAGACATTGTGAGCTGAGGAGCGTCATGGACCCGTGGTTAGAATGAGCAGCTGCGGAACGAGAGGACCTTGGTTCGAGTCTTGCCTCGAGTGAAAATTTTATTTTCTTCATTTTCGCAAAGTTACGATCTATCCGTCCATTCATTGACGTCTCTGTTCACTGTAATAATTTTAGTGTCTGTGTTTTGCGACCGCACTGCAAAACCGTGCGATTAGTAGACAAAAGGCCGTGTCTCTTCAATAGGAACCAAAAACATTTGATCGCAAGGTCACAGGTCAACCGATCCCTCGACAGGAAAACACGTCTGATATATTCTATACGACACTGGTGACGGCATGTGCGTCACATGACAAGAATATGTTGTCGACCCACCTAACTTGCACACTTGGCGAATGGGTAAAAAGATTCTTCTACCTTGCCCGATTTAGGTTTTCATGTGGATGTGATAATCACTCCCAAAAAAAGTGAAGAAAACATAAGAGAGTGTCACATAAACTGCAACAAATGAATGCAACAGTTTCACAGTAGTACAGTTTTCCCTGTGCTCTGTCAAAACATATGTTTTTAACGTTTCCAAATTTTTCCGTGTGTAGACCGTCAAATCCTGCACATGTCCAAGCAAATCTGAACATGTCCTGGAATTTTGGAGAGCGAAGTTGATTATGTGTGAGTGCCTGAACTTTGATAATTGTCTGAAAATAAAAAATTAAACTTTTCACTCGAGGGAAGACTTGAACCAAGGACCTTTCGTTTCGCAGCTGCTCACGCTAACCACGGGACCACGGCGCTCGTAAGCTCTGATTCTCCTTGATGTTGCCTACCTTGCTCATGGACTACTCAGTTTGTACATTTTGCTTATTTTTTTATAGTTCCACACAACTTCTTCCTGTTTTCTCGATTGATCTGTGTTCAGTTTTTCAAGGCCTATACCTGTGCCAACTTATAACTAAATCTGAGGGGGGTGCGATGGGGAGGTTCCCTTGTAAGGTAAGGACATCACATACATCTATACCGAGGCAAGATTCGACCGTAGCGGTCGCGCGGTTCCAGAATGAAGCGCCTAGAACCGCTCGGTCACCGCAGCTGGCTGAATTATCTCAAAAATTAAAGAGCTCGTAATTGGGAAAAATATCGCACAAGCAACTTAACATTTCATACATAGAAGTTCTGACAAGAATATTATGGAGAAGAACGAAAAGGAAAATTTGAGGTCTATAAGATGATGATCAAGCTGGATTTAGGAAACTTGAAGCCCCACATAGGCAATTCTGAAGTTGCGATTGATAATGGAAACAAGATTGAAGAAAAATAAAGTCGCGTTCATGGGATTTTTCGAACTAGAAACGCGTTCTACATTGTACAATTAAGTAAGATGTTCGAAATACTTAGGAAAATAGGGTAACCCATAGGGTAAGACGGCTAACATACAATGTGTGCAAAAAATTATAGCGAACAATGAGAGAGGAAGACAAGGGACAAAGTTGAACGGTAAAAACTTTTTTCTGAGACAGGAATGTAGTCTTTATCCACTTCTGTTCAATCTGTACGCTGAAGAAGCACTGACGGGAATGGAAGAAAGTTTCAGAGTGGCAAGGGTGTCAGTGTTAAGATTCGTGGGTAGCATTGCTTTCCTCAGTGAAAGTGAAGCCGATTTACACGATCTGTGGAATGGAACGAACAACCTAATTAGGACACAATCTGAACTCAGAATACATCGAAGAAAGACGAAAGTAATGAACAGAAGCAGAAATAAAAACAGCGATAAATGTTAATATCATAATTGGTAATCACGAAGGAGATGAAGCTAAGGACTTCTGCTACCTAGGCAAAAAAATAACTCACGAGGGACAGAGAAAGGAGGACATAAAAAGCAACCTAGCACTGGAAAAAAGGCTATTCATATCCCAGTGAAGTCTACTAGCATCAGACTTAGGTCTTAAACTGAGGAAGAAATTTCTTGGGCGTACCATTGCGTGGTTTTGAGACATGGACTGTGGGAAACCGGAACAGAAGAGAATCAAAGCATTTGAGATATGGTGCTACAGAGGAGTTTTGCAAATTACGTGGGCTGACAGGGAAAGGAATAAGGAGGATCTCAGCAGAACTGGCGAGGAGAAGAATAGATGGAAAACCATGACATGAAAGAGGGATGGTGTGAAAGGATGTCTGTCAAAAAATCAGGGAATGATATGCATGGTACTGGAGGGAGCTGTGGAGGGTAAAAGCTGTAGAAGAAGAGAGATATTGGAATACACTCAGCAAATAAATGAGGATGTAGTTTACAATTGCTACTCTGAGAAGAGGAGAGGTTGGCACAGGAGAGGAATTCGGGTCGTGCCTCGTGCAGTATATTCAGTGATTTAATTATAAATTTTACGCGTATTATCTCAGTTGAAACGCGCGATAAGTGTGAATGTTGCAGCAGGATAGTAAAAGAGGGAGTGGGTCGGATTCTCACTTTGGTGACTGTAGTAAGGAGATGAATGTGGAATTCCAAGAAGCTTACCCATGGAACTAGAGGTCGTACAAAAAAGTTGAAGGAGGAAAAGGTCGTCGGTAATGGATAAAGGTAACAACCAAAGGGCCACAGGTGGAAAGCTCCTCAACTTCATCTACATCTGAGCGTGCGGTATCGAATAAATTTGACTTATTACCTGAAGAAGAAGGGCAAGAGCCTCATCCAGCTTCAGGTCACAGTAGGGTGTAGCAGACTTCTGGCAAAGAAAGTCACTGTAGATGGGACCAAAAGAGACTAGGAAGAAAAGAGCCTTGCAGGTAGTTGGTAGCCGTGGGAAAGATGTAGGCCAGATGGTACAGGAGATATTAGGAACGCGGTACCAGGTTACCAGTACTGTGAAGCCAAGCACTAGTCTTAACCAGGTGACAGCGGACATAGGGAATCTGTGCCAAGATTTAGGGAAAGAGGGTCAGATTATTGTAGTAGGTAGAGCAGGGAACAATTTGGCTAAGAACAGTAATTACAGCATGTGAGTTTTGTTAACGTCCTTTAGCACCACGACCAGTCCTATGTTAACACTTTTATGTGCCGTGTGAACACTGAGCCGAGAATCTCACACGTGCTGAGTCTACTGATAGTGTTAAGAGACTGGGATGTATTAGACAGGGAATAGAGCTTAATAGCAAAGGGAAAGATGGAATGGCTGATCTCCTGGCAGAAAAAATATGGGTGCCACTATCACACAAAGCAAGATCCCTGTGGTTACTGATGTCAGAGGGGTAATTTTTTAGATAAGAACATTGGTTCAGGCAATCTGTTTCGAAACAAGATAAAACAACAGAAGCATCCCACTCAGTGCTTAAGAGTGCACAGAAAAGTACGTTTAGTTTATTTCATCAAAATATCAGTGTATTGTGTAAGAAGACAGAAGAGCATCTCGTGAGTTTGGAGAATTTGGAGAGCTCCACAAAACCGCAAGGTTAGATAAGTGACATAAAAAGATTACACACTAGTAGCATACTCATACAGAATTAATATCGGAAGATAAGGAGCTGGTACATAAATTAAGACAGTATACAAGTTCCGAAATACTGGAAGAAGTCAACATTGGGAGAAGCAGATTTTTCAGTGCTTAGCACACAGACGTTTGTGCTTGTGAATTAATATTGGAAAATAGTTCACCTTTAATTGCAACTGTATTCAGATCCCCACCGATAAATTTTGAAATGTTTATGACGAATCTAGAGTCTTCTGGTAAACCTTGCGGGATGTAAGGTCGTGGTCCATGAAACTCTTCAGTTCCTAACGTTTCGTCCAGTGCTTCGCTGGACATCTTCAGAGGGGTGTTTCTCCTCCGGTGAGTCTTGCCGAGTCGGCAAGACTCACCGGAGGAGAAACACCCCTCTGAAGATGTCCAGCGAAGCACTGGACGAAACGTTAGGAACTGAAGAGTTTCATGGACCACGACCTTACATCCCGCAAGGTTTACCAGAAGATATTTCATCCGGTCGTGAAAGCCTTCATACTAGAATCTAGAGTCCTTACTATGCTATCTGTCACACAGTAGCAAACAGTTAATCGCCTATGGTGGCTGAGGTATATAATCACAATACAAGAATGAAATGTGTCTCCACATTATGGTTGTCTTTAGCACAAAAAGGGGTTTACAATACTGCAACTAAAAGTTTTGTTCACTTACCCAGTGATATAAAATTTCTGACAGATAGAAAATCAAAATTAGAAAACGAACTGTAAAAGATTCACCTTGACAACGCCTTCTGCTATGTAGAATAATTTCTATTGTTATAATGTGTGAGAGGCAATGTGAATATAAAATGACTAGATCTACGTCTATACATTTTCTAAGGGAAAATTACCCATGGAACATGAAACTAACTAACGTAGACAGTAAGGAGTTCATTAAGAAGATAATAGAAGCCTTTGACATGTGGTGCTACAGAAGAATGCTGCAGATTAGCTAGGTAGATAGCGTAACAAATGATGAAGTGCTCGACAGTGTTGGGGAGAAAAGAAATTTGTGGCACAGCTTCAGTAAAAGAAGCGGTCGATGATATGACGCGTTCTGATACATCAAGGAATAGTCAGGTTAGTACTGGAGGGCAGTTGATTGGTAATGACTGTGAAGGGATACCAGGAGACGAATATAGTGTGCAGTTTCAAATGGGTTTGGATTGCAGTAGTTAATCGATGATGCAATGGCTTGAACTCGGTCGAGTAGAACGGAGGCCTGCATCGAACCAGCCGTTGAATGGAAGGCCACAAGAACAAGATCAAAAAGTTAACCAACACATCATGGTCGGTACATATTTTGGTAAATGTCGTTTTATTCCCCTTGACAGAAAATAGCCATCGTTATTATGAAGTAAGAAATCCACAAAGGTAAGGAAAAAAGCTCTATTTTTAAAATTAAAAGCCTAAAAATAACCAAAACAATATTCGAAATAGAATGTGAATCAAACAGGACATATAGCGTATTGTTACAGATTTCGATCTCGAAGATACGTAAACGAAACCACCGGTCAAATGTTTGGAGCGTGAAATACGGGTAAAAAAGTAGAAATAGGTATTCCAATCAGCTTTCTATAGACTACGCTTAGTACACGTGTAAGAAAAATAATCTCGAGATCGTCATAACTGTGGTTTATCTTTGTGCTTTTCAGTTAATGAGAAACTTTTTTTGAATCCTCAGTCTTCTGACTGGTCTGATGCGACCCGCCGTGAATTCCTCTCCTGCGCCAATCTCTTCATCTCCGAACAATACTTGCAATCTACGTCCTCCTCAGTTATTTGCTGGATGCATTCCAATCTCTGTCCTTCTGTACAGCGTTTACCTTCTACAGTTCTCTCTAATACCACCGAAGTTATTCCCCTGTGTCTTAACAGAAGTCCTATCAGCCTGTCCATTCTTCTTGTTAGTGTTATAAATATATTTTTTTCTTCGCCGACTCGGCGGAGAACCTCCTCATTCTTTACCTTATCAGTCCAGCTAATTTTCAACATTCTTCTGTAGCACACTTCTCAAATGCTTCGATTCACTTCCTTTCCGGTTTTACTATGATCCATGTTTAACTACCAGACAATACTGTGCTCCAAACTTACATTCTCAGAAATTTCTTCCTCAAATAAATCCTATATTAATACTCGTAGAGTTCTCTTGGCTAGGAGTACTCTTTATGCCAGCGCTATTCCGCTTTTTATGTCCTCCTTCATGGGCTATTTTCTTCCCTACGTAACAGAATTCCTTGACTTCATCTACTTCGTGATTGCCTATCCTGATATTAAGGTTTAGGTAGCAGAATTTCTTAGCTGTATCTACTTAGGGATCACCAAGCGCAATGTTAAGTTTCTCGCTGTTCTCAATTCTACTACCTCTCATTACTTTCGTCGTTGTTTGATTTACTCTCAAGCCATATTCTGTACTCATTACACTGTTCATCCCATTTAACAGAGTCTTCTTCTGACTTTCATTGAGGATTGTAACGTTATCAGCTAATTTTGTCATTTATATCCTTGCACCTTGAATTTTAACTACACTCTCGATTCTTCCTTTTATATCCGTCATTGCTTCTTTTATGTGTAGATTGAACAGTAGGAGCGAAGGGCTACATTCCTATCTTACACCCTTCTTGGTCATCCATTGTTATCGTTCCCTCTTGGTTCTCGTACATACAGTAAATTATTCCTCATTTGCTATAGCTTACCCCTATTTTTCTCAGAATTCCTATCACCTTGCTCCCTTTGACATTGGCCAACACATTTTCCAGGTAGACAAATCCTATGAACGTCTCTTGACTCTTCTTTAGTCTTGCTTCCATTATCAATCACAACGTTGGAACTGCCTCTCTGGTGCATTTGCCTTTCCTAAAGCGATAATTCTCGAACTTCTCTGCTCTTGCAATCTTCGGAATCTTCTAGATGATTTCTTTCCGAAAGTCAAATGGTATATTCCCAGACACATACACCCTACACGTCGGCGTGAATAGTCTTTTTGTGACACTTCCCGAATAATTTTAGAAATTATGATGTAATGTTATCTGTAGACCAGAGAAGTCCTTCCCTTTGTCTTTTTGTACACGTCTTTTGTTGCGGGATTTTTGCTGTAGATGTCACAAAACTTACTAATTATTTCAATATATAGTACCTTGCCAGTATCAAAAGCAGTAGCTGACACATCTCCATTTAGAGATTTATGTCCACGCATGCGCCAACTACGGTCAGTCCCAGCAGAAATATGCCTTGGGTCGGATTTCGAATCATTCAAGTTGACTACTTCTTTTGCTGCTTTCAACATTGTACATTCACTCACCTCAGCTACAAGTGCGCCAATAGTCTTGTTGTAAATACAAACTGTCTGGGACGTGCGGGATGTTCATCACTAAACCCTTTTCCAACAAATCTAAGTGTATACACAAATCCTGCATTTTCTGATACCGGTTAAGTCAGATGAGATTGTGTTGGCAGTACATTTTAGTGCAGAGCATTTTGGAACAAAATTACAAACCATTCCGTTGGTTTTCCGCACATCATGGGACAAAGTGATGTTTCCGCCACAGCTTTTACAAGTGTTCCTTTCTATAACTTCATGTAATAATGTAATGGAAATCATAATGTTTTTGTCAGCATAAGCAAAAATACTATTCACACCATGTGTTTCACTGTCACACATTTGAGTGGCACCTGGAAAACCAGCAGTACGTGGAAGGTTTTTACTTTGAGCACAAGCACTCGCAATGACTTCATATTCATTCTTACTCTCTTTCTTCTGTTCGTAGTTAGTAGTTTACTTTGGCTCCTTTGGTTCAAATATACTACTTGCGTTTATATCCAAACTTTCTTATTCTACCTTTTCTGCTATAACTTTTCACAAAAAAATTACATTTATATCGACAGAACGTAAACAACAAAGACGAAAAGCTAAGAAATGTTAATCTGTAATGCAGACAGGATGTCAAACTTCAAATTACAACTCTCTCTTACAACAGAACTAAGAATACCTGTGGAACATAAAGGTTTGCTGTATTATAGTCAATGCTCAGCACGACAGAGTAAACATGGGCGTGACGCTAGTTACAACGCATCACGAAAAATTAATAATAATTCCGAATCTGATCGTCTATTTTACATGAGACCATCAGCATTTTGTAGCTAAATAATTGGAGCATTAAAGAAAGACTAAACGCATTTTCGAATGGTGCGAATGGTGCGAAAAGTGGCAGTTGACCCTAAATACGGGAAATCGTTAAACTTCGGTTACACGATAAATCGGTGTACTCTAAAAGCCGTAAATTCAACTAAATACCTAGATATTACAATTACGAACAACATAAATGGGAAGGAACACGTAGAAAGTGTTGTGGGGAAGGCTAACCAAAGGCTGCGTTTTATTCGCAGGACACTTAGAAAATAAAACAGACCTACTAAGGAGACTACCTACACAACGCTTATCCGTTCTCTTTTAGAATACTTCTGCGCAGTGTGGGATCCTTACCAGGTAGGAATGACGAAGTACATCGAAGAAGTTCAAAGAAAGGTAGCGCGTTTTGTATTATAGTGAAATATGGGAGAGAGTGTCACAGAAATGATACAGGATTTGGACTGGAAATCATTAAAAGAAAGGCGTTTTTCGTTGCGACGGAATCTTCTCACGAAATTACAATCACCAATTTTCTCCCCCGAATGCGAAAATATTTTGTTGACACCGACCTTCATAGGGAAAACCGACAACCACAATAAAATAAGGGAAATCAGAGCTCGTACGGAAAGATACAGGTATTCGTTCTTTCCGCGTGCTATACGAGATTGGAATAACAGACAATTTTGAAGGTGGTTCTATGAACCCTCTGCCAGGCACTTAAATGTGATTTGCAGAGTGTCCATATAGATGTAAATTTTTTTGAACCTGTTCGCGACTGTACTCTTGGATGTAGATGAGTATTGTATGGCAAGAACAGCAGGCACAAGTTTTATCTAGAATACTACATCACGACGAGAAGGTTACACGATTGTTCGATTGGATCTGATGAACAGACGGTTGACAACGGCTGAAATCTGGGCAGAGGTCACAGGCTCGGTGTCAGCATGAACCATCGGGTGCAGATTACTCGAAAATGGGTCGAGATCTCGCTGTGCCGTACATCGTTTGCCGCTGACACCGTGCTGCAAATATACACTGCTGGCCACCGTAAATGCAACACCCTGAAGGAAGCATCCGAATCAAGTGAAATTTGCACCATGGGTTTGCAGCGATGAGATATGCAACTGATTAGAATTTAAGCGCAGACGCACATCACGCGCGCCTGTGGCGCCACCTCATAGTGCCATTTAGGGCTTGGCGATTTCGACGAGTGTACGTTCGGCACGTGTGTTTACCTTGTGGTTGTTTCACAAGACGATCAGTTATGCCTCGTAGACAACAGCGAACATCGTTTGATCAAGTATCCGAGTTCGACAGAGGAAGGATAGTGGCTTACAGAGATTGTGGATTATCATACAGAGAAATCGCTAGTCGTGTTGGACGAAACCAAACAATTCTAATGCGGATATGTGACAGTTGGATGCAGGAGGGTACGACGGACCGACGTGGTCGATTGCATTCACCTCGGTGCCCCACTGCACGTGCTGATAGGCAAATTGTGCGCATGGCAGTGACGGATCGCTCAATGACATCCCGAACCATAGCACAGCACATTGCGTCTGTAACCCCTCATCCAGTGTCTGCACGTACCATTCGACGCCGTTTACAGCAGAGTGGTCTGTCCGCAAGACGTCCATTGCTTCGTCTACCATTGACGAAGAACCACAGACGTCTCCGTCGCCAATGGTGTGATGACAGACGGATGTGGACAGCAGAATGGAATGACGTTGTCTTTACTGACGAGGCACGCTTCTGTCTGCAGCACCACGATGGTCGGATTCGAGGGTGGAGACACCGTGGAGAGAGGATGCTGGACAGCTGCATTATGCACCGCCACACTGGTCTTGCACCAGGTATTATGGTATGGGGCGGTATTGGAAATTACTCTCGCACGCCTCTAGTACGCATTGCCGGTACTTTAAATAGCCGGCGCTACATATCCGAGGTGCTGGAGCCAGTTGTCCTTCCTTACCTTCAGGGCTCGGCCACAGCCATATTTCAACAGGATAGTGCGTGACCACGCGTGGCACGCATTGTGCAAAAGTTCTTCGTCAATAACCAGATTGAAGTGCTTCCCTGGCCGGCTCGCTCTCCGGATCTTTCGCCGATAGAAAACATGTGGTTCATGGTTGCTCAACGAGTGACCCAGATTACATCCCCAGCTGCCACACCAGATGATCGTTGGCAACGTGTGGAAGCTGCTTGGGGTGCTGTACCCCAGGAACACATCCAACGTCTCTTTGACTCAATGCCGAGACGTGTGGCAGCGGTGATCTCCAACAATGGCGGCTACTCTGGCTACTGATTCCGGCAGGAACCACATGTCACAGACGTCTGTAAACGTAATCACTTAATACTTGGTCAACATGTTATCTACAAAATAAATTTTGATGTGCTACCTCTTGTCTTTCTTGGTGTTGCATTTACGGTGGCGAGCAGTGTATATGAGACTTCCATGGTGTAGTGCCAGGATGAACGTGGATACTAAATACTATTCTGTGGTGTTCATCGATTAGCTTCGCATGTATCTATGACGGTCATATTGACCCCTACGTGTCCGAAGAGGACTGAATGCATACTCACAGAGGCATTGGTGTGAATCGCTACTGGTTGTGAGAACGAAACTGATTTGAGTATTGTTACGGGGAGGCTGAATCTTCACATGTATATTTGGGTCAGGGACGGTAAAATCTTTATTCAACCCTTACTGACAATATCCAAATAACATATTATATTAGGATACTACAAGAACTCACAGTTCACACCACCAACGGCGTCATGAATGAACGGAGCCTTGATCACCTTCCCCGATCTCCTGGGTAGTTACTAACAGATAATGACTGGGATGCGATGGGAAGATGTATAATTTCATATCAGCCTCCACCGAGAAATCTTCAGCATGTATTTCCAGCATGACAAGAAATTCCGTAAGGTGACATCGTGAAGCAAATAATTTCCATCCCACAACTAAAAGACCTTTACTGTGCCTGTGTGGATTACATCTGACTATACAGGCCATCATTTCCAAATGGAAGGCAAATTTAATCATTTGGCACCAGTCATGGGATTAACATTTAGAGGTTTCATAAATATTCGACGGGCGCCTCATTTGCAATTTTTTCCTTTTCCGTCAGTGAATATATAAGTAAATGTTCTCGCTTACACGAAATGGAATTATTATACACGATTTAGACAAATTAATGTGAGCAGAATTACTAACATGCTGTTCGTTAGTCCTGAACATTCAACGTCTTCAGAGTCCTCATTTACGTTGTGTTAGATTAAAAATAAAAGAAGATACGAAAGCGTAATACTATCAGATAGTGTCCGTTACATGTGTACTGTTCTATTTCACAAACATACAACTATTTCTACTAATAAATCTGTCATTTTTTATTCAAAAAAGAAGCACGAGTAAGCAATGTACTTCACGACTAGAACCATAAAACAAGACACAGGTAAACGGCCGTCGGCTCTGCAAAGCCGTCTGGCTGCCACTCGCCTGAAGTATTAGTGGTATGTAATGGGAAACCGAAATATGGATGGTGTGGAGTTACCTGTCACTGTTTATCTAAAATAAGAATAACCTGAGTCCACATAAATTAAAAGCCGCCAAAAATTTCATCGAGAACGACGATTCCAGGAGAATAGTCCCTGGATTCACTTGTGCTAAACGTGTTATGTTCCACGTATTAATAAATAAGCAGAAACATTATTTCGTACTTGGTTCACTAGTGAAAACAGTTCACAGAAATCACAGGATCCAAAAAAAAAGTCCCTGTTGTTTAACCAATGCTAACTTAATTTTCGCAAACACTCACAAAAATACAGGAAACTATTGTCACACGACCTGCCTTAGTGTCATCTCACCCCGAACAGGCATTGTCATCTCTCAAAAATCTGTTTGTAGACGTATCTCAAATAACAAAGTTAGGGGACATTTGCTCACAAAAAGCAGGTGAAAATACATATTTCATAGCAGAAGTAAGCTAACATGCGGCAAGCACTATTTCAATTTATAATAATTTTAACCCAAAGGATACTGTCATTTGCATATTAAAGCAATCGGAATGCATAAATATGTGGTAGCAACAATATGTGAGTTTTTGTTCCTTGCATAGCTTGTTCTGCCGCCTCGGCAAACGTTCACAACCGTAATCTTTACGAACTTGAAGAAGTCAGTGAAATGTTGTGCAAACTGTCTCATCTAAAAGGAATTGTTGTGCTTATACCAAATATGGTCTTCGATTTTGCGTGACAGCCATATTTCCAAGAATATGAATAATTTAATATTGAGATATCAGTTCACTTGATGAGTTTCGTATTCAGTTTTATGTGTTAAACATGTTATTTTGTGGTATAACATCTGTTTAATGACCTATGTGTTTGAAAACATTATTTGGTTGGATTTTGTTATCGCATAGCAGAGTCGTTTGCCAATATAACTTTACAGTCAGCCAAAGGAATAGGTAACCTATTAAACCAATTACCGTATAGTTATCTTTAGCTTATGGTGGCAAAAACTGGGTATAGATTTATCTGGTTTCAGGAGGATTGTTTGATGTCTGCGGAATCAACAAGGAATAACCAAAACTGTGTTGTTGTTAAAAATATCTATTGTGTGTAACAAAACCACAATTTACGAAGTATCGTGTTAGGATGGAATCGAAGTATCTGTGCAAGGTGTTTCCTTCAACAATGGGTCATCGACTTCTTACATTATGTCTCAGTGGCCGCAGGCGGACTTGAAACCGTACGTTCAAATTCGTGTTCGGTGGCTTAACCAGAACATTATCTCTCACGGGTATTAAAAATGATGGCTTGCAGGTAAACCAGAATGGCTTTTGTGAAGATTTACATTACTTTCTACATACCGTAATAAAGAAATACAATCACTTAGGAATCAAATAAACAGCAAGTGCAGTGAATCCGGGGAGAAGTGGTTGCCAGAAATATAATAAGAAATCGAAAATGAATAATGATAGGAAGGAGTACTGTGCATACAGAAAAATGAAACAAACTTTCGCGGAAATTAATAACAAGGCTGTTAACATTAAGAGTGGAATGGGAATTCCACTGTCAAATGAAGAGCAGAGAGTGGGTAGGTGGAAAGAGTGCAAAAAGACTAATTGAGTTCTGTAACAAGTTTCAGCTGGTAATAGCGAATACTCTGTTCAAGAACCGCAAGAGGAGGAGGTATACTTGGAAAAGGCTGTATGATACGGGAAGATTTCAGTTAGATTACATCATGATCAAACAGAGATTCCGAAATCAGATACTGGAATGTAAGGTATACCAAGGAGCAGACGTAGACTAAGATCACCATAAGGTAGTGAGGAAGAGTAGGCTGAAGTTGATGGCATTAGTCAGGAAGAATCAGTACGCAAAGAAGTGGATCCGGAAGAGCTAAGGTTATAGATACGGCATTAAGGAATAGTTCAGTAGGCAGCACAGCTGAAGAGGAATAGGTATCTCTAAAAAGGACCATCAGAGAAGTTGGGAAGGAAATCATAGGTAAAAAGAGGGCAACTGCGAAGAAACCACGGTAACAGAAGAAATATTTCAATTGATCGATGAAAAGAGAAAGTACAACAATATTCTGGCAAACCCAGAAATACAGAATTAAAAGTCGCTAAAGAATTAAATAAATAGGAAGTGCTGGGAGGCTGAGACAAAATGGCTGCAGGAAAAATGTGAAGACATCGAAAACGAAATTATTGTCGAAAGGATAGACTCAGCATACAGGAAAGTCAAAACAACCGTCGGGGACATCAAAATCAAGGATGATAACATTAAGAGTGCAACTGGAATTCCACTGTTAAATGCAGACGAGAAGAGCGAATAGGTGAAAAGAATACATTGAAAGCATCTATGAGGGGGAAGATTCGTCTGATGTGATAGAAGAAGAAACAGGAGTCGATATAGAAGAGTTAGGGTATACAGTATTAGAATCACAATTTAAAAGAGCTTTAGAGGACTGTAGATCAAATAAAGCAGAAGGGATGGATAATACTCCATCAGAATTTCTAAAATCTTTGGGGGAAGTGGCAACAAAAAGTAGAATGTTCATAGCATCTGACTTTCGAAAAAAGCATCATCCACACAAATCCGAAGACGGCAAGAGCTGACAAGTGCGAGAATTATCGCACAATCAGCTTAACAGCTCATGTATCCAAGCTGATTACAAGAATAATATAGAGAAGAATGGAGAAGATAATTGTGGATGCGCTAGATGACGATCAGTTTCGCTTTAGGAAAGGTGAAAGAACGAGAGAGGCAATTATGACCTTGCGATTAATAATGGAAGCTAGACTAAAGAAAAGTCAAGACACGTTCACAGGATTTGTCTACCTGGAAAAAGCCTTTGACAGTGTAAAATGGTGCAAAATGTTCGAAATCCTTGTAGCACTATAGCTCTAATGCTGTACGGATTTATTTTACCTTTTGCTTTGGTTTAATGTTATTACATTGAGCATCTGTAAACGTGTTTGAATCGATGACATAAAACTGTATACTCCTTTCGTTGTTAGAACTTTGATGTCGTGGTTTGATTCTATGCAGTGTAGTATATCTGTCATTTAAATTCTGTGTCCCATTTGGAGGGAACAAAACTTACTATATATAATTGTAATCTCTGTGTGAATAATTTTTTGTAGAAATGTCAGTATGTGCAAATGTTCTGTTTTATTTAATGTATTCGGTTACTTTTATGTAAACTGCTGATCCTCGCTTAGTGTTCTTAGTTAGTTTGTATGTAAATGGTGTAGTGGTTCCCCTCGGGAACAGAACTTTGTAGCGCGCTCAAATTGTGGTTGGCCTAAGTAGAAAAGGTGGAAAAAGAGTCAGTCAAGGACGAGCTACCAAATTGTGAACTGCCATGTAAAAGTTGCATATTGTGCTGGTTCCGAGAAAGGCTTTTTCTGTCACTTTCCAGTGCCTCGGAAGGATGGATAAATAGCTGGAACGATTCTGGAACTGGTATCCATCATCGCCACCAAGAAGGGACAGAATCCAGCAATTCTGCCTGTAAATCCACCCACCAACATGCAGTTGCCACCACATGGCGCAATCACTGTAAAGGAGTACTATAATAACGTACAGTGAAGGATCAGCTTATTGGGTGTTTTAGTGTGCACAAATATAAGGTAACTTACAACTGAATTCATGTACCTACCTTGATTTTTTCCCTAATGCAACACTTCTCCAGTTCCTCTCCACTTAAACTGTGATTATCGAGTGTCCTATTATGTGGAAAAAATGAAAGCCTCAAAGTCAGACAGTTAATTGCATAATGTTGTTTGATCTTTGATAAGAAGGGAATATTCAGATTCACTGTGGCTTTAGTGAAATTGTGGGTGGCAGTAAATGCCGTTTTGTGAAATTTCAAAGTCACTTATTTAATCATTTACTTGCAAGTAGAACACTGAGGTAATAAAGACAATTTACAGTTTCTTTTAAAGATTAAAAGCTATTAAAACTGAGGCTTATAAGTTGATGCTTAGTTAATGACCATAGTGCTGCCTGTAGTAAAAATTAAAAGTTAGTCAGTTTCTCGTAAAACTGTCTCTCTGTAGTCTCTGTGTCTCTCTGTAGTAAAAGTCGTAAACTGAATTAATTGGAAAATTATACACTCATGCTTGCTAAGCACTTGTTTCGTTTGGGTATTGAAAGTACAGATTAATAGTGTAATAAAAATCCACAGGTTATCTTTTACCACTATTTCTGAAAACAATAATTTCTTTATTCAAAATACAGTGAGAAGTAACCTGTTAGTGAATTACATTTAACTTTCATTCTAAACAGAATAGTTTTTGGTTGAGAGATACTTAACCTGTGACCAATTCATAATTTTGCAGTGAAATACATTTATAATTTCATGACAGCTGGGAAAATGTTTGAACAATAATACTGAACCTATGTCCAATTAATGATTCTGCAGTGAACGTTATTAGTAATTTGAACAAGTCCTGAAAGTAATTGTGTGTTTTGGTATCTGTTATATTTTTGCAAATAGTTTGTGCAGCTCTAGCTGTTAGCTTTAATCTTACCATAAACATATGTATGTGTCAGAATTCATTGCACTCGCGTGTGACGAAGTCTAGGTTGTGTTTATCCGTTAAAGTTACGCATACCTACTTTCTTAAACGAGAACGTTAATCTTTCTCTAGCCTAATTAGGCTGGCGACCGTTTTCCTTATTCTTTAAACAGTATAGCTAGGCAAAAATATTGTTTGTTACTGTTCAAATATTTACGTGATTCTGACTTTCATTTCCGATAAGCCACCTCCGTTAGGTACAACATGGTCAACATAACAAAATTCCTCTCAGAGGGTAACACTGCTCTGTTGCTTTAAACCATAATTGCTTTAACAAGATAGTTTTATTTCACGACCTGTTTTCAGCTTTAAGGTTATGGTATAGCAGTAGCGGACAGGAGTGTTATATCCTGAAAAAAGTAGGGGTAAGCTATAGGGGGAGACGGATCATATGCAACATGTACATCAGCCTAGAGGGAATAATAAGAGTGGACGACCAAGATCGAAGTGCTCGTATTAAAAAGGATGTAAGACAAGGATGTAGCCTTTCGTCCCTACTGTTCAATCTGTACATCGAGGAGGCAATGATGGATACAAAAGAATGGTTCAGGAGTGTAAGTAAAATTCAAGGTGAAAGGATATCAGCAATAAAATTGCTATCTTGGGTGAAAGTGAAGAAGAATTACATGATCTGCTGAACGGAATCAACAGTCTAATGAGTACGGGGTATGGACTGAGAGTAAATCGGAGAAAGGCGAAGGTCATGAGCAGTAGTAGAAATGAGAACAACGAGAAACTTAACATCAGGATTGGTGTTCACAAAGTAGATGAAGTTAAGGAATTCTGCTACCATAAACTAACCAATGACGGACTGGACAAGGAGGACATCAAAATCAGACTAGTAACGGCAAAATGGGCATTCCTGTCCAAGAGAAGTCTACTAATATCAAATATCGTCCTTAATTTGAGGAAGAAATTTCTGAGAGTGTACGTCTGGAGTAAAACTTTGTATGGTAGTGAAACTTGGACTGTGGGAAAACCGGAACAGTAGAGAATCTAGGCATTTGAGATGTGATGGTACAGACGAATGTCGAAAATTTGTTGGACTGATAAGGTAAGGATTGAGGAGGTTCTGCACAAAATCGGATGGGAAAGGAACATGTGGAAAACACTGATCAGGAGAAGGGACAAAATGATAGGACATCTGTTAAGACATGAGGGAATGAATTTCATGATACTAGATGGAGCTGTAGAGGGAGAAACCGTAGAGGAAGACACACATTGAAATACATCCAGCAAATAACTAAGAACGTGGGTTCCAAGTGCTGCTCTACTCTGGGGATGAAGAAGTTAGCGCAGGAGAGATATTCGTGGCTGGCCGCATCAAAACAGTCAGAAGACTGACAACCAAAAAGAAATAAATAATTAATATCCCACATTCCAAATAAGTTTCAGTCAGATCTTGCAGCATTAATAGGTCATGAGAATTATTGAAAAAGAGATAACTATTAATTGATGACATTTTACACAAAGGTAAGGAGAGGTTGCCACAGAGTGGTACGGCTGTTGTCGTCGTAGGAAAGCGGGACAACATCAGAAATGATCAGTGAAGAAGCAACACAGCATAGAGAGCGTTTACTTCACTTGTATACCTCCAAACGTACGAAGACGTGCAAATGATGGAACATGAATTCGAGTCCAGCCCATGCAACGGCATTTAGGATGAGTCTCACTGTCATAAGCACGAACCAAGATGTCACAATGTAGTGACTTTAATTGGAAGTAGGTTGAGCGTCTGTCACCTGCTGCCCCATAGCCTCACCGTCGATATAGCGGTGGGGGGGGGGGGGGGGGGGCTGGAAGCAGGTGGCAATGAGGAGACGGGAGCCGGAACTAAGGCTAATGCCGAGGCCCTGCTCGCGCCGCGGCGTACGCGCTGAGTCTGCATGGCAACACCAGCTGTGAAACTCGGCCGAGGGCATGCACTCACATCCAGAAGCAGAGGAGCAAACGAGGCACCTTGATGACTGCAGAGCTACCGGGAGTGCCATGAGGGACAGCCGCCAGGAGGAGAGGCCCAACCCATGACGACGGTGGCTACCGAGATGCTGACGACTATGAAATAATGCAACATGAACTCGAGTCCAGCCCGTTCAATAGCAACCAGGTTGAGACTCGCTGTCCTAGGCACGAACGAAGGTGTAGTGTAGTGGCTCCAAGTGCAAATGGCCTGATACACTGCCGCAGGTTGCTCCATATTGTGGCGGAAGAGGGCGCTCATGGTACAGAGCCACTACACGTATGGCTTTGCGGGTGCTCAACAGTAAATCTGCCGGATCCCACGCGACCGCTATCAGCTTCTTATGGAAACTTGCGCTTCCGCTGCCATCGTAACGACTTTCGTGGCATGATGCTGATATGTGATGCCACAAGTTCGGCCTCAGTTGCTGCTGTCTAATTACAGGAGGACAGACATTCAATAACAGCAGCTGAATGTTATCTGGGACATGAACGCTGAATGCAACTGCTGGAACTGAACTGAGCTTTCAGCCGAAGTCTGCACCGCCATTCTGTCAGATTACATGGCTGAGAAAAACGACAAATGCACCAGGTGGAAGATGGCTTTGATATTAAGTCTGCTGCTTAGAATCTACGGAAGCTGCAGGCAAAGTGGAATGGCTGAATGATATGGACTTCCTTGCTGAGCATCTTAATGCGTTGACTATATGACGAGCTCGGTGCAGTTATCCGCTGTAGTGTGGTGTTCGTACATTGTGTTCACTGGTTTCGAGCCGCATTTGTAATTTAGGCGTACTATTTGTGCTGACTTGGGTACACAGTGTTAAATATATTACTTTCTTGGTAATAACCGGATCGACAGCCTTGCTAAAATTATTGTAAGCTGTCATTCCAATTGCGCTGTACCAAAGATCTTGACAGTTTGTATATCACGAGTGCAGTTTTGACAGTTTCTCATCACCAGATGGTCTGAAAGAAATCAGTTCCCAAAGGATTACACAAAAGTACAATTGGGTCTTTATATGTTTATGGTTCACTGGTTTTATTTGTTTTTACCTGGAGTTTTTATTTCGTATAAGCCTATGTTAATGCTTGTCGTTTTATTGTGACTAAGAAGTCACTTTAATATGTTAGTTTTCTGGTTTGCAGTATCTGCTAATGGAATTTGAATTTTTTTCTCTCAGTTATATCACCACTGTACTTGTTAATCTGTGTTGAAACTGAACATCACAGGAAAATGGAGCATAATACTAGTTAGGTATCTTAACTTCCAACTTCCTATTTCTAATTCTGAAATTGTACTGCTCTTTTGAATCTTAACAAAATGGTTCAAATGGCTCTGACCACTATGGGACTCAACTGCTGAGGTCATTAGTCCCCTAGAACTTAGAACTAGTTAAACCTAACTAACCTAAGGACATCACACACATCCATGCCCTAGGCAGGATTCGAACCTGCGACCGTAGCGGTCTCGCGGTTCCAGATTGCAGCGCCAGAACCGCGCGGCCACTTCGGCCGGCTGAATCTTAACAGTTTGCTGACTTCAATTAAACTGTTCAGTTTGTATTTTCAAAATTCTACTGTTCACTTGTTTGCGGAAATTGAATTTTCTCGGAATTATTAATTGTGTGCTAGAGAAGTAGATAAATATTTGAAGTACCATTTCTGATAATTTGTCCTTTATGGTATAAAACTTTTTCGAAACCTGTCACCTCACCACTCCCAGCTTCTCCCTAATTACAGCACTGTAATAGCCGCATAGCTTTGTTCTCGGGGCGTCAGTATACTCTAACGATAAAAAGCATAAACGATTAAATGCAATGTTGTAATTTTTTAAAACCTTTCTACTGTGTCTGTTTTAAGCGTTTACTGTTCCCAGGTATTCGATTTTCAGCCATGAATACGAGGGACACACTGGGGATCGATCATCATATAATGTGTCCCCCAAAATGAGCAGTTATTGGAAGAATAAATTTTCGAAATTTACTTCGGAGAAAGCTAGTTGTTTGCAGTAGGTATACATCCAAGCGATCACAACAGTAGTACAATAAAGAAATATGTGTTTTTAAAATGTCAATATACATCAGTACCGAACCTCTTATTGACCTAAATGCCACTGTTGCTTTCTGTGACGTTTGTTTCTTGGGGTCAGTTACAGGGTAACAGAAAAGTGTAGTGACGGCAGATGGTGATAAAATGATGTATAATGAACAAAATGCTCTGCATTAAGCAGTAATTGAACTTTTTGTCAAGAAATTTAGACTGTAATTTTCGGCACAGAAAGAATGCAAATGTGCATATAATGGCATGCAGATGGAGCTTAATGAACACGTCACCAAACCAATCGCTTCCCAACGTCGTTGATATTCTGAAACATAGGCAAAGGCTTTATGTATTGGTACTGGAAGATATTGGTACCTTTTCTAAGACATATCTCAGGGTAATTAACGTTATTATTAGACTAATATTACAGAGTGCAGGAAAAATCGCGTGCTTGCATAATGAAAGACGTAAGAAAAAGTATGAATGTCTCGAGGCGTTTGTGTGTCAGTTACTTAACGAGAGAAAAACAAAGTAATTAAACAATAACATACTTCTATAGAAGTGTAAGGTATATTCGGTCTCTGATTTTCAGAGAGAGGTTCATCTGTTACTGTCCGCCTGCGTAGCGTAGCGGTAGCGTTACCGCCTACCATGCAGGGGGCCGGGTTCGAATCCCGGCAGGGGACTGGGTGTTGAGTGTGTCCATCAGTTTTTTCATCATCATCGACTTGCAAGTCGCCGATGTGGCGTCAACTGGAAATAACATGCAATACGGCGGCCGAACTCCCCCGAATGGGGCCTCCTGGCTAACAACGTCATACGATCATTTCATTTCATCTACTACTCATCAGTTGGCCTATAAGTTAAAAATCCGCAGCTAGCCAATCAAAGGTAGCGTTAATGATTTATCGAAGAGTCTTCATGGCCCGGTAGGCTGCAGCTGTGCCCAGTGACAAAGTGGTTCAAATGGCTCTGAGCACTATGGGACTTAACATCTATGGTCATCAGTCCCCTAGAACTTAGAACTACATAAACCTAACTAACCTAAGGACATCACGCAACACCCAGTCATGACGAGGCAGAGAAAATCCCTGACCCCGCCGGGAATCGAACCCGGGTACCCGGGCGTGGGAAGCGAGAACGCTACCGCACGACCACGAGCTGCGGACTGTCCAGTGACATTCGGTGAGGTAGGTCAATCCATCGTTGGTTGTATTGAGTTGCACCCCACTGCACAAAACAGCCTGGACTTGCTTCAGGGTAGATGCCACTCAATAATTTTGAGTGGAAGCTTATTCCAGTTACTGAAGTAATCCTGTACAGGATTTACATAAAACTACCACAGACGTTATGCAGTGAATTGTAAGAAAAGGTTAGAGAGCTTCAACATCTCGTTAATCCATTGTAGAGGAAGGAAAATTCTGACGAGCAGATAAGGGGAGCAGATAATCAAACTAGGAACCTAAGTGTATTTCACGGTATGATGATCGTATGGACATATTGAAACGTTCTAATTGTTTGTCGAAACCTGGAATCAGTTTATACAGGGTGGGGCAAATAAAAGTGTCACAGACGAGTGGCGGAATTAACGGAGGAGGAGAAGATCTACAGTTACTTCCAACAGGATGGAGCAACTGGAGCACCTTGGTGCACAATTACTCCAGCTTCATGCCTGATAGAGTTCTTAGCAGATGTCATTCTGATAGTGGTCTTAGCTGGCCACCCAGGTCACCTGACATGTCAGTGAGCCGTTATTTTCTAGGGGATCTAAGGTATATCGCAATAAGCCTCATAGTCTTCAAGAACTGCAGCAGAACATTTCGGATGAGACTGCAGCAATTCCAGTTGTGCAGCCTCTGTCCGCCTTAAGCAACTTCCTGACCAGGGCCCAAAAGTGCCAAGAGGTTAATGGAGGACGCTTTGAACATCTGTTATAGTCCAGTTAGTATCGTATTTCCCTTACTCTGCTGCATTTCTTGGTATCCTGGGACTCTGTTCTCAGGGCCACGTTTATTTACCCCAACCTATACAAGGGATTACTAATTTGTCAATGGAGACTACCGATCAGATTGTAAAATTTTTGTAATTATGAAATAAGTTGCAGCATCAGGCAGGTGCCCTACAAACTCCCGACCCTGTAGTCCTTCAGATTATTTACCTCTTAATTTTCGGTAGTTTCGATACCATTATTTGTCAGCCTGCTGAAAATGGGGGTATTTTGATTTGTTTGGGTGACAGCACTGTTAAGTAAGGTTTGTCAGATTGAGAAATGCATTAATTAATATACATTACTTCCTTGCACAAGGGCAACTAGGAACCTTATAGAAAGAAAATTAACTTACGAAAAGAGGACTCTAGGTAATGGTCAATAGTTCAGAATCAAACTTACAAAGAAAAGGTATAAACTTGAACAGTAATTAAAGAATAGATTATACGTTGAAGTGTGGGAATATAATCACACGGGGTAACACTGTAGCACAAGGGAGAGGAGCTACACCGTTATATGGGGAATTGAGGTACGTACGAGTATATCTGCACGATAGAAGTCAGAGTCAGATCGTTTGACCCACTGTTTAGTAGCCTTCATAACGAAGTCACAATCATAAAATACCGTTCCGCGGACTGATTCCACCCTTCTGCCGAAACCTGGTTATCACTCGGTGGCAAATCTGGGCTGTAGGTTGTTTCAGTGTTATCCATCCAAGGATGAGCGTTTTCCAGCAACAGCAAAACGTCGTGCTTTTGTAGATGTTGTGCAACGCTGCACATTCGAACATTATATTGTTTAGTCCTGCCATGTAGGTGTGAGAAGTGATAATCTTCCGCAGCATGTTTGTCTAATGTCATTCCACCGATCCCGTTACGTCTCCGTTCCAATGATTCAAGATATTTGCTACCAGATTTTATCTGCAGTCAAAATTCTCGTTAGACAGTCGTCTCCAGATCCCTCGTACGCTCCCAAAGTTCCCTGCAGACTGTCACCGATGTTTCTTCGTGGACGTCCTTCAACACTCTCGGAACCCACCTGGCGCAATTCCTTCTTAATATTCTGCACGTACTCGTTTCTTCAACTCCTAATCGGACTGAATGTTCGTCCATGACCATACGTATGGCAGACAAAATCTGTTAGCCCGGCGACTAATTGTACTGCGATCAACAGCGTCATCCACATACATCTCCAGTCTTTTGGGAATCTTTGTCATTCTCACTTTCTAACAACACAGGATCAGAATAACAGCACTTTGCTTTTGACACACATCACTTGCAGAAGCCATCATGACGGAATGCTACGACAGCGCATCCTGAAGAAACAATTTTAATTAAGTTGAATACAAGCGTGAAGAATGTTTCTTTGACCCCCGTGAGTAGCAATGATGTAAAATAAATGTTGTATTTTTCAACGTTTCTTCTACATAACAGATATGAGCACTTGTTCATCTTCGGTACTATGAAACAGGTCTGTTCTACTGTACGGTCTTTGCTTTCCATATTTTGGGAGGATGAAGTATTGACCAAAAAAAGAAAAAAAAGTGTGTTGTAAATACTGTGATTAAATTCATACTTTAAGATAAATGAGTACTTTTTTATTATCTCTAGTGTTCTAATGAACAAGGACTCATTGCTCTTATGGCATGCATTTTATAGCCCATGTTTACTAAATACTTTTTTCTTGTTCCATTAAGTTTCGGGTGTGCAGCCGCAAGAAATCTCCTTCTTCTCGTAATATTTCGGCTGTGTAACGTTGAGCCATCTTCAGAGTGAGCCGCAAGGCTCTTTTTCTTGATTTCGTCCATACTACCTCCCTGCAAAACATGGATAGCAAAGAGCTTCCAGTAGAAAATAATATTTCATAGTATCCAAGATTAACAAGTGCACATATCTTTTAACGTATGCATTTTAGAGGCATTGTTTGTTACAATTTTTTTATTATATATATATATATATATATATATATATATATATATATATATATAATATTCTGTTCCTATGACGCTTTCCATACTGTAACATTTATCAATTTTAAGATGAATTACAGAAAACGTAATTAACTGTGATTTCTCGCTTTGTTATATCAACTGTCACTACCATTTCATATTTACCCCTAAATGTTCTGCAGCCTTCAACAGTAAAAATGCAACGAACTGTCAGATTTATTGTCATTGTGTTATATTACTGTACATGTGTCTATCTTATGGCACTATGTCAAGAACGAAGTACTTTTTGATCCTGGGACAAAGTAGATACTTAAATTTACAGCATTCCCACCAAATAATGGCAAACAGCTAAATCGACGAATCTTGGAATTATAAATACAAGTAAGCTGCATTCTTTCGAGGCAGATGTTGTTGCAGCAGTGAAAATTTTTTTTGGTATTTACAATCTTTTTCCGCTCTACAGCATACGCTATGTACCAAACACTACCTAGAAGGAACTATAATCGTATCATCACTTACCATGTCTGTATACGATTCCAGGTCCTAAATAAAAATCCCATCTCCGACATATTAGGCAAACAATGACCCGACAAACAATTAACAGGGCGTAAATTAATTTCCCATTAAAGTCACAATGTCATGATACACAACTAAAACAATTGAACAGCAATAGTAATAGAAAATGCTACTTCGGCATGGGACCCAACAGGAGCGACAAATCTGATCAGCTTTGACAGTCCACAAAGTGTGTCAAATGTAAGGGCGGAGATTTAGGTGCAGATGTGATTGGACACATTGATTCTCTTAACAGATGTCACTTGTGATCAAAATTCGAAGGATCGATGTTGCTATGATTTTTCAGTGACAACCATTCAATCGTCACCGTTGATGAGATTTGTGTCGCCTTAGTTGTCCAAGTACTAGAGTCATTCAAGCTATTCGCTGCCATCAATTTCATATAAAAACAGTCTTCACGGAAAACTGATGTATATATTTCAGGAACAAGATGCTACGCCATTTTTAGATTTCATAGTGCGGAGACAACTGTTGTCTACTGTTAGACAGTGCCTCTCTATGAAAGCAAGGTGCAGAAAGTTGATATCTACAATTTTCTTCATTTAAGATCAAGCAAACTCTAATACAGCATCTTGTTCTGCACAAGATATTCTAAATTTCCAACACATCTCATTCTAGCAATAGCACTTTTACCAAAGTTTGAAAGATCATGAAAAGCCGGAAACCACATATCTAGACTAGCTGAATCTCACGCGATGTCATTATATGCAGAGGGCTCTAGAATGTCCGTCCTATGGAACCAACAATGCTTGAAGCTTAATGGTGTCTACATAGAGAAATGAGCTGAACCTGTGTTAATCCTACAATATTTAATCGGCGTCGTATATGTTATTTTCGACTATTGTTGCTGATCTGTCTCTCAAACTTAAATGAAGCCACTCTTGAAATAATAATACGATATGCGGTAGAAGCAGACTTCTCACGGCCATAAACTACACTTGGCATATTACATCTTAAGCGATGAACGTACAACGGATCCTAAAGCTACGGAGCGGTCATGCACGTGGACGTAATTGTATTCCTGAAACGATTGTCCATTTAATCCTGCATCAGCATATTAGGCTTAGGTAAAGCTTTAACGAGTTATTTCGCATGTATAAATGAGATGAGGCTGAATTTAATGTCACGGTGGAAATGAATGGAATCCAATTACTGCCAGATTTAACGGCAGTGATTGCAGTATAGCCAGTGCCAAATGGGACTCGAGAACGGTTACTGACATACGAGCTTCGAATTCCATCTCGCCAATGTTTCCGTTCTGTTCATGTGCATCTACTGTACGAAGATAACATATTTCACGTTTATCTGGTCTTCCGTCACGCTCAATTACCTCTCATGTCCTGTACATCAAGAGTACCGTTGTTTTGCTGTATCAGTGCGTGTGTATGGCTCTGCGAACTGTTAGCGTCGAGGGCTAAATTAGTGTTACCGTGATACCATCGTTTACTAGGTACCGTTCTTACACAGACTAGTCGATGTGATATTCAGAATTAAGCTTTTTTCCAGAAAGATGTTTCAAGATGATATCTACATGTGTGAACTTCGATAGGTCCATTCGAAATCAGATTACAGTGCTGTTATTTATTCAAATACTAAGACCAAAATTATGCCCGTTGGAGAACAATAACTCTCTAAACTGTGTGTATCATTGATGGGAACGATAATTGTCAGTATAAAATATTTTCATTGTCTTGGTTACAAGAATAACTTGATCTACAATTGTTGGTTTCAGTTGCTACACCGCCATCTACAGATCTATGAAAGGAACAAAAACATCAAAGTGCCTAGGCCTATAGGTTAAAATGACTTCAAGAACGTATTCCATTGCATTATTTCTAAGTTATAAATGTTAAATGGCGAAAACATACCACTCACGTTACAAACTCCGTACCTAAGTACAGTCTAGACTAGGTTGCTATCGTCTAATATTGTATTTCGGAATTATGTAAATAAATGGAAAATACCTACTAGGTCAATATGAACATTTATCAGTTCTTACGAAGGTGTTAGAACGCAAATAGCATTAACGAGGACATTCAGAGATCATCAATGTGCCATGTTTTCAATATAGTTTTGGTAATACCAATAAATTAAAGAATGTAATTCTCAATCAATGGAGACAACCGAAAAAAGGCAATTTCTGTTTCTTGTTACTTCTACAGAGGTGAAGATGGTTGTTTAGCAACCGAAACTAGTAATAAGTAGAAATGTAAGGTATTATTGCGATCAAGGCAATTGAATCATCTTATGTAAAAACAATTTCATAGGTTTTGGAAATACACAGGTTCGTCAAACACTGTTACCAGCTGATGACACCTCTTATTGATAATTTTTAATACATGAATACTTTCAGTTCTTAACAAGTCATCTTCAGCTTCTGTTTTTTGTAATTATCTCTGTAGCATGTGATTAAGTTTGTGATAAATGTGATCTTTTATTTCTATATAAGCTTGTACAGAGATCAGAACACACTGAATTACATGTAGACAAATGGCTACTACAGAAAAAGTCTTAGGATGGGTGGTTTCGACCGGAAACTGATTACGAAATAAATGTTGTACGGTAATGACTGTTCAATAAACTTAGTTCCTTCTGCAGAACAATAAACCGATCCCCGTCCCCTCCCATCCCCACCCAGCTCCATTGTACTTCCGCTCCATTTAAATAAAACTAGTTTTTCACGAATCTCAGTGGTTATGAAATTCCTTCTGAGCTTTGGGTCGTACAGCATTACGATTCTGCAAGTACATTCATTGGTGTATATTAATACTAATTGCTACTATAAATTCTGTGAATTAATTTAGTATTAAAGGATTAACAAATTCAACACTGGATGCTAAAGTTATACTTGATGAACACAGAAAGCGTAGTAAATGTTAAACATTTTCTCTTTCATTATTTTGTGGCGGAAGAGGGGGGGGGGGGGGGCTTGTCAGCGAGGAGAAATTTCGAAGTGATTTGAAATGATGTGACAAGTTCGTTGGAAATCAATAAGTGATCCTATTTTGAAATCGTGGATGAATTATTCTGGGTAGTGTTAAAGCTTTGACGTAAGATTACAGCTCTGAATGAGTAGATTGTGACGAATTGTAAGTTTTTCAGTTCAATCAATATTACATGAAATATTGAAAATTGAATGTTTTTATTTCACGAAGCTATTATGCACGAAAAGAACAAAACGGTGCAGTCTAATCGCTATGACGGTTAACAATAAATACAAGGATTTAATCACGTACCAGTCTGTCATACAAAAGTATTTATAATTACCGTTCCAGTAAAGACAATCTACAGTCAGGATCCGGCGTCTGTCGCCAAGACTGGATGTTTACATCGCCTGACACAGGTAAAAATTTCATGCAGGAATTGCCCAAACATCGTAGTGACAACGTTCTCATTAGGCGTTCAAAGGGTTCAAATGGCTCTGAGCACTGTGGGACTTAACTTCTGAGGTCATCAGTCCCCTAGACCTTAGAAGTACTTAAATCTAACTAACCTAAGGACAACACACACTTCCTTGCCCGTGGCAGGATTCGAACCTACGACCGTAGTGGTCGAGCGGTTCCAGAATGTAGCACCTATAACCGCTCGGCCACTTCGGCTGGCTCTCATTAGACGTAAGAATGATTAAAAAGCACACAATAAAATTGTGAAAACACACTTTCTGGGGTCACACACAGAACATGAAAAACGAAGGAGCTTTAGAACTGTGAATAAATAGTTATGAAAATCTGCGAGTATTCAGTAAATGCTTCACTTTTAAAAACCATAGAATAGTCAACAGTCGGTGCAGAAACAAGAACACAATTAACATTACACGTAGTCTGGGATGGGTAATCAGATACCAAACACAATGGGAGTGATTTACAGCTTCTCAAATTGAATTAAGAACACAACTACAGACAGGCCGCACTGCTCTAACACGAAACACCCAAAACAGCTTTGGCAGTTTAAGGGAATTTAGCCATGGTTTGCGTTTTGCCAATACACCGGTTTCTGGCAGTGGGACACTAAATAGTACAAAAGCGAGTGTTGAGGTATTTCACCAAATTAATTGTCTCCAGTGGTCTGCTGTTTGTACTGCGGACGAAATCGCTCACAGCTAGTTCCTTCGATGCAGCTGTCACCGGTTTGTCAATATCCCGATATTTCCGACTACAGAATATCTCCTCAAAATGCAATAAAGTGGGTGTGCCTCCTGCAACGGGCTAGTGTGAACAGCGTAGGCCACAACCGGTGCTCAGCATGAAGACTCCCAAGCACTTGAGAAGGAAGACTGACTGAGAGCAACACTGCGAACACACCACTCTGAAAATCGACAGGTGGTGCAAGTTGCGCCCTCTCGCAGGACGCCACAGTACTTGTTGCTGTGTTAGAAGGCCAGCAACACGATAGAGGGACCTCTGTCGACAGGAGCTGATACACAGCTCAAACATTAACTAGAATCGTACAAGAAAAAGCATAAAGTCAGAAGCACGTCAAGATAAACGTGAAACTACACTTGCTAATGAGCTTCACTGTATGCAAATTACATTCGCCTGACAGCAAGGTTTTACAAGATTGTTTAAAGTTTGCCATGATATCGCCCGTTATAGAAAGCTTGCGTCACTTTGAAAGTCCTGTTCGGCTGTTTAATTTCTTACCTTTGGACTTACCAGGTTTTCTTGTACATCTACATTTATACTGCGCAACCCATGTTATGGTCTGTGGGCGAGGGTACTTTGTGTGCCACTGCCACTTCCCCCACTTTCTTGTCGCTGCCATGAATGACAGAACGATGATCGCAATGAAGATGATAAGGTAGTGACGTCGAGGGTATCTCAGTATAAATAGAATCCCATGATAACTGAAGAACATGATTTTGGCAAGTCAGTCAACTGAATGAAACCCTATTTAACTTTCATGAGATGAACTTGGAAGGAAGCTCAGTAAACTGAGGTCATCTACAGATGAAGAACTATGGACTAATTTACAGACGTGTTGGACTGCAGTATCTGAGAAAACAGTGCAAAATAGTACGTCCAGAAAGTCAAGAGTTTGTGCAACTGCTCTGAGAGAAAATGGTGAATGCTTTGAAGAGGCTAAAGTGTAAACCAGATTCTACTGTACTTAAGCATACAGAGAGAAAAAATTTATTTTATTGTTGTATTTAGAAAGAAGTGTCGGGTGCACTGAAATATAGTATATCGTTTTTGTCATGAGAGATCGAAAACTGTCACCGATAGTGTAGTTACCATATCAACATACATATACCTGTGTACGAAGCTATATGTCGATATATCTTAATAAATTAATGTACAGTAATTGATTATCCACATGGACTGTGGAATAAGAACCTAACAAGGTGAACTCTCAGCAGTCACGTCCACAATGGAGTTGAAAAAGAACAATTTGGTATTAATACAATTAATCACATACACAGCGTTTAGTTAAGTAGTAGAACTGCTCTCGATTACAGTGAACACACACATACTCCTGTACAATCAATGAACAACCTGTCACCCGAAAACCACGAACTAACCATGCAGTATTTGTGGTTATCAAACACACTCAAACAACGTTTGTATATGACACAGTGCACTGTATCAGCCATAAAACCACCACCGCGCAAGCATCAGCTTCCGGAAGCACTCAGGAAGTGATGATCGTGACTGTCAGAAACCCTTTTTCTGCCTCCACTGTCCAGGAAATGACACCAGCGACTCAGCCAGGCGCTTGGGTCCACAGAGCAGCCACACGCGTATGTACCGTAGTGACGTCGAGCTATCAGTTCCACAGTTTCCCGAGGCCTTCGCTCTCGGATTTGCACAAAAGTTTTCACCTTCCGACTCAGCCCACCGTTGTGGACACTTTAGTCACCCTTACCGATCCGTCACCAGGCGACGCGCGGCGACCTAGTGTGACGCTTCTGCTGCGGCGACAGCACTAGCCTGTAGAAGGTATTGCTGTTTCTATTTCCTACCGCTAACAACTTAAACACCTACAGGTCCAGTTAGCCGTTCTGGACACCTCGGCTGCCACGCAAATCCAGCCCCTGAAGACATGCTGTACGCTTACCCATTGCTTCCTACATGGCGTTAGCACTGGCTTCAGGAAGATGTTGTGGTTCCACTTCTTGACGCTAATTACTCCACTCCCTTCAGACGAAGTAAGCTGCCCTCGACACCTTTGTGGCCATGCCAATCCAGCACCTGGTGTCATGCTACAGGCCTCTCCACCGCTTACAAAGTAGTGATGACAGTAATCTCTGGAAGATGATGCTGGTTCTACTTCTGGCGGCCCACTACTTCAAAACCGTCAGTCCCAGTTAGCTGCTCCAGACATCTGGTGATAAGCCACAGGTTCGCCCACCGCTTCCAAAGAGGAGACGACGCTGATTTCTGGAGGGTGTTGCTGGTTCCACTTCCTGCCGCTAACTGACGACTTCAACCCCTACAGCCCCGATCAACCGTTCCAGACACCTCGGCCATCCCATCAGTCCAGTCACTCGAGATATGCTGCAACTTGTCCACCGCTTTCAACCAGGTGTCGAAGTTGGCCTCTAGACGTTTTGGTGCAGCAATCAGGCAGTTATTGCTATCAGCTCGGCTACTAAGTATCTCACGACGATCACGCACCGCCAGTGTGACACTCCACTCAATATATCTCTTTGGAGGCGGGAAAAGCAACTGTGCCGTTCAATATTCCAAAAAGAGTGTAGCATTACTCGTCGCTGGTCGGTGTAGTCAGTGTGAGGGTGACAGAACTGCCCAAGAACTGCTGAGGGTGACTTTGCAAGATGGGCGTGCACCGTGGAGAGCTTTACTCAGAAAACCCAAGAGCTGACACACCAGTAAGTTTAAAAAAGGAAGTACTTTCTACAAGGTATACAGAATGGGACCAATAAGCAAGCCTCCTCAAAAATATCTGCGATACATACGTCGAGGTGTGGTTTTCGCTAAGCTACAACGGAAATGTGGCGAAGTTTCTAACTTATGCATGTAATTATCGACATCTATAGCAGCCAGTTAAAAAGAGTGACTATTTTTAGATGGAGAATACCGGGTGAATCAGTTGCTCCTACCAACCAGATTTACGCAGTCCGAACCATGTCCTTATTAGGAAAGGTATCGAGACGCGCGACAGCCGCGTAACGGACATCTCATCAAAAGTATCCGGACACCTGGCTGAAAATGACTTACAAGTTCTTGGCGCCCTTCATCGGTAATGCTGGAATTCAGTAAGATGTTGGCATAACCTTATCCTTGATGACAGGTTCCACTCTCGCAGGCATAAGTTCAATCAGGTGCTGGAACGTTTCTTGGGGAATGTCAGCCCATTCTTCACCGAGTGCTGCACTGTTGAGAGGTATCGATGTCAGTCGGTGGGACCTGGCACGAAGACGGCGTTCCAAAACCTCGTAGGTCAGGATTCTCTGCACGCCACTCCATTACAGGGATGTTATTGTCGTGTAACCACTCCGCCACAGGCCATGCATTATGAACAGGTGATCGACGTGTTGAAAGATGCAATCGCCATCCGCGAGTTGCTGTTCAACAGTAGGAGGCAAGAAGGCGCTTAAAACAATATAGGCCAGTGCTGTGATAGTGCCATGCAAAGTCAGTGACTTCCGCGGAGCGCCTCATTCTGCTCTCCTACGATGTCTTATGACTACTGATGTCGCTGATATGGAGTACCTGGCAGTAGGTGGGAGTACAATGCACCTAAGATAAATAGCGTATGTTTTTGGGGGTGTCCGGATACCTTTGATCACATAGTGTACGTGCCACTGGACCTGTTCACATGCAGCATATTATGTGAAGAGGATTGATATACGTAATCCTAACAAATCTGGAAATATGTGAGTAACGCTGGCCCTCTAAGGGTCTCATGCAAACTTAATCATGTTTATGACGATAATATTTTCGTGCGGCTCTATGCCCTGGTGCCAGTCTTTTTATTGGACACTAATTCGGTGAACTGCAGTCCCCTAACCCACCTCAGTTAACCAACAGGGGAAAGGGGACCTAGAGTTTAACGTGGAATGCTGAGCCGCCTGCTGCTTTTAGTGACTCCTCACAGCCTTGAGAGATGAAAGCTTTGTCGAAACGAAGTCTTAAAAAGACACAGATCCCTCGACCTTCCGTTCGCAGGCACGCGGCTTACCGTGAGACCGTCAAGTCCCACAGGCATAAAGATTCTTCATCTATAGGTTTTGGTGGGTGAGTTTACATCAAAATATGGGACATATTTAGCGGTATTATTAGATTGCATTGATTTGGAAGCTTAAACTCTTTACACGTCCAAGGGACCATAGATATTAATATTTGATACAAATTTCAACTCGATATCTCCACCCGTTCTGACAAAAGGAAGCATTAATAGATGGAGAGACAGAGACATTAACAATGAGATTGGTTAGATGGGGATTTGAACCATTGTAGTACTTTCATGAACAGAAAATGAAAAAGATGCACAGTCTCGTGTTTGTCCTCAAAGTCTGACGCTGGGTGTCAAGAGCTACATCCCAGATGTGTGTCCATTGCAGTTGGCTTATGTTTCATCAACTGAGGCGCCTTGTGAGCGCAATCGAAAAGAATCAATGAAACTGCAAATAGCTGTGCTACTCTTCGAGAACGCTCAAATTCTTCTGATCTAGCGCCCCAATTTCTTTCGGAACAAAAATTCATTGAAAACGTGCACTGACGACATCTTTAACTACACACTAATGGCTTTCTACAAGCGTAGAATCCAAATAATGGTTGACCATAGATACACAGTGACGGGATGAGGAAGGGGGGGGGGGGGCATATTGTTTATGGTTAATTTCTCTCTTAGGTTTTTCTGTTATATTCAGTGAACCAAGACTATAAAAATATGCTATGTTCTAATTAAAATGAATTAAAATATACTAAGATGCCGTTTCGACAAAAGTCTAATTCAATAAAACAATCACTGTCAGTAATACGAGCCTGCCCAAAATGTCACACATTAGCAAGCTACTATGCACTTTTGCTGCAGATATGATATGTGGCTACATGAAGTCCCTTGTGCTACCCAAGAAGCATTTCCGGATTGCAACGAAAATGTATATACCTCGCAGTGCGAGTAGATCCAAATCTTAACCTAATTACCAAATTATTCTACTGCGCATATAATCAGTTGTATTATGTATGTGGTCTATGGGTAGCGTCTTTGACCATCATTCAAAACATCCTCCATCCCGAGATCGAAACCCGCCACCACTTAAACTTTGATTAATAATCAGCATTGGTGACCGAAAACTTCCGACTTAAGAAGTCAACCTCAGCCTGCTAACAGCATTGTCAAAGAGGGCGGAGGAGCAGACAGAGCTTCAGGGCACTCCCTTGTCCTAGCGGAAGAATAAGCAATGATCAACGGCATGAGGATGCACAAAGCAATGGAAATTGCTGCCTTAAAGACGGCGGCCTATAATTGAAACTGTCATGATCTCTCCCTTGGCAAGAGATTAAAGAATAGCTCCCCCCCCCCCCCCCACCCCCACCCCAATTCGGATCTCCGTGAGGGGACTATCAAGAGGGAGGTGACAGCGAGAAAAAGATTAAATAATCAACGAACGGATAACGTTCTTCCTGTCGGAGCGTGGAATGTCAGAAGCTCTAATGTGGTAGGAAAGCAGAAAGTCTGAAAAGGGAAATGCAAGGCGCAATCTTGATATAGTAGGGATCAGTGAAGTGAAATGGAAGGCAGACAAAGATTTCTGGTCGGGTGAATATAGGATAATATCAACAGCAGCAGAAAATGGTATAACGGGAGTAGGATTGGTTATGAATACAAAGGTAGTGCAAAGAGTGTGTTACAGTGAACAATTCTGTGATAGGGTTGTTCTTATCGGAATCGACATCAAACCAACACTGACAATGACAGTTCAGGCATACATCCCGACGTCGCAAGCTGAATATGAAGAGACAGAGGAAGTATATGAGGATATTGGGGAGACGGGAATGAGGCAGTAGGGAAAGGAGTAGAAGTAAATATTACAGGAGAATATTCGCTTGGGACAAGGAATGAGAGAGGGGAAAGACTAATCGAGTTCCGTTATAAATTTCAGCTACTAATAGCAAATACTCTGTTCAAGAATCACAGGAGGGGGTGGTATACTTGGGAAGGACCCGATTATACGGGAAGATTTCAGTACACTACATCATGGTTAGACAGAGATTACGAAATAGATACTTGATTGTAAGGTGTAGCCAGGAGCATATATAGACTCAGACCACAATTTGGTAGTGATGAAGTGTAGGCTGAAGTTCAAGAGATTAATCAGGAAGAATCAATACGCAAGGAAGTGAGACACGGAAGTACTAATGGAGGACGAGATACGCTTGAAGTTCTCTAAAGCTATAGATACGTCAATAACGAATAGCTGAGTGGGCAGTACTGTTGAAGAGGTATGGACATCTCAGAAAAGGGCAGTCACAGAAGTTGGAAAGAAAAACATAGGTGCAAAGAAGGTAACTGCACGGAAACCATGGGTAAAGGAAGTACAAAAATGTACGTGAAATTCAGGACTACAGAAATACAAGTCACTGAGGCAGCTAAGGCGAAATGACTGGATGAAAAATGTGAAGATTTCGAAAACGAAATTATTGTCGAAAGAACTGTCTCAACATATAGGAAAGGCACAACAATATTCTTTGACGTTAAAGACAAGGGCGATAGCATTAAGAGTGCAACAGTAATTATACTGGCAAATGCAGCGGAGAGAGCGGATAAGTAGAGATAATACATTGAAGGCCTCTTTTAGAGGAAATAATTGTCTGGCGTGGTAGAAGAAGAAACGGGAGTTGATTTAGAAAAGATAGGGAACCCAATATTAGAATCAGAATTCAGAAGAGCTTTAGAGGTCTTGAGGTCAAACCCGGCAGAAGGGATAGATAGCATTCCATTAGAATTTCTAAAATTACTTAGGGAAGTGGCAACAAGGCGAGTACTGACGTCGGTGTGTATAATGTATGAGTCTGGCGATATACCATCTGACTTTCGGAAAAATATAATCCACACAATTCCGAAGATTGCAAGAGCTGACAAGTGCGAGAATAATTGCATAATCAGCTTAACAGCTCATGCATCCAAGATGCTGACGACAATAATATACCGTAGAATGGAAAAGAAAATTGAGGATGAGACAGATGAAGATTAAATTGGCTTTACGAAAGGTAAAGGCACCCGAGAGGCATTCTGACGTTGCGGTTGATAATGGAAGAAAGATTAGAAAAATGAAGACACGTTCATAGAATTTGTCGACCTGGAAAAAGTGTTTGACAACATAAAATGGTGTAAGATGTTCGGAATTCTGAGAACAATAGTTGTATACTGTATGGAGAGACGGGTAATACGTAACATGTACAAGAGCCAAGAGGGCATAATAAGAGGGGACGACCAAGAAGAAAGAGCTTTGATTAAAATGGGTATATGAAAGTGATGTAGTCTTACCCCCTACTATAAAAAGGAAGAAGCAGTGATGGAAATAAAAGAAAGGTTAACGAGTGGAATTAAAATTTGAGACGAAAGGATATCAATGATACTAACGCTAATGACATTGCTATCGTCAGTAAAAGTGAAGAAGAATTACAAGGTATGCTGAATGGAATGAACAACCAAATGAGTACAGAATATGGATTGAGAGTAAATCGTAGGAAAACAAAGTAATGAGAAGTAGCAGAAATGTGAACAGCGGGAAACTTAACATCATGACTGATGGTCACGAAGTAGATGAAGTTAAGGAATTCTTCTACTTAGGCAGGAAAATAACCAGTGACAGGAAGAGCAAGGAGACATCAAAAGCAGACTGGCACAGTCAAAAAGGGCATTCCTGCCAAGAGAAATCTGTTAGATTGAAACATAGGCATTAATTTCAGTTAGAAATTTCTGAGAATATGCGTCTGGAGCACAGTATTGTTGATGATTAACGTATTTCATATGTTTATCTCATGTTTTGAATAAACTAACGAGAAATCGCTATAATGTATGCACTGTACTAATATATATGAACTGCAATTTACCACGGTAATCTTACAACGAAGGTCTCCTATAATGAATTACAGTAACTATAACACAAACGCACCCAAATAATCACGAACCAGCAAGATATTACGAACTTTTACCATAAATACCAACCGTCTGTGACTGTTGTCAGCCCATGGCCATACTGACAGTATAGAAATGCAGCACCGTGGGCAGACAAACAGCGAAATCTGGTTAACAAGTTATTCAGTGCCGCAATTACGCCACTACAGTTGTTCCTATACAAAAAAATTAAAAATTATCTCTGCAGAAGCAGAAAAACCAGCAATAACAACTGTGCAGACATGTAATTTCTTTCAAGTTTTGATCTACAGGATGATGAATCAAAATAACAAAAAAATTAAGAGGTAAAGGTTTCTTAAAAATTTCTTAATCGATCACCGATCTGCCTGAGTGTAAGATTGCCACAGAAAAAGTAAGTCTTGTTTCCAGCGACATTTGAACCGAGAGGTACCATAATCTTCCCGTCGAAAGATGAAAACTTTACCACTGAGTCAGTAGAGCTCTCTCATTGCACAGGAATGGCCAAGACTGACAATTTTCAATGTTAAAAATGGGTGTAATTGCAGTTTGATCTTTGAACAAGCTTCATTGGCCAAAAAAGATAAATTTCTAACTCTAATTCAACCCTTTAGCGATAAATATTCAGAATAATTAAACAAAATGATAGTGTAGCAGGACCATTCTTTGCCACTCCATGAAGTAAATCTATGGTCATAGAGTTAACAAATATATTTTTGAATGCCTTAATAATGGTTCTGAGCACTATGGGACTTAACTTCTGAGGTCATCAGTCCCCTAGAACTTAGAACTAGTTAAACCTAACTAACCTAAGGACATCACACACATCCATGCCGGAGGCAGGATTCGAACCTGCGACTGTAGCGGCCGCGTGGTTCCAGACTGTAGCGCCTAGAACCGCTCGGCCACTCAGGCCGGCGAGTGCCTTAATATCTCTATCCAGTGTCAGCTGAGATGTATCTTGTGTGTCTACTGCTTGCTTTTGAAAGACATGGGGAAGTTAACCATATGATTAGGCCAACGAGTTTTACTATCGCTTCTGTAACTAGGAGTTGAAGGCAAATTATAATTAGAATTTTTTTTCATATTCACTCACTGCAGCCTAAACACCATAAATTAAAATTGGGGGAAAGTATTTGGGTGGCCCAACTTTTCAGTAGCTGTTATTATTTTCATCTGTGTTATGTGCCTTGCTAACCAAAAATCTCATTCACTGGACACGATTCAACGGCAACTGTTTGTCGCTTCATTGTAACTCTTACCTAATCTCTGATAGGGAAAAAGTTTCAAAACTGTGTATTAACTGCATCAACAACCCAAGACTTCACTGCCACCTATATGTGATTGGTAAATAAATCATTTACACTGTATTGTTTGTTTATCTGAATATAAACCCCTGGTGGAACTAAATGACTTTGGTTAAGAATTGTTGCAACGCTTAATACTGACAGCAGCTGTAGTGATAGATAAACCAAATCCTTGGAATGTGATTTCAAACAGATTGTTCCTTAAAATCTTGGTAAACTGCCGGATATCAGCAACTTGCTGCCACGATATTTCGGCGCAGAGTCTTCTGGCCATCTTCAGGTGAATACTGACAGGAAAGGCACTGAGCTGACGTATTTAAGACTCCGCCGGCACATGTGTATATACCTTTGCGTCCTACAGAATGCAATATTGGAGCAATCACCTTTCATTTGGCCAAATACTTACCGTCTGTATTGAAACCCTTAGTAGGCACACAATATAAGAAATGAAAGCGACTCTATCAGCAGATTTGAGTCATTTGATCTGTAAAGCAACGCCTTGTTGACCGGTTTCGATGTCGTTTCCCTTTTTACAAATGTGTCTCTCATGGACTGACTGATATAATCGGCAATACATTTCGGAGCTGACGTTACATCTTTGTTGGAGCACACTCTCTTCTCGACCTACATTTTGTTTAACAGTGAGTTTTCTAAGCAATCTGAGATGCCGCCATGGAGTGCCCTTTGTCTCCCTGGAGGCCGATCTCTTTATGGACGTTTTTGAGGAGCGAGTACTAGCCTCACCTACTTTAAAACCAATGTATCGTGGCAGTATGTTGATGACACTGTTATAGTTTGCCCTGACGGTTTGGACAGTGTCCGAGAGTTTCTGCAACATCTGAACTCCGTGCATGGGGAAAGATGGTTGCTTGCTATTTTTAGACATCTTGGTGCAACGGAAGAACGATGGCACACATGGGCATTAACTGTTTCGAAAGCCCACTCACCAGGAAGCTACTAGTTTGCATCTTCCGGCACAGACGGTGGGCGGTCTAAAGACCTTAACACATCGAGCTCAAACTATCTCGGATTCCGGTAATCTGCAAACGGAATTGGACCACCGGAGCATTGTGTTCCACAACAATGGATATTCGTCCTAGCATGTACAGAGAGCTACAGACGTATGAACGACAAGACAGACAATAGGATGAGGCCACCGTCATAGGAAAACTTCGTGCTCTGCGTAGCCGGTGTCGTTTACCATGCGGAGAAAATGCATCTGATATCGCTGAAGCCAGCTTTCAATACAGAAGACATGCGACGCAGTCCACAGACTTGCAGGTAAACAGCGCACGCTCAACGCCAATTCGACACACCATGGAAGTGGCGGCGGGGTCTTAAAAACGTCGGCTGATTTCCTTTCCTGTCAATATTCACCCGAAGATGGCCAGAAGACTCAGCGCAGAAACATCGTGGCAGCAAGTTACAGACATCCAGCAGTTCTCCCAACACTGTATGGAGCAAAACCTTGCAACCTCTCCACACGAAATATTTATTGATAAATAAAAATGCTAAATGAAGCCAAGTGTAACCTCCTCACACAAAAATTAATGAATGAAAATTGACCATGAACCCACAATAATATTAATTAAATAATGAACCTTGAACCAAATGTAACATCTCAACAGAAATAATCATATCTGGCAAATTTTATAAGGGCAGCAGCGCTGACCTTCGGCCCTGTATTCTGAATCAAATGGTTCAAATGGCTCTGAGCACTATGGGACTCAACTGCTGTGGTCATAAGTCCCCTAGAACTTAGAACTACTTAAACCTAACTAACCTAAGGACAGCACACAACACCCAGCCATCACGAGGCAGAGAAAATCCCTGACCCCGCCGGGAATCGAACCCGGGAACCCGGGCGTGGGAAGCGAGAACGCTACCGCACGACTATTCTGAATAAAAAAGCAAAAATTCTTACCTCAATAAAAACTGCATCTATATCTGCTCTTAATTATACATTCTTCGACACAGCTTCGTGCAATGCTGGGGTATATTTTTTTTAATTCTTGGAAGCAATGATAATGCATTGGAAATTGAAATGAATGCTTTTCTTTAAAAGAGTTACTTTATAAAAAAATTATTATTGGGGGCATTTTTTTCTGAACAAAATTAATTACAATTGACATACATTACTAAATAGACGCAAGGCTGCTTCTTTACCGTCTACAACAATACTCATCCTCCAGAGTCCTGCCCAGAGTCGCGAACAGATCACTCAGCCGACGCCTGCCGACACCCGCCGACTACTACTGTCCACTCGCTACTAAAGCCGACCGACTACTGCTGTATCCGACTGACTACTGTTACGGTCGCAGGTTCGAATCCTGCCTCGGGCATGGATGTGTGTGATGCCCTTAGGTTAGTTAGTTTTAAGTAGTTCTAAGTTCTAGGGGACTGATGACCATAGATGTTGAGTCCCATAGTGCTCAGAGCCATTTGAACCATTTGAACCGACTGACTACTACTGTCGACTCGCGCAGACACGCGCCGACCGCCAACTGTATCCGACTGACTATCACTGTCGACTCGCGCAGACTAGCGCAGACTCGCGACAAGCAACAACTAACAATAAACTACTCTCTGGTCAGAGATTTTGTCATGCTTCGCCCATGGCCGGCGAAGCATACTCCTTACATAACCCTCCACTGGGGGTGCCAAAATTTGGCAGCGATGGTGAGTCAATTGGACTTGCCATGAGCAACAAATTTTTCATAATTAATTAACTTGAGATTCACAGAATATATACATATATATATAGGTGCAGAACATGAAATAAAATATAGTGCACATGCACTGAGTGCAGACATATCAAGCAACGACAAAATGTATGCACAATGAGTACAAAACATATTAACAAATGGCAAAAGTGCACACGCACTGTAGTTCAGAACATATCAGCAAATCACAAAATGCAATGAATACAAATCATATTAACAAAATGACGAAAGTGCACACGCACTGTGATACAGAACATATCTGGGAATCACAAAAAAAATGTATACGTAATGAGTACAAATAGCATGAAGTGCACATGCACTGTAAAACTCACTAACATTTCTACAACAAATAAACATAATGAGTACAAATGACAAAAGTGCACACGCACTGTAGTTCAGAACATATCAGCAAATCACAAAATGTATATGCAATGAATACAAATCATGTTAACAAAATGACAAAAGTGCACACGCACTGTATATACCATTTTTTTTACTATTTTACAAGAAGTAGGATAGGAAAGGGAAGGATTGCGTCATGGTTGTAGCACTTTAGGTTGCACGCAGCTGCACTGAAAGTCCATATCTTTCTACAGAAGCACAACACCAAGTGAGACAATCTGAAGTTCTTTTCCTTGAAGTATTAATCAGTGTAGCCAAAACACTGAAATGTAGTAGTAATATTCCATGTTATCATTTTGGTAGTACATTAGGTACACCAAACAGTGGGACCATAATAACATCTCCATCGCTGAAGGTGGTGGGCAGCATGTCGTGTCAACACCATGTTCTCGTAAAGTACACCAACGTAGAATTAGTGCAAAAACCAAATATAGTGCTCCATGATCATGAGGATAGACAGGGCAAATGGGTATTGCAGTAATTTCTGGTAATTAGGTTAGAAGGTGAAGGACATTAAGTCACATAGTAGTCTTCATTGAGAATTACACTAGTCTAACAACTGATCTGAGTAATTGGTGGCACTCATCGCCCAGTTACTGAACATTTCTGTAGCATGTACGTAGTATTACAGAATAATGTTCATAAATTATCTGAACATAGGAATTATTGGCACTCACTGCCCAGTTACAAACCATCAGAAGTCATCATTCAAAACAGAAGCTAATGAATGGCATAGTATTAACATAATTCACTTAATTATAGTAATCATTGGCATCATAGGTCATCTTATTACAATAATCAGTGGCACTCATTGGCCAGTTACAAAACATTTTTTTTTATATGTATTATTCAGAAGTCATTATTGAAGTGACATACTATTCAGAGCTGATCAGTGTTACTCAGAACTCTCTTAAACTAGTAGCATTATTTGGGACTGGTAATTACTTTGCTTTTGAGTTATTGCTGCAAATGAAGATGTGTAACCTCATTCGTCATGAGTCAGCTGTAGCAAGGTAATGAAACAAGTAGAGTATGTGTGATCACATTCATAAACGATATAGGTTTAATGGACAACTATTTATACGGCATTAATTTCATGAATAATTTCTCCTGCAAAATATACAAAATGGATTATGAAACTGAAAGAAGAAACGCATATTATGCTGAAAAGAAGTGAACTTCGAATTAACAGGTAGTGAAATGTGTATAAAAATATATATGTTCTCTAGCTGTCCTTTCCTAAACCTTCAGTCATCATACCATGCGATATAAGACATACTGTCAAAACGAACTGCAACAAATACTTAAATAACTACACAGTATCTCTTAACTAACAGTAAATATACAAATTTCATCATTATTTTCATCTGCAAAGAAAAACTTCATTATCCATATCACCATAACTCCATTATTATCATCACCTGTAAAGAAAAACTTCATTATCCATAGTAGCATATTCTTCATCATTATTCATCACCATTCATTATCATCTGCAAAAAAAATCACTTCATTATTCATTATACAACTATTCCTTATTTCTAGCATATTTCATCACTAAAACTAAGATATGTAGTTCTGTCTGAGAGCCTGCATCAATCGCCTCGTATTCTGAAAGAAAAAATAGTTAAGACTGCTATCATACAATGTGTATAGTATATTCTTGTTAATGCTTGTTAATTCTGATCCATTTACTCTACATCACGAGGTATTGCATCCTCTTTCGTTCATTCCGAAGGTGAAATTCCCTTTTCTGTTTAATTTATTTCGCTTACACGTTATTTCTTTCTGAAAATGATGAACAAGGAGTAATTTCTTGCATTTAATTCATATACCCATTACACAAAAACTGGTTTATAGTAACATAATTGAGCATACAGCATAGCATGACAGAAAACGTAATATGTCAAAAACATCGACAGCGTTCAGAAGCAAAAATGTACACAGTGTATCACAATGTAGCAGCAAAAAAGATGTAAAATAGTCACGATGTTTAGCTATCATAAGGCAAAATGTTAAAGTCAACTGGTGTTTGTTATATCTTAAATATTTCATAGTGCATACAAACAACAGGAAAACAATCTTACATACATAAAAAATGGGAAATATGCATGGTCTGATGTGTAACGACAAGAAACGTGATCTTCTTTGTGTACAGCTTGTATGTTGTGTAGTTAATGGAGGCGAGAGTTGAAGACTTTAATGGAGAGAAAATTTGATAAAATTAATATATCACTAGATAGAATTGCATAATGATTCGTAAGATACGTAATTTTATCTGGAAAATGTGCACTGTCTGATGTGTAACGACAAGAAAAGCGACCTGCTAACCTTACCTTGCCGGGCATTTGCGAAGAAATAATACGACAATCATCATTAAGTAGTCACATAAATACAATTGCATAAGTGGTCATAAAATGTATAAGTTCATCTGGAAAAATATGCACGGTCTGATGTGTAACGACAAGAAAAGCGACCTGATAACCTTACCTTGCCGGGCACTTGCCAAGAAAAAATACGACAATCATCATTAAGTAGCCACATAAATACAATTGCATAAGTGGTCATAAAATGTATAAGTTCATCCGTGAAAATATGCACGGTCTGGTGTGTAACGACAAGAAGAGCGACCTGCTAACCTTACCTTGCCGGGTACTTGCCAAGAAAAAATTACGATAATCATCAGTAGGTGTTCATGTGAGTATAACTGCATAAGCGGTCATAAAAAATTAGGAAATGGCATTACAGTGTAATAAATCATAAAGTATCTTCATTCAATGAAAGGTTTGACGTTCGACACGTGGTGGTTCCTTTTGGTTTTTCTTGTTCTCAAAGTTTCGACGTGTACTACATTGGGGTGAGGAATCCTGCGAATCCGATATGGACCTGCGTATAAAAGCTCAAATTTACTGCATCTAGCCTTTCCTTTTTGGATAAATAGTGTGTACGTACTAATATCTTCTGTCCAATGTGAAACTCACGGCGTATACAAACCTATTTTTGCTTTCTTCTCCGGCGCTCTGCGGCACGTTTGATGTTGTTCAGCAGAATGTCAATTATTTCATGGTGTCGTAGTCGACGAGACGCAGGAAAGGTTACTAATTCTTTAATTTTGTTAGGTGGTTCAACATTTTTCAGTATAACAGACGGAGATAGCATAGTAGATTCATTTGGTATGGAATTAATTACATCTTGGAATGAGAGTATGTGTGTGTCCCAATCTATATGTTTTTTATGGCACTATATTCTACACAGTTTACCAATTTCTTTCATTAATCGTTCACAAGCGTTCGAAGAAGCATGGTACCTGGGTATATAGACCGGAGGAATGTTTCTAGCTCGTAACATACGTGTCCATATAACAGATCGAAACTGTGGTCCATTGTCGGAAATTACTTTCAAAACATGCCCTACATGAAATAGAAAATGTTTTACAAATGCTTTCGAAACAGTTTTAGCAGTAGCATTACGTAACGGAGTGAAGGTTACAAATTTTGAAGTGAGTTCATCAGCGACAAAGATGTAGTAAAAACCTCTATTAGTTCTAGCAATCGGACCAAAAATGTCTACAGCGGCCATGTGTCTTAATTTAACAGGTACAATGGGATGTAATGGAGGAATATGTGAAGTCGTATCTGATTTACCTTTCTGGCAGATTTTACATGACGCTAAAATTCGTCGAATACTTTTCTCCATGTTGGTAAAATAACAGTTCTATCTCAGTATAAGAAAACATTTTCTAGCTCCGTAATGTGCGTAACTTAAATGAGTATACCAAATTAATTTGTTAACAAGTTCGTCAGGAATGCATAATAACCAATTATTGCTGTCAGGATGAGAGCGGCGAAACAGAATGTCATTGCGTACAGTGTAATGATTTCTAATGGTAACATTATTCCTATCTTGCCAAAGGTGTTTAATCTCTTTCCATACGTTGTCTTTACTCTGCTCTTATGCTATGTCTTGTAATGACGACGAAATGAAATTTTCAAATGAAACTTGTTGAATGTACATGACGCTGAAATTAGCTTTCCAGAAGTTGGTTGCGATGTCTTGCTGATTGTTGTTAAGAGAACGGGATAGTGCCTCTGCTACAATATTTTGTGTACCGGGAATGTGAACAATTGTAAAATTAAATTCCTGCAAATAAAGTTTCTGTGGTGTCACTGCCAGACACCACACTTGCTAGGTGGTAGCTTTAAATCGGCCGCGGTCCATTAGTACATGTCGGACCCGCGTGTCGCCACTGTCAGTGATCGCAGACCGAGCGCCACCACACGGCAGGTCTCGAGAGACGGACTAGCACTTGCCCCAGTTGTACGGACGACTTTGCTAGCGACTACACTGACGAAGCCTTTCTCTCATTTGCCGAGAGATAGAATAGCCATGGCTACGACCTAGCAAGGCGCCATTAGCATTATATTGCATTTATCTAGAGAGAGTCTCACTTGTATCATCAAGAACGTTGTATACAAATGATGGATTAAAGTTAAGTATTCCAGCAGCTACGTACTTTTCTTTATAGCATTCATTACGTATCCTGTTTCAGACCTAACGCCCGCCTGCGTGAGTTAGCGCACGCATCTTGGCCGCCTCTTTCAATTAGTGTGCGTAGTGTTGGCAAGTCTGCCGACACTACAGTTTCCATCTACTTAATCTGTTGTGTGTAGATTTAGCCAAAAGTAAAAACTGTATAGCTCTATGGTCTGTGTAAACGGTGGTATGTCTTCCATAAAGAGAATGCCGAAATCTCGTAAATGCCCATACAACACATAATGTTTCAAGTTCTGTAACAGAGTAATTGCGTTCACCAGGTGACAGAATGCGACTTGCATAAGCGATGTTTTTAATTACTGTACAACCATGTTCTTCAATTTCCTGAAAAATATGTACGCCTAAAGCGGTGTTGGAACTGTCGGTGGCAATGGAAAAATTTCTGGTAAGATCTGGGTACGATAAAAGTGGTGCATTCAACAAAGCATGTTTCAAATAACAACCTCGTGAACAAGATTCGGCGTATCAAAAGTATTGCTTGCGTTACTGGAATATGCAACCGGTACTGTATTTAATCAAATTCTTGCTGACGTGTCATTATTTTCAAGAGGATGCTGTGGCATTTCGACTATTTGTACTGTTCTATTATTTCTTCCTGACGTACCACGTTCTGGATGATACCTACTGTCTGGTTCACTCATGATAATATGTTGTTCCTGATGTTTCTGCTGCTGATGAGATCGACTGTTATTAAATGTATGCTGAAAATTGTGCTCATTATTTTTACGTTGTCATGATAGTCATTTCTATATGGCGCATTGCGACAGGAATTGAAATAGTGTGTTTTCTGTATGTACTGATTTCCTTGTTGCTGTGCGCTACTATTTGTTGGAGCGGAGACTATATGTGCACGCGTAGAAACATTAAAGCTTGGTTGACCTTGTACATTACATTGTTGGTTAGGTATGCTAACCGATTGGTTTTCTTGCTATTGCGAAGAAAATCCTCTATTATTACTAAAAATGTGGTTCCTGTTGCTGATAATTTTACACCTACTGATGATTATAATTTTTATGTGTTATTAATATTACTGCGATAGTTGTCATTTCGGGAGTGTCTAAAGAGAACTGTCACTTTCGGGAAAATTAGTCTTATCGGGTTTTCTTTACACTTTTCTTAATACTAGGTAGAGCAATAATTGAAGAGCTGTTTTGATAGATATAAAGGATAGTAGAAGAGAAGGCAGCAGTGCAGAAAACTAAAGATGAAACAGCACTACTACGGCTTGGGGCCCTGTGCATGCTACGGCACATACTCATTAAAGCGTAATGAATCCCCTGAGGTCATTTACGCGCTGCAAATAAATTTCAGCTTTTGCGTTACAGGCAATGGCGGTAAAAATTCAAAAGCAAATTGCTGTATCAATGCTAATTCTAGTTTCTGCATTACAGGTAATGGCGGTGAAAGTACAAAAACAAATTGTCGTATACAGTTCAAAGCGTGTACCTGTGCTCCGTCATTTTCAAATACCTTAGATTTTCTTACGGATAAAAATTGCTCGTAATCAACGTTATCGTCTCTGACTTTGTGAACAGGTTCAGCATTGCATGAGAATCTATTTGTCTGTGTCTTTTCGGATTTTAAGTCACGTAGTTTCTGTAAATTACTTAAGTTATACTGGCTGTGTGAGTCTGACAAGTGATCGGAATGTGCCGTATGCTGTGACGTGTTATTAACTGAAACATTTTTCATTTCTGTCACTTTAATACGTTCGTCAATTTGGCTACTCTGTTGTTCACATTTCTTATCGACTTCCGTATCCACAGTGTGTGAAAGTTCTGGTGACTTTATATTAAACTCGTCGTGTAACTGTGTCGCATTTTCAGAACGTTGTTCAGCGACTGCATTAATTTCACCTCTAAGTGATTCTGTTGTCGCTAAGGCAAAAACTTTTTTCATTTTTGTTACTTTAATACGTTCGTCAATGTGGCTGAACTGTTGTTCAAATTTCTTATCGACTTCCGTATTCAGAGTGTCTGAAAGTTCCGGTGACTTTAAATTAAACTCGTCGCGTAACTGTGTTGCGTTTTTACGACATTGTTCAGCGACTGCACTAATTTCATTTCTAACTGATTCTGTTGTGGCTGCATGTGTATTATTTAATTCTTGTGCAACAAATGTAATTTCTTCATTACTGTTCGTAGCACAAGTCTTAGTATCCTCACGTAATTGTTCTTTAGTATCATCACGTTGCACGGTAACGGTTGTAATCTGTTCACTAAGTTGTTTGTTCTGTTCGTTAAGGTTGTCGTGATTTTCATTCGACAGTTTAAAACTTTCATTAAATTGTTCATTAAGTTGTTTGAAATGGTTGTCGAAATTTTCATTCTGCTGTTTGAAACTTTCATTTAATTGTTTGAAATGGTTATCTAGCATTTCATTCCGCTGTTTGAAACTTTCATTAATTTCTTGTCTGAGATTCTCATAAAGTTGTATCATTAATGCTATGAATCGATCCATGTCAAAATTAGCTACTGTATTCTTTGTGCTGTTTAATGACGTACCTGCAATTGTCACGTTTTGTGTAACCATTTGGTTATTCTGTGATTCTTGAAAATGTTTGCTAATCGGATGTGCACTGTTAGTCACTACCTCGGAATTAAATAAATCTGTTGTACTTTGAGTATACTGTTCATTTTCGTTAGAAAAATTTGTCTGTTCGTTACATAAATTTTGCAAACCAGGTGTGTCAGGCTGGGCAGCGTTCATTGTAACAGAACGTCCCGCGTCATCAATTGTCGTCAAATTAACAGAGGACACAATTGAATTCATTTGTTAATCATTAGGATAAAAATCATTATTAGTGGTCGGTACGCACTGATTTTCTGTAAATGGAGGATTGTCATCATTACACTGCGTGTCGCAAGTACTATCGGTGAAATTATTAGAGTCGGTTATTTCACTCATTACACATCGCGATGTACTGTTAACAGTTCTTCACGGCATTTTTACACAAATCAAAATTATTCACTAATGAAACAAACACAATGCAAAATGCAACAAACGCTATTACAACAAAGAGCAACAAATTGCCGATGATCAGTGGAAGAAAGAGTGACAAATTAGTAAATGCGTTGCGCCAAATGCAAACTACGTTTAAGTAAATAAGAGCAGATATATGACTACTTCTCAGAAGATTCACAAAGAAATACGATCCTGGCCGGATGTCGCCAAGTGTAACCTCTCCGCACGAAATATCGGTAAATAAAAATGCAAAATGGAGCCAAGTGTAACCTTCTCACACAAAAATTAATGAATGAAAATTGACCATGAACCCACAATAATATTAATTAAATAATAAACCTTGAACCAAATGTAACATCTCAGCAGAAATAATAATATCTGGTAAATTTTATAAGGGCAGAAGCGCTGACCTTCGGCCCTGTATTCTGAATAAAAAAGCAAAAATTCTTACCTCAAAAAAAAAAACTGCATCTATATCTGCTCTTAATTATACATTATATATTCTTCGACAAAGCTTCGTGCAATGCTGGGGTATATTTTTTTTTTTTTTTTTGATTCTTGGAAGCAATGATAATGCATTGGAAATTGAAATGAATGCTTTTCTTTAAAAGAGTTACTTTATAAAAAATTATTGTTGGGGGCATTTTTTTCTGAACAAAATTAATTACAATTGACATACATTACTAAATAGGCGCAAGGCTGCTTCTTTACCTTCTACAACAATACTCATCCTCCAGAGTCCTGCCCAGAGTCGCGAACAGAGCACACAGGCGACGCATGCCGACACCCGCCGACTACTACTGTCCACTCGCTACTAAAGCCGACCGACTACTACTGTATCCGACTGACTACTACTGTCGACTCGCGCAGACTAGCGCAGACTCGCGACAAGCAACAACTAACAATAAACTACTCTCTGGTCAGAGATTCTGTCATGCTTCGCCCATCGCCGGCGAAGCATACTCCTTACAACCTTTGGATGTCCACCTCGTTCAATTCCTGGCTGTGTCGCAGAGTTTCTGCGCCAATCGGTTTATTGTGTTTTCCTCATCATCATTTGTTCATCTCCGACATGCAAGTCGCCCAATTAGACCTCACCTAAAAAGACTCTCAACTCGTTAGCCGAGCTACCCCCGACGTCCCGACCATCAATGCTATATGAGAAGTTCATTTGAAAGCGCTCGGGTAACATATGAGATCTTGAATTTAACTGACAGAACACTAACTTTCATAAGATGAAACAAGATACTTGAGGTAGACGGCATTGCCTCAAAATTATAGAGATTCTCAGGCGAACCTTCCGTGAAAAAACTATTCCAGCGCGTATGCCAGCCATACGATGTGGGAAAAATACCCTCGCACCTCAAGAATGTAATAACCCTTATACCAAAAGAGGTAGTTGCCTACAGGTGACACTATTATCGAACTGTTTGTCTAATAAGTCACGGTTGCAGTACAGTGACACAGACCATTTACAGAAGGATCGAAGAAAGAATCAATACTTGAGGTAACATTATCACTGTCTTAGAAACTAGGTTCAAGAATGGCAAAATTACGTTTCTGGCATTCAGCGGCCTTGAGAAAGCATTTAACAGTGTTAACTGGAATGCCTACTGAAATTCTGAAGGCAGCAGGGATAAAATACAGGGAGCGAAAGGATATTTACAATCTATATATAAAGAAGACTATGCTTGAAGGTCATGAAGGGTAGCATAGCAGTTGTTGACAAGGTAGTGAGATACTGTTGTAGTTTAGTCCCGGTGATATTCAATCTGTGTATTGAGCAACCAGTCAAAATTACCAAGGAGGAATTTGTAAAGGAAATTAAAGTTCATAGAAAAACAATAAAAACTGTGAACTCCGCCAAAGCCGGGCCCAAGCCCGGTTGAAAAAGGAGGAGGGGGAGGAGTAACACCTCATAAAAAAACCTTGGTTCACCTGGCCCGGGTGATAGTACCTCGTGAGGGCCCCTTGCCGGGGACACAGTGAAGACCTCAACGGCAGTGAAGGCGGAGATGAAGATCATCGGTGCGGTGGAACTGGTGGAAGAGGCAACCTTGCTTTTTGGGATACTATAAAAGCTATCGTCCAAGGTTGTTTGGACAAAGGGCACGACGGTTCAACAGGCTAGTGGCGGTAACCCTACAGCGTCTGTTCCACATGTTGGTGGCGGCTGATCTATAAAACTCAGAAGTGGAACTCTGAGCTTGACCAGACTGAAATCTCAATTTCAGTCACAAACCCAGTCCAATTAAATCAACATGGATAGAGCACCTTCAAAGACAAATTACGCCAGTGGGTCAAATCCCACGGTTGAAAAACCGCAAGTGGTTTATTCGGATTCTGGGGAGACCACAGAGGTGTGCATGGAGGTAAATCGGAGTACCTCAAAACCTCGTAATAACAAAATCAAACTAAAATCTAGAATTTGGCTAATGACATTTAATGTAAATTCTCTCTTAAAAATGGGAAAACTAAAAAACATCCTGGACAAATCCAGAGAACGTAAAATCAAAATTATTGCATTTCAGGAATCACGATATACAGATGAAAATCCTTTTGATTCGGAAGGATACAGTATATACAAAGGAAAACCTGGAAAACGAGCCATGGCAAATTGTCCACAATTTGGAACTGGATACATAGTAGACACATCAATACTTGATTCAGTCGCAACTTTCAAATCTTACTCGGGTCGGCTCTCCACGATGACAATAAAATCAGCTAATAAGATATACACCCTAATGAACGGACATGCACCAACTAACATTACTACCAAAAACAAAATAGAAGAAGTAGAAGAATTCTGGAACCAATTAGATAATATTCACCAAAAAATCCCAAATAACCATGTCAAAATCCTTATGGGCGATTTCAATGCACAAATCGGTAAAGAAAAGGAATATCGATATTGGATAGGTAAATGGTCAGGGCATACAGAGACCAACCGGAACGGCATGCGACTCATTGAAATCTGCAAAAACCATGACCTATTTTTCAAATCAACATTTTTCAAGAAAAGAGCCTCGAAAACGAAAAGTTGGATATCACTTAATCCATTACTAGGTGAATATCAGTTGGATCATGTAATGATCTCCCGCGTAAATACAGTAGAACTTATGAAACTTAAAGTCGTTAATGGACTAGACCTAGATTCCGACCATTACCCAACAAAATTCTCACTAGATGTCATTCCAGAAAAAAGAAAATTCACTAAGAAATCTCCACACCGTAAATATGATGTACAAAAGATAAATGGCAATGAACAATTTACAAAAGAAACGCAAAATTTAAAACCATAAAATTGGCAACAACTGCAAGCAGGACTTTTAAATGCAGCTGAATCTGTAGCACCGCAAATAAGAACACCTAAACACCCATGGTGGACAGATGAGTGTGACCAACTGATAAATCTCAGACAACAGGCGTGGCAAAATTGGTTGTGCAACAAAAATCAAAAGACCCTGGAAGATCTCAAAGATACCAGGAAAACAGTCACAAAAGCAATACGAACAGTCCGTAAACAACACGAAGACAAAAAATTGCAAGACATAGAAAATGATTTCAAGAAAAACAATTCCCGAAATTTCTACAGAGTATTCAAACAAAAATTAACGAAGTATTGTCCTCCACCACTCCAGTTCAAAAATGACCATGCGTAAATTGCTCATACTAACACCGAAAACAGTGAAATTCTTGCAAGACACTTTTCTAAATTACTGGATTGTGAAAAGCCTGCAGAAAAATTTGAGTTCCATCGTATACAACGAAACCCAGACTCAAAGCCACCAAGTTTACAAGAGATTAAAGAGATAATACAGTCACTCAAAAGTAACAAAGCATCAGGAGAAGACCAAATCATCGCAGAATTATGGAAAAATGCAGGAGAAAATCTTATTGCTAAACTCAGAGAAATTATACATGAAATCTGGAAAACTGAAAAAATCCCCACAGATTGGAAGACTGCAATCATACATCCTCTGTACAAAAAAGGAAGTAAAACAGCCCCCAACAACTATCGTGGAATCTCTTTATTGTCAATAACATACAAAATTCTGTCTAAAGCCCTACTAAACCGCGTAGAACCTCAGCTGGATTCAAAACTAGGCGAATACCAAGGTGGGTTCTGAAAAGGTCGATCTTGCGTAGAACAAATCCTTAACTTAAAAAACTCAGTGAAATATTTACATAGTACTTCAAACAAAAGTTATGTCATCACGCTTGTCGACTTTAAAAAAGCATATGACAGTATAGACCGAGAATCCCTTTTGGAAGTATTAGCAGAATTTGGACTAGATCAAAAGACAACAAACATCTAAAAGAAACACTCACGGAGACCAAATCCAAAGTAAAATTTATAGGAGAACTGAGCACGGAATTTGAAATAGACACAGGAGTACGACAAGGGGATGTACTGTCCCCAGTGCTCTTCAATTGTGCTCTTGAAAAAGTTGTTAGAGAATGGAAAAAAGCAGGTGCACCAGCACACAGACTGGGACCAAGACATAAGGGCATATAATTACACTGTTTAGCATTTGCTGATGACATGGCACTGATCGCACAAGACATTACCGATGCAAAGAAACAGCTCGAATTATTACAAGAAGAGGCAGCTAAAATAGGATTACATATTTCATTTGAAAAAACAAAATTTATGACTGACGTCAAAGATGCACCTTCTGATCTCAAAACTGGTAATAACTACATCTCTCGAATAAAAGAATTTAAATATTTAGGTGAATGGATTGCGGAAAATTGTAATGAAAAGAAATCTGTCAGATGAAGAGTCCAGAAAATGGAGACGGCGTTTCAGTTAACAAAAAACATTTACAACATAAAGAGTCTCTCGTGGAACTGCAAAATACGACACTACAAAACAGTAATTAGACCCGAAGCTATCTACGCATCTGAGACACTAAACCTTCAACACAGAACACTGAAAGAGGAATTAGAAGTGAATGAACGTAAGAAAATGAGGAAAATCTTAGGACCAAGAACTAAGGATGGGGTACATTATCCAAAACCCAATGCAGAAATATATAAAAATATCTCCAAAGTAATAGACACAATGCGCATGAGCAGAATCCAATTCATGGGACACTTAGAAAGAATGGACTCAAACAGGTTAACGCACAAAATCCATACATTTTTAAAGAACAAAACTACAAGACCGAACTGGTACAAACAGATGGAAAAAGACCTGAGAGAATTAGGGTCTCCAAATCTACGTGATAGAAATGAAATCAGAAAAATCACAAACACACGGGGTTTTGAGGAAGAAGAGAGAAAAACTAACCGACATACATGGTCTACGCAACGAAAGCTAGCCCATTCGTTGTTTATGAAGGAATACTGGGCAAAAAGGAAGGCCAACAAATGTTGATTACGCGTGGTCCTAAGTGATCCATCCGCGAAGAAGAAGAAAAACTGTGAGTTTTGCCAACGACATTGCAATTCTCTAAACGCAGAAGTGTTAGAGGAGCTGTCGAACAAACTGGATAGTTTCACGACAAGAGGCGACATGATAAATATCAGCGAAAGTGGAACAAGGATAACGAAATGCAGCTGAATTAAACCAGGTGATGCTGAGGAAACAAAACACTAAAAGTAGTGGCTGAGTTTTGTAACTTAGACAGCAAAATGAGTGAAGTAGAGAGAGCAGAAAGAGCAAGGTGCAAAAGCAAGAAAAACTTTTCTGAAACTGAGAAACTAGTTTACATGCAATATAAATTTAAATGTTGGGAAGTCTTTCCAGAAGGCATTTCTCTGAAGTGTAACCTTGAGCAGAATTGAAACAAAAGATATAAACAGTTCAGAAAATTCAGTCAGAAAACCGAAACCTCTTCAAAAATGGTACTCCAGGAGAGTAATAAAGATTAAAATGGTAGATCGGATAATGGGGAGGTGCTGAATCGACTTGGAAGGGAAAGATATTAATATTACATTTTGACCAAAAGAACGTTCGATTAATTGAATACGTCCTGAGACACCAAGGAAACGTTGTTTGACAGCGGATGGTGGTTTGTTGAGGGAGAGGGTGAGGGAGACGGACAGTTGAACACAGTAAGGTCAAGGTAGCAGGAGGTTGCCGTACTTGTCTAGAGGTAATGCACTTGTCAGGTTATCTTAGGGATCTCCATCAATCCAATCTTTTAAGTGAAGATCACAACTGCAACAACAGCAACAACATACACGCTGTTCTCTTCTGTGCCAGCCTCTCCATTGGCACTAAAAGTGTTTTGCTATGTGTTGCATATATTTCAATATCTGCCTTCCTCTACAGCCTTTGACTTCTACTGCTCGCTCTACAGATATGCATGTTTTCTCCTACTGTCTTAACAGGTGATCTATGTTCCATTAGTATTTACAACGTATACCCTTTGTCATCGTTTGTGCATCTAAGCTCCTCATTCCTTATCTTATAAGATGCTTAATTTTCATCATTCTTTCGTAAAACTACACCTCAAATGAGTAGACACTGTTTTTTCCAGTTTTCAAATGAAAATATCATTACGTCACAAAAATTATAAAAGGTGAAAGTTCACATGGAAACGTTTTAGAATGAGTCATTCCAGTAGTTAGAATACATAAGGCACTTGCTAGTATGATAAAACATTGAGGATCAGCCAGTATCTCAGTTTTCGGCAGGTGTTTTGATATTTTGTAAACACAAACTAACTTGTGAAGTCAAAGTAGGGCATCGAAAGTGATGTGTAGACAGGAACGAGCCTACATAAATATGTTGTACAAACTCTTGATTAAATTATTTCAGGACATGCTAAATTTCAGTAATATTTAGAACGTTGAAAGGTAGGTGGCAGCGAACTGATTTCATCATTCTGTAACACATGAAACACATGCAGTAATCATTTCGCTTGTGTACGAGACAACAAGATTTGTTGTGCAAACTATCTGAGGAAGTCAGAGCGTAGGTTTAGGGCCAAGTAATGCAAGCTCCAGCTTGGGGTGCAAAGTTGGGAGGGGTGCCATAGGCGTCACAACAGTGATATTTGCGTACAGGACTACCAGAATCAGTATCGGCCGCTTGCGACACCCCTGACGCCCAAATGAAACAGTTTTATACTGCGCATATCGCAAGTACTCGTAGTAGCGAAAATCGACGCGCGTGGCAAGCGGCAAGCAACGGTGGGGGATTGGGGAGGAAGGGGGGGGGGGGGGTGATTCCGCCAAATGATAAGTTGTTTGTGTGGAAATGTTCTCTAATGGGCTCTTGGACTTAAGACAATAACTTTAGCAAGCAACCAACTACGGCGATAACAACTCGATTCTAAGAAGATATAATTCCATACAACTATGAAGAGTTTGGAGCATGTCTACAACCGGTTCTGACTGTCAGTCGATACAACACTGTCCGTGAGCTTTCACAAAACAGGGAACATTATTTTCAGAGCAGTTCGGACTCATCCTTCATTTCATCGGAATATGAAATGAAATTAAAATCAGGCCCGCCGTCTGACTCATATTCAGCTACAAGTAGGTAATATTACACGTAGTAGTCCGTTTTAAGAATTACACTGCATTATTTCACATATGAACTTTATGATACACCAGAGGCTTAGCTGGTATAAAAAATCAGGAACCAAGTGTAAAGCAAACCATCGCCAATTGCGAGCCGGTGCGTGGAAACTTCAGCCGCTTTCAGCTTGATTTACCTCTTACTGATACTTTGGCTTTCCTTCGTCTATAGTGCACTGCACGTTGGCACGGCCATTCATCAAACGAATTTCGCTTCCAGTGACAAAGTAATATCAACGATTATATTTTAATCACTACGAGCATATGACAGTAATCCTCATTTTGGTAACTGCGGACGGAATGGCAGTTTATCTTAATGAAGAGATGTTTCAGAAAATACAGAAATACTGTCAGCGTTATGTTTCTTTTAGATGTGCTGACGACGGCTGCTTTTCCCTTCGCATTAGTAGAAGCACGAATGGGATTTTCTCTGCACATACTCGCTGGGTCCATTTCTTTGCTTGCTTGAATTGATACCTATGTCATGTCAATGAAACTATTCTTAACAAAAAAAAATAAATTGTACAGTCATAACGATCAAAAGAATAACTGCCATCTCCTCGTAATGGTTACCGGACAATCTCGTGTCATGCTGCGAAATAAAATAATTGAATCATACCTGGAGGATGGGTTTTTCAGTTTGTCAGAAAAATTAATTACAACAAGTAGTAAGGAAGAAAATGGTTCAAATGGTCCTGAACACAATGGGACGCAACACCTTAGGTCATCAGTCCCCTAGAACTTAGAACTACTTAAACCTAACTAACCTAAGGACATCACACACATCCATGCCCGAGGCAGGATTCGAACCTGTGACCGTAGCGGTCACGCGGTTCCAGACAGAAGCGCCTAGAACCGCACGGCCACCCCGGCCGGCCAAGTAGTAAGGAGTAAGGCCTTCTAAATAAATCCCCCTGCTCTTTATCAACGATGACTGAGTTGCAGTGGGTGTCAGGATATTATTCATAACTATAATTTAGATAGAAATCGTCGGGCTATGCTTCAGGTATTTCGGTTGCCAGTCAATGCGGTAGCAGCCAGCGACTCCGCGTCTTCGATAGGCGACCTTCCCAACTGCCAGCCAGCTTAGCACGACGGCTGAGGGAACGTATCGTCCCTGTCGCTAGTTGATTGGACAACTGGGAACACTGTAGAATACCTTTGGCAACTATGTGACAGTCGAAGTACTTCCAGCAGTGGTTCAGAACTGTCCTACTAAATTAACTTGATACTTCGTTGTCATTTTCGATAAATAATCTGAATGATTCTCACTTAAGATAAAACGCTGGGTATCAAATTTATTTTTTGATTCCAGGAAGGACATTTTTCACATAACCTGTATCTAGTCTCATAATTAACATTACCAATTACCTGTGTTAACCAACAATACCACAGTTAGAGCTATAAACTTCCACATCGAATGTCGTCCAGTAGATCTTAACTTCATCACTTTAAGTACGCCCTAGTTCCACGGGTGAAAAATTTTAGTAAATCTGACGTTGTTAAAATTTAACTTCACCACCTTAAGTACCCCCTAGTTCCACAGGTGAAAAATTTTGGTAAATGTGACATTGTTAAAATTTGCATTTTTTTTTTTTTTATTGCTTACACTGACACACATTCCAGTTTTCTGTGAACACGCTATTCAGTTTATTGTTATGTATGGTGCTGAATAATTTGGTAAATGTGGTTCTTTTTGAATTTCCTCTCACTGCGAGTTTTATATATTTTCATAGTTATCCCGAAGTGTTTCTTGGTTATAGTAAGGGACTTCATGTAGACATAGATCATATCTGGCTCAAAAGCGCATAATATCATGCTAATGCGTGATATTCTGGGCTGGCTCTTGTTACTGAGAGCGTATGTTTTGTTAAATCAGACTTTGTCATCAGGGTATCATTTCACAGCTTAATTCATTTAAGTTGGAACAGAACTCATTTTTATAGTCTTTCTCATTGATTTATTGAATATAACAAAAAAACATAAATTAGTCACCAACATCATCAGAACAACTATGAAAGTGTAACCATGGTCAGACGCTTTGTGGACTCCACGCCTGTAGAAAGCTACTGGTTTGGAGAAAAGGATGTCATCAGACTAAGTTTAAAATGTGTTTTCGTCGACACAGAAATTTTGTTGATACTTGTTCGATAATGACCGAAAAAGGTAACGACTGACGGCGCTAGATCAGAACAATAGGTGCAGTTGGAATTGTTTGCCAGCCATGCTCCTGGATAGGTTCCGTTGTGAAACCAGTTGAGTGCAGATGGGCATTATCCTAGAGTACAAACACCAGTTGCAGTTTCCTTAGTCCCTTTCCGTATGTTGCGATCGCAAGGTGTCTCAGTTGCTGAAACAGAAGGCAACTGCGATTGAGATACCTTTGGGATTCATTTTTTAACACATAATTTCTCCCTAATGTCGTGATGACTGGGTGTTGTGTGATGTCCTTAGTTAGGTTTAAGTAGTTCCAAGTTGTAGGAGACTGTCTACCATAGATGTTAAGTCCCATAGTGCTCAGAGGCCCCCATAATGTCGCTAGATGCATGATATTAACTTCTCAGAACTCACGGTGGCCTATGTATTTGCTTTATTTTTGTTTTTGTTGTTGTGTGGGCCAAACATTATTTTCTGTTTATGAAATTAATACAGTGTAGTAGGAATTCCCGCCTGACTATCCAATTTTATGCATTCCTTTATTTCGTTTAATCGAGATTTTCATCGTCTTTCTGTCTGTCTGTTAGTTCAGACCTCTTTTTCTCAGGATCAAGTAGGGGATTCGATGTCTAATACTGACGTCTATGGTACCCTGGCGGTGCAACTAATTTAAGCTTCTAAGTCAAAGTATTCAAACGATAGGCCACGTATCCCACATATGTTCCCACTCGCAAACCCACTCATCAAATCCAATAATGAAGAATCTACACTGAAGTTCCAAAGAAACTGATACACCTGCCTAATACCGAGTAGTGCCCCGCAAGCACGCAGAAGTGCCACAACACGACGTGGCATGGGCTCGACTAATGTCTAGAAGAGTGATATATGGAACTGACACGATGAATCCTGCAGGGCTGCTCATAAAACCGTTAGAGTACGAGGAGGTGGAGGTCTCTTCTAAACAGTACGTTGCAAGGCATTCCAGATATGCTCAATAATGCTAATGTCTGGAAAGTTTGGCGGCCAGCGGAAATGTTTAAACTCAGAAGGGTGTTCCTGGTGCCACTCTGCACCATTTCAGGACGTGTGGGGTGTCGCATTATCCCGCTGGAATTGCCCAATTCCGTCGGAACGCACAATGGATATGAATCGATGAAGGTGATCAGACAGAATGTTTACGTACTTGTCACCTGTCAGAGCCGTATCTAGACATCTCAGGGTCCAGTATCACTTCAGCTGCACGCGCCCCACACCATTACAGAGCCTCCACCATCTTGAATAGTCTTTGAAACGAGACTCGTCCGACCAGGCAGCACGTTTCCAGTCATCAACAGCCCAATGACGAAGTTGTTGGGCCCATGCGAGACCTAAAACTTTGTGTCGTGCAGTCATCAAGGGTACACAAGTGCGCCTTCGACTCCGAAAGCCCATATCGATGTTGTTTCGTTGAATGTTGCTGACTCTTGTTGATTGCCCGGCATTGAAATCTGCAGCAATTTGCTGAAGGTGTGCACTCCTGTCGCGTTGAACGATTCTCTTCAGTCATCGTTGGTCCCGTTCTTGCAGGATCTTTTTCCGGCCGCAGTGATGTCGGAGATTTGACGTTGTACCGGATTCCTGATATTCAAGGTACATTCGTGAGATGGTCGTACGGGAAAATCCCCACTTCATCACTAGCTCGGAGATGCTGTGCCCCATTGCTTGTGCGCCAACAATAACACCACAGTCCAACTCACTTAAATCTTGATAACCTGCCATTGTAGTAACAGTAACCGATCCAACCACCGCGTCAGACACTTGTTGTCTTTTATTGACGTTGCCGACCGCACTGCCGTATTCTGCCTGTTTACATCTTTCTGAATACTCAGGTCTATACCAGTTTCCTTGGCGATTCAGTGTACATACGTGTATATCTTGGTAGTATCGCCTCGCTAGCTAAGTGGTAACGTCACCAATTTCTACAGGAATTGGTACCTTTTCGACAGGTTATAATCTAGCTAGAGAATTTGGTGATCTAGCAGCGTGGCGAGTGAATGATAACTGAGGGGTCGTGGGACAAATACACGATAGGACTGACAATTTCACAGGCTTCCATTTAACCTAGGCTTCACATCTCACCGATATGAGCTGCCTGAAAAACGCACGTTTCGGATTCCACGTTAAGCAGTAAGACCCCTTTCCCCTGCTACGCAATTGGCTTAGGTTAGGGAAACGCAAGTCGTCGAAGTTGCGTCCAATAAAAAGGCTTGCACCGGGGTACTGAGCCACGCAAAATTATTATTATTATCTATAAACATAATTAAACATTCACTGAATCCTCGGAGCGCGAGTGTTACTCGCACTTGTCCTGCTTCTTTTAGGTAAAGATTACCGTGGTGGATTACATACACCAATAACTTTACACAATACTCTGCATGAAAAAAGCTCACTACACCCATACCTACGTAATTATATGGGACGAAATGCGGTTTAAATACGTAAATATGAGAGTGTGCTCAATTTTTAGCCTTTAGTCTTTACCTTGCGTCATTTTTATGAGTAGACGATAAATACATCGCTCAGCACAGAATCAAAATCGGAAAGCAACACATCCAGCAGAAATTTCTGCACCCTCTTATGTTGCCAGTTTGTGCAGCTAGCTGTTATACGCTACTGGCCATTAAAATTGCTACACCACGAAGATGACATGCTACAGACGCGAAATTTAACCGAAAGGAAGAAGATGCTGTTATATGCAAATGATTAGCTTTTCAGAGCATTCACACAAGGTTGGCGCCGGTGGCGACACCTACAACGTGCTGCCATGAGGAAAGTTTCCAACCTATTTCTCACATAGAAGCAGCAGTTGACCGGCGTTGCCTGGTGAACCGTTGTTGTGATGCCTCGTGTAAGGAGGAGAAATACGTACCATCACGTTTCCGTCTTTGATAAATGTCGGATTGTAGCCGATCACAATTGCCGTAAATCGTATTGCGACATTGCTGTTCGCGTTGGTCGAGATTCAATGACTGTTGGCAGAAAAAGGAATCAGTGGGTTCAGGAGGGTAATACAGAACCCCGGCTCCGGCCCAACGGCCTCGTGTCACTAGCAGTCGAGATGACAGCCATCTTTCCGCATGGCTGTGACGGATCGTGCAGCCACGTCTAGATCCCTGGGTCATCACATGGGGACGTTTGCAAGACAACAACCATCTGCACGAACAGTTGGACAACGTTTGCAGCAGCATGGACTATCAGCTCGGAGACCATGGCTGCGGTTACCCTTGACGCTGCATCACAGAGTGCCTGCGATGGTGAAAACGACAAACCTGGGTGCACGAATGGCAAAACGTCACTTTTTTTGGATGAATCCAGGTTCTGTTTACAGCATCGTGATGGTCGCATCCGTGTTTGGCGACATCGTGGTGAACGCACATTGGAAGCGTGTATTCGTCATTGCCAAACTGGCGTATCACCCGACGTGATGGTATGGGGTGCCATTCGTTACACGTCTCGGTCACCTCTTGTTCGTATTGACGGCACTTTGAACAGAGGATCTTACATTTCAGAAGTGTTACGACCCGTGGCTCTACCATTCATTCGATCTCTATGAAACCCTACATTTCAGCAGGATAATGCACAACCGCATGTTGCAGGTCCTGTACTGGTGTTTCTTAATACAGAAAATGTTCGACTGCTGCCCTGGCCAGCACATTCTCCAGCTCTCTCACCAATTGAAAACGTCTGGTCAATGGTGGCCGAACAACTGGCTCGTCACAATACGACAGTCACTACCTTTAATGATCTGTGGTATTGTGTTGAAGCTGCATGGGCAACTGTACCTGTACACGCCATCCAAGCTCTGTTTCACACAATGCCCAGGCGTATCAAGGCCGTTATTACGGCCAGAGGTGGTTGATCTGGGTACCGATTTCTCAGGATCTATGCACCCAAATTGCTTGAAAATGTGATCACATGTCAGCTCTAGTATAATATATTTGTCCAATGAATACCCGTTTATCATCTGCATTTCTTCTTTGTGTAGCAACTTTAATGGCCAATGGTGTATGATTATATTTCAGTGATTATTAGTGATTACATAATCTAGTCCAAACCACGCATACGGTAGCCAAGTCAGCAATGGGTTCGAAGAGGGAAATGAATGTTTGGAATGGGCTGTAATCAACCTGCAGGTAATCAGTGTGGAGCATCCTTATTTATGATATTTTCATAAATCAATGCTCTTTGTTTGTTGGCGGTCCGCTGGGATGACTCTAGCTACGTATGGTTAAGATCGAGATTCGATTATCGGGGTTCAGTCCCAGACTCCTACAGTCGTCAGGGGAGAGCAGGGCGCGATGCGGTGATGGGGTCTTAGTTATGCCCGAGAGTGGCAAGAAAACATCACTGTCAATAATACAATTATGAGGCATAAATATGGGCTTGTCTTCCAAAGCGCTGTGCCACAACCTGGTGGGTGGAGTAGCGCCTCACCATCGGCCGAATGGTGGCCTGCAATCGACTCCCAGTACTCCCAGTACAGCGAAGCGTCTAGTGGCTGCTGTTTCGACACGGGACGGCTGTTGACCGGCGAATTACGGCAGCCTCCAGCTCCACAAATCTATCTCCAAAGTGGCCTCGTTGACGTCGAAGATTTTCAGTCAGGGCGATACATCTCAGGTCCACCTGAAATACTCGTTGGCAGGCAGGTTTCAGCTCACAGCCCCCGGTTAGGAAACAGGAGCCAGCAGGATCGGTGTCTGCCATAGGAAGTTATGAGCAGCAGCGGTGCTCCTTCTCTCGGAGGCGGGTGATTCACAGCGTCCAGGACACGCAGGTGAAGCCTCCAGCAAGCCCGCAGTGTGGTGGCGGTCTCCACGCCCCATCAGCGTTGCCTCAGAAGTTGCCAGTGCACACAGGGTCTGAGACTAAGTTGGCAATCAGCACTCAGCAGCCAGCTATGAGACATTTGTTAAAGAAGGGCGCTTCGGTGCGCTCTGCGGCGGTGGGGATGGCTGTGTCCTGGTTTTCCCTCGCTGTCGGCTCTCCCAGTGATTTCAGACTTTCGCAAAATCCCATTTCAGAGGCTCTTTGCTGCAGGCTCGACACCCGTTGGACATAGCTACTTTTATGAAAACGAAAATTTCTGTTCCGACACTGACAATGTTGGGTGTTTATGGAAAAAGTTCAAGGCAATCGTAAAATGCGTTTTAGACAGGTACGTGCAGAGTAAAACTGTGAGGGACGGGAAAAACCCACCGTGGTACAACAACAAAGTTAGGAAACTACTGCGAAAGCAAAGAGAGCTCCACTCCAAGTTTAAACGCAGCCAAAACCTCTCAGACAAACAGAAGCTAAACGATGGCAAAGTTAGCGTAAGGAGGGCTATGCGTGAAGCGTTCATTGAATTCGAAAGTAAAATTCTATGTACCGACTTGACAGAAAATCCTAGGAAGTTTTGGTCTTACGTTAAATCAGTAAGTGGCTCGAAACAGCATATCCAGACACTACGGGATGATGATGGCATTGAAACAGAGGATGACACGCGTAAAGCTGAAATACTAAACACCTTTTTCCAAAGCTGTTTCACAGAGGAAGACCGCACTGCAGTTCCTTCTCTAAATCCTCGCACAAACGAAAAAATGGCTGACATCGAAATAAGTGTCCAAGGAATAGAAAAGCAACTGGAATCACTCAATAGAGGAACTTCCACTGGACCTGACGGGATACCAATTCGATTCTACACAGAGTACGCGAAAGAACTTGCCCCCCTTCTAACAGCCGTGTACCGCAAGTCTCTAGAGGAACGGAGGGTTCCAAATGATTGGAAAAGAGCACAGATAGTCCCAGTCTTCAAGAAGGGTCGTCGAGCAGATGCGCAAAACTATAGACCTATATCTCTTACGTCGATCTCTTGTAGAATTTTAGAACATGTTTTTTGCTCGCGTATCATGTCATTTCTGGAAACCCAGAATCTACTATGTAGGAATCAACATGGATTCCGGAAACGGCGATCGTGTGAGACCCAACTCGCCTTATTTGTTCATGAGACCCAGAAAATATTAGATACAGGCTCCCAGGCAGATGCTATTTTTCTTGACTTCCGGAAGGCGTTCGATACAGTTCCGCACTGTCGCCTGATAAACAAAGTAAGAGCCTACGGAATATCAGACCAGCTGTGTGGCTGGATTGAAGAGTTTTTAGCAAACAGAACACAGCATGTTGTTATCAATGGAGAGACGTCTACAGACGTTAAAGTAACCTCTGGCGTGCCACAGGGGAGTGTTATGGGACCATCGCTTTTCACAATATATATAAATGACTTAGTAGATAGTGTCGGAAGTTCCATGCGGCTTTTCGCGGATGATGCTGTAGTATACAGAGAAGTTGCTGCATTAGAAAACTGTAGCGAAATACAGGAAGATCTGCAGCGGATAGGCACTTGGTGCAGGGAGTGGCAACTGACCCTTAACATAGACAAATGTAATGTATTGCGAATACATAGAAAGAAGGATCCCTTATTGTATGATTATATGATAGCGGAACAAACACTAGTAGCAGTTACTTCTGTAAAATATCTGGGAGTATGCGGGAGGAACGATTTGAAGTGGAATGATCATATAAAACTAATTGTTGGTAAGGCGGGTACCAGGTTGAGATTCATTGGGAGAGTGCTTAGAAAATGTAGTCCATCAACAAAGGAGGTGGCTTACAAAACACTCGTTCGACCTATACTTGAGTATTGCTCATCAGTGTGGGATCCGTACCAGGTCGGGTTGACGGAGGAGATAGAGAAGATCCAAAGAAGAGCGGCGCGTTTCGTCACTGGGTTATTTGGTAACCGTGATAGCGTTACGGAGATGTTTAATAAACTCAAGTGGCAGACTCTGCAAGAGAGGCGCTCTGCATCGCGGTGTAGCTTGCTCGCCAGGTTTCGAGAGGGTGCGTTTCTGGATGAGGTATCGAATATATTGCTTCCCCCTACTTATACTTCCCGAGGAGATCACGAATGTAAAATTAGAGAGATTAGAGCGCGCACGGAGGCTTTCAGACAGTCGTTCTTCCCGCGAACCATACGCGACTGGAACAGGAAAGGGAGGTAATGACAGTGGCACGTAAAGTGCCCTCCGCCACACACCGTTGGGTGGCTTGCGGAGTATCGATGTAGATGTAGATGTAGATGCTTTGTCACTAGTATGACGTTATCTCTCGGCTTCCAACACGTCATTATCTTTCGGTTGCAGAGTTGGGCGCTCAGTCGTACCTCCTGACTGCCGTGGCCCCTGTGTCTGCCGCAACTCGCTCGGCATTTCCCCTAGCTGACTGTTTGGTAATCATTGACACTGGCGGTTTGGCTTCGGTGAGCCATCAGGGTAGAATGTGGACGAATTTTTAGTGTTTGCCGGGGACACTACCCTGGGGCTAACATCTCCCCCTTCCCTCAGAAAATTCGCATAATAAATTAATGCCATATATTTCCACCAGTAGTTAAACATTATACAACTTGGTTATTATACTATTACCACACAGTTAATTTATGTGACTTTCAACGACTGATATATCTAAGAGATAACGCAGGTCATTGCAGAAGTCATTTCTCATATACTAACACAATTATTCATACAATTATAGGTTCATCTATTAGATTACTTGCAGTTCCCTTACTATGACTGAGCTTTAATTACAAACGAATCAGCGATGACCTGATGCACATGCTCATCTGGGTGGTGCACTAATTTCGTATAAAACATTATTAGATTTCACAAATCGCAATCAGAGGCACAACAGCACTGCCAGATGCCAAGCTTGTAGTCGTTATACCGCGATATTGTCTACCGCCGCATTCCTGTATAAAGTGAAGATTTGTTCGGCTGTAATTCTCCCTTCTTCCATTATTACTAGTTCGTCTAGTGAGCAAACAATTCCTGCACTCGGTGTATTATTTAGGAAGGTTACCTTTGGGTAGGTAATACTTCTAGCGGCTTATCGGGGCAGTACAACATAAGTTGTTCCCAATTAAATTTGGTAGTGGCAATGACCGTAGTTGGTGGACGTTATTTCGCGCCTGCTAAGTCACAAGTCATACCGACTGTTACTATTCCGCTATCCCGTAAATCTGCTCTATTCATTCCTGTAGTTTTCCCGTGTCCGTAATAGTTTACCGTGAGTACTTTGTTGAAAAACCTGGGTAGACACAGTGAGGTCTTACTTTTGGCATTCGCTTCCTGGACCCCACATGCTTGTACGCCAGTCTGCATCATTCATACGTGGGCAGATCGGAAAACTTTCCCTCTGGCATCTCCGTAGGCTTTCCAGCGACATTAGAGCGAAGCCATCAGAAATTAGTAATACATCAAACCTGTACCCATTTTGGTAAGCAACCTGAGGTAAAGGAACCTTTATCACTATCTCCCCCTCCCTTCAGATGTCGAGATTGCGCGGACAAAACTATACCCCACATGCTAAAACAACACTTTATCGCTACCTCGATAGTGAAATGTAAAAGAAAATGTGACTTTAAACAATGTGCAAGTGGAACAAAGTAAGACTATATGACTTCCTAATTATCTACACAAGAACAAAATGAAATATACCTATCGACGTGGTGTAAGGACGTACGGCATTTTGGGCGTACTCTGTTTCTTCTTTGTTCCACGACGCTTCGCATTCCGTACAGCTGACACAAGTGGTATCTGTGGCGAAACGGTGACAGCTCCCATAAAACGCTTAATACGTCCCCCGTTAATAATCCAAGTCTTCGTTGCCATCCGCGTTTTAACAGTGACGTCATTTCCAGTACCTGGTATGGTCCATGATATTGGGACAAGAATCCATGTTGCAGTAACTTTCGTGGGTGTTTTCCTGTCTCCTCTTGTCATTCTAATCTTTGGTATTTGCGCCTTTTACGTGGAGCCAAATGGGTTTTTGTACACTGGAGCGTTATTCCCAGTTGGTATTCTGTGTTGCATGAATAGCGTTGCATTTGTCTATATCTTCTCTCTTAATCTCCATCCACGGCGTCCATATCTTGCTATGCTGTCTAACTTCGTCTTTGAAGCCGTTTTATGATGTGCTATAGCTCCACTCTTATGCGACCTCCACGATCTCTTCGTCGGACGAAAACGTTGATACACGTGAATGCTCCTTCACCGTATCAAAAAAGAGGAAATGATATGTAGCTAGGAGAGGCTACGTCCTTCAGGTGAAAACTAGTATCACAACTGCCCTGTATTATTTTCCCAACTGTGTGAGGTTCAAAAATGGCTCTGAGCACTAGGGGACTTAACATCTGATGTCATCAGTCCCCTAGAACCTAACTAATCTAAGGACATCACACACATCCATGGCCGAGACAGGATTCGAACCCGCGACCGTAACGGTCGTGCGGTTCCAGACTGAAGCGCCTAGAACCGCTCGGCCACACCGGCCGGCCAGTGCGTGAGGGCGAGTAACGTAAAATGACAACAGTCCCATACTCAGGGAATGAACATAGGGGACTAGATGATGAAGTCCTCCATCGCCATCCTGGGGAGTATGCTTGTGCAGGCGGTCTGCCATTGCCTTCCTCTGACCTGTTATGAAATGTCAAGTGTCTAATCATTTGATCTAGTGCCAGGTTTGCGTTGTCATCTATGAAGGAAAGGTAGAGGTTGAAACTCTTCACCTGCACGCATCCTATTTCTCTTGAATAGTAGTTTTGGGGTCGCCGACATTAAACTCATCATTCGACGGATGGTTCAACATCAGTATCGTCATCTGACCATGAGACACTGCGGAGAGAATAGGAATTTATTCAGGGACATTTGCGAAAATACTGGTGTTCAGGAACTTCACTCCACTACCCCTAGTCCCCTTGCTCGCGAAGTACCGAAGGGAAATTTTTCCACTACCAGGCTTCCAGACAGCTTACCTCTGAATGCAACCCCACCGCGCAATCGTGCGTTAATGACCTCGACCATAGAGGTAAAATGGTTCAAATGGCTCTGAGCACTATGGGACTTAACATCTATCGTCATCAGTCCCCTAGAACTTAGAACTACTTAAACCTAACTAACCTAAGGACATCACACATCACCCAGTCATCACGAGGCAGAGAAAATCCCTGACCCCGCCGGGAATCGAACCCGGGAACTCGGGCGTGGGAAGCGAGAACGCTACCGCACACCATAGAGGCATGATCGGCTACTAAACAGAAGCGAAATGACATCATCTGAAAGCTTCCCTCTTCCTTTTAGTTTTGGTCTTCACACTGCGCCATAGCACAATGAAATTACATATCCCTAAACCCTACAATCGTCAACTTCCTGCTTTCGGTATATTTAGCTGTTGTCTGTTTCCGCACCATGCTCTGCCGATTTTTCTGTGGTTCACTGTGACGGACCCGCGTGTCACAAACGGTTACTGTGCGAGTGATAAAGTCTTCATTCAATTCATGAAAAGGCCTTGAATATGATTACAATATTTCAAAGTGTTCCTGTTTATCTTTTGGGTCATTTAACGTGCAGCTCATCGAATACAGCCTTTTCGACAATTAAGAGATTCGTGAGAGACTATAAACACTGAAGCGCAGCTGATGGTAACTTCATGCGCAATACCTGTCTGGATCCACCATCATCGAGAGTCACTCGCTCTGTATCTCGATGTTCCTGTTTATTTCCGTAATGGATAGTCTGCCTAGACATGCTTCGTCGCATACAGATATACTTCCATTTTTATAGTGACTTATCCCCACCTAAATTATTCGTTTACTAAGGTACCGATCATCATACTGCTGCTGCCTTCTTCGAATAATTTCGGCACCTTTTTTTACTTCTGAGAATAAAAAGTGAATCATTCTCCAGATACATTCCTGGGTACGTACGGAGCGCTCATAATTAAGTGCTCTGACTTCGCTGCGAGTGGAGGTATTCACTCAGCCAGCACATCTATTGCACAAATGTCATTTTCCGGTATGTCAGTGTAGAGTCAGTTCTGCCAGCAAATTGAATTTACTCACCAATCTGCCGTCATATTGGCTTTAGATAAATAAACAGAAGTGATAAAAAGAGCTCCAGAGGGGTGGGGAATCACAACGGGAAAGTGCTGTTATTCCCAGTGGAAGATGGTACAAGTAAACCACTGTGTACGGAAAGATTTAGCCTTACAATTCACTAAGGAAATAATCAGCAACTGAGCCAGAAACGTCATTTCTTTTCAGTAATATGTCCTTTAATCTATGTTGTGGTTAAATTACAAAGACATCCCGCGTACCATATGCGAATGATGGTGGTTCAAATTGTACCCTTTCAAACATAGTGTGGGTGCTTTGCCTGGTTCAACTGCAGATACAGTCGCAGTTTGGTATTATATTGGGGATTGCAAGAGTGTAGGATAGAATATCTGCATTTGCCATATATCACTCCACTGGTTAAAAGAGCTTCATAATGAACAAGTGTTATTTACGTAATGCTGCAGCAGATGAATGCATAAACCAAAAAATTAGACCAAATGTAACTACGAGCCGTCGTAGACAGATGTGATTAGCAACACAGTCAGCCAGTACTAAAAACGGGATAATGGTGCAGATGAATATAACGTAGTGTATCGGCCATCATTCCCTTAAATTAGTACAATTTACGATATGAATAGAAGAGCCTTCGATAGTAAGTATGTCTTTCGAAACACCAGACAAAGACGATAGGGATAATTTATGAAGTGCCTGAAATTAAAAAAGAGTGAACAGGAGGAATCGTATTTGTCACATGTAATGCTCTACTAGGACATTCTATTTCTTTATTTAATCTCTCATACATCAAAAATTCACATACCGACAGCAAATATTCCAACTTGCGACGTGGAATAGGTAGGAGGGGAGGGGGGGGGAGGGAAGTAGTGATTTTTGTGTACAGTGTCAGGAAACGGGATTTAAAAGAGAAATAACTGATGGGTATTTGTTTTTGTAATTAATGGTATGAGCGATGTAACTAAATTCTTTGTAGTATGATGGAAATAATAAATCTGGAATCTGCTTAACATGAACCTCTAATATGGATAGATTCCAAGGAGCAGTACGCACGAGTTTCAAATCGCTGTCCGCCGTCTGCTTTCTTGCGACTTTGTCGTAAAAGGAAATATCCGCTATTACGGAAACCACTATTGTCTTGTACACAGACGCAGGTTGATGTATCTACCTACCGCTATATGGTGCCTTGAAATAATTTCATAAATAAACTTCTGATGTTGAATCTTGTACGCCTAATGCATTCATCTCAATTAATTTTCCGAAAACAGAATCCCACTAGTATCATTTAAAGAAAATTCAGTATGTGAATCGAGGCCCGTTCCAGACATTGAAATATAAATTTGAGTAGTAATTTACGCGGTCTATATTGTTTTGCATTTATACATTTGGTATTCGATTTCAGGCTCTCTTTCGTCAAAGAAAAGAATTACTGTCTGTGCCTGACTTACGTTAACGCATCGTGTGTCTAATCACGTTAAGTCAGGCGGTGATCAACTATATAATATATAAGAAATCTATCACGTTTTGCCACAGCGTGAATATTCTAACGCGATAAGTTTGATTTAAGTGTTTGAATATTTTGTCAATAATCAGCGAGAAATGGTCTTATAAAATTTTAATTACAGTTTCATTGCCAAGAAACAGTACAATGTTGTTTCACTTTGTATGCCGTTTTTTCGTTCCCCAGTAGTGTACCGGTTCGTTTCACTACATAACTTATATTTTGGGATTAAGTACATAATTTTATTTCAAGCGACAAATGGTTGGGTTCGTAGACTTCCAAATGAGGTTTCCTGCACAGTGGACATGAAAAGTGTTGATGGTACAAGAAGGTTTAGCACAGGAAAAAATCTATTTATGTCTGAGACTAGAACCACATACATTTCATTGTGCAGCGCAAGACAATTTGTTTGTTTATAAAATTCGATTACAGTTATGATAGTTTGGGTATTTTGTGTTACCTGAGGAAAAACGATATCGGCACGATTTCCTGAAATCTGAATATTATCAAGTATTGTTATTAAAAGTCAGATAACTACATCTAGAATATACCATGGAAGCCAAGTTACAGTGCATGACGGACGGTATTTCGTACTAAAAGTATCATTTTCTGCCTAATCGCAAAGTGAGTGGAGGAAAAACAATATGGTCTGTAGGTATATGTATACGGTCTAACCTGTGTTTCGCTTATTCCATCTCCCCTGCTCGAGATCGCGAGGAAATCATGCCACAGTTTTCTTTCAGTAGCCAGAGTAATCCCATTCTCTGGGAATAGGTGTGCAGGAGTCGATGCAAGAATACTGAATCACAGCCCGTGGCAAGGTCCAACTGGAGTTGGTTTGCCACTGCCTGCCTCCGACCTGTTTAAAGTGGCAAGTGCGTGACTATGTTGCATGGATGAATGCTTATAAAGCATGGTGTTGGGCCTGCGTTGCTGGATGATGGGGAATGGGTATCCAGGACTTGTGAGTGGGTCTCCAGGGAGGCGGTAAATGATGGAAAAGGAAATTTCGTCAAAGAATATATTTCAGTGTACAGCATATGAAACGTCCCCTTTGAACAATTTATACACGACTGTGCTTAACCTGACACACAATATTTTTAGCGCAACGCAATCTGACTATCAAAGATCCCTGCAAAAGAATGTCCCTGAGTAACATTAAACTATACCTTTCAGAAATCACTTACCTCACAAAAATCTTCATTACTCGAATTACTGCAATACCGCGAGCGCCACTACTGCCTGCTAAATAAAAGATTCAAACTACGGAAGGCACTAACTACTGATAGGGATAGTTAGCAAATGAAAGATATTAATAGAGAACAAACAATGTATTTACCTTAATATCATCATATATCTAGCAGTACATAGCCCCCATGCTCCCCACAAAAAATTTTACAAATTGTTTTGGGCAGTGGCCAATAATGATTTGAAAAAATTTTTCATAATTACAATAACAAAGAAATCAAATGCACACACTTATTGATAAAATGTTGGTCAAAAGGTAAAATTTTCTCACAGTCCATAAAGACAGTCCTAATCGTACATAACAGTAGAATAGCAGTGTTTTTCTCAAAGTCTGAGCAGTAAAACAAAATGCACACGGAAGTAGTAAATTTCCATGCACTCTTGAAGAAGTAGCGTTGTCCTTCCAACGGAAAGACAGTGCTGACTCTTGACATGCTGACAGATAATGGGCCACAACAGAGCAAACCCACAGCAGAGTCATTCGAGGTTTTGAAGAATATTGGTAGGTAGGTCATCACAGAGCAGACCCACTGTAGTCCTGGTAGAGAGTATGGTATTGGTGGGCCACCAGAGGTGCAGACCCACTGTAGTCCTTGTAGACATAATGGTATTGGTGGGCCATCAGAGATGCAGACCCACTGTAGTCCTTGTAGAGATGGCTAGCACCCATCCGTTGCGACTGTGCGGGTGCACAATCACCATCGAAGATTCTTGCGAAGAATATAGCAAGTCCATAAACCACCACTTGTGCACATGCAGAAAAATTTTTTTGAAATGTCCTTAGAACCAGCAATGCTGTTATCCAGTCCCTTGCTGAATTATTAACACACGTGCAAACACTATCAGTCCCTACTTCTCACATATTGTCCATCTACTATGACCAACAGAAATGTGTGCAGTGAAATGGAACTTACAAGTTAATAATATGATGAATGGTGACAATTACAATTTTATAACACAAGAATACAATTACAAAGATACAGAAAACATCATTAAAAACATAATAATACAGATAACATTTGTAGTAATACAGGCTTTACAAAAGAATAGAAATAAACATATACATCAATGTTACAGTAATTATGAGATAAGTAGATACATAAAAGATCAGAATAAATTGTGAAACATCAACTTCACACGTGAGCATTAAAACAAAACAGAACAAATAATGTCTAAGCATATTTACAAGGTAAATAACATATTATTAATGCCAATTATATTTGAGGATAACAGTATTCCTCATCATATTGAATGTAGCTTAGTATTAGAAAAATTCTACAACATAAGTCTTATCAGATAAACATATAAATACAGGAAAAACATAAATACCCAACGGTACACAAACATATAGCGGAATAATACAAGGAAAGGACAGGGTTTGTTTTACTGCAGTATTTTGCAAACAAAACTTTCTTTACTTCTCGGAGATCTCCCTTCGTTCTTCATTATTTCCAAAAGTCCTATCTATACCTGCTTTCTGTACTTTTCTCGTATAGCCTCTCAGTGCATTTCTTCAAATTCATCGCAACTCATTCTCTTATGGGCTACCCCCTCTTAAGCTAACTTAAGTCTACTGAGCTCAGATGCTAAACTAAGTGACGAGGCAATGCAGCAGCACAAAACAGTTAACACAAACATCAATGACAAAAATTTTAAATAGGCAAAGCAAGCAGCATAAATTACAACTAATATAAGGCATTGAGCAGCAAACAAGAAAAATAAATCAGTAGTAAACTGCCTTAACAGAGTAATGCAACGTGAAATTTAGTAGCACTACGCCTGACAAACAGCAGCAGCATCTAAACATGACAAAGCTCAAGCAGAAAAAATATTACACTTAAAATGGCCATGTCTAATACCTATGTCACATCTTAACACCAGAGTGATGCATCACAAAAACTTACTCTGCAAGAAAGTTACCAAGTCAATAAAAAAATTATTTATGAAATTCCTGTGAAAGGAAATGTCTATTTGTGCTCTCTTTTCTAAGAAAGTATATCATAAACGTATTCTTTACTTGGTCTGTAGACAGAAAATAGTGATATTAGCACATATATTACATTTTATAATAACCAATGCTGCAGTGCAGCTAGGAACTAAATATTAAACAAAATAGGCAAAGCAAGGCGTCAAACGTCATTCACTAGCCATATGGCATTTCATAATGCAGTAAACAATGTTTCAACTAGGAAGACAATAGACCTAAAATGTTTCTCATCATTTCATTTCAGTAAATGTCATAAATTAAGAACTCTACAGTGTAATCATGTTTTCAAGTTTGAGGGTGTCGTATTTACGATGCTTTCTACAAAGGAACGTCAATAGTGAGGTTAATGGCCTCCCTTTTTTTTCCACCTGTGCCTCTGGAAGGCACACGCTAATGGCTTTTTTTCAAGGCGACTGTCGCCCAGCTGGGTGCCCACGACGCATTAGGTGCAGGTGGTCACTTAACTTTCTTACCGAACTTTTTACGACACCAGTTTCCGCTACAGTGACAGTCTCACATGAAAATTTCACAGGTCGAAAATTTACGTTACAAATGTGTAGAAACATTTCGTCGGCATTGTGGTACATTCAAGCATTTACACACATTTCACAACTCTTAAAGTACGATTCTTGGTTCCCAACATCCTGTTCCACAAATCAGAGTCCCTAACCACTACTCATTATACCTTACCTCATTATACATATACATATTCATCGACACTTCTTCAATATTTCATCATGAGAAATATGTAGCATAATAAACATTCCTCAACAACATAATACACATTGTCGTCATAATAATAACATCATAACACCTCAGTCAAATCTCAAAAACGTCGTAGCTTTCTGCAATAATGTGAAAACCTAAAACAAATTTTCTCCTCGTTTCAATAGTGTCATCTACCTCAAACTTACTTTAAAAATCATGCTCCCTTACCAAATACATCATTCAAAGCTCTCATGGCATCACAATGGTTCCGGAAAAATATGAGCATTTCACAAAGTACAGACAAAATACAATTTCATAAGTGTGAAGTTATCCAACTGTGTAATTACGTAAACATCTGTCACTGATGTAGTAAAAAAAGTTTCTATCTCTGTTAAATGATCAGATAGCTGTGTAATTCTGTGTTAGAGAAATATGGTACCGATGTGTAAAGTTGTATAAGCAAATACCATATTAGCTAGGGCTCCTTGTGCTTGCCAAACACATGGTACACAAAATAAGCGTGTACCCCCCTGAGGATTAATGTAATTATACCCTCAGGTGTTACAGATTACCGCAACAGAATGAAATGTATCACGGAAAACCTTTGTATCATTGTACTTCAAATATCTTTAAAAAGTAAATGTTAATGTTTTAAGTACAAAATTAATCACTTAAATGCGTGTCCTGTAGCGCTAAATGTGCGTCTTGCTGTAAGATAATCTCTGTGGAAGTGTCGTAGTTATCGTCCTCCGAAAGCTAAGTTCTGCAGAAGTCAATGTACTTACCTCATGATAAACAAAAGTGAAATGCTTTGAGTATTGATATCTTAGTTATTACACTTATTGCTGTGATGAAGAAAGTACTGTGCTGCGACGTATTGTTGTGCTACGGAAAAGGCAGTCTCATTGTAGCTATACCACAAAAGTTACAACTAAAACATGTTTTACTTTCCAGAATAACACAGAAAAACTGTGCAGATATGAAACAGAAACACCACAAAAGCAACATTGTAAATTGTCACTCATTAGTAGCGTCGTGATAAAATCGTGTAGCTGTCACATAAACTACAGAATGTATTTTCAAGTAAACCAAAATTTTGCATTTAAATCTCATTAGCAGTACTGGTAAATGTTCTAAGTATGTAAGCCTTATAGTCGTTACACAATCGTGCAACCAACAAGCAAGAATGTACACACACAATAACGCTGTGACGTCTGTTCACTATAACAATGCATTCGTAATTTCTGTTTAAATAAGTTCTCTTGGTTCTTGATTGGATATTTAACTTCAAACATTGTTGTATGTTAACAGATTCTAAGTCTGACAAAGCATACTAGCAATGTAAAGTGAAAAGTTATATAGCAAAGACAAAGTTAAAAAGCAGATTATCTTTCAATAAACGGTTTTACATGTGAAATGTGGTGTAAACCTTTACTCTTCCTAGTACGCAGAGTTTCAACTTCAACGCAATTATCATGTTGTATACATCGTTAAGGAATGCTAAAATTTTTCTCAAGGCTAGCGTTTTATGTTATTATTCTCTAAGCCAGCCGGCGCACGCGGCTGCCTGTGGTGCGAGTCATTGTCTGTTCCTTTGTTGGCGTGCATCGTTATTGGGATTTGGGGACCTAACTTCTACAAATTCACCTCCTCGAAAGGGCCCTGCTCTGTTTGAATCCCGCCAGTTCTGATGCAATTCAGGTCTGTCGTTACGATCATATCGTCTGTCGTCATGTCGGCAGATGCCATAGTTTCTCTCTTGTCGGTCACGTGGTGGAGAGTTTCTCCCTGAATCGTAACTGCGCGCTGGACCGTTGCGTCTAAAGTTATTCTGTCTCCCTTGATAATAATTATTTTGGTTCCCAAATTGTCTGTTTCTCTGATTGTCTCTGTGATAGTCACTACCGCGGAGAGGTGATCTGTCCCTGTAATTATTACTACTCTGCCAACGGTTGTCATAGGGGTGGTGTCTGTTTTGGTCACGATATGTGTTGTGAGAATAGCCTTGTCGTGTCCAGTTATTATTTCTGTCATCGCGGAATTGTGACGGATGTGACCTGTAATTGTTGTGCTCCTGTTTCCGCGTTCCGCGAATGTCAGTGTCAATTTCCAGTTCTTGTAAGAGCCCCTGAAATGCTTCAATGTCGTCTTTGCAACGTCCTGCCAAAATAATGTGTCGTAAATATTCAGGTAATTTGATTAAGCAAATGCGGATGAGTTCTGAGGGGCTGTATGGGTTTGAAAGATACTGATTCTTATGCAACATGTCTTCAAAATATTTCACAAGACTGGAAAATTCAGATTGTTCAAAGTGTTTCATCACCATGATGCTATGTTTTACTCGGTCTTCTGTAGCTTGAGACCAATATGCTGAGAGGAAGGCATGGTAAAATTCTCCTTCACTGTGACAATCGTGAATGACCGATCGCATTCTTACAGCTGGTTCATTCTCTAAATAGCCACACATAAATTCTAATCTATGTTCTAACGACCAGTTGGGAGGAAAACAATGAGAGAATTGATGGAGCCATGCTTGTGGATGAATGTCGTTGCCAGAATTCTTAAATGTTTTAAATTTACGTGTAGTAATGAACAGCTTATAGTCAAAATCATCATGTCGGCGAGTCGCACATCGCTCATTGTTATTTCACTTCGGCGGTTCCATCTCAAAATCCAATGCGCCTTGCCAATTTCTTTCATAATTTCCGAAGTGTACAGTGTTATTATTTTGTGGTTGTTCCATATTTCTGTGTCCCTCATCCCATATTGGGGCGCGAGTGTCCTCTGAAATACGTAATTCTTGTATTACCTGTGTCAGCTGATCTTGTACTTCCCGGATTTCTCTTTGGTGTTGCGTATTAATTTGATTCAGATTTTGTTTCAGATTCCTAATTTGTTCGCACTCTTCTGTCTCATTAAAGACTACCGGTTTTGTGTCATTCAGATTATCATCTACCTTCGTAGATAAGTTATTGAACTGATCCGAAAGTTCGGCTACTTTCTCCGATAATGAGCTAATTTCCTCCATGTGTCTTTCTGAACCTATTTTCAGAGTATCTACTGTGTCCTTTAAGTTTTCTTGAGTTTTTGCAAGTTGCGTAACCGAATCGATAGATGCAACTGAGTCAATTTTAGCTTGCAGGGTCTCATGATTTTGATGAACAATAGGTTGCAGTACTTTTCTGGCTGCTTTGTGATTCTGTAATGCATTTTCATGCCGCGAAAAAATAGGTTGGAAATGCTCACAAATTTGTGTTTTTACGTCATTACAGACTTTTTGACATTTCGATTCAATGTTATGTAACTCAGTAGTTAAATCTTCAGTGTTTGTTCAAGCATGGTGTGAAGATTGTGTTCCATTGTGTCTAACTGTTGCTGTGTTTGTCGCTGGTGTTGTTTCATTGTGTCTAACTTTTGAAGATTTTGTTCCATTGTGTCTAACTTTTGAAGTTTTTGTCCCATTTGTTACATTAATTGTAATAACAATGCACTGGTGTGTGAAACATGTTCCTCAGTGCTATTCGGCAATGCATTTGAACCGGCAATATTCGCAGTTTGAAAAGCAGAAAATGTGTCTTCACTTATTTGAGAAAAAGGTGAGGACGCAAAACCTGAATCTACAGTATTTGCAAGATTGTGTCCTGTTATTTCGGATTCCTGAGGCAAGCTGTTGCGGACCGATCGATTGATAATGCTTCCCTGTTCACTAAATGTTTCACTGTCTACACCATTGTTTGTAGCCCGCTCCATTTCCCTATGCACAGTTACCAAATTACTACTTTCAACATCTGTTAATTCATTACACAGTGGTGCTGGCAAGCTACGCTCGTCGTCACTATTATTTCTCAGTTTACTTTGGAGCCTTGTGTTACGTTTTTCACACGCCATTATTGTCACAATATTTCACACGATAACACAGAAAAACACAATTTGAAGAGCAAAAATAAGAGAACACATTAACATAGCACTGAAAATAATATCTAGTTAATTGGAGCTGCGAAATACTTGGTGCAAATCTACATGCATGACACAACTGTTTTACTGTACAACAATGAAAAATACAACTACAAAGGAAATTCTCTCTATGATTACGCGCTATCAATAAACAATAGCTACACTAATTACACAAACTACAAGAAAAAAAATCAGAAGATTCCAGTGAGGTATCCTGGCAGGGTCGCCATATGTAACGTCCCCTTTGAACAATTTATACACGACTGTGCTTAACCTGACACACAATATTTTTAGCGCAACGCAATCTGACTATCAAAGATCCCTGCAAAAGAATGTCCCTGAGTAACATTAAACTATACCTTTCAGAAATAACTTACCTCACAAAAATCTTCATTACTCGAATTACTGCAATACCGCGAGCGCCACTACTGCCAGCTAAATAAAAGATTCAAACTACGGAAGGTACTAACTACTGATAGGGATAGTTAGCAAATGAAAGATATTAATACAGAACAAACAATGTATTTACCTTAATATCATCATATATCTAGCAGTTCATGACAAATTACAAAACTCCGCCATCTCTCTCCCCACATCCACCACTGCTGGCTGCTCACCTCCAACTGCGCAACGCTATGTGCTGCTCACAGCCAGCTGCCTAACACTACAATGGCGAGTATTAGAACAATGCAAAGCAGCCACAGACTGTACACAGCACAGCCAGTGATTTTCATACAGAGGTGGCGTTACCAATAAGAAAACCTAAACAGCCTACTTACACATATAATGGACGCGACTAGCGTAGGAAGTTAAAAGGAGATGTAACATCTGAATAAAGTAGGCAAAGGGAGGGATGGTGGTTCTGTTAAGTTCTACTGGTAACCAGTTGTGGAGCGCAGAGTCAGAAGCTCTATCACCGAAGAAAGACGTCTGTTCCTCTCGAGATCTGGATCACAAGAGAGAGAAGTAACTGCGGAACCCTCCACAGTCTGTGCACGTGACCTGCCCCCACCCCCCCTCCCACGCTGTTGCCTAAAACCGATGGCATGAATTCGATAGCAGTTTCAGTAGAGGGATGTGGAGTCATACTAGGGGAAAACTTTTAAAGATTTGGGTGTGGCTTTTCAGACAAACTATTTTAAGCCAACTCCCTAAAATATTCCTTAACTGGCTGCTACCCCGTACATTCAGATAGGGCATTGGCGCGAGGACTGGTGATCAGGAACCCGACACCACACCCAACTTTCTCCATGCCGGTTAAATAGCGGAAGTGGAAATTTCACACCAACAGATATAGAACTGGCCCCCCTTCGAGTCCATAACCACCACACTAGCGTACGTTAGTGGCCTCAGCTATCAGATGGGTTTTTTGAATAACCTGATAATTAAATTTATACAATATTCTGAACCAGAAATTAGTGTAAAAATAATTTTCAACATTCATACTAACAGCAATTTATATCAATATACTTGTCAACCTCGATTATTTTGCGAACACATGAACTAAAATTTAGTAGATATTGAAAAATGTCATGTTTTTGAGTGAAATCCTTGTACATCAATCGTACAGCACGCTTCGGGATGCTGGTATATTTATGGTGACAATCACCAATCTCTTTAAAACTTACGGCCCAACAATAACCCTTTTCGCCATTAATGTAACAAGAAATAAAATGCGTCACAGTACTTAAACTGGTATGTAGCAACATCGAAAATTAGAACTGCTGGAGTGGAAAACTTGGGTATAAGTACACCAAGGGAAGACTAACTGGTCCAAAAAGAGATTTTCGTTTTATGATGTGCTTTTCAGAAATAGAAGAAGGCAACACTGACTTATTTTCTGAAAAGTAAACGCATTATGTACAACGCGTTCATGTTACATTGAGTTATTAGCACTCTTTGATATGGCTATTGAAGACAGACTACAAAATTGAAACGTGTTGCCGTGATATACGAGGGTTGTCCAGAGAGTAAGTTCTGATCCGTCGCGAAATGGTTCAAATGTCTCTGAGCACTATGGGACTCAACTGCTGAGGTCATTAGTCCCCTAGAACTTAGAACTAGTTAAACCTAACTAACCTAAGGACATCACAAACATCCATGCCCGAGGCAGGATTCGAACCTGCGACCGTAGCGGTCTTGCGGTTCCAGACTGCAGCGCCTTTAACCGCACGGCCACTTCGGGCGGCTGGTCGCGAAATGGAAACCACTGTGAAAATCTAGTAAAGCGTTACACAGATGTCTTGGACAGCGTCTCTGGTATGCCCGTCGAGTGTGTCGCGTCATTATTTTCAGTTTTGAGTGAACAGTGAGCACGTAAAGATGCGTAGGGATTAGCTTCTCCCGCCAAGTATAAGGGCCTGTTAAGAGATTTCACCTGTGTCATGCAGCCCACATAACATAACTGTCGAACAGTTCCTACTTCACGCCAATTCTCAGCCGCACACTGCAGGGGAAACGAAGACGCTCCTGCGGCGTTTCCGATGAAAAGTGTTTGATCACTCACAATGCAGTCCGTAATTGGCTGACCCTGAATCTCATCTCTGCTCACAAGAACCGCTGGCCATGAAGACAAAAATTTTTCACAGACGACTAGTTGCAGACCAGTGCAGATAACAGGGCGAAAGCACAGGCGGTTCCTTTCTATGACGATGATATGGGAAAGTTGATACAACACTACGACAACCCTCGAAGTTGGAGCGGCGACTATGTAGAGAAGTAGCTGGAGAGTCTACCTATCTGTTGCAAATAAAACGTTTCTGGTTTTAACTGTGGTTTCTATTTCGCGCCTGGTCGGAAGTTACTTTCTGGATAACCCTCGTACATCATGGTATGTTATTTATCACTACCCTGTTGTGGACAAGATCCTAGTATAGAATATGTAACGTTTTAAAGTTTGAAAGTAACGTAAGACGGTCATAGCCTGTGGACTGCTTTGCCTGTGAAATGCGGAGAGCAGCGATATTCTATCGCGTGAATGAGTTACCGTTCAAGCATTAAGAAACAGGAAAGCAATATCTGGCTATCAGTCAGATGGGGAAATTTATAGCGACTGTGCAGCTAAGCTTGCGCAGGCCTAGCGAGACAATAAATCTAATAACGCAAATTTTACAGCCTTCCGCATTTCAAGCTCCCGAAACGGCTGGGAAACCAATTTCACTCTCATTAGAGCAAATCCGCGGATAATCTGACAGATTGGGGGATGTTACTCTTTGCAGGTTGTCAGATATTGCTCTTAATGCTTTTCCGATGCGTTACCACTCACTCGGAATGCCTGGGCCTAATAGTTTAAAAGCAGTACGCCATGGAGGCCGTTTAAGGATTTAGGTGGCCGCGTCCTACTGTTCCGTAATGTGCTCTCCAGCTTTAATGAGTAAGAAAGCAAGGGAGTCATTTATAAAGATTGTTACTTTTTCAATGCTTTCTAAGCAAGAGGTGCCCCAAAACACACGTCAAAAAAAAAAAAAAAAAAAAAAAAAAAGCAAGATAAGGGATTCAAGTTTCAGAACCACCGAGAGCTGCTGAAACAATTACTATTACCTGTGGATTACTCTAATCTGCTTATCTTCGGAATAATTTTTTTTTGGCATCGATCTTCTGACTGGATTCAGGCCCGGATCTGGGGGGGGGTGGGGGGGTGGGGGTGCGTAAACGCGGAATCTGTCCCGGGCGGCAATGTCAGGTGACGCCAATTTCATATTCTTGAAGAAAGAAACCTTGTTGTACAAAGCGCCTAGTATCAAGCGCGCGTTGTTCCATCGATTGTTCACATGATTTTGAAACTCATCCCCGTGGAATTTTGAACATTTTTGAGCACATTCTAAGTTTATTTCTGAACGAATCATAAGCTGATTTTTTGAATGCGTGCATATAGTACGTGATGTCTCTCACAGGGGAATCCCAGTCGCATCTAGAAGCAAAACTCTTTCCCGCAGACAAAAGGGGATGAGGCTTTACGAACTGCCGAATAAGCCCGAACGGATGAACGCAATCGCTATTTCCCTACGTGGTTGATTCGGTGTGTGAATGATAAGCGTTGTTATAATAATTAGCGAAATCCATAGATTCTGACTGCCAGAATGGAAATAAACGCCTCAAATGAATAACAGGTAAGAAAGATTGCATACTATCTTCTCGGTGTATCCAAGAAAATTAAACTCTGACAGAAAATTTTTGCCAGATCGCTGCACTACTACAGGACAGTTGTGCAGTCCCCGGTTAGCAGTCGCTTAACTTTTGTTCTCGGTATAACGTGGAATACTCGATGTATGAGGGCGTAATAACACCTAGCAGGAGAATAAACACGGGATGACTGAATTGGTTATTCAGCACGGTTAGTGAAGTTAACCGGAGAATAAGTTTTCACAATGGCAGGAATAGTTACAGAATCAGCCATGACGACAAGATTGTTTCTAAGAAAGGGGAAGGAGAAGAGACGAGGACATCACACAAATTAAATGGAGGAATATGACGATTCCACATTTATACCAAAATTTCCCAATACTACTACTTTACGATCTCATGATGTTGGTATTTGACGAATTATGTTCTGTCCAGTAATTTATGTAAATGAGGTGGATAATAATGACTATTTGTGCCAAAACAGTCTCTCTTATTTGGCGCGTGTTACAAGTGCTGCACTATTAGAAAGGCTTATTTCGTTGCATCTAGCAGACGGTGACAATATAGACGTAATCGAGAAACCAAACCAGTCTTCGTTATTATTCTTTTTATCAGCTTTTTCAGTATTTGAAGACATTTTGATTTTTCATGTAACAAAACGTTTGATGAACTTTGATTAAGTAATAGATTCTTTCGCAGAAAGGAAAGCACGTCGTGGTATGCTGTAGCAAAATTAAAAAGAAAAAGATGTGTCCTGACTTTCTTGTCTCTTGTCTTTAATGGCCTTATGTTTCTTGTTTTTAATTTAATGACACACAAAAGAGAATGTTATTAGCTAAAAGTCAATAAAGAGTGCAAATTTTCTGGAGAGTTCTTACTCTCCTGGCCACAAGTAAGCGCACCCAGTATTAAATGTGAGTTTTTCTTTTAACAGGGAGAGGATGTCTAACCGGCCGACTGGCAGCAGGAGAGGTGTAATAGGACATTTTAATTTCCTCTGTCCTGAAAATACGTTTGATGGCTTCCATTAAAAAAAATTTGCGTTTGAATTCCACAGAGCAAAATATAGTGGCATATGACAGAAGAATCCTGGGAAGAAGCATGGCACCTCAGAACAAATAACGTGTCTTACATTTCCTCTAAAACATACCCCCATATATCAAACTCTTCAGAAAGATGTGAGCTACAAATTAAATATATTTTTGAAAAAGCGTTTTTCCAAAATTTTTTACTTCCTGACTCAGGACGTCAGAAGGGGGGGGGGGGGGGGGGAGCGTTGGCGGAGGGGCGAAGGGCGTACTATTAAGTTTTGACCCGGTTCGGAAGTATAGTAGATCCGGGGCTGACTGGATTGAATCTTGAGGCGGCCGGCCTCGAAATTTTCTCCTTTCTAGTGGCACCACCTTCATATTCATCGCTGGTCTCACTTCTGCTACTCCGCATTACTCTCGTCTTTCTTCAATTTACTCTCCATCCATATTCTGATCTCATCAGAATTTTCTCCATTCTATAGGTCCTGTAATTGTTCGTAAATTTTTCCGAATGTAGCAATGTTTAATTGTATCCTGTCGTAACTAAATTTATGAAACTGTTTTACTTATCCGACACAGTCACATTTATTACTAACCAAATAACTGCTCATACTCAGATTGCCCGCGGATGAGTACCAACACTGCCTATCCCACATTGTGATCTGTCACTGTCATCTCTATCTTGATAGAAATGTCGTTATATCCACATAAAGTAATGATACTTGGAGATGATCAGATGAGGATAACCGGTAATCAATAGAGAATTATTTTACCAGCATCTGTCTGTGCTTCCGAAATGTGGCTTTCTTGTGTAACTCGTTCATTCAATGTTGTTGTTGCTATGGTCTTCAGTCCAAAGGTTGGTCTGGTTCTGATCTTCGCAACAGTTTATCCTGTACGAGACTTTTCGTCATCGAGTAAGTACTGCAGTCTACATCCACTCGAATCTGCTTGATGTAGTCATCTCTTGCTCTCCACTATCAGTTTTTATTCCCAACAACTCCCTCAAGCACCAAACAGACAGTGCCTTGGTGCCTTAGAACGTGTCCTACCAACAGAACTTTTGTTTTACATAAATTGTGACATAAATTTCTTTTCCCCCCCCCAGTTCGCTTTAGTAGCTTCTCTTTATTTGAAATTGGATTAAAAACAGTCTTGATTGCAACAAAATACTTATTGGCAATGGTAACCCTTTTCGTTCACAATGTGAGCAGCTCGAGACCATTTACACTGAAATATAAATACAGACTGGACTTAGACGGGACCTGATAGTAGCAGTAACACATAAAATACATCATATAAAAAAAAAATTTGAAGACGATATTATAGCCATTATGGTAAGTGGTGAACGGAGTAGGTGTCGTGACTCCAGGAACGTCAACTGCTGAGGGGAGCAAAAGAGTTGTCGCTTAAATACACGATGCTCTGCTCACAACAGACCGAAATACGTAAGAGACAGTCAGTCAAGCACACAATACGTAAAACGTGTATCACAGTAAAGTAGATAGAGAGTAGTTACACAAGTGTTAACAAAATTTTAATAACAAGTGAAGAAATATGGATAACATTATATAAAATAACTGTTATAGATAGCGTTTCGTCAGTATGTGTTAAAAATATTAATAACAATGGGCTGTGAGAACATCGACAGCCATCTGTGCAGATCCGCCGAGAACTCGTAAATCGTATGCCAGTAAAGATAAAGCCAGTATTAACCATGGAGGTGGAGTGGACGTCAATATGTCCCATCCAGCATAGCCAATTTCAGATCTGCAGCAGCGACTGGATATTAAAAAGTATGCGGGCAGGCTTGTATAAATGCATGCCAGATACTGTAGTGCCAGTGATCGTGGTGCTAGTGAAAAAGCTGCTTGAGTGACGCCGTTGCTTACCATAGGGGCGGCGTGGAGATGTCGATGAGCACATTTCAACGAAAGACGAATTTTAAAGTTGCGGCAGCGACTAGCTGTTACAGAATTCTGATATGAACCCAAGATAAATGTATAGCAATGTATGTGAAATTCCCCAGATGTACGTGGCCAGGGGGCAAACAATGTAAGAAGTAAAATAATTGTACATATTATCAGATGCGTGGAAATATAGGTTACATCAAAGGAACACTACGCCACATTGAAACGTGCACACCAGTATTTGCACTCCATAGTAAACAACGGCGTCACTCCAACAGTACTTCCACTGTCTCAACAATCTAGGAGAAATCTACAATATACGACTTGCATTTCTACATTCTTGCTGCATACCAATACGATTTTAACGTCCTGTCTCTGACGCGGATCTGAAACCTTCGTCGCCTGGATGGCACTTATCAATATATCCGCCCCGTCTCAATGGGAAGCACAGGCGTCACGTAAGCAATATCTTCGCTGACACACGATCTACAAGTTTTCGGTAAATTCCCATAGATGGCTACTGACGTTCTCCAAGTCAATCATTACTGGTTATCTCTTCTGTATATATTTTATCTTATGTTGGCGAAATGTTGTCTCTATCTGTTATTTTATATTACATAATGTATGTATTTCTACATTTGTTATTAACTTTCTGTATATACCTTATTGTGAGCTTTACAGCTAATTGGCTGTTGCTGACACAATGCGATATCTGGTGGGTGGAACATCGTGTACTTAAGAAAGAACTCCGTTGTTTTCCTTGGCGGTTGACGCTCGAGGGATTACGACACCTGCTCCGTTCATCACCACAGCTGTGTGTGGACCTTCGCTCCCTATATTTTATCTCTGCTACCTACAAAATTTCAAATTACAGTCAGCTCTCTTAGTCCACAAATGATCAAAATGGACGTTTCCATTTCTTTAATTTGTCTTATAAATCGTAGAGGGAGTATTGCCTCACGCATCCCTCCACATATCCGAAACACACACAGATCTTCTTTGGGGTCTTATTTAGAAATTTCTCATTCTTCTATAAATAATTAGTGGCGTTGTATTGGAAACATTATTTATTAAACTGATATTCGGAAATATTTAGACCTGTCATCACCTGCTTTCTTTGGAACTGGAATTATTACATTCTTTCATAAGTCTGGTGGTATTTCGCCAGTCTTATCTGTCTTGAACACCAGGAGGAATAGTTTTGTAAGGCTGACACTCCCAGGGACCTCAGAAAATGTGAGAGATTACTGTCGACTCCAGAGGCCTTTGTTCGACAAAGAAATTTCGGTAGCCTGTAAGATTCTTTTCATGTTGAAATTTTCGCTGTGCAGCGGGGTGTGCGCTGATACGAAATTGTCGGATTAAAATTGTGTACCGGACCAAGACTCGGACTCGGGACATCTGCCTTTCGAGGTCAAGAGCTTTGGGAGGGCAGGAGACGAGGTACTATATGAAGAAAAGCTATGAGGACCTCTCGTCAGTCGTACAACGGTAGCTCAGCCGGCAGAGCACTTGTCCGCAAAATGCGAAGTTCCCGTGTTCGAGTCTTCGTCTGGCACACAGTTTGAACCTGCCAGGTATTTTTTTTTTTTCGCTTATCACATTCTCCACCTCATGTTCATCTACCTCCTCTTCGCTCCGTATAATCTTGTCTTCATTTCCCTTGTAGAACCTGACTATATATTAGATCCAGTTTTATAGTTTTCCTTCCTTGTTTGGTACTATCTTGCCGTCTGAGATCTTGATATTCATAGAGTTGCTGCTTTTTTCTATTAAGATCTCCTGAATCTTCTAAAGGAGGTATATATCTTTCACCTAGCATATGTCCTCCAGCCATTCCAGATTAAGAGTTTTATACTTTTCGCCAATCTCACTTTTTTTACGTATGTATCGCCTGTTTAATTTGCTGCATTCTGTATTAGCCGAACAAAAGCCATATTAATTTGTTGGGAGAAGAAAGTCAATTGCTGTATCTGTTGTACTATCATGGAGAATATTTGTATGATTTCACAGAATGAATCGATTTAGAAGAGATATGGGATCCAGCATTAGAATTTAAAAGAGCTATGGAGGACTTCAAATAAGACAGAAATGATAGATTACATTCCCCCGGAATTTATAAAATCGTTGGGGAAGTGGCAACAAAACGGCTATTGACGTTGGTGTGTTGAATGTATGAGTTTGGTGACATACCATCTGACTTTAGGGAAAATATCCACACAATTCAGAAGACGGCAAGGGCTGACAAGTGCGATAATTATCGCACAATCAGCTTAACAGCTCATGCATCCTTGTTGATGCCAAGAGTAATGCGCAGAAACTGGAAAAGAAAATTCAGGTTGCGCTAGATAACGATCAGTTAAGTTTTAGAAAAGGTAAAGGAACGAGAGAGGCAATTCTTACGTTGCAGTTGATAATGGAAGTAACACCATAGAAAAATCAAGACACTTTCATAGGTTTTGTCGACCTCGACAAAGACTTCGACAATGCAAAATGGTGCAAGATGTTCGAAATTCTCAGAAAAATAGCGGTAAGCTGTAGGAAGAGATAGGTAACATACAATATGTACAAGAAGCAAGAGGGAATAATAACAATCGATGACCAAGAACGAAGTACTCGAATTATAATGGGCGTGGGACAGGGATGTAGTCTTTCGCCCCTACTCTTCAATCTGCACGTCGAAGAAGCAATGATGTAAACAAAAGAAAGGGTCAGAAGTGGAATTAAACTTCAAGATGGAAGCATATCAATGATACGATTCGCTTATGTCATTACTATCCTGAGTGAAAGTGAAGAAGAATTACATGATCTGCTGGACGGAATGAACAACCGAATGAGTACAGTATATGGATTGAGAGTAAATCGAAGAAAGACGATAGTAATGAGAAGTAGCAGAAATGAGAACAACGAGATACTAAATATCGGTACTGATCGTCAGGAAGTAGATGAAGTTAAGGAATTCAGCTGCCTAGGCAGTAAAATAACCAATGACGGACGGAGCAAGGAGGACATCAAAAACAGTCTAGCAGTGGCTAAAAGGGCATCCTGACCAAAGAAGTCTACTAGTATCAAACATAGGCCTCAATTTGAGAGAATTGTTTGGTAGTGAAACATGGACTGTGGCAAAACCGGAACAGAAGAGAATCGAAGCATTTTAGATGTGGTGCTACAGACGAATGTTGAAAATTAGGCAGACTGAAAAGGTAAGGAAGGAAGACGTTCTGCACAAAATCGGAGAGGAAAGGAATTTGTGGAAAACACTGATAAGGAGAACGGGCAGGATGATAGCACATCTATTAAAACACGAGATAATGACTTCCATCGTACTAGAGTGAACTGTAGAGGAAGACAGAGATTGGAATACATCCAGCAAATAATTGAGGACGCAGGTTGCAAGTGCTACTCTGAGGTGAAGAGTTTGGCACAAGATAGGAATTCGTGGTGAGCCGCATCAAACCAGTCAGAAGACTGAGGACGCAAAAAAAGAACAGTTTTCCTTAATTTGAATAAATTTCGCGAGTTCACTTTGTCTTTCTGTTTGTTAGCTAATCTACCCCACAGTACTTTCTACTCCATGGAGAAAATTCACCTCAATTTTCATATTCAAGCATGCGTGCTGTTGAACTTGATATTTGAATCTTATGAGAATTTGCTTTCATCCCATATATATATGAGTTTTTTTTCTATCTGTCTACGTAAAATAATGATTACACGGTAGGTCAGGAAATTTAACCTTTCTTTGCTCCATTGAGTTTCATTTCGCTGTGTATATTTATCCTTACATTTCCTTTTTTTCTGTTTGTGCATTGTGGGATGAATGTGCATGTGCATGCAGATGACGCAAATCCTTCCTTATAAGGAATTGAGGTTTTCTCTATACGATAGAATACAGTTTATGAAATAGCTATTGTGTTGCAGAAAGTATATCAGGCATTTCTGTTGGCCCTAGTTATCGTTAGAGACCGTATTATATGCATTTACATGTTGCTTTTGCATATTAGGCTCTTTTTCAACGGTTTTTGCATATTTTAACTAAAAACTAGTGCGGATGCGGTTTTCACTCTATGTTTACAACGTTTAAAAAATTTAGACGGGCAGTCTGTGGCTCGATCTAGTTTTGGTGTCTCACGGAGTGACCGCGACCTAGAACTGGGTGCAATTCCTAACCGAGGTGCCACTGTCTAGCGAAATCATTACAGAAGAGGAACAGGCGCAGGCAGGCAGAGTCAATGCTTCTGCGCTCTTGTTTCTGGTTAACCCCTTCCGCTGCCATACCGTACACGTCGGCAACAATTAAACTACGCAATCCTTTAGTCGCATGTCCATTGTTTCAATTTAGCTTTCTGTTTACTTGCACACAGTTGAAAGTGTTTACGACATGTAGTGTGTAACGTATTATGCGCCACGCCGCCCAAAACAAGAGACGTCGATCCGTGGATACCTGACCATCCTGGAACATTTAGATATGATGAAACTGTTTTATATTGTCGAGTTTCCGAGAAAAACGTTTCAAATAGACCAGTATGTCAAGACAAGTCTTCATATCGCAGGAATTCAGAATTAAGGACCATAACCACAACTTCTGACAACAGCATGTTGCAGTAGTTGGAATTTGTCCAAAGGTAACCAAAAAATTGTTTTAACATTTATCTATGCTACGCATTTATTGCACGCAATATTCTTCTTCACAAACCTACAAATCCTATCCTCAAACGCTTCCTGTACAAATCAAAGTATACAAGATGAATCAGCCTTGCGTAAATATTACATACCTACAATTTACGTAAATGATCTTGAAGAAATACGCAATTAACTGAAGATCAGCATTGTGTGGTTTTCAATTGATGAAACTGCAGACACTAGTGGCCATTACATTGAAAATTTGCATTGTTGGTGCTTTAAGACAAGAGCCTTCTTCCTATTTAACGGTCTGTAAACAATTTGAAAAAGTAAATCATTCTACGATCGCCAGGTCTGTGAATGAGTCTATTACAAAAGATTTCCAGAATCTCCTGCACATGAAAGGGTGTTTTTTTTATTCCAAATGCTGCTCCCTATATGATCAAATCAGGGAGACCCCTCCAAGTATTTTATCCCAACTTGATTCATGTGACATGCTTTGCTCATGGAGTACATCGCCTTGCTGAAGAAGTACGTTTCACGTTTGTGTACATAAATAAACTGATTTCATCCGCAATGAAAGTGTTTGTAAAGCCTCCTGCCCCCATCCAAACCTGCCTTTATCTCCCGAACCAGTGGTAACTCGTTGGGGTATGTGGGTCGAAGCTGTGTTGTTTTACAACGAACATTTCGAGGTCACAAGAGGGGTAGTAAACGACTTCGATACTGCAGAGGCTTTGGCAGTTTGCTAGTGCAAGTAACCTTTTAATGATTCCGATATAAAAAATGACATTGCTGTGATTAGCATTCATTTTTTCCATAACTGCAAGTATGAAAAGCTTGAAAGTGAAGGTTTGGCGTTGAATGAATCTATTTAGTTAATGAATAAAATTATTCTAGTGAACTCCTCATTGCCGGAGGTATTCCCAAGAAAACTTAAAAAAAGTCTGAAAACATTTTAAACAATAACCCAGGCTTTGAACCCTTATGCCAGACTGATGGTTTGTTAATGCAGTGGGTGAACTTTTACCAGAAACAATAAGTGCCAACATAGCACCCAAATTCAAATGCTGCCCCGTTACGTCAGTTGATGTCGAACGGTCCTTTTCTACTTTTCTACTTATAAAAATGTTTTGAGTGATCGAAGTCATAATATTAATATCGAACATTTGGAGTGGTCGTTTGTTTACAATAGTAGGAAAATGTAAAATAAATTGTAAACTATGTTTTGATCCAATAGTGTTAATTGGAAGCTCATACTGTTCAAAAAAATTCATGTCGCTGTTGAAATAAAATATTACTACATTTTTGAGCATGCCCTCCTGCGTGCGATATATCTAGACGTTGGTCCTGTACATATCAAGTGTTTTGCTGAGACTCACTGGCATCGCATCCACTTGTTACCGACAACAATGGTAAAGAAAGAACAGTTCTTGAGATACGGTATGCGTCCCAATTCTGCCAATTTTTAGAAAATAATCACAGGAAGACCTACTTCCTAAATTCAGATAATATCAGCGGTCTGAATGTACGTATTTTTCGAGTGGCCGGCGCTCTTCCTCGTAATTGATATACACAGGTTTGAATCTGAGATATAATGCATGCAGTAACTACCATGTTTTTTTTATTATTTGATGTAGCATATTTCGACACTTTTCACGCATTTTTAAGCACTTCTCATGCATATTTGCATGTATATTTCAAGGTTTTTATGTGCATACAGTCCCGTCTCTGGTAATCATTATTGTTTGAAATTGAAGTTACTTATGATTTTATTACTAAGTAAATGTCACATGCCTTCTATATTATGTTACCTGACATTACTCGTTCAACCTCTGCAACTCTTTAGTCTGGCTCTCTCAGACCAATCTTATTTGACTGTTTGGATTTTTTTAAATTTTATTTGGTGTGATAATTCAAGTTTGGTTTTGGTATGTAATCTACTTCTAGCCAGGGAGATAACATCCCAGTGATTTAATTACTAACCAACTCATAAATATACGTGATTGAAAATTATTCTGTGAAAACAAGCACTAGAGTCACTTTCAATCTAACTATTCGCATAGGATGTGTACGTGAAGCACAAGTATGTACCATTCAGCCTTTGGCAGCAAATTTACTGTCACTGACATTCAGTGTGTTCATTGCAGAGAATAACAGCACATTCATTGGTGCACTATACAATGCTAGTGGCTTAACAAGTGGTACAGATGTTGGAGAGGAAACTCAAAGTTCCGCATGCTGCCCCAACATTTCTTTTCCTAGCCAATTAAATCAGGAAGTCTGTCTCCATGCTAATTTCTGCTCTAATATATAGGAAGTGATTGAGATGAAGGAGAAGTGAATTAAAAACATGAAAAAAATACACATAAATAATAATAGAGATAATAATAATTGTTATTATTACAAGAAAGACAGAGATGTTAATACTTACATTCAGGTATGTGAGCCTGTTTTCTTTTATTTTGCCCTTAGAGTGTAGATCTCTGACATTTCATGATGATCATCGCATCACTATGGTGTACTGAATGCGTTTGATGAGTTCCCTGGATCAGCAGATGAGGTGGAGAGGTTTTATGGGTAGATGACTGCAGCACCACAGAAATTGGAAGAACTATTTTGGGCTAGCCACCTTGCATGTACATTTCCACACAGCATTGTATGGTAGAGAAATGGGGACAATGGGAAAACAAGAACAGCAGGAAAAGGAAATATTTGAGGTTTGGTGCTACAGAAGAAGGCTGATAGGTGGACCAATAAGGTAAGGTGTGAGAAGGTTCTCCATAGAATTGGCCAAGAAAAGAATATATGGAAAACACCAACATCAAGTAGGAACAGAGCGAAAGAACTTATGTTAAACCATAACAAAATAACTTTGATGGTGTTAGAGGGAGCTGCAGAGAGTAAAAACTGTAGAGAAGACAGAGATTGGAGCATATCTGTAAATAACTGAGGAAATAGTTTGCAAGTGCTTCTCTGAAATGAAAGGTTTGTACATAACAGAACTTTGTGGTTCATCGCATCAAACGAGTCAGAAAACTGAAGACTCAAAAAGAAAAATAAACACTGTAATGTACAAATACCTTCTACACCACAAAATATCATGGGAAAATCAAGCATGACATGTGGCTTTCCTGGATTTCCTACTTCGTACAAGTTGCCATCTTGGATTTTGGAAATGGCCATATTGGGTTTATCTCCTGGCTAAAGTGACCTCCTATCACTGAGATGTTGGGGTAAAACCCTGCACTATTTGACAGTGAGGCATTTACAAGGTGTTTAAATGGCACTAAACACTAATAAAAACCATGACATTGCATCTATAGGAACCCCAAAATCGTCACATTTGGTATGTGACTGACACAACTTGTACCAACCGGTTATGGTGCATTTGTGGTCAATCCTACAGTTCTTTGAACACTCTACAACTTGCAGGCGTTCAGGAAATTAAGCTGTAACATACTGATTTTGCTTTAACAGAAAGATATATTGAGTAAAGTTATAGCAGCAACTTTTCTGTATCATCGGTCATTATGATACAATTCTGCTTTAATATTCTGCCGTCAGTTACAATTTTGCTGTAAAGTGGGGCACTTTTTTACCATTTTCCTGTAATATGAAGCAAATTGTTACAATTTCACTATTACATGGAGGGATTTGTTACAGTTTCATGGTGCCATGGGCCACATTATTATAATGTTACAATTTAAGTGTAAAGTGTGACACATGGGGTAGATTGTTAAAATTTCGATGTAACCTGGTGCAGATTGTAACATTTTACCTGTAACATATCGATGTATGATGTGAAATATATTGTCAAATCTATGGTGCAATCGCTTATGATAGCATTATCGACCCACTGCATTTATTATTGCCAGCCGCGGTGGCCGTGCGTTTATAGGCGCTACAGTCCGGAACCGCGGGGCCGCTACGGTCGCAGGTTCAAATCCTGCCTCGGGCTTGGATGTGTGTGATGTCCTTAGGTTAGTTGAATCCTGCCTCGGGCATGGATGTGTGTGATGTCCTTAGGTTAGTTGGGTTTAAGTAGTTCTAAGTTCTAGGGGACTGATGACCTAAGATGTTAAGTCCCATAGTGTTCAGAGCCATTTGAACCATTTATTATTTCCTCAGAACACTCACTCAACGCTAGTTGTACGTTGATTAAATGGACAAATTGTTCAATTTCCCATACTATTCTCACTTCACATAAAATATTCAGACTCCCAACTTCATCCGAAATATTTCAGAACAGCCTACATAAATTTACGATGAACTTAAACAATTCTCTATGGAATATTTTAGCATTCATCTATAGACAAACAGTACTGTAGAAACATCTGACGTTTATAACATGCTCGTAGTTGTATTTTCAGCAGATGGTTCAAATGGCTCTAAGCACTATGGGACTTAACATCTGAGGTCATCAGTCCCCTAGAATTAGAACTACTTAAACCTAAGTAATCTAACGACGTCACACACATCCATGCCGGAGGCAGGATTCGAAAATGCGACCGTAGCAGCAGTGCGGTTCCTGACTATTCAGCAAATCAGCGCAACTTTCCCTGTCATTATGGTTTGGGATACATTCACCAGATATGATTCACAAATCATTTTGGAACTGTCTGATGTCGTACGTATTACATAAAACAGAGTGAGACAAGAATATGTTCTGAGATTTAGTTGCTGTCAAGTACTTTTTCCTTGGTTTAAAACTGAATGAATGACTATATTTAGTTCTTTGATGAAGAGTTACGGTGAAGAAGAGCTTGTCTTGTATTGATTGATTTTAGTAACATATTTATTGATTTTGGCACAAAACATTGATTTTGACTCAAAATTCGATAATTTCACCATAAAATTCGCTGATACCTGAATACAAATTGCGGTCCCTTTTGACTTTGGAGGTTACCACCCTACAGAGTGATTGAGGTATGTGAACTACACCATTTGGCATCAGAATTTATCTAAAACCTTTTCAAAATCCTTTGAAAACGTATAAACTGACGAAAGACACATTTCTCCAGAAAACAATCCATTACGGATGTAAAACCTTTCACAAATTGCTTCTATATTTTTGGACAATTTGTGGTGCAGCAATGTCATCGGAAATGACTCAGTGACAGTATTCTTATATTTCTTGCATCCACCAAATTCAGCAGGAAACATTTTCATCAGAATATATTTCACGAAAGGAGAAGGTTGGTGTACTAGTTCATAAATCACATGCTCAGCCCCTTTCGAGCTATCGATAGTTTAATAAAACCCATAAACACAGAATTGACGCTCTCTTGTGTCCATCTACATCTAGATATATACGTAGATATATACATCGCTAGCCTCCCATCGATGTGTGGCGGAAGGCACAAATCGCGCCAAAGTCATATTCCCTTCCCTCTGTTCCACTCGCGAATCGCACGAGGGCAAGACGACTGTCTGAACGCCTCATTACGATCTCTAATTTCCTCTATCTACATAAATGATCTTTTGGATAGGGTGGATAGCAATGTGCGGCTGTTTGCTGATGATGCTGTGGTGTACGGGAAGGTGTCGTCGTTGAGTGACTGTAGGAGGTTACAAGATGACTTGGACAGGATTTGTGATTGGTGTAAAGAGTGACAGCTAACTCTAAATATAGATGAATGTAAATTAATGCATATGAATAGGAAAAAGAATCCCGTGATGGTTGAATACTCCATTAGTAGTGCAGCGCTTGACACAGCCACGTCGATTATATATTTGGGCGTAACACTGCAAAGCGTTATGAAGTGAGACAAGCACGTAATGGCAGTTGTGGGGAAGGCACACAGTCGTCTTCGGTTCATTGGTAGAATTTTGGGAAGATGTGGTTCATCTGCAAAGGAGACCGCTTATAAAACACTAATACGACATATTCGTGAGTACTGTTCGAGCGTTTGGGATTCCTATCAGGTCGGACTGAAGGAGGACATAGAAGCAATTCCGGGGTGGGATGCTAGATTTGTTACTGGTAGGTTTGATTATCACACGAGTGTTACGGAAATGCTTCAGTAACTCGGATGGAAGTCTCTGGAGGAGAGGAGGCGTTCTTTTCGTGAATCGCAAGTGATGAAATTTAGAGAACCAGCATTTTAAGCTGACTGCAGTAGAGTTTAATGCCGCTAACTTCTATTTCATGGAAAGACCACAAAGATAAGAGAGATTAGGGCTCGTACAGAGGCATATAGGCAGTCATTTTCCCCTAGTTCAGTTTGGGAGTGGAACAGGGAGAGAAGATGCTAGTTGTGGTACGACGTACCCTCCGCCACGCACCGTATAGTGGATTGCGCAGTATGTATGTAGATGTAGAATTAGATGGTGATCCTTGTGCGATTTGAAATTTGATGGTACTAATATATGCTCTAAATCCTCAGTGAAGATCGCGTTTCGGAATTTAGTGAGCAGCCCCTTACATGTAGCGCGTCGTCTGTCTGCAAGTGTGTCCCACTTCAAACTTTCAATGAAATCTGTAACGCTCTCTCGACGGATAAATATACCAGGCACGAATCTTGCCGCTCTTCTTTGGGCCTTCTCAATCTCTTGAATCAGGCCCGACTGGTAAGGGTCCCATACTGACTAACAATATTCTAGGACTGGACGAACTAACACATTATAAGCAGTTTCCTTTGTTGAAGGACTGCGTCACTTTAGGATTCTACCAATAAACCGCAATTTAGAGTTGGTCTTGCCAGTTACTTGTGTAAGCTGATCATTCCATTTGAGAACATTTCGAATAGTCACACCCAGGTTACTAATATTGAGAGATAACTGCCAGTCATTACAGCATGCATTTATTCTCTGCAAATCCTCATTGATTTGTTCACAACATTCGTGTGACACTACTTTCCTGTAGACTACAGCATCATCGGCAAACAGTCTAATGCCGCTGTCAATACCACCAACCAGATCGTTTACGTAAATCGTAAAAAGCAGTGGACCTATTACGCTGCCCTGGGGCACACCTGAAGCTATGCTTGTTTCTGTTGAAGTCACCCCATTCAGGACGACATACTTCTCTCTGTCTGGGTAGAGAAGTTTCTATCCAACCACATATGTCATCGGATAGACCATAAGCGCGCACTTTTTGGAGCAAGCGACAGTGCGGAACTGAGTCGAACGTCTATCGAAAGTCGAGAAGTATGGCATCTACCTGGGAGCCGGTATCTAGAGCCTGTTGTCTGTCATACACACAGAGGGCTAGCTGTGTCCCGCATAACCCATAAGATGGATAGTGTACTGCAGAGTGCAGAGGATTTAAATCAGGTGTTTCCAGTCAAATAGTTTTGTCTACGTGGAGAGTAAAACGTTTGGTGTCCATTCAGTAGTTACATGTGCGTCTCTAGCATACAAATGCAGTAGTGTCTTAGAGATTATATTTTAAAATGTGGACCTAAGGGCTGTTCAAGGCAGTAACCTATTTTACAGTATGTGGTAAATGTTGAATTTCTAAACCTACATCTCCCCATTCAGAAATCCTGTGAAAAAGTCAGTTGTCCTATGTACAATGTGAAAGTATTTTATTCTTCCTCAGTAAATGTAGTCGTGTATAGAGAAATAACGAGTAACCAAGTGGAAAAAAGGAATGTACTTTAATTACTGTTTTTGAGCTCTCGGTACCCTTCTTCAGAAGGTTATATGTATAGGTTCATTTGCGAGAGTCAACAATAAGGTGCATGCAGAAAATTGTCATAGTCATTATGTTGATAGTGTCCGTACGGAATTAGTATAAAGAAACTAAACATGAACTGCAGACATCATGTGAGAACAGGAGCTAATCAGCTGGTACTTATACGTAAGGTCGCCGACATCGCACTCCTAACGTAACATCACTCTTGACGTAACATCATCTCCTAATAATGGCGTGACCGCACGTTCTCGCTGCAGCAGTAACTCTTTCGACATAGTAACCATACAATGAGCGCTAGCAACGTGTCTGGCATATTCCGTTATGAAGAAGAAAGGTTATTCTTACGTCTTTGCTTCCATTCAGTAGCGTTTATGCTTTTCACTTGGTTTCAATTGTTTTAATACCCACTATCGCATTAAATACAAGCACATTATCACAGTTATCGATGTGACCGACAGCCGCAGATACAATGCCTAGCTAACACTTTATGACCACCTGGTTAACTTCGTATTGCTACACCTATGGAACGCAATGCAGCAGTGATTCCAAGAGAATGGTTTCGACCAGTCGTTGGTAGGACCGAAGAGGTATGTGACACCAAATAGTTAATCACGGGTCACACGGTTCCCGTAGATTAAGGGCCAACATTTTGTGGCCATGGAGCTGGCTCCTAATAACATCCTAGAAGTGTTCCATGTGATTCAAACCAGTCAAATTTTGTATCCAGTACATCTTTTGAGTTCACTATCATGCTCCTGAAACCGCTATTCTTTCCTTGTGTCAGGAACAGTTATCCTCCTCGATTATGTCATCACCAGGGAAAGGGATATAAGTGGTCCGCATTACTGTTCACACACTTCGCAGTTGTCATGTTGTCTTTGATGCCACCACTGGTCCCATGGAAGCCGATGTGAATGTTCCCTACAACATAACAGCGCCTCTCCGGCTTATATGAGTGTACAGTGTGTACTTCGAGCAGCGTCTGCCTTGATGATAGTGAATCCTGACACAAAGATCGACTTGATGTAACAAGAAACGTTATTCATCTGACCAGGAAACACGTCCGTACCATCTCGGTCCAGTATGAGTAATCCCATGCCAGCTTCAATCCAAACTGATCTCATGGGTTTAACATGAGAACACAGAAGGATCGACTGCTGCGGAACCCCATGTTCAAGAAACAATGTGTGGTGCACCGTGTGCTCCGCAACACTTGTGGCTGCAACAGCATTAAACTGAAAAGTCAGGCCTGCTTACACATCACCGCCAATCCTCCATCGCCGAAGGGGCAAGAATCCGTACTCGAAGACATGTGATGTGACATGAACGCCCAACAACTTATCTTCTCTTGGTTCCGCTGCCCTTCAAGCTTTTTCTATAGATATTCATGACATTAGCACACCGGCAACCGACTAGTTTGGCCGTTTCCCAGATAACGTTTGCAGCAACCAGTCCTTGTTAAAGTCACTTATCTAAGTGAATTTTACGAGTTGCGGTTAGTGTCATCGAAAAAAATCTTTTACCACTCGTCTCTGCTCCACAAATCTACTTACCTTACGACGTTATGCGCCGACAACACCGCCAAGCGGCTTTCAGTTTCTCAGTAGAGAGTGATTTTTTAACTCATTGCTGTAGCACCGATACTAGGCTGCTCTTACAGCATGTACGAGAATTCTTGTTACGAAGAATAAAATACATTCTGTTACAATTCGGCTTCCACTTGGCTGCGTTTGTTGTTGTAGTTTCTTTTCGACTGATTTCAAAGCAACTGCAGCTTCATCTACAGTAACTTTTTCAGAATAATCTATGAATCGATAAAATCAGAAACCCCTCATGACCACATGTTTATTGAAAAATGGTATAATGGTATCTTCGAAAGTAGCGATATGGATTTTGATAGAAGTACCTCATGTCCACCAAATGGTTTCCATGTTATGTGGCAGCAAATTTTACAGTTGCTACGCTTAATAATTGAAATATCATTCTCTCTGTTTTCTCGTTGGTTTCCTCTGTAGTTTACTTTGTTTTCTAAGGCTGTTGCACCTGACTACTAAACAGCTGACAGTCAGCAACACGTTATATGACTGCAGTGCAACTAGTATTATATTCAGTTTTCATTGCATTACCATATGGTTTAGCTATAACGTCTGTGCTGTTAAGGCTTTTCTAATACAAGTAATGCAGAACCACCAAGAAAGAGATGGAATGGCATTCGCAGCAAACGTAAAGGTGATGTTAGGGGAAGCGAGACTGAAGACCAGAAATTTCACAAACTACAAGGGGAAGGACGTTTTGCCCAGAGCTAATGGTTTGCAATGCAGCACATATTCTACATTATTTTGCTATCGGTACATTAACAAATCGCCCTAAAACGCCATTTGTTGCAATTCATTTGTCGTAAGAACCATCGCAGCTATGTTTTGATGATTCACCTCAGTACTGTCTAGCATAGCAAATTTAAGTTACACTATGGTAGGATACTTGGGTAGATTACTAGAATATACGAGTACTTGCTGTGAAAGTGCTAAAATGTCTGATAAAGAAGATTTAGTTGCATCAAAACAGATTGGAAATAAATTAAGATAGTAAACTCAGTTAAGTGGAAGAAACTTTGTGAGACAATGGCCTTTTCTCTCAATAAAAAACATTGTCGCATCAAAATCATATCAAGTCCAGATTCGACAGTAGCGTCGTCAGGTAAGGACAACACTTGACACTGAAAGCACGTTTATTACGAACACCAACGCACAGCCAGAACAGAGCAGAACTTAATTTCTGGACTGATTGTCGTGCTGTTTATATAACCAAAAACTTTTGAGGCCATAGAACATTACGAAAGTGAGAAATTTCAAGAAACTTCCAGAAATTATGAATACTTACTTACTTACTTACTCACTGGTCATACCGGACTCGAGAGTCCATTACCGCAGCAACGTATTTTCGCCATCTGTCCCCGTCTTCGGCTATTTCCTTCCATTCACCTTCAATACCTTGGCTCCTCATATCAGCCTTCACATTGTCCTCCCATCTACGCTTCGGTCTCCCCACAGGACGTTTTCCCTCTAGGTGCCCTACCAGTACTCTGCGCGCTGCCCTGCCCTCATCCATTCGAGCTACGTGACCCGCCCATCGCAGCCTACATGATTTAATAATACTGATTATGTTAGGGCTTGAATAGAGTTCGTGAACCTCTTCGTAATGCAGTTTTCGCCACTCTCCGCTAATGTCATCCCTTTTTGCTCCGAAAATTGTCCTCAAAATTTTGTTTTCAAATACTCGAAACGGCTTTTCATTTTTCACAGTGAGAGACCAAGTATCACACCCGTACAGTATAATTGGTAGAACAATAGTTTTGTATATTCTAATCTTCAAATGATTAGGTATGAGGAGGTACTGAATAGGATTGGGGAGAAGAGAAGTTTGTGGCACAACTTGACTAGAAGAAGGGATCGGTTGGTAGGACATGTTTTGAGGCATCAAGGGATCACAAATTTAGCATTGGAGGGCAGCATGGACGGTAAAAATCGTAGAGGGAGACCAAGAGATGAATACACTAAACAGATTCAGAAGGATGTAGGTTGCAGTAGGTACTGGGAGATGAAGAAGCTTGCACAGGATAGAGTAGCATGGAGAGCTGCATCAAACCAGTCTCAGGACTGAAGACCACAACAACAACAACAATTTTCAAATTCCTAGACAATATCCGCGATGAAAGTAATCTACTGTATTTAGTGAGAAGTAGCACGCATTTCCCGCCCGTAATCTCTTCTTCAGTTTGATTCAATCTCATTTCTCGAAGTGATGTCCACGCCTACACACTTAAATGTGTTCACTTTTTCAAACTGCATGTCTCCAACTCTTAACATTTCCTGATCTACTGATGTTGTCATTCTAGTAGTAACCAGGTATTTAGTTGTGTCTTCACTTATCATTTGACCTTCATCTTCACTAGCCTTCATTAACGCATTCGGATTTGCTGTTACAGATTCTTTCCTATTGCTAATGATGTTTAGATCATCTGCATACCCTAATTTCTTAATATTTCCATTTAACTCCACACCGTCTGAATTATCTGCTGCCATTCGTACAATATATTCTAGGACTAAATTAAAAAGTAGCGGAGACAGGGCATCTCCCTGCTTAAGTCCGTTCTTTATTACAAATTATTCTGACTCCAATTTCCCCACTCGTACTCTACCTTTTGTGTTTTTCAAACTCGCTTCTATAAGTCTAACATACTTCTTTGGTATTCCAAGTTCCAAGAGAATTCTGTACAATTTTGACTGCAATACTGAACCATATGATTTTGTAAAATCTATGAAGAGATAATGAACTGGTTTATTGTATTCCCATTTCTTTTCCAAAATTTGTCACAGGGTGAATATTTGGTCTATAGTTGATCTGTTCCTCCGACAGCCGGCTTGGTAATACCCCACAATTTCATCTGCATGCGGTGTAAGCCTGCTTAACAGAATATTCGAGAAAATTTTGGAACATACTGGTAATAGCGATATCCCTCTGTAATTACCACAATCCTTTTGGTCACCTTTCTTAAAAATTGGGATCAGAATCGACTCCTGCCACTCTTCAGGTATTATCTCTGAGTTCCATATTTCAGTTATCACTTTGTGAACTACTTCCACTAATTTCTGTCCCCCATTTTTAACTAATTCTGCAGTTATGCAGTCTGATCCTGGTGCCTTATGGTTTTTCAATTTGTTGATTGCATCTCTTACTTCCTTTGACGTTGGCTCAGGTATCTGGGGTTCTGCTGTATGTATTTCGTACGCCTGTTCATTTCCTGCTTCCTGGTGTACATTTAATAGATGCTAGAAATACGCCCTCCATTTACTTAATATAGCACTGGGGTCTGTCAGTATTTCCCCAGCATCCCCTCGAAGTGCATTTGTCCTAGCCTTGAAGCCCTTCTTATACCCATTTATGTCTAGGTAAAGTTCCCTAATGTTTTTTATTTTACTGTTTGTTTCCATTTTTGTGATTTGATTGTTCAAATAAACCCTCTTCTTTGCCCGTAGCCTACGACCTACTTCCCTTCTCAAGTTCAAGAACTCGTCTCGTTTTCTGTCTCCCATTCTATTCCAATCTAATAGCGCTTTTCTCCTCTACCAATTTCTTGCTTTCCTCATCAAATCACGTTTTCCCCCTGTTCTTCTTAATTGTACCTATTGTGACCTTCGCTGCCTCTTTAATATTATTCCTCACAGTGATCGACTGTTTATTTACATCCTCGTCTCGATCTTCGTGTGTCCTGAGAGCATCAAACCTATTTGAAATTTCTATCATGTACCTTCTAAAGTTTTCATCATTTAGCTTGTCAGTGTCGAACCCAACAAGTTCTGCATTGTGACACCTTGATGTTGCTGTAGATAGCCTTTGGTGAGCTTTGGCAACTACAAGAAAATGATCAGAATCGCAGTCTGCTCCCCTGAAAGTCCTAACATTTTCTATACTAGGGCGCCATCTCCGATCTACAAGAACATGATCAATTTGGTTTCGGGTGTGTCCATCCGGAGAAACCCAAGTTGCTTTATGAATGTCCTTCCTTTTAAAATATGTGCTCTCAACAATCATGTCTTTCGAAACAGCAAAATTAACCACCGTTGTGCCATTATCACTCGAAATGTTATGCAAACTTTCCCGATTTAGGCCGGAATGCTTCCTCCTTCCCTATCTTCGCTTTAAAATCACCTATGATTTTTTTTGTGTCATACGAGGAGAACTCATCCCCCAGTTGATCTAGTTCTTCATAAAAGCCGTCTTTAACAACTTCTTCAGTGTCCTCAGTTGGTGCGTGTACATTAATTACTACTAGTCTATTCCACCTGCTGGACAACACTATAACTGATAGTCGGTCACTAATGAATTTTATATCTCTGATTGCGTGAAGCACTTTTCCCTGTACTGCGAAACCTGTTCCGAAACTGTGAGCTTTCGCACCTCCATAGAAAAATGTATAGTTACCCCTCTTTATGCTACCCTCCCCCTGCCAACGAGTTTCTTGAATAGCTGTAATGTCTACATTGTATCTATCTAATTCGTCTAATAATGTGTGGAATGTTCCTAGTCTGTTCAAACTTTTAACGTTCCATGTTCCCAACCTGAAAGTTCCTTTCCGCCTGAATCACTTCGAAGTAGGTTCCGCCCGGAGATCCGAATGGGAACCTAGTTTACCTCCGGAATATTATACTTCAAAGGGACCCATGGCCATTAATGTTGCTGATTCTTGATGAATAGATTTGATAGTAAGAGAAGAAGAAACAGGGACGGTTCATCATGCCATCGCCTGCTCCCCACCGGCTGTACGCGACTGCTATTTCTCGTATTCGCAGCTACCCTTCATATCTGAAGGCCGTATCCCCTATCCGCAACCTGGGGACTCGCTGTGCCGTGGTGGTAGGGGCCCACGATACAGTCAGAAATCATGAATACTAAATTAAATAACAAAAAATTTGGTAATCTGGTTTGCACTGTCACCCGTCAGTACGCCAGCCGCACAACATGCAACGTCCCTCGAGGCTTTTATTTCGGTGCTGACGTACCAATTTCCGGTGCTATGGCAGCACTGAGTTTCTATATATGGTTCATCGACACCATGTTCCAGCCAGTCGCATTGTAGTAACTGCAGATGCGTTGTGCGAACGTCGCTAACATCATATACAGGTCGTATTTGATTTATGCCCCAATGTTCTGTGGCTATCTCTGAATCACAGCGCCACTTCACACAATAATATTTTCTAGCGGTCAGAGCTCTCTTAACCAGTAACGTACTGTCACTTTCCTACTGTGTATAATGAAGTGAACTTCAGGTACATATTTCCTTTAAGGCTGTGCACGTTTTGTACTTTTTACTGTATTACAACGTCGTAATATTGGAGCTAAAGTTTGAAGATGTTTAGGGACTGTCGAAGACGTACATTTCTCGCTTAACGGTTGAATAGTTCTTTCCCTCAATGCATTTTGCATGAATCACCTGCAACGATGGTCAGCAACCGGTTTATGTGCCGTATCTGTTGCATTAATACAAGAATTAATGCAGTTGCAGTAAATAACTCAGTTGCATCTAAGAACATCTCAGTGCTCCAAATCAATACACACCCTTGTGCATGTTGTCGTTAGCCTGCGACCTACACAAGTACACCCACACCCACACACACACACACACACGCATAAGCACGTTCACCCGGCTAGAGCTCAATACCTATGAGACGCCTTTAAAAAACCACGACCACTCCATAACCATGAACGTTCCATTCCTTAAAATTATCAACGTCGACAAAACAACTACGGTACTGAAATAAAAAATTGGTGTGTATCTGAAACCCATTACTCTGTACCCTACTGTAAGTACTGTATCACTGTATGAATGTCTTCCGCCAGGTTTCCTTGTCTTTATATGAAGTCTAATCTCAGGAACTAATGCACGCAATTTGATTCGGTCTACGCTATTTAAGTCCGAGCACTGTTAGTTTATATAATTTACAAATATTTCGTGCAAATTGGCAGAACTATGATAAGCTTAAATCACCAGCCATGTCTCTATCTGTATGTGAAGTCTAATATCGACAGCTATTGTAGGAATTTTGATACCCTTGTCAGTAATACGTCGATTGACTCATAAGCCAGGGTTGTGTAGATAATTTACAAATTTTTAGTTCATAATGGCTGAACTATCACGGCGTTGGTCGATAGAGTCTTGCCCTTGAGAAATTTCTTGGCGCGCGGTTCTTAAGTCATTTAATAATACTGGTAACTGGAGTTTCTATTCAGTTATCTAAAACTATTCTCTGAATTCCAACCATATCTCTACGCAGAGGTCCGTATACTTAATTACAGCTACGCCAGAGAAGTCGTTCTGCCAATGTTTTCTTTGTCCAATCCTTAACGAATGTCACCCCACTCAACAATCAGTCTTTCCAATGACAATGATGATCCAAGCCTGCCACCAAACACAACACAATGTAGTCAAAGTATTAACAAAACTAAGTTAAAGAAATCACTTGTAAGCTGAACACAAGAGGTATTGCCGTAGGGGACATAGGATAAATCGGCCGTAGGGGAACATCTTTACCAAGGGTGTGATCTTGAAATAAAATTCACTGAGTCGAGTATCATATCGTAAACATCGCATTATCATGCGCTCATGTATAGAAAGGCTATTGAGATGTATCAGCATTGCAATAATTTTAAATGAAAAGAGGAAGGTGTTAAAGTAGACAAAATTTGGATGTCAGCGTTGTCGTTGTTGTTGTTGTTGTTGTGGCCTTCAGTCCTGAGACTGGTTTGATGCAGCTCTCCGCGCTACCATATCCTGCGCAAGCTTCTTCATCTCCTAATACCTATTGCAACCTACATCCTTCTGAATCTGCTTAGTGTACTCATCTCTTGGTCTCCCTTTACGATTTTTACCCTCCACACTGCCCCCCAATACTAAATTGATGATCTCTTGATGCCTCAGAACATGTCCTACCAACCGATCCCTTCTTGTAGTCAAGTTGTGCTTCAAACTACTCTTCTCCCCAACTCTATTCAATACCTCCTCATTAGTTATGTGATCCACCCATCTAATGTTCAGCATTTTTCTGTAGCGCCACATTTCGAAAGCTTCTATCTCTTCTTGTTCAAACTATTTATCGTCCACGTTTCACTTACATACATGGCTACACTCCTTACAAGTGCTTTCAGAATCGACTTCCTGACACTTAAATCTATACTCCATGTTAAGAAATTTCTCTTCTTCAGAAACGCTTTTCTTGGCATTGCCAGTCTACATTTTATATCCTCTCTACTTCGACCATCATCAGTTATTTTTCTCCCCAAATAGCAAATTTCCTTTACTACGTTAAGTGTCTCATTTCCTAATCTAATTCCCTCAACATCACCCTACTTAATTCGACTATATTTCATTATCCTCGTTTTGCTTTTGTTGATGTTCATCTTATATGCTCCTTTCAGACACTGTTCATTCCGTTCAACTGCTCTTCCAAGTCCTTTGATGTCTCTGACAGAATTACAGTGTCATCGGCGAACCTCAATATTTTTATTTCTTCTCCATGGATTTTAGTACCTACTCCGAATTTTTCTTTTGTTTCCTTTACTGCTTGCTCAATATACAGATTGAATAACATTGGGGATAGGCTACAACTCTGTCTCACTCCCTTCCCAACGACTGCTTCCCTTTCATGTCCCTCGACTCTTGTAACTTCCATCTGGTTTCTGTACAAATCGTAAATAGCCTTTCGCTCTCTGTCTTTTACCCCTGTCACCTACAGAATTTGAAAGAGAGTATTCCAGTCAACATTGTCAAAAGCTTTCTCTAAGTCTACAAATGCTAGAATCGTAGGTTTGCCTTTCCTTAATCTTTCTTCTAAGATAAGTCGTAGTGTCAGTATCGCCTCACGTGTTCCAATATTTCTACGGAATCCAAATTGATCTTCCCCGAGGTCGGCTTCTATCAGTTTTTCCGTTCGTCTGTAAGGAATTCGCGTTAGCATTTTGCAGGTGTGACTTATTAACCTGATAGTTCGGTAATTTTCACATTTATCAACACCTGCTTTCTTTGGGATTGGAATTATTATATTCTTCCTGAAGTCTGAGGGTATTTCGCCTGTCTCATACAACTTGCTTACCAATGGTAGAGTTTTGTGAGGACTGGCTCTCCCAACACTACAACAGAATAATGACGATCGATTACTTTCAATTGAGATATGATCTTGTAGCTACACTACGTGATGGACCGCGGTGTGCTCTACTCTGTCCATTTATTCGGCGTTCCCTCGTGTTGTGGTTGCAGTTCACCACTCCACATTAATAAGATTTTACAGATACCAATAACTGTACTTTCGAGGAAATGTTGCACCTAGCTTTTACGTGAGTGATTATTGGAAAAGGCTCTACACATGTAATTCTCTTTTATTCGTTCGACCAGGAGTAGCTATTTCGGGGGACGTTCGACTATTGAAAGACTGGAAGACGAACACATTGTTATTCCAGGAACTACACAATCATTTAAAAACTCCTAAATTAACTTTTACTTCTCGGAATGGCCTATAGTTATTAATAATAAGTTCCTTTATAAAGTATGTGGTAGCTTAGGGAATTAGAAAAGTGTATCAAACCATTTTATGCATCTGTGTTGGGAACACATTATTGAAAGGTACAGGGGCTGTAATGAAAATTGTGGTAAATTATATATAAAAAGTAATTGCTAACGTAATAAATTAATGAAGTATGTTATCTGTTGTATAAAAATAAGCTCAACAAAAGTATAATGGCAAAGGTTGGAATCTAACAAACAGAGAAACAAGACCTGCTATTAGAAAAGTAACTACTTTTGACTTTACTGCTCATTATCTTGTAAGTTAATTAATTCCACACATTTACAACTTGTTTTGAGTCATCAGTCTTCTGACTCATTTGATATCCTTTCACCCTGTATTTTAATCCTACTTTTGAAGCTTACTTTTGCTTCCCTCATTGTATAGTTTGAACAATGCGGGCGAAAGACTATATTCCTGTCTTACACGCTTTTCGAACCAAGCACTTCGTTCTTGGTCGTCTCCTCATATTTTTCCCTCTTGGCTCTTGTACATATTGTTTCTTATCCGTCTGATCGTCATCAAGCGCATCCTACATTTTTTTCCATTCTTCTGTATATTATTCTTGTCAACATCTTGGATGCATGAGCTGTTAAGCTAATTGTGCAATAATTCTCGCACTTGTCAGCCCTTGCCGTCTTCGGAATTGTATGGATGATATTTTTCTGAAAGTCAGATGGTGTGTCGCCAGCTTCTTGCATTCTACACACCAACGTGAATTATCGTTTTCTTACCATTTATCCCAGTGATTTTATAAATTCTGATGAAATGTTATTCATCCCCTCTGCATTATTTGATCTTAAGTCCTCCAAAGTACTCTTAAATTCTGATTTTAATACTGGATCCCACATCTCTTCTAAATAGATTCCTATTTCTTCTTCTACCACATCAGACAAATGTTCCCGCTCCTAGAGGCCTTGAATGAACTCTTTCCACATATCCGCTCTTTCCTCTGCATTTAACAGTAAAATTTCTGTTGCAATCTTAATGTTACCACCGTTACTTTTAATTTCACCAAAGGTTGTTTTGAAATTCCCATATGCTGAGTCAGTGCTTCCGACAATCATTTCTTTTACGATTTCTTCACTTTTTCATGCAGAAATTTCGTCTTAGCTTCCCTGCACTTCCTATTTATTTCATTTCTCAGCGACTTGTGTTTCTGTGTTTCTGAATTTTCCAGAATATTTATGTGCTTCCTTCTTTTGTCGATAAATTGAAGTATTTATTCTGTTATCCATGGCTTCTTCGCAGTTACTTTCTTTACTTTCTTTTTACCTGTCTTTTTCTTTTCAACTTCTGTGATTGCCTTTCTTAGAGATTTATATTCCTCTTCAAATGCACTGCCTACTGGGTTATTCGCTATTGCTGTATCTAGAGCCATGGGGAACTTCATGTGTATCTCGTCATTAATTAGTACCTATGTATCTCATTTCTTTGCATGTAGATGCTTCCTGACTAATCTCCTAAGCTTCAACCTGCTCTTCATTGCTACTACATTGTCATTTGAGTCTATATCTGCTCCTGGGCACATCTTACAAGACGGCAGTTAATTTCCGAATCTCTTGTGATTTTTGAAAAGAGTATTCGCTATTACTTACTCAAATTTATTACACGACTCAATTAGTCTTTCTCCTCTCTCATCTCTGGTCCCACGCCCATATTCAACTCCTTTCCCTACAACTGAATTCCATTCTCCCATTAGTATTAGGTTTTCATCTCTTTATGTACTGTATTAATCTTCCAGTATCGTCACCATCTTTATCAATTTCCTGCGACGTCAGCACGTATACCTCAACTATCGGTGACGGTGTTGGTTTGCTGTCGATTCTTATAAGAAGAACCATAAACTGACCAGTTCACAGTAATACACTTTTCACTCTACCTTCACAACGAATGCCACTGCTGTAATACCATGTTCTGCTGCTGTTTGTAGCACCTCTACTCATCTGACCAGAAATCTTTGTCTTCTTTCCATTTCACTTCACAGACCCGTACTACATCTAAATCAGTCTTCGCATTTCCTTTTCAAATTTTCTACATTCTCTGCCTCGTTGAAGCTTCTTAAATTCCACGCCCCGACTCTAAGAACGTTATCCTTTAATCTGGTTATTCATGCATTTTCTCATGGCTATCTCCGCCTTGGCAGTTCCCTCCCGGTGAGTGTCGGTTAGACTGTCAGCGAGAGCGCACCGTGAGGTCCTGCTACTAAGGCCAGTACACAGTTCGCTTGCTACATATTTTTAATAGCTTCAAAAAGGTGCGACTTATTTTCAGTTATCTGTGTAGTTAGTAGTTTATTTTTGTAATTTATTGCGTTGCCGAGTGCTTACTGGGCATAAAATTTTTATTTCAATAACAGTATAGTGTACAGTACCGCCATTGCTATCGGCACTCGTATCGCACAGGCTTTTGTTTACATGGTTAAAACAGCTCAGTGTCGGTTCACCGTCAGTGAGAGAGCACCTCGATTTCCCGCTACTAAGAAGGCGAGTACACCGTTCGTTTATTATATATTTTTAGGAGCTTCAAACAGGAGCGACTGCAGTAATGGATAGGAACTGTGATTGTTGTGTACAGATGAGAGCTGAGTTGGCAACCCTTCGCTCGCGGCTCCAGGCTGCGTTGGCATCCGTCACACAGCTTGAGGCTGCTGCCAAGGGGCATCACTGTGAGGGATCGAACGCAGGGATGCCTCGATCCTCCGATCGGTCCACTGCTGTGTCCACCCCGGGTACTGCCTATACTGAGGTTGACCCCTCACCTGTGGTCGAGTGGGAGATCATTTTTGCACTATATTTAAAGATTATTCACAATCTAAGTGGCAGTTATTATCGGAATAACTGACAATCAAGATTTATGTCTGTTTAAAAATTCAACGTAAAGCTGCCGCCGCAATATTTCACGAAAATGGCATCTAACATAAGACAATCACTTATCGAATCTTGTTCAGGCATTGTTTTACTATTAACAAATAATATATGTTAAATCCTTTAGGTACCATTACTTTATCCATAACATTTAAAAGTAATTTTCAATGTTGATCACCTATTATTGAGCATTTTACCAATAAACCACGCCGTAGATTAATAGTCGCTAATGGCTGCACTCCACTGTAGCTGAACAACTAACATTTATATAGGACGAGAATCATACAAAAATAAAATTTTAAACACACGTATTGACTTCCATGACACAGAAAATCTATTTTCCAATATTATTTAACAACATAATATAGCTTTTACAGATCTCAGAGCTATAAGACATCAATCACATCCGATCAGTACAACAGTTCGAACAAGAAGGAGGAATTATTCTAGAAGAATAATCAGAGGCTCAGGCGGTTCTGTGACCGTGAAGGCTGCAGATTCCTTGACTTGCGCCATCGGGTGGTGGATTTCTGGGTCCCGCTTAATAGGTCAGGAGTCCACTACACACAGGAGGCGTTTACACGGGTAGCTAGGGTTGTGTGGAAGGGACTGGGCGGTTTGTTAGGTTAGAGTGTCTCAGGGAACCACAGAAGGGGCGTCCATCAGAAAGTGGGCAGGTAAAACACAGTAAGGTAGTTGTAGAGACGATTGGTATCGTAGTTGTAAATTGTCGTAGCTATGTTGGGAAAGAACCAGAGCTCCAAGCCCTAATAGAAAGCACTGAAGCTCAAATAGTTGTAGGTACAGAGAGCTGACAAATGCCGGAAATAAGGTAAGCCGGAATTTTTTCAAACGATCTAGCAGTGTTCAGAAAAGATAGATTAAATACAGTTGATGGTGGAGTATTTATTGCTGTCAGAGGTAGTTTGCCTTGAAGTAGGTAGTTCATGTGAAGGAGTATGGGTAGAGGTTATACCCGACAATCGGACTAAACTATTAACTGGATCGTTTTACCGACCCCACGACTCAGAACATTAGTTGCTGAACAGTTCAAAGAAATGTTGAGTTTCATTTCAAATATGAACCCCCCTCATATAATTATTGTCGGTGGTGACCTCAATCTATCCTCGATATGGTGGAAAAATTGAAAGTTTGAAGCCGACAGCAGGCATAAAGCGTCGTCCGAAATAATACAGAATGCTTTCTCAGAAAATTATTTTCAACAATTAGTTCATGAGCCCACTCGAAGCATAAATGTTTGCGAAAGCATACTTGATCTCTTAGTAACAAATAATCATGGACTGATAGGGAGAATCATGACGAATACAGAGATTAGTGACCACGAGGCAGCTGCTGCTAAATACCGTAACACCTAAAATCATCAAAAAGAAACGCAAAGCAAATCTGTTTAAAAGCTGATAAAAATGCTCCTAACGCCTTTCTAAGAGATAGTCTCCACTTCTTCCGATATGATCACATAAGCGTATAAAAGATGTGATGATTTCAAAGACGTAGTATCGACGGCAATTGAGAGATATATACCACATATATTAATAAGTGATGGCACTGATCCCCCATAGCACACAAAACGGGTCAGATCATAGTTGCAGGTGCAACGAAAAAAGTGTGCCAAATTTAAAAGAACGCAAAATCACCAAGATTGGCAAAGTTTTGCAGAAGTTCGAAATAAAGCGCATACTTCAGTGCGAGACGCTTTTAATAATTTCCACAACGAAACTCTGTCTCGGAATCTGGGAGAAAACCCACAGAGATTCTGGTCATACACAAAGCACACCAGTGGCAGGACGCCATCAATACCTTTACTGTACGATAACAACGGTGAAGTCAGTGATGACAGTGCCACTAAAGCAGAGTTATTAAACACGGTTTTTCGGAACCCCTTCACCAAAAATGACGAAGTAAATATTCCTGAATTCCAATCAAGAACAACTGCCAAGATGGGAAACACAGAAGTAGATATCCTCGGTGAAGCAAAGCAGCTTAAATCACTTAATAAAGGCAAGGTCTCCGGTCCAGACTGTTCAAAAAATGGTTCAAATGGCTCTGAGCACTATGGGACTCAACTGCTGAGGTCATTAGTCCCCTAGAACTTAGAACTAGTTAAACCTAACTAACCTAAGGACATCACAAACATCCATGCCCGAGGCAGGATTCGAACCTGCAGGATTCGAACCTGCGACCGTAGCGGTCTTGCGGTTCCAGACTGCAGCGCCTTTAACCGCACGGCCACTTCGGCCGGCTACCAGATTGTATACCAGTCAGATTACTTTCAGAGTATGCTGATACAATAGCTACATACTTACTAATTATATACAACCACTCGTCCACAGAAAGTTTCGTACCTAAAGACTGAAAAATTCCTCAAGTTACACCAATACCCAAAAAGTGAAATAGTAGTAATCCGCCACATTACAGCCCCATACCACTAACGTCGATTTACCGTAGGGTCTTGTAACATATACTGTGTTCGAACATTACGAATTACCTCGAAGAAAACGATTTATTGACACATAGTCAGCCGGATTCATAAAACATCGATCTCGCGAAACACAACTTACTCTTTATATTCATGAAGTAATGAGTGCTATGGACAGGGGATGTCGAATTGATTCCATATCTTTAGATTTCCAGAAGGCTCGCACGCCGTTCCTCACGAGCGTATTCTTAACAAACTGCATGCCTATGGAATATGGCCTCAGTTGTGCGACTGGATTCGTGATTTCCTGTCAGAAAGGTCACACGCAGTTCGTAGTAATAGACGGCAAGTCATCGAGTGAAAAAGAAGTAACATCCGGTGTTCCCCAAGGAAGTGTTGTAGGCCCTCTATTGTAACTGATCTATATTAACGACAATCTGAGTAGTTGTCTTAGATTGCTTGCAGGTGATGCTGTCATTTACCATCTTGCGAAGACTTCAGATGACCAAAACGAATTGCAGAATGATTTAGATAAGATATCTGTATGGTGCGAAAAGTGACAGTTGACCCAGAATAAAGAAACGTGTGGGGTTATTCACATGAGCACTAAAAGAAATCCGCTAAATTTCGATTACGCGATAAGTCACACAAATTGAAGGCTGTGAATTCAACTAAATACTTAGGGATTACAATTACGAATAACCTAAATTGGAACGATCACATAGATAATGTTGTGGGTAGAGCAAACCAAAGACTGCGATTCACTGGCAGAACATTTAGAAGGTGCAAGATATCTACTAAAGAGACAGCTTACATCACGCTTGTCCGTCCGATTCCGGAGTACTGCTGTGCGGTGTGGGATCCGCATCAGGTGGGACTGACGGATGACATCGAAAAAGTTCCAAGAAAGTCGGCTCGTTTAGAATTATCGTGAAATAGGGAAGATAGTGCCACAGACATGTTACGTGAATTGGAGTGGCAATCATTAAAACGAAGGCGCTTTTCGTTGCGACGGGGTATTCTCATGAAATTTCAATTGCCAATTTTCTCCACCGATTGCGAGAACATTCTGTTGGCAACCACGTACATAGGGAGAAATGATCAGCACGATGAAATAAGAGAAATCACGGCTCGCTTTTCTCGCGTGCCGTTAGAGAGAGGAACAGTAGAGAGACAGCTTGAAGGTAGTTCTTTAAACCCTCTGCCACGCACTTTATTGTGAACAGCAGAGTAATCACGTAGATGTATATATAGGTACAAGTGTTCAAGCTGGAAACCATCGTGATGAGAATCCGAAAAAGCTTTGGGGGTGTCCTACAAAGTAAAAGAAAAATACATCGGTATGTGACCTAGAAAATGTTCAGAAGGCTGTAGACACTCTGTTGTTGTGGTCTTCAGTCCTGAGACTGGTTTGATGCAGCTCTCCATGCTACTCTATTCTGTGCAAGCTTCTTCATCTCTACTACCTACTGCAACCTACATCCTTCTAAATCTGTTTAGTGTATTCATCTCTTGGTCTCCCTCTACGATTTTTACCCTCCACGCTGCCCTCCAATACTAAACTGGTGATCCCTTGTTGCCTCAGAACATGCCCTACCAACCGATCCCTACTTCTAGTCAAGTTGTGCCACAAACTCCTCGTCTCCCCAATGCTATTCAATACCTCCTCATTAGTTATGTGATCTACCTATCTAATCTTCAGCATTCTTCTGTAGCGCCACATTTCGAAAGCTTCTATTCTCTTATTGTCCAAACTATTTATCGTCCACGTTTCACTTACGTACATGGCTACACTCCATACAAATACTTTCAGAAACGGCTTCCTGACACTTAAACCTATACTGGATGTTAGCAAATTTCTCTTCTTCAGAAATGCTTTCCTTGCCATTGCCAGTCTACATTTTATATCCTCTCTACTTCGATCATCATCAGTGAATTTGCTTCCCAAATAGCAAAATTCCCTTACTACTTTAAGTGTCTCATTTCCTAATCTAATTCCCTCAGTATCACCCGACTTAATTCTACTACATTCAATTATACTTGTTTTGCCTTTGTTGATGTTCTTCTTATATCCTCCTTTCAAGACACTATCCATTTCGTTCAACTGCTCTTCCAAGTCCTTTGCTGTCTCTGACAGAATTACAATGTCATCGGCGAACCTTAAATTTTTTATTTCTTCTAAATGGATTTTAATACCTACTCCGAATTTTTCTTTTGTTTCCTTTACTGCTTGCTCAATATACAGATTGAACAACATCGAGGATAGGATACAGCCCTGTCTCACTCCCTTCCCAACCACTACTTCCCTTTCATGTCCCTCGACTCTTATAACTGCCATCTGGTTTCTGTACAAATCGAAAATAGCTTTCCGCTCCCTGTATTTTACCCCTGCCACCTTCAGAATTTGAAAGAGAGTATTCCAGTCAACATTGTCAAAAGCTTTCTCTAAGTCTACAAATGCTAGGAACGTAGGTTTGCCTTTCCTTAATCTAGCTTCTAAGGTAAGTCGTAGGGTCAGTATTGCCTCATGTGTTCCAATATTTCTACGGAATCCAATCTGATCTTCCCGAGGTCGGCTTCTACTAGTTTTTCCATTCGTCTGTAGAGAATTCGTGTTAGTATTTTGCGGATGTGACTTATTAAACTGATAGTTCGGTAATTTTCACATCTGTCAACACCTGCTTTCTTTGGGTTGGAATTATTATATCCTTCTTGAAGTCCGAAGGTATTTCGCCTATCTCATACATCTTGCTCACCAGATAGTAGAGTTTTGTCAGGACTGGCTCTCCCAAGACTGTCAGTAGTTCTAATGGAATGTTGTCTTCTCCCGGAGCTTTGTTGCGACTCAGGTCTGTCACTGCTCTGTCAAACTCTTCACGCAGTATCATATCTCCCATTTCATCTTCATCTACATCCTCCTCCATTTCCAGAATATTGTCCTCAAGAACATCGCCCTTGCATAGATCCTCTATATACTCCTTCCACCTTTCTGCTTTCCGTTCTTTGCTTAGAACTGGGTTTCCATCTGAGCTCTTGATATTCATACAAGTGGCTCTCTTTTCTCCAAAGGTCTCTTTAATTTTCCTGTGGACAGTATCTATCTTTCCCCTAGTATGATAAGCCTCTACATCCTTACATTTGTCTTCTAGCCATCCCTTCTTAGCCATTTTGCACTTCCTGTCGATCTAATTTTTGAAATGTTTGTATTCCATTTTGCCTGCTTCATTTACTGCATTTTTATATTTTCTCCTTTCATCAATTAAATTCAATATTTCTTCTGTTACCCAACGGTTTCTACTAGCCCTCGTCATTTTACCTACTTGCTCCTCTGCTGCCTTCACCACTTCATCCCTCAAAGCTACCCATTCTTCTTCTACTGTATTTGTTTCCCCCATTCCTGTCAATTGTTCCCTTATGCTCTGCCTGAAACTCTCTACAACCTCTGTTTCTTTCAGTTTAGCCAGGTCCCATCTCAAATTCCCGCCTTTCTGCAGTTTCTTCAGATTTAATCTACAGTTCATAACCAATAGATTGTAGTCAGAGTCCACATATGCCCCTGGAATTGTCTTACAATTTAAAACCTGGTTCCTAAATCTCTGTCTTACCATTGTATAATCTGTCAGTATCTCCAGTCTTCTTCCATGTATACAATCTTCTTTTATGATTCTTGAACAAAGTGTTAGCTATGATTAGGTTGTGCTCTGTGCAAAATTCTACCAGGCGGTTTCTTCTTTCGTTTCTTACCCCGAGTCCATATTCACCTACTACGTTTCTTTCTCTCCCTTTTCCTACTGACGAATTCCAGGTACCCATGACTATTAAAATTTCATCTCCCTTCACTATCTGAATAATTTCTTTTATTTCATCATACATTTCTTCAATTTCTTCATCATCTACAGAGCTAGTTGGCATATAAACTTGTACTACTATAGTAGGCTTGGGCTTCGTATCTATCATGGCCACAATAATGCGTTCACTATGCTGTTTGTAGTAGCTTACCCGCATTTCTATTTTCCTATTCATTACACTCTAATGTCCGAAAAGCCCAGAACACGTTGAAACAGAATTTACGAAAATATAAGTAAAAAACTTAGTTACATAGAGCATGTTAAATACACGGAATACTGCGCCTAAAACACATGAAAGTCACATCTGGTCTGTGCCCTTGTCAATTTCTTTTAAAAAGGTCTCTCTCTGTGTCCTAGGAAGACATATCATCTCGAGAAGTACTGAAAAACTATTAACCGGCTTAGTCTCACAACAAGTACATACATCTCTACAAATAGGCAGTACCTTACTTTGTCAGATATGCAGCACCGTCAACATCCACTAATCCGGGATCAAGCTTACGTTTATGCACCATACGTAGTAAATACGTTGAAGCGGCTTTACAGATAGTACTGGGCATAAAAACGTACAAGAAGTATACAGCTAGTATATGCAGCCCACACCAGATGGCGCCAGTGTGCAATGGGCTTGCGATGGTTACTAGGTTTCCAGATATAATCACAAAAAGAACATGACAAACAGGAAAGGCATATAAGAGATCCGGCTTAAAATAGCAGTTTAAGTGTTTATACAAATGTGAACAAAAGTAAATAAATTTTAAAAATTTTAAAAAGTTTGAAAGTATAAAAGTGTACAGAGTGAAGAAAGATTCATGCACTCGGACTTCGCCGAGCGAGTCCTCACACACTCGCAATAGAAATATGCCTGTCACAAAATTTCGTCCAGCGCTTGTTTCGGGCAGTAAATGGACCTTAAAGATTGACAATCTGGCAACACTGTAATCATGTGTATGGTAACTGCCTCTGTCAGGGTACGGCAGTAATGTTGTGCTGTTGGTACAGCGGGCACCGTTTTGGGTTAGCAGGCAGGAGGTCGAGGGTTAGATTCTGGATCGAGGCTTACTTGTTTACATTCGCTAAAGGCAGTCTGCGTGGTACGGTATCTGGCATCTTAATTGTCATACGGCGAGTGCGGTGGGTCTTCTACAAAACATTTGCAGTTACGTACTACGAACACAGAAATGGAAATACAATCGTTCTAATTGGTCAGCTCTTAAAGAAACCGTTTGCGTCTCGTTGACGCGAATTGTTTCACTCCACTGCATCTACTTGATTCCAAACTTGTTTTTTGTGTACACTTCCCCAATGGTCCCATCGATTAATACCACCTAGTATTCTAGCCACGTTCAGGTCCACTGCATTTGGTTACGGCTAGCAACGTGCTTTGCAGATAATTTCGGTGGTGCCATTGAGGGAGGTTACACAGAATAGAGGTTTGGAATCTAGTAGATGCAGTGGCAACAAAACAGTTCGCGTTCATGACGTGCTACATGTTTCTTTAACAGTTCACCAATGAAAGTGATCACACTTCCATATCTGTGTTTGTAGTACGTAATTGCAAATTTTTTGTGGAAGACCTGTAATCGTCGTATGACGATTAAGATGCTATATACCGCACCACGTAGACTACTTTTGGCAAATAAAAACAAATAACCCTTGACCCGGAATCGAATCCTCTACTTCCTGCACGCTATGCCAGAACGCCATTCACTGCACCAGCAGCACTGCACTGTCTGCCCATCGGCCGACTCTTTCTCAGTAAACCTATCCATGGTACTGCCGTGAATAGCCATTAACGAACAATGAACACTGCTAGAAAAAAGAAGTAGTTACCGTACATATTATTACACTGTTGCAAGATTGTCAATCTTTAACGTCCCTATACTGCCCGAAATATGCGCAAGACGAAATTTTGTCAGATTTTTGTGTTGCCAGGTGCCGCGCGGGTTTAGCCGAGCGGTCGCGCTGTAGTCCAAGACCATGCGGCTGGTTCCGGCGGAGTTACGAGTCCTCACTCGGGCATGTGAGTGTGTGTGTTTCTCCTTAGGATAATTTAGGTTAAGTAGTGTGTAAGCTTAGGGACTGATGACCTTAGCAGTTAAGTCTCATAAGATTTCACACAGATTTGAACATTTTTTGTTTCCAAGATGTAAGGAAACGCGCTGTCAAGTCCGATTACGCGAATTATTCTTCACCGTGTATACTGCTGTGGGCAAACTAATAAACGTGCACGACAGAACGAAGAGAACAACTTTCTCAGTGGGCCATGCAAGATTATAGCTAAAAATCACTTCCTACACTTTGATCCCTTTCAGTCAAAATTAGCTCACAGATATATAATTTTACGACTTCTCAGAGGCACATCTTCTACGAACAATGTGAGAATATGCTGAACGAACGTTTTGCACGTTCAGTGTATCGGAAGGTAGGTAAAGTGCAACAGCAAAATCGTTCACAGTACCAACCCATACATTCAAAGCAAACAGTACCAACACACAGGTGAGTGTAGATTTCCGTACTCCCATACATGGCTATCTGTACTGTTGAACATCCTCTTTTTAGCCGGCCGGGGTGGCTGAGTGTTTCTAGTCGCTACAGTCTGGAACCGCGCGACAGCTACGGTCGCAGATTCGAATCCTGCCTCCGGTGTGGATGTGTGTGATGTCCTTAGGTTAGTTAGGTTTAAGTTGTTCTAAGTTCTAGGGGACTGATGACCTCAGCAGTTAAGTCCCATAGTGCTCAGAGCCATTTGAATCATTTTTGAACCTCTTTTTTGTAAACGTGTGACCGTCTCTAAACAGCACGAATGTAGGAAACGTGGGGTGTTCTGTACATTGCAGTAGGAACCAGTCTATAAAAGCCATTGTATATTTGAAGTCTGTGGTCTGCAGTGATTGCACATGCTGTGGATGATATGGGTACCGTTGTTGTTCAAGTGCGACAGTTTAAACGGCTGACTGGTTTTTGTTCACAGCTCCTTTAACTCGCCGACCACTAGACGCAGTATTATCACCAATCACTTGTAACATCCTTTCCTTATCGGATGTTCTAGCACACCTCACACTTCCAGTATCTTCCATTCTAATACGGTAGGACCCACTTTATCGTAGGCGCCTGTGTACTGATGGGAGGGTGCTGTGGTGCTGTTGCCGTTGGCTGGGGATCAGCTATGTACAGCAAAGTTGTGCCGTTCTTCCATTGCATTCAGTGAACTGAAACTCGAGGTGCCCATCGGCCGACTCTTTCTCAGTAAACCTATCCATGGTACTGCCGTGAATAGCCATTAACGCACAATGAACACTGCTAGAAAACAAAACCCTAGAAGGAAATGAAGAATAAATAATATGCATTAGATATGTTGTCAACATCAGATAGCCTGAGCGAAGGGCCGGCCGAAGTGGCCGTGCGGTTAAAGGCGCTGCAGTCTGGAACCGCAAGACCGCTACGGTCGCAGGTTCGAATCCTGCCTCGGGCATGCATGTTTGTGATGTCCTTAGGTTAGTTAGGTTTAACTAGTTCTAAGTTCTAGGGGACTAATGACCTCAGCAGTTGAGTCCCATAGTGCTCAGAGCCATTTGAACCATTTGAACCTGAACGAAGGAAACAAGATACAGAGCACATACCGTCGACATTTTACATGCTGAGCACTGTTATCTGTACAATAGATATACAGTGCTAACTGGGGCAAGAAACCAAGGGAAGTGCAATAACACTGCAACGAACCGGGGGAGACTACGTGTCCTTGATACCAAAATACTCAGAAGGTTTCTGTGAACGTCTCATGAAAATTTGTCGGTGGAGTTCTGCTTCATTCTCTAGGGCTACACACAAAAACGTACCTTGATGGCAATGTATGATAACTGAAGAGGAAGTAGATTAAGATGAGATGGGAGACTGGACAAATTTGAGAGAGCAGTGAAATTTGCAATCTGCAACAAGGCGCTTGAAGTAGATTATTTTCTCAGTAATTATTGACATCCTAGAGAGAATACCACTTAGAAAACCTAGTAAGGAAGATAAATAATACAAACATAACATCCCGAGTCTTCAAGACGAATGCGCTAATTCCGTCTGCGAACGTAGCAGGCGCCGATGTGTAAATATTAGAGAAAGATCAGTTCAGTAAGCTGTGGCTACAAATACTGAAGAATGCAAGGGGTTTTGCAAGTCGATTTCCAGGAAGATCATTTAGGGCTTGAGCGGCTGGTCCGCGCAGGTTCGAGTCCTCCCTTGGGCATGGGTGTGTGTGTTTGTCCGTAGGATAATTTAGGTAGAGTAGTGTGTAAGCTTAGGGACTGATGACTTTAGCAGTTAAGTCCCATAAGATTTCACACACATTTGAACATATCTTTTTGAACATTTAGGGCTTCTGAGAAGTGTAGGAACACAAGAGGCAATAGTATCCCTATGGCGTACCTTAGAAGAAATTGAGTAAAGACAACCTTGATTTTATAGTTTTTGTAAATGCCGGGAAAGCATATAACAATGATGACAGGAATTCACTGTTTGCATTTCTGAAGGGAGCAGGAAGCGAAACGTTATCTTTAACTTGTACAGAAACTAGTTTGTTATTCACTCGACGGATATGGAAAAAATAATTAAGAAGAATGTGAGACAAGGTTGCAACTTATGCCAAAGAAAGTGGCATAGACATGCGTACTCAGACAGGCAGAATACGGCGCTAAGGTCGGCTACGCCTATGTAAGATAAAAAGTGTCTGGCGCAGTTCTTAGATCGATTACTGCTGCTACAATGGTAAGTTATCAAGATTTAAGTGAGTTTTAACGTGGTGTTATAGTCGGCGTACGAGCGATGGGACACAGCGTCTCCGAGGTAGCGATGAAGTGTGGATTTTCCCATACGACCATTTCAGTACTGTACCGTGAATATCAGGAATCCAGTAAAACAATTCTCCAACATCGCTGCAGCCGGATAAAGATCCTGCAACAACGGGCCATTAAAAACTGAAGAGAGGCGTTCAACGTGACACAAGTGCTGCCCTTCATCAAATTTGTGCAGATTTCAATACTGGGCCATCAGCAACTTTCAGCGCATGAGCTATTCAGTGAAACATCATCAGTATGGGCTTTCGGTGCCGAAGGCCCACTCGTGCACCCTTAATGACTGCAGGACACCAAGCTTTACGCCTCGCCTAGACCCGTCAACACCGATGTTGGACTGTTGATGACTCTAAACAGTTGGCTCGTCGGACGAGTCTCGTTTCAAATTGTATTAAGTGGATGGACGCGTATGGGTATAGAGACAACCTCACGAATCCATGGACCCTGCATGTCAGCAGGGGACATTTCAAACTGGTGGAGGTTCTGTAATGGTGTCGGAGCGATGCGGAACCCCTGACATGTCTAGATACGACTCTGACAGGTGACACGTACGTAAATATCCTGTCTGATCACCTCCATCCATTCATGTCAATTATGAATTCCGACAGACTTGGGCAATTGCAGCAGGACAATGCAACACCACTCACGTCCAGAATTGCTACAGTGAGGCTCCAGGAACCCTCTTCCGAGTTTAAACACTTCTGCTGGCCACCAAACTCCCCAGACATGAACAATGTTGAGCATATCTTGGATGCCTTGCAACGTGCTATTCAGAGGAGATCTGCACCCCTCTTACCCTTACGGATTTATGGACAGCACAGCCGGATTCATGGTGTCAGTTCCCTCCAGTATTACTTCAGACATTAATCGAGTCTATGACACGTCGTGTTGCGGCACTTGTGCGTGCTCGCGGGGCCCCTACACGGCAAGTGTACCAATTTCTTTGGCCCTTCAGTGTATTACGATTAAAAATTAAAGTCCGAGATCTAAAGTATATTTAATAAATTTATTCTGTGTGCTTCGTCATCTCTGCTCCTTCCTTGCATCACTGTATCTTTGAAAACATATGGAAGGGATATCAAAAATTTTACTGATGGGAGTGAAAGAATACAATATGTGACAACTGACTTCAGTTGTTAGGAAGGGGGAAAAATTCCAATACGTTTCTTAAGCGGTATTTCTGTCACTTATACTAACTGCTGTATACTAAATGTACAAATTTTGAGAAGTGCAGCAAATGTATTTTTCATCATTATGTAAATAAGGTTAACTGTACAGGTCCCGAAAATTAAGTTCGCTGTGCACATTGTTTATTGACAGTGAGCTGGCAGCCTCATTTTTCACAGTTCAGATCAATCTTAAGTATCCAGAATAAGATTTCCATTCAGCGGCGGAGTGTGCGCTGATATGAAACTTCTTGGCAGATTAAAACTGTGTGCCGGACCAAGACTCGAACTCGGGACCTTTGCCTTTCGCGGGCAAGTGCTCTACCAACTGAGCTACCCAAGCACGACTCACACCCCGTCCTCGCAGATTTACTTCTGCCAGTACCTCGTCTCCTACCTTCCAAACTTTACAGAAGCTCTCCTGCGACCCTTGCAAAACTAGCACTCCTGAAAGAAAGGATACTGAGATGACATGGCTTAGCCACAGCCTGGGGGATGTTTCCAGAATGAGATATTCACTCTGCAGCGGAGTGTGCGCTGATATGAAACTTCCTGGCAGATTAAAACTGTGTGCTGAACCGAGACTCGAACTCGGGACCTTTGCCTTCCGCGGGCAAATGCTCTACCCGAGTTCGAGTCTCGGTCCGGCACACAGTTTCAATCTGTCAGGAAGTTTCAATATTCAGTAGTTCAATTCAGTTTTGCTCGTAGTTTTATTCATCTTAGCTAAGTAACTGTAGTTTTTACGTAAATGTTGTGAATAGACGCACTTAGAATCTGACAATGATAGAGCTGTGTCTTCGTAAACCCACTACATGATGTGATAGAGGCTATAAAATTGATTAATGAGCCATATTATTTGAATACCAGCATAGTGTATCAATGTGTCTGAAGGAAAGAAAGGCGTGAGAAGATGAGGACGCCTAAAAAAATTAAAATCTGTAAAAGAAAGACGCCCTTCGTCAGAGTAACGGAGCTGGCTCTTCAAAAACTTTTTCTTCCTTAACTTCTTTCACATTCCCTTTCTTATGCGATAATGTTCAACTCAACCCTTCCTAAGTTTTTATTAGAGGATCACCTCTGTATTTCTAATGGACTTGCCTCGTTGAATGCACCGGTTCCCGTCAGATCACCGAAGATACGCATCGTTTTTCGTGGCCGGTACTTCGGCATATGGTGAGGAATGGCAGCAGGGCGAAGCGCTTCATCACTAGACTGTACGCTTATGTCCTGGATTAGCTTACAATTCTCCACATAGTGTCTCATGGAGTAAGGGCAGGGGACACTGTTGGTGACCCGAGTGCCCATCGGGGACATTAAGTTGGCGGCCCCCTGATCGCTATTGGAAGAGGACTAGACTATGTGCAGCATCGGATTTCGCCCTCTCACTTCACTCATCATCGTGCAACGCAAACATGAAACCACACTACATACATAGCCATTACAGTCATCTACACGTATCAATACACATAACGTACAACCACACACTTCGCAAAGGAAAGGTGCCACTATGTGCAAATGATACGAAAAACGTTTCGAATTAGGAGGCTGAACGTGCCACATGCCGTGTCCTAGCCTACCATACCATATGACTGTAACCTGCAGTATTGTGAAACTAACACATCGAATAAATTATTATGGAACTGCACAACCAGTTGCTTGCATATTTAGACTGGACGAGCGACTGCGGGCCACAGCTTTTACTTGGGGACGGCTTCCTCGAGCCGAAGGGGCGACTGTATACGAGGCCACTTCCTGTCCGCCGGTGCTGCTCGTTTGAATCAGAGGAGACCAACCGCCGCTAATATCCTCCGTGCTTCCGCGTTCCCACCCCCAAACTCTCTCAACCCTCCCTCCCACACCCCGTGGCTGAGAGCCTCATTACGCGCTGTGCTACGTTCACCGGTTAATTCGCGCTTTTCACCAAATGGTTTGTAAGCCTAAAGCCCATTACTTAAATAAATCTGCGCCGCGTGTCTTTTTGCAACGTGCGGAAGCAGTGAAACTGCGTAGCCACTCTTCACTGCTCCATAATTTCTCTTTCTTTTCCAGAATTAATTGGCTATAATTGAAACAGCTGGACACAGTGTAAAGCTCCTTATTACTTCATGGTACTTCGATGGCATTCTTCCAATACCTACTTCAGTGAATTTCATAAATTTCCAAGTTTATTACAGGTGAGACTACAGCGAATTTGTAGTCAATTACTTATGGGACAGTAGATGTTTAGGGGTTGCTGTACACCTTCACAATATGCCTGAGATAAATCATATATCATAAATCATATAGTCACTACCGTAGTGTATAACACGTTGCCAGCGATGTGGAAGGCGTAGTATAATTTTAGTAGAGCATATTCTGTTGATGGTGCGAATGGAGTGGACTACTGTCCAATGTCTGGAACATATCTGAGGCGAATGCCACGAAGTGATTTCTTCATCTTCGCTAGCAACGGGTTCTACACTAGGCTGGTGACTACTTTGAAGGACAGTAACAGCTGCAAATATGTAACACTTTTGTATCCATTGTGAATAAATAGTTGCCACTATTTAAGTTCCAACCCCCTTACCAGACACTATTTATTTATAATCAAAATATCCACGGGTATACTGCCGGTCTGCAGTGTCCAACAGGCACAATATTTCGGTGATCATACATGTCACCATCATCAGGTGAACTGACAGATTGAGCTCCTGTGAACGTGCCGGCACTGAGATCCATACGATATGGCTGCTCAGGGGGAACTGGGTTCGGTAGCGGTGGCGGCCGATTTAAATACCCTCCGACTGCGGCGTGCTCCCTCCGCTGTCCGTGCCCCGCGCCCCGCGCCACGGTCGCGCGGTGGAACAGATTGCGACGGCGTCTGAGATGACGTCTGTGTGATGGCTCTGTCCGCCGTGGTCGTCACAACTATACGTTTGCTCGATTTACTCTTGATTAACCCAATCGCTGGTTCCCAAGCTTTGCTAAGATTATAGCCACAGTCACGGTTTATGAGGTAGTCATTGGTGCGAATTTCAATGGCCTCTCTATCAACGCTGTCCCAGTATCTCGACGTCTGTACCAGAATCCTCGTGCGTTCATACTTCATAGCGTGATTGTCCGACAAACAATGTTCAGCGACAGCCGATATGCTCGGATACATCAGTCGAGTGTGCCTCTGGTGTTCACGGCATCGATCCTCGACGGTACGCATCGTCTGACCAATTTACGAATTGCCACATTGACACGGAATCTGGTAAACGCCGGCGTTCCTCAAACCGAGGTCATCTTTGGCGCTCCCCACCAGTGCACGAGTTTTATTCGGAGGACAAAACACAGTTCCGACCCGGTGTTTCTTCAAAATGCGGGCGATTTTCCCCGAGAGTGCGCCTGTATATGTAATAAACGCAGTGCCTACCTCCCCCCTCGTGATTTCATCCATCTCCACAGGTTGTACTGTAGTGGTTGGGCGGAGAGCACGTTGAATTTGCCATTCTGAGTACCCATTTTTTCGAAATACAGTTCTCAGATGTTCCAATGCCTGGGGTAGACTCTCTGCGTCAGAGATAGTGCGCGCCCTATGTGCTAGAGTGTTAAGTACCCCATTCCTCTGTGAAGGGTGGTGGCAGGTGTGTGCGTGCAAATACAGATCAGTGTGCGTTGTCTTCCGATACACCCCATGACACAGGGTGCCGTCAGCCCTTCTCTTGACCAAGAATCACACTATTTACTTATATCCACAATGCATTTCAAAGGCATAAACCTCAATCATCGGGAAGTTTCCAGGCACTCTCTTTGTTTGGAAAGTGTGACAGTTTACAGGTAAAGTATCACGACAGAGAAATCCGTCTGTGACCACTGGCGACAGTACCAAAGGTTACTCATAAATAGTAACACAACACACGATCGTAGCAGTAACACATGTAAATCCACTTGATGATGGATGTTAAAGCCTTAGAAACGCGTTGTAGACAAAAATAAACTGTGACGGTAACTCTAAACTTGTTGTTTCATTCGACAACCTAGTTCTCGTAGTGGCGCGATTGCACCACTGTGTGTGTGTTTCTTGATCTGAGGATGGTGGATGCTTGTCGAAACCGGTCATTTCGCTTTAAATTACAGTGTTTATGCCGAAAAAAAAGAATGTGACAAGAAGATGTAATGATGCTCACTGAATATATCTGTCTGACGGGTTTTTGGCAATACTTAAAGAAAATCCAGGTTCTTACTCAAGATTTCACTACCGATTTCGTTAGAGTTTTTCGACTGTTATGCCCCTTCGTTACTTCCGTATTCGGGCCAACTGTCCAACACTCAAACACTCAAATTAAAGTTGCGTTGCGTTGTAAAATAAATATACACACATTAATAGAAGTTTTGCATCACCTCGGTTCCAGGAGTTCCGGAACCTGTAGAGAAAACTGGAATAGAGATAAACATCATTTCCGCCCTTTTTATTGCTTATAAAATCCACACACTGCATGTTGTACCACCATACAGCGAGAACTTCAGAGACGGTGGTCCAGACTGCTGTACACATCGGTACCTCTAATACCCAGTAGCACGTCGTCTTGCATTGGTGCATGCTTGTATTTGTCGTGGCATACTATCCACAAGTTCATCAAGGCACTGTTGGTCCAGATTCTCCCAACTCCTCAACGGCGATTCGGAATAGTTCCCTTATAGTGGTTGGTGAGTCACGTCGTCCATAATCAGCCCTTTTCAACCTCTCCCATGCAAGTTCGATAGGGTTCAGTCTGGAGAACATGCCGGCCACTCTGGTCGAGCGATGTCGTTATCCTGAAGGAAGTTATTCACAAGACGTGCACGATGGGGGCGCGCATTGTCGTACATAAAGGCGAATTCCTCGCCAATATGCTGCCGATATGGTTGCACTATCGGTAGGAGGATGGAATTCACGTATCGTGCAGCCGTTACGGCGCCTTCCATGACCACCAGCGGCGCACGTAGGCCCCACATAATGCCACCCCAAAACATCAGGGAAACTCCACCTTGCTGCACTCGCTTGACAGCATATCTAAGGCGTCAAGCCTGGCCGGACTGCCTCCAAACACGTTCCGACGATTGTCTGGTTGAAGGCATATGCGACACTCATCGGTGAAGAGAACGTGATCCCATTCCTGAGCGGTCCATTCAGCACGTTGTTGGGCCCATCTGTACCGCGCTGCATGGTGTCTCGGTTGCAAAGATGGACCTCGCCATGGACGTCGGGAAAAAGTTGCACGTCATGCAGCCTCCTGCGCTCGGTTTCAGTCGTAACACGACGATCTGTGGCTGCACGAAAAGCATTATTCAACATTGTAGCTTTGCTGTCAGGGTTCCTCCGAGCCATAATCCGTACGTAGCGGTCATCCACTGCTCTAGTAGTCTTTTTCTACTAAGAAAAAAAATTACAAACATAAGCGTATTTTTCATGTAAAGCTACAATTCATGTATTCCATATATCAAATGCTCAATCAGTAATTAATCTGTATAATTCTCGGTGTATTTATCTAAGATACCACGTAGAATATACCGCAACTACCAACAATAGGCCAAACAGCTGCTTAATATCATGTAGCGTCCTGACTTGCAACACTCCCAGTAATACACCAATACACACAATCACAGTAACATACATAAGCACAAACCTTTTCAGATGAGAATAGCTCGAGGATCTACATAGACCTTCTCACATGAAACAGGTAGAAATCGGCCATTACAAGCCATTACACTACATAGGCTATACTACACATCCAGATACAGTAATCACCTCATGCTACATATTGCAAATTATTTCCTCCACACTCATTGTATTACATTTTTTTTCTTTGATATTTGCATGTATAAATTATATTATCATCAGCTAGGCAGAAACAAATTGTATAGTACCATTTTAACAACTGTTAAGCACTCAATCCACAGTAACCTTAGAGAAATTTTTATATTATGTTCTTTATATTATTTAAAAAAAAACATTAACAACTTTATACCAATAACATTGTAGTACTGAGACGTTTTTTCTGTTGGATACAGAATCATCCGACCCACCTTACATTTCAAGGCGGTAGGTTACTCTGTACTGCTAATGAAATAAGTAAATAAATAAATGGTAGTAGTCCTTTGGCGGCCTCAGCGAGGCATGTCATCGACAGTTCCTGTCTCTCTGCATCTCCTCCATCTCCGAACAACATCGCTTTGGTTCACTCCGAGACGCCTGGACACTTCCCTTGTCGAGAGACCTCCCTGGGATTAACAATGCAGACACGATCGAACCACGGTATTGACCGTCTAAGCGTGGTTGAACAACAGACAACACGAGCTGTATACGTCCTTCTGGTGGAATGACTGGGACTGAGTTGCTGTCGGACCGCCTCCGTCTAAAAGGCGCTGCTTATGCAGGATTGTTTACATATTTGGGCGGGGTTAGTGACAGCTTTGATAAGTCAAAGGGACTGTGTCTGTGATACGATATCCACAGTCTGTAACCTCCTCCTCACTTATCGACCTTAATGACAGTGAAAAATTAAACCGCATGTACCTAATGGTAATTTGGGAAAAGCAATCGTCACCGAAGTTAATCTGTCGGTAAAGAGGAAGGAAAGGGTTACATCTAAATGAAAGGAAAAATGCAAATGAAACTGGTGGAAATTAATTTTGAAAAGGGGTAAAGTTAATAAAGAAAGTAAATGTGCGGCCGTTACGTTAACAATTAACTTGCAGTTACTATAGTAACTGAAAAAGAAAGGTTATTGCACATATAATTAGCACTAGAAGCGTGGCAACTGAAGGTTGACACGTGTAATGTGAAAACTGAAAGTTTGTCCGGAAGTAATAAATTTCTCTACACTCTGACTTAATTTAGCAAAAGAATTAATAAAACCGGAAAATTGAAAGTTAATTTAGTGACTGAAATTAATAGTCAGCTTTGTTTCTGAAGCACATCGAAATTCAGTAAAATACGGTTAGTCTTTGGCTACCTCAACAGTCATTTCAAAAGCTACTTGAATCTATGCAATTTAGAAATAAGAGATTTAACTTTGAACTTGAATTAAATGATTCTGAACAATTAACAATAGTAAAATGTAGTACGTTCCAAGCTGAGCTGCTGTCACAGGTAAGCTAAAATACGGTAACAAAACTCGCACTCTTAATTTATGCTTGTGTTATCTAAATTTTGTAGCTAGCTATGAATACCTTAACTGTACTTTGAAATTAAAGCAGTGAAATGGAATGATATTAATTTAATGCTGGCGTTTGAATTTCAACGACACTCGGGTTCATTCCGGAAAAGGAAGGGACCCTGCTTGGTAATGCAATTGGGACAATGAGCAACAAAGTTTCATGCTACGTTGCTGTAATTTAGTGAGAAAAATTTAACGGTTTGAAAAGCTGAGGTGTGCCATACAGTTCTAAAACTTTACGTGCTACCAGTCTTTCTTGTTGGTTGATTGAAGGTTTGAAGTCGTCGATCGAGGAGGTGGCGACAGTCATTCATTGTCGGCCGTCGCTGTTGCAGAAGCTGGATGGTGGCGCGCCTTCTTCTCGACACGGACACCAGGCGAAACGGGCTCTTGATGTGCGCCAGCTAATGTTTCCCGTCCGCGACACCATGTCGGAAACTAACATAGCAAGTCGAGCGCAATTACATGCTGCCAAACCCCGAAAGCGCGGCAACTCGCGGGAGCGTCACACAACACACCTGCTCAATCGCACTACTCCAGCCAGACTCCCCTCTGCCCGCGCTCCACGCGACAGAGTTAACACTACCAAAGATCCTAAACATTTTGGTTCTCCACACGACCTATCGATGTATTCGTTCGATAGCATAGTTTTCCCTAGGTAAGACCCAGCGTAAAAATACAAATAATATTTACAACACAAACCAATTATACATCGACAATAATGCATAGTAAATAAAATAGTAAAACAATTACAACACATAAAGGCACAGTAATGTTATATCTTCAGGTAACAAAATAAGAAAAAAAAATTGCAGTGCAATAGATGGAAATAGGAGGATATGCATTTCCGGCGTTACACGTGCCCCACATTGTCTGAGGATGTTCGTGTGACCTAAACAGATTCATAAAATGTCCCAAAAATGAAAAAAAGAACCAGCGGAAATGCATATTCACAAAACATCAAGAAAATTTAGCATTAGGCTAATTAACCATAAACCAATTTTTAGACTATAATAATTGAGTGGAGACACTACTAATCTTATTACACTCTGTCATCTTACACAAAGGAAAACAGGTTGATAACATATTAAAATTCATAGAAAACATAGAAAATGGTTAGCTATTCAAAAAATCAAAAATCCTAACAGTATCAAGAATTGGAATACTATTTACAAAATTAATCAGAGTACATGGTCATAAAAAGACAGATATATCAAAATACGCATATTAATAATTAATTACATAGAATACACATTTTATGTAATCTTTTCATAATTAATACTCTCGCCATGAGAGTTTACTTAACGCTAAACAAGAAAATAATATACAGCAGATCGACTAAAACATAATTGTTGACAGCAGAATTCTTTCACATCAGCTGACCGGGAAGGAAAGCAACTCCACCTTCCGTACCCGAATGTACAAAGAATTCCGACAGCGGCACAAGAGCCGACAGTGACACAAGGGCCGACAGGGACTTCGCCTCGCCAGTATTGTTGCGCCCGCCTGTGCGGCACGCTTGATCTCACTCGCCCTTGTAACGGCACTTCCAGAACGTCCGTTTCACTGAATTCTTTCGGAAAAACTCACTCCCGAGTAATCTCAAGGAGTCTATTAATACTATCACAGTGGATAACACAACACTGTCCATCATCACACACACGTACTAGCCTGAAACTTACAACAGCGTCTAAGTACATCGGCAATGACTAGTAAATTACCTATTTATGAAATCTTACAGCAAGCTACAAAATCATATTTACATTCCTTAATCTACTGTGACTCAGCTGAAAACTTAAACTAGCAGCTTGGATTTTTCAATTGATTATTAATCAGTTATTCTTAAATCATTTAATCAAAAATAATTACTTATTAATTACAACTTCTTTAACGACCTCTTGGTACAGCAAAAGTATGGCAACATGGCAAATCCTTAAATCTTACACCCTTTATTTACATACTGTACAAATTACTCATTCTGTGGTATTAATCAATCCTTGGTTGGTACAATTTCAAGTCTACAATGTTCCGTATACCTAACAGTTTTCCAGAGCTTGGATACTCTAAGCAATAAGCATTTGTGTGAGGTATGCCAATGACTTTATATAGTCCAATATAAACAAATTTAGAGATTTCGTTGTCTGTCTCGCTCGATTCCTCATGGGCTTCTACAAGTACTAGGTCTCCGATTGCAAACTTACCAAAACGCGCTTTAGCGTCATGACGACCTATGCGAGCATCGGAATTTAGCTTCATTACTTCTCGCGAACAATCTTTTTTCACACCAATACTAATGTCAATCCGAGGAGGGAATTTGATTATCTCTTCCACTAAACTTTTACTTCTACAGCCAGTTAATAATGTGTATAGGCTGGTGTTGCCCATGCACACCGTCTCCTGCCTCGTCAAAACTAACTACTATTGTTTTATCTTGTGACGTACATGTCAAAGTTTTGCTTTCGCAATTCATCACTGCACGGTACTTTAATAGCCAATCTAACCCGATACTTACTTCCGTAGTTAAGTCTGGCACGACGACAAACTCTTGTTCAAATCGTGCCCCACATCTCTCGAAGTTGACAAAAGTCTGTTTTGTGACCGGTTTACTGGCCTTCCCAGTAGCACCGATAATTTTCACTCCTGTTACTGGCATTACTACGATACCAGGTCTGTCTTTCAGTAACTCAAATATTTTCCCAGATACAGCACTCAATTCTGCACCGGTGTCAATCAACACGTTTAGTTGTAGGCCGTGCATATTAACAGACACTACTATCTGTCTACACTTGTCCTCGACTGTTTCTTTATTTTCCCACAGTAAATCCTCGTCTATATCCAGGTCATTCCAGAAAAAATCATCCGCCTTTGATCCTAAATCCGGCTTATCTGGCGGCTTTTTCAGCATCTGTTCACATACAGTTTTAATTTCAACACGTTTGTCCTGAGGCTTAGATTGTAGCTCCGCCTCCAATACCGAAACCTTTTCCTGTAACTCGTCAACTAGTGAGTGTTGCTATGCTATCAATTCACTAATTGTCACCTTCGTTGATTCCTCTTTGGCCAAATTGATCTCATCTGCCAATCTACCTGGAGGAATGTGACAGTAGTATCTGCAATTACTTCCTCTGGATCTGCGCAACCCACACTGCTGCCGTCTGACCGTATAACATCAGCTCTAACCTCATACACGCTGCAATCTACGTGCTTTTCTACCAATCGTGTCCAGCTATCACTAAAATTCTCGTAATCTTTCTCCTTAGTACTTTCGCAATGTTTAAACTGGAGTTTTGCGTCGGATGGGTCGGCCACTTCTAACACTATAACTTTCGGTAAAGTTTGCCGGTCAGGGCCAGAACTTTCCGTTACTACTTCAACATCCAACTCTTGCGGTATGAAACACGGCGAATCTTGCTCGTGCTCCCCCTTAACATCAACTATTTCTGGCAAAGTCTGCCGGTTAGGGCCAGAACTTTCTATCATTTCACAAACACTATCTTCCTGTGGGACGAGACGCGGAAAATCCTGCACGTGCTCCCCATTAACACTTCCCCCCATACAGGCCCCTATAATGTCTTAGTTCGTCGTATAAGCGACCGAACTGCCTTAACCGGACCTCATCCCTCTCTGCATCCCCACGCTTGATGACGGACGTTTTATCCGACATCTGATCTTCTCTCAACACTTGCGAATCATTCTTAAACTCAATCTCCAGTTCTGCTGTGGGTGTTACAGCTGCCACTTTATAATCGATTCCCGGAACACTACTTAAATTGTTTTCACTGACAGTGAATGTATTTTCTACTGCCGTGTCTAGAGCTGATCTACTGCTCGTGGGAGCACTCCTTTCTCCTAACACTGGCACACTCTCTCGCTGTTGATTATTCCACAAGGAATTTTCATGACGACGACACCTGGGTTTTCTCCTGTTATTGGGCCGCCAAAATTTCTCCACGCCCGGTTGGCCCCTCACCGGCGAGGGAAATGGTTTCCCTGTCTCGTCCCAGCAGATCCGCTCCCCGGACGCTGCTGAGGCTGCTGATCACACCCTCTGGTGTTATTACTATTCTGCGAAGCCCTTATCACGTTAGTATGATAATGGTTTCCGTCATTCCTGTTATTATTTGCATTGTACCGATTGTTATTACGGTCCGAACCATTGTTGTTATTGCTGCCATGGTTGCGGTATGCATTATTCCCATGGTTATCGTTGTTGAGATTGTTGTGGTACCTGTTGTTGTTACCACGGCCTCTACCACTGTCGCGATTATTGCGCCAATTGTCCTCGTCCTCAACTCTTTCCAGGAAATCATTGATTGTCCTGTAACTGCTTCCTACGTAGCGTTTTGTATCATCTGGAAGCTTCTTGTAGAGTTCCCAGACTATTTCGGATTCCGTGCGGCGATCACGCAAATATTCCAACTTGCGGATCCAGCCCTCACAAAACTCCTTCATCGAGCCGCGCGAATCCACATCGAAAGGCCTCGATACGACAAATTCGTGCCAGACACTTTGTTGTTTATGCTCTGACCAGTATTCAGCCAGAAACAAATTTTTAAACTCGTCAAAAGTCAGGTTCGTAATGTTGAGGTTTAAGCCCCAACGCTTGGCCTCTCCACCCAACACATCAATAACCGTTTTAATTTTTCTCTCATTAGTCCATGATGTCGGTAAAACCCTTTCACAATTTTTAATCAAATCCGTCGCGTGTATACCGCCTTTTTTCAAGGGGCCGAACCGCTCCTCTTTCGTCAACAATTCTGAATTATGTGCATAGATTGGCACATAGCTCTGTTTTTCGTCAAGTGTCTTTTCTAATTCCGACACTCTCGTAATTACTTGGCAAGTGGTTGTCGCAAGCGTTTCTACTTCCCTTTTTTTTCTCTTCGCAGGTATTAGCCTGCTTCGTCACTTTGGTATCTACTTCGGATACTAAAGCCTTTAAAGTTTCCACCTTCTTTTGATCCTCTTTTTTCACTAATTGAATTTGTTCCGTCACCGTATTCTCTATGATCGGAGCAACTGCTTCTCCTACACTTTTCTCGATTCTGCTAATTTCGGAATTAAAACGAGTATTTATGCTCGCAATTTCCGCCTGAACGCCTATCATTTCCCGTTTAAGATTACCGATTTCGTTGTTAATTACAACAATATTTCCTTTGATTTTCTCAACTTTTGTGTTAACAACTCCAACATTGTTGTTAACAACATTAATAGCTTTGTTTTGATTGTCTAGCTTCCGTTCAATTTTTTCAGACAGGGCTTCTGCTTGGCAGACTGAGCTTCTTGCTTGTCAGCCTGAGCTTTAATTTCTGCCGATTGACTCTTGATTTCCTTAATCAAAACATTCAATAAATCAGTTAAATTTCCGGAAACTACCGGTTTTACTTCCGTAGCGGCTTCCTCTTTAATTATCTCCCAGTATTTGTCATCAATGGGTTCAGATTTGATTTTCACTTCCGATTCCGAAACGTTTTCTAAGGTTTGGAATTCCATTTCTGCTCTTTGTTGCGTTTCGGCGGTCGCGTCTTTCATGCTAGCCGCCTGCCCCTGAACAATGGATACCGCGGTGCGCGTTTCCCACTGTTCGACCGATTGTTCCGTATCCAAGTCTACCAAATTTTGGTAATTGTTGCCTTCACTCATTTTAATAAATTTCAATATAAATGACATATCCTATATCTAATTAAGATTCCTCCCATTATTTAACATCGCTGACAGAACGACCTGTTCGTAACCAATACTTTGTTACGAGATTTGCATCATACAAAATTCGTGTCCAGATCAACCTCAAATCTGAAGATTGTCCTGTCACCAGGTCGCCACGTGTAACCTCCTCCTCACTTATCGACCTTAATGACAGATAAAATTAAACTGCGTGTACCTAATGGTAATTTGGGAAAAGCAATAGTCACTGAAGTTAATCTGTCGGTAAAGAGGAAGGAAAGGGTTACATCTAAATGAAAGGAAAAATGCAAATGAAACTGGTGGTAATTAATTTTGAAAAGGGGTAAAGTTAATAAAGAAAGTAAATGTGCGGCCGTTACGTTAACAATTAACTTGCGGTAATTAGATATTTGAGATTTGGGGAGAATTACAGTCGCCAGTCCTATGGACAATTACTATAGTAACTGAAAAAGAAAGGTTATTGCACATATAATTAGCACTAGAAGCACAGCAACTGAAGGTTGGAACGTGTAGTGTGAAAACTGAAAGTTTGCAGAAGTAATAAATTTCTCTACACTCTGACTTAATTTAGCAAAAGAATTAATAAAACCGGAAAATTGAAAGTTAATTTAGTGACTGTGATTAATAGTCAGCTTTGTTTCTGAAGCACATCGAAATTCAGTAAAATACGGTTAGTCTTGGGCTACCTCAACAATCATTTCAAAAGCTACTTGAATCTATGCTATTTAGAAATAAGCGATTTAACTTTGAACTAGAATTGAATGATTCTGAACAATTAACAATAGTAAAATGTAGTACGAACCAACCTGAGCTGCAGTCACAGGTAACAAAACTCGCACTCTTAATTTGTGCTAGTGTAATCTAAATTTTGTAGCCAGCTATGAATACCTTAACTGAAATTAAAGAAGTGAAATCGAATGATATTACTTTAATGCTGGCGTTTGAATTTCAACGATACTCGGGTTCATTCCGGAAAAGGAAGGGACCCTGCTTGGTAATGCAATTGGGACAATGAGCAACAAAGGATCATGCTACGTTGCTGTAATTTAGTGAGAAAAATTTAACGGTTTGAAAAGCTGAGGTGTGCCATACAGTTCTAAAACTTTACGTGCTACCAGTCTTTCTTGTTGGTTGATTGAAGGTTTGAAGTTGTCGATCGAGAAGGTGGCGACAGTCACTCATAGTCGGCCGTCGTTGTTGCAGAAGCTGGATGTTGGCGCGTCTTCTTCTCGACACGGTCACCAGGCGAAACGGGCTCTTGATGTGCGCCAGCTAATGCTTCCCGTCCGCGACACCGTGTCGTTAACTAACATAGCAAGTCGAGCGCAATTACATGCTGCCAAACCCCGAAAGCGCGGCAACTCGCGGGAGCGTCACACAACACACCTGCTCAACCGCACTACTCCAGCCAGACTCCCCTCTGCCCGCCCTCCACGCAACAGAGTTAACACTACCACAGATCCTAAGCATTTTGGTTCTCCACACGACGTATCGATGTATTCGTTCGGTAGCATAGTTTGCTCTAGGCAAGACCCAGCGTAAAAATACAAATAATATTTACAACACAAACCAATTACATCGACATAAATGCATAGTAAATAAAATAGTAAAACAGTTACAACACATAAAGGCACAGAAATGTTATTTCTTCAGGTAACAAAATAAGGAAAAAAAATTGCAGTGCAATAGATGGAAATAGGAGGATATATCATTTCCGGCGTTACAAGTCAACTTCTATCTTCAGGAATTCTGGATACCGGGGCGATGCAAAACTTTCTTGATGTGTGTAAGTACAGGACATGCGTGGTACATCACGAAATAATGATAGGTTCAGCCCAGAACCCATTGGTTAAAATTCAAATAAAATAAATAATCTGTTTCCACGATCAAATGTGACAGTTGTCCCTGTCCTTAATTCACGTACTTTCCACAGAACGTGTCAGAAGTAATGCTCAATAGTTCACAAAATTACATAGAAGTATATACCACCAAACCCTTGAATATATTATCACGTGAAGAGAGCACCTGCGAAAAATGCTAAGTTTCCAGCTTGTTATCGCCTGAAAATTTTCACCCACATTAAGCGACCGACTAATGGTCTGTGCATGAACCAAGTTCTATTGTCTACACACAGGTTGTCTCTCGTCAAGTACACATGGAGACAGCCCCTTCAAATATGACCGAATCCCTGTTTGATTCCTTAAGATGAGTTACCATTTACAAAGGCATGCCGGTCGAGAGTGAACTTTTTAATGAATAAAAACTACTCCCTGTGTTATTGCTACCATGAAGGTGAATTGTAATTTCACCAGCTTCATCGTAAGTTGGTTGTTTTGAGCTGTGGCACTTTGCAGGCGATAAAGAAGTGAAACTTCCCTTTGAACAATTTATACACGACTGTGCTTAAACTGACACACAATATTTTGTTAGCGCAACGCAATCTGACTTTCAAAATTCCCTACAAAAGAATGGCCCTGACTAACATTAAACTATACCTTTCACAAATCACTTACCTCACAAAAATCTTCGCTGCTCAAGCTACTGCAATACAGCGAGCGCCACTACTGCCAGCTAAATAAAAGATTCAAACTATGGAAGGCACTAACTACTGATAGGGATAGTTAGCAAATGAAAGATATTAATAGAGAACAAACAATGTATTTAACTTGGTATCATCATATATAAATATGGCAGTTCATGACAAATTTCAAAACTCCGCCCTCTCTCTCCCCACATCCACCACTGCTGGCGGCTCACCTCCAACTTCGCAACGCTACGCGCTGTTCACATCCAGCTGCCTAACACTACAATGGCGAGTATTACAACAATGCAAAGCAGCCACAGACTGCACACAGCACAGCCAGTGATTTTCATAGAGAGGTGGCGTCACCAATAAAAAAACCTAAACAGCCTAACAGCCTACTTACATAGCCCCCATGCTCCCCACAAATATTTTACAAATTTTTTTTGGGCAGTGGCCAATAATGATTTGATAAAATTTTTCATAATTACAATAACAAAGAAATCAAATGCACACACTTATTGATACAATGTTGGTCAAAAGCTAAATTTTTCTCACAGTCCATAAAGATAGTCCTGATCATTCATCATAACAGTAATTACAGGTTTTTTTTCACAAAGTCTCATTCGTAAAAGAAATTGCACACAGAAGTAGTGGATTTCCATGCAGTCTTGAAGAAGTAGTGTTGTCCTTCCAACGGAAAGACAGTGCTGACTCTTGACATGCTGACAGGTAATGGGCCACAATGGAGCAAACCCACAGCAGAGTCATTCGAAGTTTTGAAGAGTATTGGTAGGTAAGTCATCACAGAGCAGACCCACTGGAGTCCTGGTAGAGATTGTGGTTTTGGTGGGCCACCAGAGGTGCAGACCCACTGCAGTCCTTGTAGAAATAATGGCGTTGGTGGGTCATCATAGATGCAGACCCACTGTAGTCCTTGTAGAGATAATGATATTGGTGGATCATCAGAGGTGCAAACCCACTGCAGTCCTTGTAGAAATAATGGTATTGATGGATCATCAAAGATGTAGACCCACTGTAGTCCTTGTAGAGACGGCCAGCAGCCATCTGTTGCAAATGTGCAGGTGCACAATCACCATCGAAGAGTCTTGCAGACAATATAGCAAGTCCATAACCACCACTTGTGCACTCACAAAGTTTTTGGAATTGTCCTTAGAACCAGCAATGCTGTTATCCAGTCCCTTGCAGAATTATTAACACACGTGCAAACACTAACAGTCCCTACTTCCCACATATTGTCCATATACTATGACCAACGGGAACGTGTGCAGTGAAATGTAACTTACATGTTAATAATATCATGAACTGGTGACAATTACAATTTTATAACATAAGAATACAATAACAAAGGTACAAAATACATGATTAAAAACATAACTATACAGATAACATTTCTAGTACAGGCTTTACAAAAGAATCGAACTAACATATACATCAGTGGAATTATGAAATGAGCACATACATAAAAGATCACAATAACTTTTGAAACATCAACTTCACAAATGAGCATTAAACAGAACGGAATTAATAATGTCTAACATCTTTACAAAGTAAATAACATATTATTAATGCCAATTATATTCGAGGATAACAGTATTCCTCATCATAGTGAATGTAGCTTAATATTAAAAGAAGAAAAAATTCTATGAAACTACACAGAGACAGGAAGAAAAATACACAAGGGTACACAAACATATAGTGGGATAACACAAAAAGAAAGGACAGGGTTTGTTGTACTGCAGTATTTTGCATTATTTCTCGGAGATCTCCCTTCATTCGTCATTATTCCCAAGAAGTCCTATCTATACCTGCTTTCTGTATTCTATTCATATTTCTTTCAAAATAAATATGGCTCATTGTACAATACTCATTTAGGCCCAAACCGTTTTCATGTAACTTTCAAAGCATTCTTCCCCTAATCTCCATAGTTCGTTTCTTATATAGTCTACCCGCTCTTAAGCTAACTTAAATCTACTGAGCTCAGATATTAAACTAAGAGACGAGGCAATGCAGCAGCACAAAACAATTAATACAAACAGCAATGATAAAAAATACAAAAGGCAAAGCAAGCAGCATAAATTACAACTAATATAAGGCAATGAGCAGCAAACAAAAAAAATAAATCTGGCTTAGCAGAGTAACACAAATTAAAGTTCAGTAGCACTATGCCTGGCAAACAGCAGCTTATATCTAAACATGACATAGCTCAAGCAGAAAAAATAGTACACTAAAGATAACAATGCAGATAAGGCAATTGTATAATCACATCTTAATGTCTACGTAATTAAAGTGGTGCACCACAACAACTTATTGTAAAAAAAATATTACCATGTACTTGAAAAGAAAATTATGTGTACAGTTACTGTTACTAGTCCCTTCTTATTGTTCCTTCCTTTCCAAGTGCTCCTTTTTTAAAGAATGTGGATTACAAAATTATTATTTAATAGATCTGTTGACAGAAAGTGTTCACATTAGCAAATGCATTTTATTTTATAAAAGCAATGCTGCAACACAGCTGGAAACTACATATCAAGTGAAATAAGCAACTACAAAAAGGAAAGCATAAAAATATAATTCAATAGTCATGTGACATTTCATAAGTCAGTAGCTCCCAACTCTCATAGAAAGACACTTGTCATTATAATGGCCTCCCTTTTTTTTTTTTCTACCTGTGCCGCTGAAAGGCTAATGGCTTTGTTTTGGGCGGCTGTCGCCCAGGTGGGTGCCCGCGACGCATTACGTGCAGGTGGTCACTTAACTTTCTTACGGAAATATTTATGACAGCAGTTTCCACTACAGTGACAGTCTCACATAAAAATATTTCACAGGTCAAGAATTAGCGTTGCAAATCTGTAGAAACAAAACCCTATAAATATAACAGTGTCCAAAAAATTTTCGCCAGCATTGTGATACATTCACTCATATACACACATTTCATAACTCTTAAAGTACGATTCTTGGTTTCCAACAACCTATTTCACAAATCAGAGTCCCTAATCACTACTCATTATTCCTTACCTTATTCATCGACACTTCTTCAGTATTTCATCATAAGAAATACGTAGCATAATCAAACTCCTCATATACGGTATCATCATCTTATTAATCATAAACATACCTCAACAGTATAATACACATCGTCGTCGTAATAATATCATAACATCTTAGTCAACTCTCAAAATCGTCGTAGCTTCCTCTAATAATTTCAAAACCTAAAAAAAATTCTCTGCTCATGTCAAAAGTGTCATCTGCCTCAATCGTACTTTAAAAATCATGATCTCATACCAAATACATCATATAAAGCTCTCATAGTATCACAATGGTTCCGAAAAATATGAGCATTTCACAAAGTACAGACAAAATACAATTTCATAAGTGTGAAGTTATCCAACTGTGTAATTACGTAAACATCTGTCACTGATGTAGTAAAAACGTTTGTCTGTCTCAGTTAAATGATCAGATAGCTGTGTAATTATGTGTTGGAGAAATATGGTACCGATGTGTAAAGTTGTATAAGCAAATACCATATTAGCTAGGGTTCCTTGTGGTTGCCACACACATGGTACACAAAGTAAGCGTGTACCCCCCTGAGGATTAATGTAATTATACCCTCAGGTGTTACAGATTACACCAATGGAATGAAATATATCACGGAAAACTTTCTCTGTAATTCAAAAATCTTTAAAAATATATGTTTTAAGTATAAAATTGATCACTCAAATACGTGTACTGTAGCGCTAAACTGTGCGTCTTGTAACATAATCTCTGTGGAAGTGTCGTAGTTATCGTCCTCCGAAAGCTAAGTTCTGCAGAAGTCAATGTACTTACCTCATGATAAACAAAAGTGAAATGCTTTGCGTATAGATATCGTAGTTATTATGCTTATTGGCGTGATGAAGAAAGTACTGTACAGTAACGTATTGTTGTGCCATGGAAATGGCTGTCTCCTTGTTGCTATACCACACAAGTTACTAATAAAACATGTTTTGCTTTCCAGAAGAATTCAGAAAAACTGTGCAGATATAAAGCAGATACACCGCAAAAGCAACATTGTAAATTGCCACTCATTAGTACCGTCGTGATAAAATCGTGTAGCTGTCACATAAACTAACCACTGTGTCATCTGGTATCTCACTGAAAGTATTTTAAATCCCAAATGTATTTTCAAGTAAACCAAAATGTTGCATTAAAGTCCCATTAGCAGTACTGGTAAATGTTCTAATCGTGCAACTAACAAGCAAGAATGTACACACACAGTAACACTGTGACGTCTGTTCACTATAACAATGCATTCGTCATTTCTGTTTCAATAAGTTCTCTTGGTTCTTGACTGGATATTTAACTTCAAACATTGTTGCATGTTAACAGATTCTAAGTCTGACAAGCATACTAGTAATGTAAAGTGAAAAGTTTTATGGCAATGACAAAGTTAAAAAGCATATTATCTTTCAATAAACGGTTTTACATGTGAAATGTGGTGTAAACCTTTGCTCTTCTCAGTACGCAGAGTTTCAACTTGAATGCAATTATCATGCGGTATTCGTCCGTAAAGAATACTGGAATTTTGCTCAAGGTTAACGTCAATGTTATTTTTCCCTGAGCCAGCGGGCGCACGCGGCTGCCTGCTGTGCGAGTCATTGTCTGTCTCTTTGTTGGCGCGCTCCGTTATTGGGATTAGGAGACCTAACTTCTACAAATTCACCGTGACGAGAATCCCGCCAGTTCTGATGCAATTCAGCTCTGTCGTTACGAATATACCGCCTGTCGTCATGTCGGTAGATTCCATAGTTTCTTCCTTGTCCGTCATGTGGTGGAGAATTTCTCCCTGAATCGTAACTGTGCGCCGAACTGTTGCATCTGAAGCTATTCTGCCTCCCTTGATAATAATAGTTCTGATTACCATATTATCTGTTTCTATGGTTATCTCTGTCATATTCATTACTACAGAAATACGATATTTCTCTGTAACTGTTATTACTCTGCCAGTGGTTGTCATATGGGTGGCGTCTGTTTTGGTCACGATTTGCTTTGTAAGAATAGACTTGTCGTGTCCAGTTATTGTTTCTGTCGTCATGGAATTGTGACGGATGTGACCTGTAGTTATTGTTTTCCTGTTTTCGCATCCCGCGACTGTCTGTGTCAATTTCTAATTCTTGTAAGAGTCCCTGAAAAGCTTCAATGTCGTCTTTGCAACGTCCTGCTAAAATAATATGTCATAAATGTTCAGGCAGTTTGATTAAGCAAATGCGGATGAGTTCTGAGGGGCTGTATGGGTTTGACAGGTACTGATTCTTGTGCAACATGTCTTCAAAATATTTCACAATACTGGAGAATTCAGATTGTTCGAAATGTTTCATCATTATGATACCATGTTTTACTCGGTCTTGTGTGGCTTGAGACCAATATGCTGAGAGGAAGGCATGGTAAAATTCTCCTTCACTGTGGCAATCGTGAATGACCGATCGCATTCTTACAGCTGGTTCATTCTCTAAATAGCCACACATAAATTCTAATCTGTGTTCTAATGACCAGTTGGGAGGAAAACAATGAGAGAATTGATGGAGCCATGCTTGTGGATGAATGTCGTTGCCAGAATTTTTAAATGTTTTGAATTCACGTGTAGTCATGAACAGCTTATAGTCAAAATCATCATGTCGGCGAGTCGCATGTCGGTCATTGTTACGTCATGTCGGCTGTTCAATCTCAAAATTCGGTGCACATTGCCAGTTTCTTTCATAATTTCCGAAATGCGCTGTGTTATTATTTTGTGGCTGTTCCGTATTTCTATGTCCCTCTTCCCGTGTTGGAGCGCGAGTGTCCTCTGAAATACGTAATTCTTGTATTACCTGTGTCAGCTGATCTTGTACTTCCCGGATTTCTCTTTGGTGTTGTGTATTAATTTGATTCTGATTTTGTTTGAATTTCCTAATTTGTTCGTACTCTTCTGTGTCATTAAAGACTACCGGTCTTGCGTCAATCAGATTATCATCTACTTTCGTAGATAAATTAGTGAACTGATCCAAAAGTTCGGCTACTTTCTCCGATAGTGTACTTATTTCCTCAGTGTGTTTTTCTGAACCAAGTTTCAGAGTATCTACTGTGTCCTTAAAGTTTTCCTGAGTTTTTGCAAGTTGCGTAACCGAATCGGTAGATGCAACTGAGTCAAATTTAGCTTGCAAGGTCTCATGATTTTCATGAACAATAATTTGCAGTTCTTTTATGGCTGCTTCGTGATTCTGTAATGCATTTTTATGCCGCGAAAAAATAGGTTGAAAATGCTCACAAATTTGAGTTTTTACGTCATTACAGACTTTTTGACATTTCGATTCAATGTTATGTAACTCAGTAGTTAAATCTTCACGTGTTTGTTCAAGCGTGGTGTGAAGTTTTTGTTCCATTGTGTCCAACTTTTTAAGATTTTGTTCCACTGTGTGTAACTGTTGCTGTGTTTGTCTCTGATTTTGTTCCATTTGTTGCATTAATTGCAATAATAATGTATTAGTGTCTGGAATCTGTTTCTCTATGCATTTTGGCAGTGTATTTTCACCGGCAACATTCACATTTTGACAAGCAGAATATGTGTCTTGACTCATTTGAGAAAACGGTGAGGACCCAAAACCTGAATCTACAGTATTTGCGAGATTGTTTCCTGTCATTGCGGATTCCTGAGGCGAGCTGTTGCCGACCGATCGATCGATAATGCTTCCCTGTTCACTACCTGTTTCACTGTCTACACCATTGTTTGCCGCCCGCTCCATTTCCCTATGCGCAATTACCAAATTACTACTTTGAACATTAGTTAATTCATTACTCTGCGGCCCTAACACACTGCCTTCGTCTTCACTGTCATTTCTCAGTTTACTTTGGAGCCTAGTATTACGTTTTTCACACGCCATAATTGTCACAATATTTCACACGATAACACAGAAAAGCACAATTTGAAGAGCCAAAATAAGAGAACACATTAACATAGCACTGAAAATAATATCTAGTTAATTGCAGCTGCGAAATACTTGGTGCAAATCTACATGCATGCCACAACTGTTTTACTGTACAACAATGAAAGACTGCAACTACAAAGGAGATTTTCTCTACAATTACGCGCTAGCAATAAACAAAATCTACACTAATTACACAAACTACAAGAAAAAAATCAGAAGATTTCAGTGAGGTATCCTCGTCTAAGGGTCGACATATGAAACTTCCCTTTGAGCAATTTATACACGACTGTGCTTAAACTGACACACAATATTTTGTTAGCGCAACGCAATCTGACTTTCAAAATTCCCTACAAAAGAATGGCCCTGACTAACATTAAACTATACCTTTCACAAATCACTTACCTCACAAAAATCTTCGCTGCTCAAGCTACTGCAATACAGCGAGCGCCACTACTGCCAGCTAAATAAAAGATTCAAACTATGGAAGGCACTAACTACTGATAGGGATAGTTAGCAAATGAAAGATATTAATAGAGAACAAACAATGTATTTACCTTGGTATCATCATATATAAATATAGCAGTTCATGACAAATTTCAAAACTCCGCCCTCTCTCTCATCACATCCACCACTGCTGGCGGCTCACCTCCAACTGCGCAACGCTACGCGCTGTTCACATCCAGCTGCCTAACACTACAATGGCGAGTATTACAACAATGCAAAGCAGCCACAGACTGCACACAGCACAGCCAGTGATTTTCATACAGAGGTGGCGTTACCAATAAAAAAACCTAAACAGCCTAACAGCCTACTTACAGAAGCACAATCAACATTACCCTCTGACACTACACTCCTTTTCTCTATAGGCAGACAATAGCAAAAACACCCTGTGTGCGCTTTAGCTTCTACAGAACAAATGATTTTGGTTAGGAGTGGACCCTTATTCTACGACAGAGCACAACGCTGTTTAGCTGTACACAAATTGTTTTTAGTCGACATAAAAGTTTTCTGGGTTTTTTACCGCGTCTTAATGAAAAAATGCTACTGCTGCTATAGAAAAACCAACGTTTCGGCCAGCGGCCTTCTTCTGTCCGCTGCAATCGTGGCCGAAACGTTGGTTTTTCTATAGCAGCAGTAGCTGTTTTTAACATTATTACGCGGTACCAAACCCAGAAAACTTTTATGTCGACTGACTCTGGCCGCGGAAGCCTACGCAATTAAATTCTTTTTAATTCAAGATTACTGTCAAAGAAGAACACGAATTTACATAGGCTGTAACGTGACAATGTTAGCACATTTGTCAAGATAACGCATTTCGTCCAGTTTAATCGAAATAACTCGGAACACAACAATATCAAATTTTAACCAGAATGTTCTCTGCAAAATTATTCTTACTACTACATCGGGAATTTGGCCAATTTTACGACATATCATCCCATAACGGTTCTAAGTTCGCTACTTTTTAGGATGACAATGAAGTCTACGGAGGATGGTTAGTTTTTCTGACTAGCTGAGCAAAAGATTACACAAATTTGCCCGAGTTCACAGTGGACGCAAGCTGGTGAACCAACACGTTTACGCCTCTGCTAGCAGTATTTACCTTAGCTGCAATGAGCTATCGGCTGCATGGGTGCTCTCGTCCTCTGAAAGTAATGTAAAAGCGAATCAAAATCTTTGCTGGCTATGTCAGTAGAAACTGTCCTATGTTTCTCGTTAGGTGAGAAAACATGCCCTCATCCCTAGTCTTGAAATATGGCGATATACACGTCCATGGATGGAGCAGCATGCATATTACAATGCCTTCTCAGTTCTCGCAAGAACAATTAACTACATAGCTGTTTCGTTTTTCCGCTATTGGAGCTCAACGATGCTACAGCTAATATCTAGCTGAATGACAGCCAAAGTGAACGCAGTGTTCACACATAATTTCTCCTTTGCATCGTACAGAGCATGATGCGTCCCGTTCTGCACTTGACGCTGGTTCAGAATAGAGTCTCCAAAATTTTCGGTCTTGTGTCCCTAGTAGCAAAACGGTCCCCCATCTGGATCTTTTGGGCTTCACGTCATGGATTTTTCTAACCAATAGGAGTGTTTCTTTCATCTTGTGGAAACTATCTCTGCCAATCGCAAAGGGCTTACTATCAAACTACGTCGAAATTGCGGCACTTTACTCCTTCCTAGTTCATTTCAGTCAATCGGATATTTTGTGCCCGCTCCAGACGCCTAAAAGTTACATGCGTACATCACTTCCATACCACACGCCGTGCACGTGATCAACTTCGTCACTGGTTTGTTCATATCCATCTGGAAATTCCCGAATGCATTATTCTAATGATTCTTTCCGTACCATGCCGCTGGCCCGCTACCTGCTCTGCTCGATGAGTCAGCCGGCGTGTCCATTGTCCCTCGCCATAGGTCAGTTTGCGAGTGCTCTGTTGCATGACGTCGCACCTCGCATGTGTCCCAAACTAAAACGTTACCTCTAACAGCTTTTCTCTTCTCTTGGTCACTGGCATGCAGGATTTAGGTTCAGTGTGTTAATACCGTCGACTGAGTGTCATCACTTTGCATTGCTTGCTGTACATTTTAATAGGCATATCGGCTTATTTTCACCTAAGTATGTCATGTTACATATTCACCTTCCTGTTATAATGTATAAAATGTCTCATGTAAAGTGATAAACTAGACATTCATTCAATCTGTCACCTTACAACCCGTAAACAATTAGTTAACCTAAGGTTACTTGATAACTAATGATTTGTAATGGGATGTAAGATCGTGTGCAATGGTGGTAATTACTGTTTTATCAATGTAAAAAAAAAGGTAAAATGTGTGTTGCTAGCTGGTGACCAAGCTACTGTTGTGACTGAGGGCAGAGTGGAACCTTTCTTCACCGCGACACTAGGAGGAGGAATGTGATGTATCCATTGCCGCCCCTAGTTTTGCACCTAGTTAATGCCCTCACTACCCATTTTACGTAAACAGAGTGAACCTGGAGCCGGCTTTCAGGAACTGGAACACGGAATAAAACTCATCTCTGTCCGTGATTGAAGCCAGAATCACCAGGTCAGCGCTCTATCCTCTTGTTCTCCACCACCAGTTAATTAACTACTTTTCATCATGATCATCTTTCCAACTTTCCATTCAAATTTTCTTCAGTTTATTAAATAACCTAATTCTATCTTTTGTGAGCGATGGTCAAGTGCTGTTGGATGATCTTTCACCGATCAGCCATACTAGCGTGACCACCTGTCGAAAGAATGTCCAACCACCTATTGTTGCTCCGACCGCTGCGAGACAGGCTGGAAGAGAATGAGTGAGGTCCTGGGAGATACCGATGTGGATGTAAAGCCACATCGACTCCAGTACCATACCCATTTGCGCTAGGCTTCTCAACTGAGGATCCATGAAGCGAACAGCGCGACTGAGATGGTCCCATAGATTCCGGAATGTGTTTAAATCTTGGGAGTTTGGTGGCCAGAGCAGTACGTAAACTCATCTTGGTGTTTTCTGAACTACTTAAGTACAATGGAATCTCTTTGACACCTTGTAATGCCTATTGGTAGAGGCTGTCGTGCTGAGGAAGGAGCAAACTGTATGTAGAATCGATATGGTCAACAAGGATAGACGAGATCACCCAGGGAATGTCACAAGGCCATTCCCCAGACCACATCCCTCCCTCATGTGGCCTGAACATTTCCGACGATTATTACAGGGCCCTATACACCAACGGCCAACTGTCCGATGGAGCATGAAACGTGATTCATCTGAAAAGGCCATCTGTCGCTACTCAGGGGACGTCGAGTTGCGATAAGGCGTGCAATTCCAGCCTTCATCACGGGTGAACAGCAGTCAGCGTGGGCACATGAACCAGGCACCTGCTGCAGAGGCCCATAAGCACCAACATTCGTTGAGCCGTAGTTGAAGAGAATCCGTTGGTAGCTCTTTGGGCATCTTGCTTGTCAGCTGCTGAAAAGTTGCTCATCTATTCGCGGCTGTCGTTTACCCCTGTCATGTATGGACCGTGGTGCACCACAGTGGCCTCTGTGTCAGTTTTGGGTATCGTTATCCGGTCATGCAACGTATACTTTAACCATGGCAACACCCGAACTATTTGCAGAATTAGCGATTTCGGAAACGGAAGTAATTATTTTTGTAAAAAAACTGTATATTTCCAGTAAGATCTTATGGGACCAACTTGCTTAGGTCATCGGTCCCTAAGCTTACACACTACTTAATCTAACTTAAACTAACTTACGCTATGGACAACACACAAAGCCATTATTTTTGTAAATACCAAGGCAACTCAGCCCTTTAATTTTCACTACTTAATAAACTGTTACACCTGGAGGGTGCGTCGTCGAATGTGTTACTCATTGGGTATTGTCATTTGAGACTGAAAAATTCTGTATCTTTAATCCTTATTGGTTTTTGTTATTTTATGCGTCGTACTCATTGCTATTAAGTCTGGTTCAAACTTTCACAGTCTCTCACTCTAAAAAATCCTCACGGTGTGACTCCCTGATTTACTTAGTACCCTCTTAATACATACTTCATAGTTGGATGCAACAACAGTAGATGCAGTTACATCTTATTTCTACCGATCCCTGTTGCATACCCAGATTAAACACATTTATGTACAGTTGCAGTTTATTGAACAACAATTTTATTCTCTCTGTTATCTGTAGCTCATAATTTATCATCCCATTATCAAACAAAACACATACAGCTAACCTATCCTAAGATGTAAAAATTCCATAATAAATGTACCCCAAAAGTATACACATAACCACAAGAAACATACAAGTTTAAACTTTTAAATAAACATAGTACATAGACAATAAAATCACCCTCGAAATGTTAACCTAAAATATACATGGAAATATGATGTCCAACATATTTAACCTAAGTAAAAACAAAATTATCCAGTTTATCTGTACCACTTCAATTCATCAAGTTAAGTGACAGGAGGGATTAAACGAATTTGTACTTTTAATAGTAGCAAGACGTTGGTTTCACTCGTAAGTGTCAGAAACGAGTAAACATTTCAACAGTGCAGAAGCACTAACGTTTACCAATTAGTCTGTAGGCACTCAAGTAGCCGACATTTCACAGATCTTTAGACATATTCTACTGTATACAGATCCTTTGTCCCAGCACAAATTTATATAACCAGTTTATACCCAGTTTGATAAACGTGACTTCCTTTTGAGGCACCCCTATCTGACTACATTTGAACTGTTCAGAAGAAATAGATTGATTGCTTCAGCAGGTTTTAAAATTGACAAGTGCTAAATAAAACTAGTTTCAGTAACCTTGTGTATATGTAGCTTACACTCTAAGTAATACGCCTTCAGTTATTTTACTAGAATGTCACTAAGATATGTACTTAATAATAAACAACTTCACCCAATAAGAGATGTCTTTACTCTCCACAACAAAAGTTTTGCTTCGTAACTTAACATTGTTAATTACTCCCTGAAGAATCTCATTCCCAATAAATTACATCGAACAAGTTATTAGAAGGTAGCGTATCCTAATACAGTCGTTTATACACCAGGTCACTAATTACAGTTAGAGACTGAAGTATTCAGATTTTCAGTAGTCGTGCATCTGTGATGCGATTTCTTATATAATCTCAACTTATGCTGCACTGATTTTATTACCACGTAAAAATATGTTTACCTTCGGAAGGTTCCTTCTTGACCTTTTATGTCTCACTTAACAACAAATTTAACGCAAAACAGGAATACTCTCCTTGGTATCACTTCAAGCACATTATTAAATTGTGCTGTCTTAATGTTACACGGTCTTCCTGGCACAGAGAAGGATGATATTGCTGACTGAATTAACAAAAATAACTCCTCATTTCCCTCTCACCATGTCCTGATGCGCAATATTTTCATCAGACAAATAAATTACTGTATTACATATTTCCCGAGAAGACGAGGCATATTTTATCCAAATATAATATTGCTTTCCAGCTGGTGATGATAATATGCGAAATAATTTAGCAATTGATCAGTCAAATATTCTACACCAGTAATATCAACGGTATAGTCGTTAATACGTTGTTGACATCGTATTAAACTATATCTTTATTTATGACTTTTCTTTACTTTGATTTCGTTTATGGTCTTCTCTTTTTTAAGGTATTTTACTTAGCATTCAATGATGACTTTAACATAAGCTAAATAGTCGCAGTTACCTTGCCTTAAAGCACTCAATACGAAATTACTGATGGATTGTTACCACTCTTAATAGCCCTGTAAATTCTTTGGAATGATTTTTAGTTGTAAGTAATTTTTATCAAAGACAATTAGAATCTCTAAATCATTGGCTTATCTGGATAATTTTTAGCTTTAAACTGAGCACGAATAAAACACCACATTTCTTCAACACATATTATTTTCTTACTTTTCCTTTCCTTTTTAAGATAAGAGCTTTTCACTGGCTACTTTTATTATACTCCTTTCACTTAAGCTAACTGGGTGTAAAATCAGACAATAGCCTTAATTCATGAAAGGCAAAATGCTACATACGTCGAAGGTCAATGGGGAACAGTGCTACTAACAGACTCACCTATTGGGATGTAAACAGATATTGTGATTACTTAGATTTTTTCGGCTGAATGGTTGTTGATGCTCTTCACGGGTAAGCGGCGGGATTTCATCATCATGACGGTCCAACTGGCCGCAATCTTCAGGTGTGTTTGCAGGTGTACAATCACGGTGGAAGTAGGTACTATCAGATGCGGCGACTCCTTTATGTCCGTCACTGCACGTGCACGAGAAGTGAAAGGGCTGCCCTCTGCGAAGTTAAAATTTGCAGAGCCGCTGGCGGTAGAAACTAATAAAAGCGAAGAATCTCAAATTAAGATACAACCAGTCGAAAACCGGACAATTGTTGTTTTATATCTGGTAAAATAGGATGCCACATCTTGCATGAAGGAAAGCCTTTATCTCTATTAATCATGTCATCGGATCCTTTAAGTACACAATCCCAATAACTGGAAGGCGGAACAATAATTTGATTCCCTTTAAATGAAATATTATACCCTTCGTTGAGAAAATGTTCCGTCATCGACGTAATCTCACCTGATGCTGGCGGCCAGTAGGAACGTCGAAACATCGTGTCGTCAGGACGATTGAAATCCGGCCACATATCCGTGTAGCGCATCAACAAGAGATGTTTCCTCAGACGCCTTTTTTATAATCGGGAAATATTTAACAAACTTTCACACTTCATGCGTCGGCTCCCGTTCAGCTGGACCCCAAAGAAAATTGTACAAAAGTTCGGTCTCTGGACTCAGATATGTTTCGAAGAAAATGATGCTACCATTTTTCAGTTTATGTTTCTAAGGGCTCATTATCTTGTTCCTTTCCTACAGAGACTAGTATCTTGTTCATTATTTGGGAGGTATCCAATTTTCTAACGATTATCAGCTTTGGAAATTACAAAGGAGTCTGCTGCTAATCAGCAGATAAGACGTCTGAGTCGACTCCGCGTACACACGGCTACTTTCAACCATACAAAAAAAAAAAAAAAAAAACAGAAAGAACTGAATTCATCTGAGGATTACGCACGGCTCTATTATTGCTTGTCTGCCGAACAGTATTGGAACTCCGCTGACTATTAATATCCTCCAACAAATTGCGCCTTCACTACGTTTACAAAAATGAAATGTTCGGGGTTAATGACAACCAATCCAGAGAAACATAATGGCGTAAAAACCGCTCTCTACAAGACATACTATAGTCGCTGTACTGTCAATTGAGAGCATTTGCAAAAACACCAAAATTGTCTGTAGGGCCTGGGCACTAGTTTAACGGGAACTAGACCATGACTAACTCCTCTCCGTGATAGAGCCAAATGTCAAATCGAACTTTTAACATATTCAACGTGAAGTTGTACGCATACCCCTCCAAAGAGCAGTTAACTCTCGACACCAGTTAATGTCACGTATACAAGTAACTCGTGACCCATTAAAAATGTTTTTCTCTTTATAGGCTTGATCAGCCTATCCATAACAATTCATCCTCTCAGGTAGCACAACCGAATACTGATTCTGACCTATTGCTGCATATTAATGATGCCAAATCCATACTACGTCTTCAAATATTACACACTTACGAGCTTACAATTATCTTCAACCAGTAACCCCAGATATAAAATTTTCATCCACCGTGACCAGACCTTCTACAAAGTATTTCATTATTTATTTCCCCCTGCCATTATTTTGTCGATAGCTATTCTGAGTCCTACGTCTGTCCAGATTCAATGCCCAAGTTATATCCCAGTTTCCTAAATTCTGTACCAGCTGTTTCCCTTTGTTCATTTGAAACTTACATGGCCGTTTCACATGAGTAAATGACTTCAATTCCTCTGTCAAACCCCTCACTTCGGATATTTCTTTCCCATACTTTGGTTCATCACGAATTCATCAGAAATTCTGATATGTTTAAGCTGCCCCCAGTCTCTATCCAGAAATGTTGTCCATAAGACTACATAAGGAAAAATTTTATATGCACTTTTATTTTCCTTCGTCCTCTCAGAACTCACCATCTATCATACTTCTCATTCATACAAGCCTCTATATGAGCTCGAAGCCCTCTAACTCTACCTCCGTGGTCATTTACGAGGTGTACGTAGAAGGAAGCAACAATTTAGTTGGCCGCTTTAAGAACGTTAGCTTTCGAAATATTAACATTAAAGCACAGTACGATAAACACCGCCTCTCCTGTGGCGCCTGCCACTACAATTGGTGCCTGTTTCACGTTTGCTGAACAAACCAAGGACGAAAAGTACTGATTTTCTTCCAAAATTCTCTATTTTCTCTATCAATCCAGTCAGATAAGACCATATCAAATATCTGTCGAATGAGAGTGTTGTAAGCTACTTCCTTGCTGGATAGACTAAACTTAATGAGAGTCTTACAACTGACCTCTGGCAACCCGTGTTCCTCTGATTAGAATTATGTCGTTGTTCCGCGTTAATTGCTTCGTGCGCGTATTCCAAGTTATTTACTGGATGTGATTTCTGCCAGTGGTAGTCCGGTAATCGTGCAGTTATATGAGAACAATATAGCTTTCGGCATTTCGCTATATTTTCTATAGCTGGGAGTTGCCTACGTGCAACAGCATAATTGTCGAATAATTTAATGGAGTTACCGCTCTTATCCATAGGGTCATTCATACATTTAGCGAACATCTGTGCTCTATAACATACCCTGTGGGTACTTTCGAAGATTTCTCTCAGTTAATAAAGGCTTGTTTCTATTTTGCAAGAACTTTTCCATATAGTCACACCGCTGGCCTGATTTCTGAATTCTGTTCAATAGGTGACTTCGCGAAACTGTATCGAACGTCTTCCAGAAGAAAGTTACCGTAACAAATGTTACAGTCGAGAGGACAAGAGGGGAGGTATAAAGAATACTTAGAATATCAGTCAAATGTGAAAACGCGGTAGTACGTACTGTAACACTTGAAATGCAGAACAAGAGGAAATTCAAAACATAGTGAATGCCACGAGAAAACGTGCTCCGCGATCTCAATTAAGTTTATGCCTATTCACTAGTCTGAATCACAACGGCAGCTCAGGCAGGAAAGTTAGAACACCGATGAGGGAGGAATCTGTTCATGCTTGGGGAAAATACATACCCTGACCTTGTCATGACAATTGGCGTGGTGTGAAAACGCAGTCTCTTTGAAAGTATTGTAATATCTGAGAGAATTCTCTCCATTTAAGATTGTAATAATAAAAAATGAAGTTAAAGATACCAGATATATACTTAAGCGCAAAAAAAAAAAAATAGTATAGGCATGCGCATTCAAATACAGAGATATGCCAACAGGCAGAAGACGGCGCTGCGGTCTGCAGCGCCTATATAAGACAAGTGTCTGGCGCTGTTGTTAGATCGGAATGACAGGTCATCAAGATTTAAGTGAGTTTCAACGTGGTGTTACAGTCGGCGCACGAGCTGCAGGACACGGCATCTCCAAGGTAGCGACGAAGTGGGGATTTTCCCGTACGACCGTTTCACGAGTGTACCGTGAATGTCAGGAATCCGGTAAAAATCAAACTTCCCACGCAGCTGCGGTCGGAAAAAAACCCTGCAAGAACGGGACGAGCAATCACTGAAGAGAATCGTCCAACATGACAGAAAAGCGACGCTTCGGCAAACTGCTGCAGACAACTTCTGACAAGTGTCAGCGTGCGTATCATTCAATGAAACAACATCGATATGGCCTTTCTGAGCCGAAGGTCCACTCCTGTAATCTTGATGACAGCACGACATAAAGCTGTACGCCTCGCCTGGGCCCTTCAACACTGATATTGCACTATTGATGACTGGAAACATTTAGTCTGGTGGACGAGTCTCGTTTCAAACTGCATCGAGCGGATGGACATGTACCGGTATGAAGGCAACCTCATGAATTCATGGACCCTGCATGTCAGCGGGGGCTGTTCAAGCCGGTGGAGGCTCTGTAATAGTGTGGGACGTGTGCAGTTGGAGCGATAATGGGACCCCAGACACGACTCTGACAGGTGACACGTACGTAAGCATCCTGTCTGATCACCTGTATGTATTCATGTCAGTCATACATCCCGACGGACTTGGGCAATTCCAGAAGGTCAATGTGACACCCCACGAGTCCAGGATTGCTACAGAGTGCTCCAGGAACACTCCTATGAGCTTAAAGAGGTCCGCTGGCCACCAAACCCCCAGAGTCATGAACATTGTTATTCATATCTAAGACGCCTTTCAATGTGCTTTTCAGAAGAGATCTCCACCCTCTCTTGCTCTTACGGATTTATGGACAGTCGTGCAGGATTCAAGATGTCAGTTCCCTCGAGCAATACTTCAGACATATTCGAGTCATTGCCATGTCGTGCTGCGGCACCTCTGCGTGCCTGCGGGTGCCCTTCACGGTATTAGGCTGGTGTAATAGTTTCTTTGGCTCTTCAGTGCACAACGTACGGCGGTCGGCAGCGGACACACACACACACACACACACACACACACACACACACACACACACACACACACACACACACACACACACTCATAATGGCAAAAAAATTAAGTATAAAGGAATACAGTGACCAAATACGCGAAAGCTGCCATCACAGTAGGAGTTTTCACTTCATTTCTTCCTATCTCAATAAACGGCTTGGAATAACCCTCCTTTCCAGAGAGAGACATAACGGATCTGACGTAGTAATACTTGAATTCGTTTCCATTGCAGTTTATTTTCTGCGAACACCACTATTTCATAAATAATAATTTTTGCTGTATAGTGTACAACTTTGTGGAAATGTTGAACCGATTACCCAGTGTTTAGCCACTGAATCTCTGCAGATTGCGTAACTGAGGCAAGTCATGGGTAACAGCGAGGCATATACCTAGTCGGACGTGATAAACAGCCTAAAATCCACATGCAGGCTGACCGGCACACGGCCCCACCGAGTTATGCGCGTAGAGGATCCCATCCGGGGCCAGCATGTCTGCCCGAATCCCTCAAATGTCAGCTATCCAGGCGGGTACTGTGTCCTTGATAGCAAACATATTTATACTGAGTTTACAGACCGTGTGGCGACTGCGCTTTGTTCTTACTAAACTGTGATGATCGCAAAGTTCTGTAGGCAGTAGCAACTTGGCGTCTTCACTCACGTTGTCTCTCTCAGCGTAGTGATATGCAAAGCGCCGATTCTCGATCAGGCAATGTTGTCTGCAATGGATTGGTGCTAAGCATGACTCACGTGTGTTAGCTTAGGCAGATCATTAAGCGACGAGTCGAAATGTCAAAATGGATGTCAGTTACTCTATTCATAACGTTCAAGTTGGTTAAACAAACAGATCAGCAAGACCCAACGGTACCACGAGTTGCTCTGAGGATGACCGACGCATCATTGGGCGAAATGTTATAAACAGAAAAGCTTCATGAACCATGACCACCTCTCATGAAAGCCTTTATTCTATTATAAATTAACGAATTAATAATTATAAAATTATGTGCGCAGAATGGTCTACGCTAGCCAGTATCATCGATCATACTTTTCTAGTGCACTACTGAAAAATTTGCGAAAGTGTTTAGCTCTTCAACCATGAGTAATAGAGCTACCAATCAACATACCGGCAGCCTTTACTTATTACGATACATTTTTGAGACACAAATACGGTAGTAATACGTGACTTAAACAGTAAGTGTTTGTTGCTGATGTATTTTTTGAAAAAAAAAGAGGAAATAACCTTGACATAACCACTGTATTGTTAAGATGCTTATGTATTTTTGCTGACATTTTAGATTTTGAGTTAATATTATGACACTCGACGAGCATCGTGTGCTTTGTAAAACAATTTGTATGTGGAAATATTTGAGTGTTCATTCTGCCTTTCACCAAGTGTAGGCCTAAAAACCAAATGTCAACCACATGATTATTTAGCCACATCTGTTTTGTAGCAGTTTAGATCTGGTAAAGTATTAGTGCTCTAATTTGAGAGTCCACAACCAAGATTAGATTTCGGTTATCATGTACAGAGTGTTCATTTTAACTGAATACATTGAAATACCTCGAAAACTACACATTGAATAAATAATTCATATTTGTTTCTCTCAGACGTTGACAACCAACGATACCACACCCGACCCACCACCCCATCCGTGCCTGGGTGGCGGGGAGCAACTTTAAAATCTTCAATGGGAACTGCAGTTTTTTTACTAAAATTTACTATTCTACGGCAATATATACATACGTTTTGTCTGAAGCATTTTCTTCGTTTCGCCACAGATGGCGCTGTAAATCGGTGGACTCGAAATGGGTAGCCATTCGGAATTTATGACATACTATTCAATGGCCCCTGAATATCCAATGATACGTGGGACCCCACCTCCACGCTGCGAGGATAGAACAGGCCAGCATTTCATAACCTCTAATTGGAAACCCCATTCGCAAGACCCTACGACATAATTGAAAGGGGACTACTCGAAGCGCCACTACGTCTGTATACCGAACTTCGTCGAATCAGACAGTACACTGTGAGCAGAGCTCACTTATTGTACAAACGTAGAACGGAAGTCGGTCTAAGCCTCACCTTATTTGCGCAGTGTTTATTCTCTGCACACCTACCCACCATTTGGAGAACAGACGTGCAAATGGACGATGAGTGCTGCAACCACAGAAAAAGGAATAGAAATGACTCTCATTTCTGGAGAATGTAGGAGAAATGTTGAGACTGCTGTTGCCTTGTGTTCCGAGCGTTTTCCAGAGAAGACTCACTCTCGTTCGTTCTTTAACAAGGTTATGAACGCCTTTATGTGTGATGGCAGCTTACATACCAGCAAAAGGGAACGAAGCAAACGTGTTACAGGAGAAGCTAATGAAATAGCTGTACTAACGGCAGTGCACCACACCCCACGGGTAAGCGCCCGGCAATTAACATCACTATTCCGGGATGTCTGTAGGTAGCACTGTCACAATACTTCATCATCATAAGTATCATCCATAGCAAGTGGCTCTGCATCAAGAACTTCATGGCGCTGATTTCCAAAACCGCGTAGTGTTTTGTGGATGGGAAAGTCAACAAATGCAAACGGCCCCCACGTTCTTTGCGAGGTGCTATTTTTCCAATGAGTCTACATTCACAAACCATGGCACCTTTAACCGTCATAAAATGCATTACTGGACTGTAGACAATCCCCACTGGTTACGGCTAGCTAACCTCAACCTCCTTGGTTGGTTGACATATGATGTGGCTACACAGGGAGCAAACTCACTGGTCCGTATTTTATCGTTGGAACGTCGATGGACGAAAATATCGAACACTTAAGGAACAGGAACCATCGTTACTACTGCAGGACGTTGCCCTGGAGGTGGGACAACATATGTGGTTTCAGCATGATGGTTGCCCAGCGCATTACGCAATTGAGGCACGGAAGGTATTAAGTCGTGTTTACGCAGGTCGGTGGATCGACAGAGGTGGCCTTATTAATTGGTCGCCTAGGTCGGCGGATTTGAATGCCAGATTTATTTCTGTAAGCATATTTAAACGATAAGGTGTACCAGCAAGTGCAAACAGGCCGTGAAAACTTGGTCGACCGCAACAGAAACGCCTGTGCTGACGTTCACTTAGATATGCTTCTGTCCTGGGTATGGTCATTAGAGAAGCAGGTCACTAAGTGTAATGATTTTGAAGAATAAGTGCTATCTGTAATATCATTATTTTATTTTTCTACCGGTTTCGCTTCTACACCGTCATTAACTGCAGCTGCACAACATACAAAAGTGGACTTCCTTTTTATTTCGTGAATGGTTACACATAGCAAAATGCTGTTTTTGGCAAATGTTAGAGCGTCGAGGGTCTAACAACCCTACCACAACAAAGGCCAAAAATTAATTATGATTGTACTGTTGCTCACGCTGCTAAATATTGCATTTTTGGGCAACAAAAAAGTTACATTATGTAGCAGGTATCATTAGAGTACAGATAATAAAGTTATTTCTTGAAATAAAGGATAAACTAGGCACTCATTTTTTCTTGTTTCCCACGCTGGTCTCGTTGTGAACTCATGGCTCAATCGTCGAAAATCTAGGTAGTGATGATTCCAAGCTCGGATGCAAAGAGGCCTAGGTGTTATTCTGCGATATTCAAAAATTCTACAGATGCGCTTCACAAACCATTCTTGAAGATTAAACTTTTGCAAGTTAGGACAATGGTGATGTAAAACAGTAATCAGCACCCCGAATTTAAGTTACACTTCTTTTTTATTACTTTTGTTGCAACATCACTTCACAATACAAACATACTTGAAAATATCTTCCTCACTGTTAAAGTTCACATTTCATAAACTGACTACAATTTGCGTCTTTTCAACATGACGATCAAGACTTGACTCTCTAATAACTGCTTACGCGCCCAAAAATCCGAGTTACAAGTACGTCAAAGATCATAGTGACAAAAGAAAGAATACACATAAGAATAATATCATTGCAATATAAACATATCGATGTATCAAAGTACCTCTACATTAATGAAATCCAATCTGAATATTGTCACAGAAATATGTTAACTATTTTGCAGAAACACAGTAGAATATTGCTGGTATCGAGAGGTTGAGGTGAGGTGCTGTAATGGTTACGTAATTCATATACCATTACAAGGGGCACGTATGTTTTGGTTTAGTTAATGTTTTTAGCACTAGTATCGACGGAGATATTGAGACAAGTCCCGTTTTTAAATGGAACCGTATACCTTTTGTAACTGTTTTCGATACCCATTGAGAAGACAACTACAGTGATACAGCGTTTGTTAATGTTCACGTTGAAACTTTCAGTTAAAAAATTCAGATATTTCCTAGAATATGACAGCACGGTGGCAGTAAACGGCATTTGCGGTTCGAACACTGACAAGCAGGCGTCTCGGAAGAAGCTGCGTAGTTGTAAATCTTAAGATAGACCTGCGCTACGACAATAAAGCTTTATTTCCCCTAGAACCAACTTACGACTTAGAAGCAGGTTCACCTACGAAGTGTGCATATGGAAATACAAAATAGACTAAAATCTAGTGAATCACGGAGGGCTTAGGAAAACTATTTCACATTCGTGTATCCCCCAGATTTACGTGAGTTGAAACAGAGTAATCAACTTCACGTTTATCAAAAATAAAGAGGTTTTACACGCTGCAAAAAACAACAGCTGTTGTAAATATCTAATTGTTAGAAGGCCGATTTAACCTATCTTTTCCTATACTTGGTTGTATGCTTCTTGAGGTAATTACATACTATCGGACAACTGTGTCTGCATACACTGGTCTGTATTATATCATATGGGATACATTCGTTGAATTAAACGTTTTAATAAAAATGTTTAGGTGACCACCCGTATACTATAAAATAAATATTCTACTCAACGAAAAGTTGTTTCATGCTGAATGTAAGCGAGTAATGACAGTGTTATCAATTACATTCAATATAAGGTATCAACTTATTTGACGTTGCAATGCAATTTAGAACACACGTAAATCTAATAAACAAATGCTAACACGGATTTGGTAACCAATCAAATAATATAACACAAATTTTGTCTTCCAGAAAAATAACTTTATACTTTATTTAAGCAGGTGTTCCAACCTTTGGCCATAAACTGAAAGGCACATTCGCAGTCGCCGTTAGAAAGAACGAGTAACAGATATAATTACAGTGGATTATATGATAGAGCACGTACTGGTGATCCGACGACACATATCGTCTGGCATAGTTGGGTCTTCGTCACAGCCCAAAGACTTTGCTCCCGAAAGAACGAAATCAAAAGGCGTCAAATCGGGGTATCTCGCACGCTATTTGACAACAGAATTTCGTCGTATTCAACGTCCAGGAAAGTTCTCAGTATGTGTCCGCGTTGCAACACGGGACGCGTGAGTTGGACGTCGTGTCGCAGCCACATACACTGCCGAATATCCAGTAGGTCCTCGTCTAGAAGAACAGACAGAATGTTCGTCAGAAAGTGTGCGTGCGAATGTCCATTTAGAATGCCTGAGACGAAGTATGATCCCACAACGTAATTTCCTATGATGCTGCACAATACGTTTACGCTCCATGGTCGTTGATGCAGCACCTGATGAAGCCAGTTTGAATTTGCGGCTGCCCAGTAGCGCATGTTATTCAAATTTACATTAGTGTGTTTAGTAAATATTGATCATCGGGAAGCATTACACGGTGCAAATACGTTGAGTCGTCTCTCAGTTGCTGAAGGAACAACCGCGAAAATTCTGTATGACGTTTGCGGCGGGGCGGGTTATATTTTTCGTTCGTCGTACTGCTCAACATTGAATGTCCACCTACCTCAGAACGGCGTCCGCTCGCTGTCCCTTTTCTCTACGAGCGTTGATACTTACTAGGCGACGAAAAAGCAGCGTTGAGGAAAGACGTCGCCTAAAATCTATCTTGCAAACTCCGCAAAAAATCTAGTAGTATTTCAGGTCCTACGATCTCTCATTTATCGGGATGTCGTGCGGTAATATGATGCATTTGACTTAAATGAACGTCCTACAATTTTCAGACTAGTAAAGTTTATTGATGAATAACAAGAGTTTATGCGCTACCAAGTCCGCATTTAGTGAAGAACTATTCTATCGTTCTTACTGCTCAGTCAAACAACAAACCTCTCACGAAAAGCAGCCAGAATTTTACACAAGTCAACCCCGATTGAAGACGCAATCTCACAGTCACATATACTCTACTATAAATGAGGTTCACATTCGGTCCTTTCAGGAGGTTTCCTTAAAAGAAACTGCTCGCCAAATACTCCATAAATGATTACAGAATACGCCATGTGGAATGTTCACAAAAGCCGAAAGTTCACATGTTCGTAACTTTCCAACAAAACAATCCAAAAACTCAAAAATTTCATCACTCTCTCCGTAATTGCAACGTCTTTTATTACAACTCGTTTTAAACGAGCGGCACTCAATAATTCTGCACCTTGCTGATAATGAACCTGAGACATTCAACATTACATTTGTACGTCCGAAGCTGGCGAGCGACTCTCTCGAGACTCTCTCACTCACAGCACATCTAACTAGATGTAAGCGGGAACTACTTAATTGTGATTGGCTGATCAGTCTGACGGACCAATCAGAATGATCCTTCGAGATCATTCTCGCCGTAAAACTCGCCTAAGCCAATCACTATTCAGAAACGCATTTGTGTCTTCCAAAATGCAGATACTAACACAATGTTTAATGTAACAAAACGAAAATAAAATTAATCTTGAAAATAATTTAGAAAACGATTGCACTTTAAACTGATATTCTGGCTGCCTTCTTACAAAAGGATTCACACCAATACATACGTCATCAGCGATGTGGGTGAAACACATCTTTCCCATGTTCCAATTACGTAATGTTGTACATAATATAATATTGAATTGTTTCGTAAGTCCCACATACACACTCTCACTCATTCTCATTTATTCACACAACAAATAATAAACCGATACTAAATTTTTCTGAATTTTTATACTATGAACTGATGAATAATTAAAGTTTTGATAATAAAAATCGAAACTAATTGATTTGGTATGTTGAGAACTTTGTGAATGATTTCAAATGGTAACAAAAGACAAAATTTAATCGTTCCTAAGTCAGTTTATAACCATGAGTGTCGGTTTGGTGGGTTTTAGGTAATTTTCTGAATCTCCGAAACTATTACATATACAGCTTTGAAATTTGTAGGAGATCTTCTTCTGAATCACAAAAAATAGTATACCAAATTTGAAAATAATTGGTTAATATTTAATCAGTTTTATTTAGATTCGTAGGGGGTATGAATATACGGTCGTTCTAAGTGACAAGGAAGACTGTTCTCAAGCTGGCTAGTAGCGACAGATGAGCTATGAGTCATGACTGAGACACAAGTTTGCAACCTCTTGTAAGTTCATCGGGCTCCAAGTCTGGATATCTTACTGCAATAAATGTTATCCCGCAATAATCTGGGACGTCACATGTTCAAAGCGACGATATTAGACTGCTTGATACAGTGACAGATAAGAGGAATGGAAATTCTGTCGATGTAGGATGCGAATGACCCTCATCTAGCTGGTCCACACTCCTTGGTTGTATGTCTCGTAACACTGTGCGTATTCTTTAGCCTTGTAGCCAGAACAGCTTCTTCGTGTTCCCTTATTTTAAAGTTCAAGTAGGCTGTTCGCACTAGCGTCTTAATAATTCGTGCAATCGCCTGGCGAACCGGATGACAGCCCTATACCGTACTACTGTTTTTACGGCATTTCCTTTACATTCCCCATATAAAAGTAGTATATCCAACTTCTCCTCTTCTCCAACTTCTCATGTTTGTACACAACGAATGTTGAAGCAGAAGTGAGCGGCCTGCAGTGAAGACATGTAAATAGGCACTGTAGACGCTGGCGGCGTCTGCAACGCTAATGCCGATTCCGGTCAACGTGCTCTCACATTCTAAGACATTTCTCGAATTCTTTTGGGAACAGGTCTCATTGGCAACATTAACAAACACTATATCATTGTAATTGTCTTCACGAGTACTGTCGAATTTAGTTATAAAAATTATATGGGTCCGTTTCAAGAAATATACTTGATTCAACATCTCTGTTGATACCAAAGCTAAAAACGTTAAACAAGACAAAAATACGTTCCCATCGGCATTGTAACACTTGCCGCAAACAGCGTTCGCGAAATTTGCATCACCCCGGTTCCGAGAACTCCTGAAGATAGATGTTTACTGTGGATATAGTATCACAGACACAGTCCCTCATGTTCACAGATGTCACTAAACCAGCCCAAAGATGTAAACAACCGTGCATGAACAGGGCCTATTGGACGGAGGGGTCCAACAGCCGCTCAGTTCGAGTCATTTCACCAGGAAGGAGGTACACGGCTCGTGGTGTCTGCAGTTCATTCATGCCTAGACGGCCAATACTGTGGTTCGATTGCGTCCGCACTGTTATTCTGCGCCAGGAAGGGCTCTCAACAAGGGAAGAGTCGGAGTGAACCAATGCGATGTTGTTCTGACGGGGGAGATATAGGGAGACAGGAACTGTCGATGACATGCCTCAATCAGGCCTCCAAAGGGCTACTACTGCAGTGGATGACCGCTACCTACGGATTATGGGTCGGAGAAACCCTGACAGAAACACCACCATGTTGAATAATGCTTTTCCTGCAGCCACAGGACGTCGTGTTACAATTAAAACTGTGCGCAATAGGCTGCATGATGCGCAACTCCACTGCCGACGTCCATGGCGAGGTCCACCTTTGCAACCACGACACCATGCAGCGCGGTACATATGGGCGCAACAACATGCCGAATGGACCGCTCAGGATTGTTATCACGTTCTCTTCACCGATAAGTGTCACATATGCCCTCAACCAGACAATCGTCGTAGACGTGTTTGGAGGCAACCCGACCCAGCTGAAGGCCTTAGACATGCTGTCCAGCTAGTGCAGCAGTGTGGAGGTTCCTTGCTGTTTTGGAGTGGCATTATGTAGGGCCGACGTACGCTTCTGGTGGTCATGGAAGGCTCCGTAACGGCTGCGCGATACTTGAATGCCGTCCAAAGACCGATAGTGCAACCATATCGGCAGCATAATGATGAGGCATTCGCCTTCGTGGACAAAAATTCGTGCCCCCATCACGCACATGTTGGGAATGACTTCCTTTAGGATCATCGCTCGACCTGAGTGGCCAGCATGTTCTCCAGACATGAACCACATCGAACACACCTGGGATCGACTGAAAACGGCTGTTTATGGACGACGTGACCCACCAACCACTCTGAGGGAGTGGGACAATCTGAGCCAACAGTGCCTTGATGAAGATGTGGATAATATGCCACGACGAATACAGCCATGCATCAATGCAAGAGGACGTGCTACTGGGTATTAGAGTTACCGGTGTGTACAGCAATCTGGACCACCACCTCTGAAGGTCTCGCTGCATGGTGGTACAAAATGCAATGTTTGGTTTTCATGAGCAAGTGATGTTTATGTTGACCTCTATTCCAATTTTCTTTGCCGGTTCCGGAACTCTCGGAACCGAGGTGATGCAAACATTTTTTGATGTGAGGGACTGTTATGCCTTACACTAAGTATGGTACTGAGATGAAACTACGGAAGAATTGCTCCTTATCCTGTAAGTGCACAGCAGAAAAATTATGTGTGTTTGTGTGTGTGTGAGCGTCGGCGGGGGGGGGGGGGGGGTGATGGTGTATTACTGCGTCCAATGGTGCTACTGGCGGAGGATGACGTGGCTGTTGGTCCGCCCGCATTTGCCCGTCTCGGGAAACTTTAAATTTACACACGTTATGTAATTTTTCCTGCCGTATGTGCTAATGTGAGTCGATTGGTATGGTGTTTGTCATACTGTTTCTCGTGATCCTGGTAGATAATATAGCTCGTTCGGATACTTCTAACACGCCCGATGGATACTGACTGATTTGTTTTATTTTAATGGCAGCTAAAGTACTAAGCTGTGATTGGCTGCGAGCCTTGCCAGATTTCATACTATCGATTTTCCTCCAGAGATCATACCCTTTCAGCACTCGTGATGTGGTCACGAGGCGGAGCGTACAGAGGGTGATGATCGACCGAGCGAAAGTGCAGAGTGTAGGGAGTTAGTAACAGCGTGTGGATGGTAGCACACACGAGAGGCAACCTTGGCGCTTTGAAAAACGTCCATTCCGGTCGAAACCGGCTGTGTTGGACGCATTTTTGGATAGACAGCGTAGCAAAGAGGATTGATGGTCGTTAGCCGATTATATGTTGTTGCTGGTCCTCACTCGTGACATCTTTTCTCGGAAACCGTTATATTCCGTTGGTAATCGTTGCCTTCTCACGTTTTACCTTGTTGATTCCCGTCCGTGGAGTTACCACTGCCATATCCAGTAAACGTCCGACCGGGATACCTTCGATATTTGGACCTATTAAGTCCTTGGTGAGCGACAACGCCCCGGCATTTACTTCCTGAAAATTTAAGAGGTTTTGCTTTGGGAACGCAGTGCAGCACATAAACTTCACTCCATATTATGCCTAGGCTACCTTTGCTGAAAAACTTAACCGGAACCTCAAGTCTGCCTTGATCATTTATCACGCCAAAGTCCAGGAAAGGTGGGATGCTTCGACACCGTCACTAATTTCTTCCCTTAACTCTGCTCAACACGAAGCGTCTTTAATGTTCGCATACCATTCAACCTACATCTGGCTAACTTGTGGTCATTGGACGAAATTCTGCCCAATGAGATCAGTCCCGAGATTATCTCGCGTAACTGGAAGAGCGCTAAATGCAACATCGAGCTAGAGCATAGGAGGCAGATTCGTCGGAATCAGGGCGGGCGTCCTTTCAAAAGTGCGAGACTGCGAGTTTGTCCGGAGTTTTGGTACTGGGTCAAAGCGAGAGGACGACGAATCCGGGAAATTGCGTCCCATTTTTTGGGACCCTGAAGGATGCTCAAATCCTTGAATCCTGCCAATCTCCTGGTGCGCCATCTGGCCATAGGGGATCGGATCAGCCAAGTTAGGAAATGGTTAAGCTTGGCTTTCCTAGCTCCGAGTGGTCGGCTAGATCCTACGTTGGGGGGAAGGTTCAGCCATGCTGGCTTCCGTCCTACGGATTCTCCTTGAGACATTGTACCCTTTCGACGCTCATGATGCAGTTGCGAGGTAGCGCACGCAGAGAGAGGCGATCGACCGAGTGAACGTGAGGTGTGTGGGGATTTAGTAACAGCATGTGGTTGGTAGCGGACACGAGAGGAAACATTGGCAGCAAATACTGTCGCTATGAAAACGTCCATTTTCGCTGAAGCTGGCTGTATTAGGCGCGTTTTAAGATGGACTGCGCAGGGAAGAAGTTTGGGGGTCATTAGTCGATTATATGTTGCTGCGGGTCCTGACTCGTGACCTACCTTTCCGATGCTGTTGCACATGGACTTCAACTGACGTAACAGGTGATATCACTGTACTTACGCCAGTCGTCGGAGACAAATTTTCTGCCCTCCGTGTTGCAAGTGCGATGAACCTGAGACAGATTACTTGTTGATTGCCAATCACGAAACTCTCTGCCCAATGTATCTTGTGGTCTGCCGCTACGAAGCTTGTAACGCCGTTCTGACTGTAGTAATCCGTGTTGGCATGACTGTGTATTGGGTTCAAATGGCTCTGAGCACTATGCGACTTAACTTCTGAGGTCATCAGTCTCCTAGAACTTAGAACTAATTAAACCTAACTAACCTAAGGACATCACACACATCCATGCCCGAGGCAGGATTGGAACCTGCGACCGTAGCGGTCGCTCGGCTCCAGACTGTAGCGCCCAGAACCGCACGGCCAATCCGGCCGGCCAACTGTGTATTACTTCCAATCTTACTGTTTAGTCTCTTTTAGAGAGCACTGTGTATCTTTGAACAGACCGGTGTACCAATGTAGGGTGATTCCGCCAGATCCTTCTGCGGAGTCTTGAATGTTTGCGTCCATAAAGGACGTGTAATTATTGTAAGGCCGATTTATCGTTTTATGCCTTTCGTTGAGGTAATCTTATTAAAGTGTGATTTAAATTGCTTGTTTAAAATACCTGGTGTTTGAGTGTGATTTGCTTACTACTTGGAGGCAGTGACAATTTGATTAACGTGTTCTGGTACTAAATTAACTTTATCTTATTTCTTATCTAATATTCTTCTGAGTGCACAACCTTGGGTTTATTAGGATGTGATCATGTATTTAAGGACTTTAAATTGTTACGTGTTCGTTATCGAATTGCTTACTATTTATTGTATCTCTGAGCCGGGGTTTTGGGTTTGACCTACGTCTTCGGGCCCTTGCGTGCATTTCTTATTTAGTAGATTCTAATGTTCCATTTATGCTCAAGGAACACCCAGTAACAGTTGCCTGTTTCCAAATTAATACTATTTGAGAGAGTATACGTGAGACAGAGCCAGTCTGAGGCTTGAATGCCTCACACTACTGGTCGGGCTGCGACGTAAAACGCTCTTTCGCACATCGGCGGCAGTTCTTCAATATAAATTGTCCACCTACCTCGATACTGCTGCAGATCTGCACACTTCTGACTGCAACTGCCTAAAGAGATCTCAGAAAAGCAGTGTTGAAGAAACTGAGATTTCACAACTACACGTCGGAGGCCGCTATAAGTACAGAAAGCTGAAAATAGTCTTGTGAACTCTAAAGAATTAATCGGAAATGGGTTGCTGAACAAATTTCTAAGTTCAAAGGTCTTTTAAACTTGCATTATAATTTTTTTGTTGCTATTAAGCAAGATCATTAGCCCACATGTGTTCAAATCATTAAAGTTCCTGTTCACAGGCCTCGTCACACTCAAACAGCCAGAACTTTTCCTATCCATTTCCCAAATCATTTACGAGAGTAACACTGTCAATACTCTGGTATTTTGCATTCGGAATTCAGTGGTTGACTTTAAATGAAGTTTTTGCTCGCCATAAATACTCAGCCAAAAAATTTACTTATTACTGCCACTATTTTAGTTCAAAGATTACACACGCAATTTTCTACTGACCAAAATATCTCTCGACTCTTCAAATTTCTCAAATTGTTAATGCTAAACACCAGCTACCTTTATCACTGTACCAAAACGCGGCAGTCACAGTACCACTTCATTTTACACATAATGCGTTCGGACACTTTCAGCATGACCGGCTCCTTCGAAAGCTAGTCCACCACTTCCGTTCTTCTCTCTCTGCCTCTACAAGCACCTTTTTCCCATGCGTTAGGTGGCAAACCGCCTCACTTCTTAATGGCTGTACAGAATTACGGCCAATCAGAACTAACTTTCTGGGCGCGGCTCGCACCAAAATCTGGCAAGAACCAACCACTGCTCTCAGCTAACTGACGTCATTAAAATAAGCAACTCAAAACTCCATTGTTAAATAAATAAAATGAAATAAACTTTAAGCTGTAGTTAGTCTGGAATTTAACTACATAGTCACGAACGTTCTAGTTGTCTCTTACATATTCCAACATGCTTGAACATCCGTCATCCACTAGCAGGGGAACCACTAGTGAATTCGTTCCCACGATGCAGAGCTGGAACACTTGCAAGTTCCTATAGAGAATTACAAACTGAAAATTTAATATTGGCGAATGTCCCACATACACAGGTACTTTCTTTCACACTCAGCCTAACACAAAATATAAACATCTACTAGAAATTCTTAAAGTTATTACTACAGCAAAATTACGAAAGGGTTTATATATATATATATATATATATATATATATATATAGTTTTTTAAGTGTCGGATAGTTACGTTTTTTACTGACCTTTTTTTTTGTAACTTCCAAATTATGACAATTATTGACTTCAGATTTTGACATTTTGTTCCTCTTCACAACAGAAGGTTATGTACCTAATATGAAGTTCCTCGGGCTATTTCTAGATCAGTTATGAATTTTTATAGTTCCAGAGAGTGTAACTACTCTGTAAGCGCCTCTCGGCTACTTTCACACGCTGCAGTCACGCCATATGGTCATGACGCATGTCTGCAGGACACAGCTCGCCGGTTGCAGATCGTATAAGATTCTGAGTACTTACACTGGAGCCCACATACATTCATACAAGAAAGCTTTAATAGACAAATTGGCGATCGTGCCCTAGCTGCGACGCCTCAGGGCCACTGCAGCTGCAACGGGGACGGAGCCTCTCCGTCGTTTATAAGCCTCCGGTTCACATATAATACCAAACAATACAATCACTATAGTGACAAGTGTTATTTTTTTCTAGTTTGCAGCTTCTATGGATTGCATCTGTGTCATAATTATTGCCTCAAGAGCAAATTGTGCCCGTTTAGATATCTAGTAATCACTCATTTTGCAAAATGTTTTATTATAATCGTTATTTTGATTAACTGTTTACATGAATACAACTTCGTGTACAATAAAAGGCGAATGAAATTATTCCTTTCTCAAGGTCCAGTCTTTCCACTTAGTCCTTGATGGGCGTTTTATGAGGCGGCGATGCATTCCCTTATCAGGCTGTTCATGGCAATATACTGCACTACGGTTGGAGGGGGGGGGGGTGCAATTTACCGCCACTTGTTTGTGATATAAGGGATAGTGGTGACATGAGTTATTACACTAAACATAAGGATAGGGGATGGGGGGGGGGGGTTCGTTTGTCAGGTAATAGACAAGAGGAGCGGGATTGTGTTGCCATGGCTTTGTCCCTGGCATGTAGCGAAGCCGACGCGCAAAGACCAAAGTGAGCTATGAATCTCAGAAGAAAATTCCGAGGTTTATAAGGGAAAACCTTCGTCATTACCGGCGCAATGTATATTAATCGTCGAAGGACGACACAAACACTAGTGAAAATAAAGTGTAAACTCAATAAGAGGGACATGTCACTGAAATGGGCTGAACCAATTGCTAGGAACTGAGTTCGCGATTTTTGGTGTTTCAAAGGGCAGTGCCGATGAGAATAGTGTGAACATGCCTTAGACAGCAAACGAAAAAGTGTGTGTTAGATTCAAGTGCTCATCTGGTAGGAAGTCAATGAATTGCTGAACTGATGACAGATTTCATTGTCTGATGATTCATGACATGTCGACCAATATTATACGAAAATCGCTCTTTCCGTTAGTGGATGTTTCAAATGGAGTACATCGTACAGAACACAGATAAGCTCCCGCGAGGATTGTGTAATGGTTTCCAGTGCTAAGAATGACTACTCAAGTACGCCTCTCATAAAGGTGTAAGGTGAAGTAAGTAGTTACAGGTAGCCATGTGAACTTCTAGTAGATAGTACACCTGTTACGCAAGCTGATGTTTAGTTTTGTGGTTTTTCGACTTATTTTATGAAGGTATATTACTTTCTTTTCTGGAGGCGTGTTAATGTATCGGAAACAGTAAGCAGTAGATATAGGTGGTTTTAGCATTGTACGTAATTTGACTGTTGGACTAAATTACCGCTACCAAATACATTATCTGACCCGTTTAATTTTTGTTGTAGGGAATCTGGGATGTATTTGTGTTTCTTGCGTCATTACTTCACTTCATTTAGTTTTGTCATCACTGAGGATGAAATGAGTTTGGAACTAATGACATCAAAGTACGCCATCCGCAAGCCAATGTGCAAGTTAGAGCCTGCTAGGTGAGTGGTGGGGCCTTATGTGGAAAGTTAGGATGCGATATAACCGCATCGTTTGCATAAATTACTGCGTGGCTGGCACAGGCCACAGTGGATACTCGTTGCGGGAATTCTCTCGTTCTGCTACACAACTGAGTGTGGCCACAAGTTAATGGTTTCGTCAAAAAAATTTTACATCAAAACATTGTAATAGTTGATTTTAAATGGGCACTCTACTTGCACGGATATGAAGTACTCTCATGAATTGACTGAAATAAAGGTTGGCAGTTGTAATCCGTCTTTCAGGCTAGACCGATACGTAGTATCAATTCAAAGAAGATAATATGATGCCACATTCTGCATAAAGGAATATGAGATGCTGATACGGAGAGATTTCATTTAATTTAAGAAATAAATAACCATTCGAACAATATTAATAGCCTCAACACAGTAAAAGTATTAAAAATATTAAAAATATCACAACAGGCAGAAAAGAGTTTTCACGTTGTTATATTTTAATATATTGCATGCATTTTGAGTGCAGTTCTTTATCGCCGTATCGATGAAATTCGTTAATAAATTTGTAGCACTTCAATTCCAAAACTGTTGTGAGAGACTGCAGCCGCCGTTGTCTCTTTAAAAATACGTGGCTCAAACGGAAAAAAATTAATTATCAGGGTACTTGTCAACTGGAGAAATGAATGGATGTCATACAAAAATTCTGTTCCAGGGAAGTAATTAATTAAGAACCGGTTATATTTGTAGTACAGGTATTTAACTGCCATATTAAACTTATAATTGTAAATTGCGAGAACAAATAGTCACCGGTTGTAGTTGATTGTTATTAATGTAACGAATATCTTACTTTCTGTTGAGATCAGAAATAACTGTCTTGATCAGCATTATATGTTAGGTGGTTATGGGATTTACCAACATGGTCACTGTAGCTAGGATCAGACGGGGCTTTCGACAAATGACGGATTTTTCAAGTGTACATCTAAAAATCTCATACTGGTGTGAACACTGTCGGAGAAACAGCTTTTCTGAAAGTGTAGAGCAACGTTTACACACTGTAGAGATTGGCGAGCTGATTCTTCTGGAATAACGCAAGTCAGGGAGGTGGTGCGCCATCTGGCAGATCAGACACCTGCTAACGTCTCTCCTCTTTTACCAGCACACCTTTGATGAAGATGTCGAGGTCTGTGCTCTCCACTGCCAGTCTGTAAACAATAGGACGTTGAACTAAATTCGATGCTAACCAAAACCAAAACATAATCTCAGCGTACGCTTCTCGCAAAAGGAAGTGGTGGGTGTGGAGTGTTAATATACAAAAGATTCTTACTTAGAACGTCCGCAGTTGTTATCTGTCTAAGTCTGGTAAAATTGTCACAATAGTCTCACAGACACAACTCATCTATAGTATAAATAGTGACCTGAAACTACTTTCATTAATTATTTCATTTCCCTTACAATTCCTATTCCTGTCACTGAGTGCATATCCATCAGTTATTTATAACATCGTTACACCACACGAATCCTTCGAGCGACAGATCACTGAAAGATAATTTTTACCTTAGTTTCTTTCTCAGTAGTAAATTTTGATTGTGACTCGAATAGCAGACGGTTTCACGTGTACTTAAGTTGTAAACAAAGATAGATTTGGTGGAAAAAGCCTCAGTACACCTGTTTACGTTACGACTGCCCCTGTACACGTAGAGAGAGGAAGGTGAATGTAAGTCTGACACTCAAAATAAAACTCGAGTGCGACCGGATTGTTGGGAGTGTGTGGAATGATTATGCACAAGTTTAATATACACTACTGGCCATTAAAATTGCTATACCACGAAGATGACGTGCTACAGACGCGAAATTTAACCGATAGGAAGAAGATGCTGCGATATGCAAATGATTAGCTTTTCAGAGCATTCACACAAGATGGCGCCGATGTGGACAACTACAACGAGCTGACATGAGGAACGTTTCCAACCGATTTCTCATACACAAACAGCAGTTGACCGGCGTTGCCTGGTGAAACGTTGTTGTGATGCCATGTGTAAGGAGGACAAAAGCGTACATCACTTTTCCGACTTTGATAAAGGTCAGATTGAAGCCTATCGCGATTCCAGTTTATCGTACCGCTACATTGCTGCTCGCGTTGGTCGAGATCCAATTAATGTTAGCATAATATGAAATCGGTGTGTTCAGGAGGGTAATATGGAACTCCGTGCTGGATCTCAACGGCCTCGTATCACTAGCAGTCAAAATGACAGGCATCTCATCCGCATGGCTGTAACGGATCATGCAGCCACGTCTCGATCCCTGAGTCAACAGATGGGGACGTTTGCAAGACAACAACCATCTGCACGAACAGTTCGACGACGTTTGCAACAGCATGGACTATAACCTCGGAGACCATGCCTGCGACGGTGTACTCAACGACGAACCTGGGTGCACGAATGGCAAAACGTCATTTTTTCGGATGAGTCCAGGTTCTGTTTAGAGCATCATGATGGTCGCATCCGTGTTTGGCGACATCGCGGTGAACGCACATTGGAAGCGCGTATTCGTCATCACCATACTGGCGTATCACCCGGCGTGATGGTATGGGGTGCCATTGGTTACACGTCTCGGTCGCCTCTTGTTCGCATTGACGGCACTTTGAACAGTGGACGTTACATTTAAGATCTTTTACGACCCGTGGCTCTACTCTTCATTCCATCCCTGCGAAACCCTATATTCAGCAGGATAATGCACGGTCGCATGTTGCAGTTACTGTACGGGCCTTTCTGGATACAGAAAATGTTCGACTGGTGCCCTGGCCAGCACAGTCTCCAGATCTCTCACCAACGGAAAACGTCTGGTCAATGGTGGCCGAGCAAATGGCTCGTCACAATACGCCAGTCACTACTCTTGATGATCTGTGGTAACGTGTTGAAGCTGCATGGGCAGCTGTACCTGTACACGCCATCCGAGCTCTGTTTCACTCAATGCCCAGGCGTATCAAGGTCGTTATTACGGCCAGAGGTGGTTGTTCTCGGTACTGAATTCGCAGGATCTATGCACCCAAATTGCGTGAAAATTAATCACATGCCAGTTCTTGTATAACATATTTGTCCAATGAATACCCGTTAATCATCTGCATTTCTTCTTGGTGTATGCTATTGTAATAACCAGTAGTGTACTCATTTTACAAGTGCCTTTGCAGAGACATCGTTGTTGCATTGCATACGTCAGCACGCGTAATACTAAAATGTGTGTGAAATCTTATGGGACTTAGTTGTTAAGGTCATCAGTCCCTAAGCTTACACACTACTTAACCTAAGTTATCCTAAGGACAAACATACACACCCATGCCCGAGGGAGGACTCGAACCTCCTCCAGGACCAGCCGCACAGTCCATGACTGCAGCGCCCAAGACCGCTTGGCTAATCCCGCGCGGTTCTCGTAATACGCTGCCTGTTTTAATACATCACGAAAACCTAACGGCTGTAATAGTAACATATGAGGTCTTACATTTAGCGGGTAGAAACGAGTATCGACGCCGCTACGATTCACCAAAACGGCATACCTCATGGTATTTACACTCCACCAAGCTTACGTAAGAAGTGAAAGTCCCCAAGTTTCCGCTGGCAGTGAACTTTACACGTCTCCCAGTGACGTGAGAGGGAACACCCTCATATAGCACATTCTACTACCTCAGCACTTCTGAGGACGCCTCTGGAAATTGTAGGGCAATCATCCCTCCACTCTGTCAACTTTTCTATTATTGTTCAATATTTACATGTGTTAACCTCTGGTTTTCGATTCTCAGGCAGACTTGTCTCCATCGTTAGCCACTGTTTGTATCTTCAAACACTAAAACATTAATTTAGTTATTATTGCATTTCTCTAAACACTTCTTTTTGATTCCTAGACAGTATGGGTTGTGTAGCCTTTACTAGCAGCTTCTAGTTATATCTTCAAGCGTTCTTGCTACTAGCGGAAACCCACCTGTGACAATGTAATGACCTTCCGGGCGTTAATTTAGCAAGAAATAATCCTGAGTTAATAACGAGCATCAAAACGGATACACGGATTAGAGAACAGAGGGTTGTCGTATCGAGATTGAATATTGTAGCCCCTAAATCCTCCAAAAGCAAACGAAAAGCATTCATATTATAAAAAAAGGCAGATAAAAATTCCCTTCACGCCATCCTCAGAGAAAATCTCCACTCCTTCCAAATTAACAATGTAAGTGCAGATCAGATGTGGCTTGAATTCAAAGAAACAGTATCACCAGCAACCAATAGATTTATACCAAATAAATTAACAAACGACGGAGCTGATCCTTCTTCGTACACAAAACAGGTCAGAGCTCTGATGCGGAAGAAACGGAAGAAAGCAAAATGTAAACAGATGCAAAATCTCCAATAATGGCGACCTTTTACAGGAACTCTTTTACGGAAGCTCGAAATTTAGGACGGACTTCTAGGCGAGATGCTTATAATAGCTTCCACAACGAAACATTATCTCGAAACCTGGCAGAAAATTCGAAGAGATTCTGGTCGTATGTGAAGTATAGTATCGGCAAGACAATCAATGCCTTCTCTGCACAATATCAATGGAGATACTATCGAAGACAGTGCTGTCAATGCAGAGGTGGTAACACAGCGTTGCGAAATGCCTTCACAAAAGAAGGCGAAGTAAATATTCCAGAAATCGAATCAGGAACAGCTGCCAAAACGGTTAACGTAGAAGTAGGTATCCTCGGAGTAGTGAAACAAATTAAATCAGCAAATAAAAGCAAGTCTTTTGGTCCAGATTGTACACCAGTTAGTTTCCTTTCCGAGTATGCTGATGCATTAGCTCAATACTTAACAATCATATACAACGTTTGCTCGAAGAAAGATCCGTATCCAAAGACTTGTGTGTCGGTTAGACCGTCAGTGAGAGAGCACTTCGATTTCCTGCTGCTAATAAGGCGAGTACACCGTTCGCTTGTTACACATTTTTGCGAGCTTCAAACAGGTACAACTTATTTTCAGTTATCTGGGTAGTTACTATTTTATTTTTGTAATTTCTTGCGTGTTTGAGTGCCTACTAGACACAACCGTTTATTTTAATAACAGTGTAGTGTACAGTATCGCCGTTGCTATCGACCCTCGTATCGTACAGGCTTTTGTTTGTTTGGTTAGAACAGCTCAGTGTCGGTTAGACCGTCAGTGAGAGAGCACTTCGATTTCCTGCTGCTAATAAGGCGAGTACACCGTTCGCTTGTAGGGTAAACATAGTCATGTGTAGGGACTGTGGTTGTTGTGAGCGGACGCAAGGAGAATTGGCCACTCTTCGGGGGCAGGTGGAGGCTTTGTCTGTTAGGCTCATCGAGCTCGAGGCGCAGGCGTCGGCTCGTAGTGGCGTTGGGGCAACTGTGGTGAGACCTATGCCTACTTCGGTGGCCTTGGAATCGCATGGAACCCCTGATGTCGCTGCGTCTTCCGGCAGTGAGCATCTTACCGGTCAGCCATCACTCCAGGGTGAATGGCGGACAGTGGTGGGCTCGCGCGTGCCTGGCCGAAAGGCGAAGGTGGGATCTGGCCGCGTGGCAGCTGCCTTACCCCTTTCCAACAGGTACGGGGTGCTTCATAGTGGTGATGACATCGTTTCCGAGCCACCACAGGATGCCTCGCCTGTTGGGCCAGTGGCCGATTCTCCGGCAAGGTCCCGACAGTCACAGAGGGCGGGCCTATTAGTTATAGGGAGCTCCAACGTTAGGCGGGTTATGGAGCCCCTTAGGAAAATAACGGGTAGGTCGGGGAAGAATGCCAGTGTGCACTCGGTGTGCTTGCCGGGGGGTCTCGTCCGTAATGTGGAGGAGGCCCTTCCGGCAGCTATTGAACGCACTGGGTGTGACCGGCTGCAGATAGTAGCACATGTCGGAACGAATGACGCCTGCCGCTTGGGTTCTGAGGCCATCCTTGGTTCCTTCCGGCGGCTTGCTGATTTGGTGAAGACAACCAGCATCGCACGCGGAGTGCAAGCTGAGCTTAATATCTGCAGCATAGTGCCCAGAGTCGATCGCGGTCCTCTGGTTTGGAGCCGTGTGGAGGGTCTAAACCAGAGGCTCAGACGACTCTGCGACTATAATGGTTGCAAATTCATCGACCTCCGTTATTGGGTGGAGAACTGTAGGGCCCCCCTAGACAGGTCAGGCGTGCACTACACACCGGAAGCAGCTACTAGGGTAGCAGAGTACGTGTGGCGTGCACACGGGGGTTTTTTAGGTTAGAGGGACCCCCCCTTGGGCGAAACGATAAAATACCTGACGGCTTACCAGAGAGGACATTATCATCGTTGATAAAGAACGTCCGTCCTCAGAGACCAAAAACAGGAAAAGTCAACGTAATATTGGTAAACTGCAGGAGTATCCAGGGCAAGGTTCCTGAATTAGTATCTCTTATTGAAGGAAATAGTGCGCATATAGTATTAGGAACGGAAAGTTGGTTAAAACCGGAAGTGAACAGTAACGAAATCCTGGACACAGAATGGAATATATACCGCAAGGATAGGATAAACGCCAATGGTGGAGGAGTATTTATAGCAGTAAAGAATTCAATAATATCCAGTGAAGTTATTAGCGAATGCGAATGTGAAATAATCTGGGTTAAGTTATCAAAGGTGGGTCAGATATGATAGTCGGATGCTTCTATAGACCACCTGCATCAGCAACCGTAGTAGTTGAGCGCCTCAGAGAGAACCTGCAGAACGTCGTGAAGAAGTTTCGTGATCATACTATTGTAATAGGGGGAGACTTCAATCTACCAGGTATAGAATGGGATAGTCACACAATCAGAACTGGAGCCAGGGACAGAGACTCTTGTGACATTATCCTGACTGCCTTGTCCGAGAATTACTTCGAGCAGATAGTTAGAGAACCAACTCGTGAAGCTAACGTTTTAGACCTCATAGCAACAAATAGACCGGAACTTTTCGACTCCGTGAATGTAGAAGAGGGTATCAGTGATCATAAGTCAGTGTTTGCATCAATGACTACAAGTGTAATAAGAAATGCCAAGAAAGGAAGGAAAATATATTTGCTTAACAAGAGTGATAGGGCACAAATCGCAGAATATCTGAGTGACCACCATCAAACGTTCATTTCTGAGGAAGAGGATGTGGAACAAAAATGGAAAAAATTCAGAAACATCGTCCAGTACGCCTTAGATAAGTTCGTACCGACTAAGGTCCAAAGCGAGGGGAAAGATCCACCGTGGTATAACAATCATGTACGAAAGGTACTACGGAAACAAAGAAAGCTTCATCATAGGTTTAAGAGTAGTCGAATCATAGCTGATAAGGAAAAGCTAAACGAAGCGAAAAAGAGCGTAAAGAGAGCAATGAGAGAAGCATTCAACGAATTCGAACATAAAACATTGGCAAACAATCTAAACAAGAACCCTAAAAAGTTTTGGTCATATGTAAAATCGGTAAGCGGATCTAAATCCCCTATTCAGTCACTCGTTGACCACGATGGCACCGAAACAGAGGACGACCGAAGAAAGGCAGAAATACTGAATTCAGTGTTCCGAAACTGTTTCACTGCGGAAAATCGTAACACGGTCCCTGACTTCAGCCGTCGCACGGACGCCAAAATGGAAAATATTGAAATAAACGATATCGGAATTGAAAAACAACTGCTATCACTTAGTAGCGGAAAAGCATCCGGACCAGACGAGATACCCTTAAGATTCTACAGTGATTATGCTAAAGAACTTGCCCCCTTCCTATCAGCAATTTATCGTAGATCGCTGGAAGAACGTAAAGTACCTAGCGACTGGAAGAAAGCGCAGGTCGTTCCCATTTTCAAGAAGGGTCATAAATCAGATGCGAATAATTATAGGCCTATTTCGCTTACGTCAATCTGTTGTAGAATAATGGAACATGTTTTGTGTTCTCGTATTATGACGTTCTTAGATAATACAAATCTCCTTCATCATAACCAACATGGATTCCGCAAACAGAGATCATGTGAAACTCAGCTCGCCCTATTTGCCCAAGAAATTCACAGTGCCGTAGACACTGGCGAGCAGATTGATGCCGTATTCCTGGACTTCAGGAAGGCATTTGATACGGTTCCGCACTTACGTTTAGTGAAAAAAAATACGAGCTTACGGAATATCGGACCAGGTTTGTGATTGGATTCAGGATTTCCTAGAAGAAAGAACACAACATGTCATTCTTAACGGTTCAAAATCTGCAGATGTAGAGGTAATTTCGGGAGTACCGCAGGGAAGCGTGATAGGACCTTTATTGTTTACAATATACATAAATGACTTAGTTGACAACATCGGTAGCTCCGTGAGGCTATTTGCAGATGACACGGTTGTCTACACGAAAGTAGCAACATCAGAAGACTCGTACGTACTCCAGGAGGACCTGCAGAGGATTAATGCATGGTGCGACAGCTGGCAGCTTTCCCTAAACGTAGATAAATGTAATATAATGCGCATACATAGGGGCAGAAATCCATTCCAGTACGATTATGCCATAGGTGGTAAATCATTGGAAGCGGTAACGACCGTAAAATACTTAGGAGTTACTATCCGGAGCGATCTGAAGTGGAATGATCACATAAAACAAATAGTGGGAAAAGCAGACGCCAGGTTGAGATTCATAGGAAGAATTCTAAGAAAATGTGACTCATCGACAAAAGAAGTAGCTTACAAAACGCTTGTTCGTCCGATTCTTGAGTATTGCTCATCAGTATGGGACCCTTACCAGGTTGGATTAATAGAAGAGATAGACATGATCCAGCGAAAAGCAGCGCGATTCGTCATGGGGACATTTAGTCAGCGCGAGAGCGTTACGGAGATGCTGAACAAGCTCCAGTGGCGGACACTTCAAGAAAGGCGTTACGCAATACGGAGAGGTTTATTATCGAAATTACGAGAGAGCACATTCCAGGAAGAGATGGGCAACATATTACTACCGCCCACATATATCTCGCGTAATGATCACAACGAAAAGATCCGAGAAATTAGAGCAAATACGGAGACTTACAAGCAGTCGTTCTTCCCACGCACAATTCGTGAATGGAACAGGGAAGGGGGGATCAGATAGTGGTACAATAAGTACCCTCCGCCACACACCGTAAGGTGGCTCGCGGAGTATAGATGTAGATGTAGATGTAGACTGGAACGTTGCACAGGTCACACCAATATTGAAGAAATGTAGTAGGAGTAATCCACTAAATTACAGGCCCATATCAATAACGTCGATATGCACCAGGATTTGGGAACGTATATTGTGTCCTATCATTATGAATTACGTCAAAGGAAACGGTCTATTGGGACAACTCAACACGGATTTAGAAAACATCGCTCTTTACTCGCACGAAGTTTTGAGTGCTGTCGGCAAAGAATTTCAAATTGATTCTGTATTTCTGGAATTCCGGAAGGCTTTTAACACTGTACCACACAAGCGGCTTGTAGTGAAATTGCATGCGTATGGAATATCGTCTCAGTTGTATGACTGCATTCGTGATTTCCTGTCAGAGTGATCACAGTTCTTAGTAGTTGACGGAAAGTCGTCGAGTAAAACAAAAGTGAATTGTTCAAATGTGTGTGAATTCCCGACGGACCAAACTGCTGGGGTCAACCAAAGACTGCGTTCTATTGGCAGGACACTTAGGAAATGTATCGTATCTAGTAAGGAGACTAGCGCACATCGAAAAAGTTGAAAGGACAGCACGTTTTGTATTACCTCGTAATAGGGGACATTGAAATGGTACAGATTTGGGATGAACATTATTAAAACAAAGGTGTTTTTCGCTGTGGAGGAATCTCCTCACGAAATTCCAATTACCAACTTTCTCCTCCGAATGTAAAAATATTTTGTTGACGCCTACCTACATAGAAATGATCACTATGATAAAATAAGGGAAATCAGAGCTCGGACGGAAAGATGTATGTTTTCATTCTATCTGCGCGCTGTACGAGTTTGGAATAATAGTGAATTCTGAAGGGGGTACGATGAACCCTCTGCCTGGCCCTTAAATGTGATTTGCAAAGTATCGAAGTGAATGTAGATGTAGATATAGAGTTTCGAGTGTTGATCACACTCTCTGCTCCGCTCACCCAAAACACAGAAAATACATGCTTAGTTTCTTTAACTATTCGGTGGATTGATAATGGACGAGGAGTTCTCTTGAGGCGGAGTGCCTCTGCATCGTCCCTGTTGAGATTGGAGACTTATGAACAGGCGTACAGTTTGAGTCACGCACCAGGCAAGTGGCTTCAAATGGCTGGAGGACATGTAGTTTCTATGCCATAGGATAGAGGTCACTAGGTGACGGACACTGTTGGAGATGCAGTCAAAATGCTGTTAATTTTATTTTCAGTTTTTTTGTATACTTTTCTAATTGTTTAGTATTTACTACAAATACTGTTTTTCGTATCTTCTGTAAAATTTTCCGAAAGTAAAATAGTTCCCCAACCGGGTCTCCAGGTGAGGATTAGTAAGGGCGAAGGAAAAGAATCCCAATTTTAAAGTAGCAACTTGGAATGTGAGAACACTGCTTGACTGTAGCAAACCAGAAAACCTAAAACTTAAGCTGGAACGACTGGAAATCGATATTCTAGGCATATCGGAGATCAGATGGCCCAAATCATGTGATTTATGGTCTGTAGAATGCAGAGTGATTCAGACCGGAAGTGACCAAGATAGACCAGTAATGGGAAGAGCTGGAAAAATATTGAGGGAAAGTTATGACTCACGTATCAAGGGACATGTGTAATAAAGCTCTCGAATAATACTAGTCAAACGTGAAGCTAAACCAGAGGACAATGTTATAATATAAGTAAACATGCCAACATCCAAAGAAGTAGATGCAGTCGTTGACTAAATATGCTAAGAAATAAGTAATGCGATGAGAAATGTTAAGGGGGAGGAAAACCTGATTGTCATGGGGCTAGAATTGTTGGCAAATGGCCGGCTTTGGTGGCCGAGCGGTTCTAGGCGCTACAGTCTGGAACCGCGTGACCGTACGGTATCGGGTTCGAATCCTGCCTCGGACTTGGATGTGTGTGACGTCCTTAGGTTAGTTAAGTGTAAGTAGCTCTAAGTTCTAGGGGACTCATGACCTCAGAAGTTAAGTCCCATAGTGCTCAGAGCCATTAGAACCATTGTTGACAAATTTGGACTTGGGAGAAGAAGTGAAAGACGAGACCGACTAATGGAGTTCTGCTTGAGGCACAAGTTATTTGTTGCAAACACACTTTTCCAACATCACAAAAAAGAAGAAACACATAGAAGGCCCCCGGAGACCTGAGGAGTCAGAAGATTGATTACATTCTAGTGAAAGCACGTTTTAGGAACCAGGTTATAGATTGCAGGAGCTATTCATCTGCTGACATAGGCAGTGATCATAGCCTGGTCCTGATGAAAAGTTCACTCACATTCAAATGTCTGAAGAAGAAGACAGTAAAACTTACACGGCAACTAGAAAACTGAAAACCGAGGGACTGTCTAAGCGCTATACTCACGAAACAGAAAACCTATCTAAACATTTTCGATATGGTGGATTAAATGAAGATTGGGATAAGAATAATCTGATATATACAAAGCAGCAGAAAAGAAGTTGGAAAAACTAAACATAAAAACAAGAGAAAATGGAATACAGCACACGTTATTGAGCTTATAGGAAACTAGATATTATACAAAAACGCAAATGATGGACAATGAAAAGCTGTATACAGAAGACTGAGGAATTTAGTCAGGACAGAAGCTAGGAAAGCAAAAGAAAATTTTCTTCAGGAAATCTGCTGGGAATTGGAAGAAATATGCAAAACGGAAGAAATGATTTAGCTTAAAAAACAGCAAATAAATTTTTTAACAAACGTAAAACAACATTCTCAGGTACAATAGAAAATTGAGTGGGGGAAAATGCTGTTTGGTGAAGACATGGTGTAGAGATGGAAAAAATACATGAAGGAGTTGTATGCCGGAACACATCTTTCGGAGGAAGTAATAGGAAGAGAAAAGCAAGGGAGATGACATTCTGCAAGAAGAACTTGACAAAGTTCGAAGAGAACTACGGGACAACACAACAAGGGGTATTGATGACATCCCTGCAGAACCAATAGAGAGTGCTGGTGACAACATGAAAATGATTCTGCTTAAATTTATTAGGAAATTTGTGGCAAGTTCCTATGGGACTAAACTGCTGAGGTCATCGGTCCATAGGCTTACACACTACTTAATGTAACTTAAACTAACTTCTGCTACAGGCAATACACACACCCATGACCGAGGGAAGACTCGAAACTCCGACGCGACGGGGGGAGCCGCGCGAACCGTGCAAGGCGGCTAGACCACGCGGCTTAAAACTATTAGGACTATCTATAACACAGAAGAGATACCGACAGACTTTCAGAAATGCATCATTGTTCCTACACCAAAGAAGTCAGCAGCAACAAAAAGTGAACAGTACCGAACTTTAATCCTAGTATCACATGCATCAAAAATTCCCATAAAAATAATTCTGAAAATAATTGAAGAGAAGGTGAAGGATATGCTGAATGAAGAAGAGTGTGGTTTCAGAGGGGGATTGGTAACAAAAGAAGGGGTTCTAGCACTGAGACTCCTTATGGAAAAGCATACGCCAAGATGTTCTGAATAACTTGCCAGCAACTACGAGCAGGAGGACAGTATTATCCGGTGCCTACCTGGAGTCCTGAAGCTATTGGCTTTCTTGGTATTTATTTGAAATTACATATGAGAACTGCTTGGTAAGTACTGTACTTAAAGATTGTTGATTCTGCCCCGGTGAGAGCTGGCCGGGAATCCCGTTCCTTTACACCTTTCAGTAACTCCTTTTGGGGTTGTGTGTGTCTATTTGGAGGTTTCTGAAAGCGCCAGGCTAGTATTTTGCTATATAATTATGGTACTTGAAATCGTTCTTTGTTATTATTGAGTATCTGATATTACTGGTTGCAGTTCCTGTTTAGCGTAGACGTTATGGTTCTTCCTGGGGCGAGTTATGGGATTTGGCCTGTAACTAAAGTTGTGTGCTCAGCCTAAAGTTACCCACCTGTGGATCATGTGTGTGCACACCCTTGTACTTGCACACACTATCACTCTGTGCTGAAGAACGTTTCTGGTTACAGGTGTACATTTTGACCGAAATGTGCCATCTGCTGCGTATCCAAATTACAGTGTCTATTTGTCCCTAAGAGGCTAAAGTAAATACATGTCTTGACATATTTAATTTTGTTGGAATTCTTATGTAATTATTTTTTTAAATGTTTTTACAGTGTTTTGTGTAGTTGCTAGGAGGTGTGGCAGACCGGTTCCAGGCGCTTCAATCTGGAACCATGCAACCGCTACGGTCGCAGGTTCGAATCCTGCCTCGAGCATGGATGTGTGTGATGTCAGTAGGTTAGTTAGGTTTAAGTAGTTGTAAGTTCTAGGGGACGGACAAACCTAGATGTTAAATCCCATAGTGCTCATCGCCATTTGAACCATTTGTTGCTAGGAAGGTTAACTTGCAACAGTTAGGAGAGGGGCCCTACTATATTGAAGTTTTAATATTTTGTTTCCTTGAAAATGTTTAATTACCCGTTTAAGTATTGCTGTGTATGTTTATCAAACTTGTTTTTGTTGTTTGGTAGATGTTGACAGCCTTGAATCGGAGTGGGTTGCCGTTGCTGTTCTGCTGCTCCGAGGGAGGGCCGCGTTTTCCTTCTACTTGGGTGGCTTTACCGTCTTCGCACAAGGCCTAGGTGTCGACAGGTCACACACGCTTCTGCAGATCTTCAGGTCGAGCCTCAAGTTGAGTAGTTTATTGTCATTGTTTTGGCATCGTGCCACGCGACGGAGATGTCGCCGTATGTACTCATTTTAATGTCTGGTATTTAACGTTTGTTGAACTTATATTCAAGCCTTGTTGTGGGATTAGCCCACGGCTGTGATGCTAGTCGGACAGAGCGCCCCCGCTAATTTATTTAATCAATTAACTGTCTGTAACTGGGCAACAATCGTACTGCACAGTTGACATGTTCTTCGAGTGCCATTTGTAATTTTACGTTCTTACGCATTCTGATATTAATTTAAAAATCTTGAATTTGGCAAGAATCTTGGTAGCTATTTGTTAGTTTATGATAGACTTCTTATCAAAAAAATATTTGTTTTCGAATGATAAATGACGAGTCAAGTTGGGCCACACTTCCAGGTGTTTTCCTTAAATTAATCCCGATCCTTGTTCTGGGTCACCTGTTTTACTCCAAAGAGTTTTAAGGCACCAGAAGTAAAAGGGGTTCTACAGTCTCTAAGCGTAGGTACAACTATATATGACCTAAATGACTAACAAGGAAAAAATGTTTGATGTTTTTTGTATACCGTCTCACATAATTTGTAAATAACCATATAAATTTTACAGCTATTTAAATATAGTTTGCGACTGCTATGGTACATTATTTTGTGCTACCTTACTGTAAACCTCAAAATGTTATGAGGGAGAGAAAAATTATCGAATTCTGAAGTGTGCTCGGCAGTAAGCAGGTATTTATAAATTGACCTCTGAATTATTTGCTTATGACCATCCTATTCTCATGCTTGTAAATGATGAGTTCTATTGATCAAGGTATGTAAACTTGGTAAGGATTTACTGCAATGCAACACCCAGCCACTTTTCACTTGCACCATTTCCTGCGCCATAACTACAGGTAAATTTTACTTATGGTAGTAATATTATCAGCAACGATTAATGGTGGATTGAGTGAATGTACTCCCTATTGTAAAGTCAGAGGGTCGCCACTGTGATTTTGCGTTTGATACTATTTCTTTCGGGCCAAGTGGAGCTCCTTATTTTCTGCTTTGTGTTTCACGGGCCAAGAGATCAAGCACTGTGAACTGTATATTGTTTTGTTAATGTCTCAATTTTTTGTGATCACCGGGGCCATGTTTAGTGTTAGCATGGCTTACTGTTGCACTGGAACATATTTGAATTCAAGCACACTCCCACACAACCGCCCGCCCAATCCCCAGTCCATCCAAATCTTACGCTACAAATTTGAGAATACCAGCCATAACAAAGTTCTCTATGATTCTATAACTGAAGGACGCAAGGCAATACTGTGTTGCATGACATAATGACCGTTCTACCGCGGATGCGGTGGTCCGCGAATAAATCTGTTACCGTGATTAAAATCGGTCTATCTACACTTTCAATTACAAGTCCGTGCCGCAGCGAACCAATTACACAGTCACTGGCGTTGGTCGGCAAAAGGGGACGAGGAGGAGGATAGTGACAGCGGTACAGGGGAATTATGTCAACAAGGACTAGATGAATCACGTATAGTAAAAATACTGGTAGTGGTTTTATGTTTTACGGATGATCATCAGAAAAATCAAACACTATTTCAGTACACGTACTGAAATAGGGTTTTATTTTTTTCTCTGCTGGCCAGTGTCGTAACGTAACACATTCATGCTATATTGATCCACACGAATCCATAAGATGATGGAGGTTTAAACAGCGGAAAGAAGTAAACAGTGACTGCTAATGTTACGTCTGTAGTTTGATCATGAGATCAGTAAAGGTCAATCCAACTCCTAACCAAAAATGGTGGCATTCCACCGTCCCGTCAATTTTTTTCATTACGTAGTACTTTCCTTATCACTGAGTAATATGACAAGGCAATACTTATTCAAATTTTTTACCCAGTCTCTAAATGTATACATGGTTTCAAGTTGGCGAACACCATGTCTGCCGTAGAAATAGTCTCTGTGGGGAAGCGTCTGATATCCTATATTATTTCTGTCATTCAAATACCAACCAGGTTAGAATGGAAGCTGATCACTTCAGGAGAGTATTGGGTGATAGTACCATAGGTGTGTGGAGCAGGACCTGTGAAAGATACTGTAGAACTCCACTGAGATAACGATGTTTCCTCCAGAGTGCTCAGTTATGTGTGTATATCCGCTGAGTCGGTTTCCCAGATAAGAAGCCGCTTTAGTATACTATGAGAATTAATAATGTGTGGTATAAGCTCAGAATCTTTAGGAAACGAACGTTATTATGTCATTGATGACACGTGCAACTATATTACGATGGTAGCTATGCAAATAGAAAATGCTGCTTTAGATATGCTTTAATCGAAGGAAAGAAAATCGAATATCAAACGATGCACTTATCGAGTTTCGCAAGATCAGAAGGGAATGTCTAAGTACACTAAATTACAATAAATTATTCGAATAAGTCTTAGATATGCATCTGCCTTGCTGCAGTGGATACACCGATTCCCGTCAGGTCACCAAAGTTAAGCGCTGTCTGCGTGGCCGGCACTTGGATGGGTGACCATCCTGGCCGCCATGCGCTGTTGCCGTTATTCTGGGTGCACTCAGCCCCGTGATGCCAATTGAGGAACTACTCGACCGAATAGTAGCGGCTCGGGTCAAAGAAAACCATCATAACGACCGGGAGAGCGGAGTGCTGACCACACGCCCCTCCTATCCGCATACTGAGGATGACACGGCGGTCGGATGGTCCCGATGGGACACTTGTGGCCATACAGACGGAGTTATATGTTTTAGAGAGGATGTGAGATTACACAGCTGGCACAGCAACTACAAGTAATTACAGAGATAAAATATTACGAGCATTGAAATTTTATTAAAATATGTGTGTAGTTCGTAACTGTATTTGGAAGAAAAGTCATTGGAAAGAACTTTGCAAAATTGTTTACAGAATGTTTACAAATGAAGACAGATACGTATGACAGTAGAACTGATAAGGTATGCGTTTGGAAAATTACATGTATTTAAAAACGGAGTACTTTCCAATTATTGTGAAATCACCTGTTGCATGGGGGCTTAATTAAATATGATTGGAAATACTTTTTAGTTTTTAGTAGCTGTATGTCCGATTACGCTGTGTCTCGTAATCGGTTGGCCCTGACTAGTATTATTACGCTATCTGACTGCAAAGAACAACAACAAGAATGAAATGGAATTTTTCGTTAACACAATTAATTAATTAAGTCCCCAGCAACTATGAAACCTACGAAACCAAAGAATAAGTATAACTGTTCTGTATGTGGAAGTATGACTCAACGGACATCTGGCACGGTTCTTCTTCAACAAGACAAGAATTTTTAAATACCAATTTTACTGACGTGATAAAAGAAAATTAGAAATACGATAATTGCGTAAGGAAAGCAGAATTACACTCTAATACAAGAACACACGCCAGATGCTTTGTTGACTGAACCTGTAATGACGCATTATTTAGGATACTGGAATTAAAAACAAACGGAGTTAGTTACCTCATTTATATTGATGAAAATCACTCCAATCCTTACATGATATCTCAACCAGAACTCTCCAATATCACTTCTCAGCAAGCACTGCCTAATAGCACATCTCAACAAACACTCTCTGCTACAACATCTCAGCACAGACTACCACGAGCTCTCTCCAAGCACTGACTGCTACGAGTTCTTAACAGGCACTGACTACTACGAGCTGTCTCCAAGCACTGACTTCTACGAGTTCTTAACAGGCACTGACTACTACGAGCTCTCTCCAAGCACTGACTTCTACGAGTTCTTAACAGGCACTGTGTAGGCGGCTTAATAATACTCTTTGGCGCAATCTCTGGCGCAGTGGATCAGTGTAGCCACCTTTTATATGCCCCTTCTCCACAGGCCAGAATTTGATGGTATTTTTGCCAGCATTGGTGGTGAAAATACCACCAAATTACTCCAGAAAAATGCAGACAAAAATAAAAGATAATATTAATACCTAAATATCACATAATTAATTAAAATTTTGCCTTTGCACTGACCTTTCAATAACCTAATATATAAAATACAGTAGGCAATACAAATTCTTTTCATACATGTGGCTTTACATAATAGTTTACACAATACACAAGAAATCAGTTTATACAAATGTTCACATAAAATGCTTTCAATGATTAGTTCCAGTAGTAGCACCCAGCGATGGTCAACAGGTGCAAACACCAACAAGTGACATCATTTTAGTAAAAGCAGTTTCATCAGTGGCACCCAGTAAAGTTGAGCAGGTACACACAGCAACAAGTTACATTATTTCAGTAAAAGGCAGTCCATCAGTGGCACCCAGTAGTGTTGAGCAGGTACACACAGCAACAGGTGACATTATTTCAGTAGAAGCAGTTCATCAGTGGCACCCAGTAAAGTTGAGCAGGTGCAGACACCAACAAGTGACATTATCTCAGTAGAAACAGTCCATCAGTTGCACCCAGCAATGTTGAGAGCAGGTGCAGACACCAACAAGTGACATCATTTCAGTAGAAGCAGTCCATCAGTTGCACCCAGCAATGTTTAGCAGGTGCAGACACCAACAAGTGACATCATTTCAGTAGAAGCAGTCCATCAGTTGCACCCAGCAATGTTGAGCAGGTGCAGACACCGACAAGTGACATCATTTCTGTAGAAGCAGTCCATCAGTTGCACCCAGCAATGTTGAGGAGGTGCAGACACCAACAAGTGACATCATTTCAGTAGAAGCAGTCCATCAGTGGCACCCAGCAATGTTGAGGAGGTGCAGACACCAACAAGTGACATCATTTCAGTAGAAGCAGTCCATCAGTGGCACCCAGCAATGTTGAGTAGGTGCAGACACCGGCAAGTGACATCGTTTCCATACAAGTAGTCCATCAGTTACACCTAGCAATGATGAGCAGGTCCAGAGAGCAGTCCATGATATTCACTATCACCCATCACACTGTTCATCAGAGTATATAAGCACAAATTAAACATGTCCTACTGACACCAATCATGTAGAAAAAGTACAAGTAACAGTCCATAATATTCATTATCCCTGACCACACTGTTCATCAGCAGAAATTAAACATGTCCTAGTGGCACCAATCATGTAGAAAAAGTACAAGTAACAGTCCATAATATTCACTATCACTGATCACACAGTTCATCAGCAGAAATTAATCATTCCTAAGTGTCACACATTATGTTGAAAAAGTGCAGGTAACAGTTCATAATATTTACCCTCACTAATCAGACAGTACAGGCATGAACAATAGTTTGAACGCACATACAAATGCTTTTACACTAAACATAAAATCATAACAAACACACAAATGATGTCAGATAATTTTCATATTAACTATTACAAATACTCAAATATCAGTAAACCTATAATATTTATGGGTGTCAGTGCAAACCACCACAAACAAATAAAATAATATTTACGAGATAGGTGGGTAGGATTAGGAAAGGAAAACACACAAAACACACTCATTCATCTTTCATCCACATTAAGTACTACTGTGTAATTGAATGGTGTTAACTGTGTAAATGTAATTCTGTCAAAATCTGATGTTCATCATGTGTATCAAGTAGTAGTGGCAGCAATGTATAACAGTAAATAATAGTTAGGTCAACGTCATAGTCATCATGTCAAGACCAATGTTTGCCAAGCCAGATCAAAATGTACTGTTGCTGAACAACTGTCAGTGAGCCGAGATATGCAAATACTTCCTCTCTCCAAAAAAAAGTATATACTGCTTAGTGATTTAACAAAGTGTGTGTATAGACTATCTTCCTTCTACCTTAATGTTCTAGTCTGCTATCTTCATCCTCCTTGTTCCATAAGACCAACAAAAAAAATATGCATCTCACTTACTTTACCTCTTATCCACCAAAACTCCAATAATCATCAACTTCACACAATCTCAATAATACCTCAATAATACCTCTTCAATGCGTCGATACATATAAACCTTATTGCCAATATATGCTCCTCACTTACTTTACCTCTTATCCACCAAAACTCCAATAATCATCAACTTCACACAATCTCAATAATACCTCAATAATACCTCTTCAATCCGTCGATACATATAAACCTTATTACCAATATCATTTCACTTCCATAACAACTCTTTCCTCTAGTCAGTCTCCTCGAACAAGTACAGATAAAATCCTAATGCAAACTTCAGTTCATCATCCCATACAATCTGAAGACACATTGCCAACACACAACCTCTGTGTAATCCATCTGACCCAAATCTTCTGCTCATTATGAATTATAAACAAAGAAATGCATACATGACCTCTAACAGACTTAGTTCGAATAACTCTCAGTAATTAAGTACGATTACAGAGTGTGAATAATCATAATATTTCACAGTGTGCACACCACTTCAAGAATTATGGCAAACAGAAGCAAACATGTGGAGTATTTCTTGTGTCAAGTGTCACTTCCTATTTCAATTGCTCACGAAAAATGCAGTGTAATAATTGTCAATGGTCTAAACCTAGTAATGGTATGTCATGTCGTTAGCTTCCTTCCTATTAGCATACCTTTATACAGCTTCCATAAAACCTCCAGCTCATGTGACTTCTATGAAGTTTTTTGTACTAATGTTGTTCGTCGAATTATAGCAGTTCATTTTCTTATCTTAAAAATATAAGGCACTTAGCGTAAGCAAAACAAGCACTAGCGAGTAAATATACCAGTAGAGAACAGAATGTCAACAAGTGGATCCAGCACAATTCCTACAACGAGGCTCTGCCAAGCGAACAATCTATAATTAATCCAATAGTGTGACCTAAACTCTCTGTTTGTACACAGTATATCAGCATTTCTATACACCAAGTTAAAGAGTAGTTATGACAACAACAGATATGTATATGTTTCAAATCAAGTTCTCACTTTTACTTTTAAAACACTTTATTTAAAATATACACATGTTGACTTTACTAAAATAGGCGCACGAAGACTGACTAATGCGCCTCAACACACACACATATATACACAAACATCTGTCACCACAATCGATATTTCTCGAACATACTCGATATCCGATATAAATGTATTACAATTCCAACACGCCTCCTTACATTTATATCGCGATGTTTAACATATTCCTAATTTTAATGAATTTTTCTTTACATAACGACTTTGTGAATATATCTGCAACATTTTCATTCGAATCTACTTTAACAATATCAATGAGTCCCTGTAAATAATACTCATGCACAAAATGGTAATGTACTTCTATATATTTTGAATTCTTTGTGAAATTACCAAACTTCGCTATATTTAATGCTCCTGAATTATCTTCATATATGACAATAGGTTTTTCAAATTTAACATTAAAAATGTCTAAAATATCATGTACAAGTTTCACCTCGCTAACAGCTTCAGACAATGCTACATATTCTGCAAAAGTTGAAGCCTTTGTGACACTCGCTTGTTTTCTTGACTTCCAAAATACAACATTACTAAATAATCTAATTACATAACCAGAAGTTGACTTTCTATCCACACTATCACCTGCCCAATCTGAATCCACAAAACAATCTAATATCTCAGCACCTTCATTCCTACAATAGTTTAATTTCAAATCTTTAGTTAAATATAAATATTTCAAAATTCTCAAAGCATATTTAAAATGAGTACTACTGTAACAACTTTGGAATCTGCTCAAGTAATTCACACTATAGCTAATATCTGGTCTAGTACCCGAACTTATGTACAAGAGTGCACCTATCAAGTTTCTATATCTAACGTCATTACAATCTTCATACGCTGGTTCTAACTTTAAATTTACTTCCATTGGAGTTTTGTACAAGATCGAATCTTCAATTTTATATTTCGCAGCTAACGAATCAATGTATTTTTCTTGACTCAAACTCATAACTCTTGTTTCATAATCATAATTAATATCGATGCCAAGATATCTTTTTACCTCACCTAAATCTTTCATATTAAATCGCTTTGACAATAAGTTCTTAATCTTAACAATTTTTTCTTTTCTCACACAGCAAATGAGCAAATCGTCGACAAAAATAATCAAATAAATCAAGACATCTCCATCTCTCAATACATAAAGACAATAATCATATTTACTCCTTTTAAAACCTAAACTTCTTAAAAACTCGTCAAGACAATTGTACCAAGCTCGTGAGCTTTCTCGCAAACCATACAATGCTTTATACAATTTACAGACTCTACCCGTACCATCATCATATCCTCTTGGCTGCTTTACATAAACTTCAGATAAAACTTTACAATTTAGAAACGCAGTCTCTACGTCCATTTGTTCTATAACCAAACCTTCTTGACAACAGTATGACAACAAAATCTTTAATGTTTGCATATTGGTTACTGGAGAATAAATATCCTCAACGATTTCTTTTTGTTGAAACCCCCTGACAACTAATCTTGCTTTGTAAACACCCTCTGATTTCTTTGTGAAAACCCACTTTACATCAATGGCTTCTTTATCAACTGGTTTATCTACTAATTCCCATGTTTTGTTTTTGTTCAAACAATCAATTTCCTTATTCATCGCTTTTTCCCAATAATTTGATTCGGCACTGTTAATCGCCTCCTCAAAGCTTTCCGGACTATTTGCACTGCAAAAGTTTACATAAATAAAATTGCTATAAACATAATCATTTAATATTTTTGGTTTTCTTTCTCTAGATGATCTCCTCAACTCAAGTACTTTCTCTGATTCATGATTATCAGAAAGCTTTTCATTTTTCTCAATTTCCTTCTGTTTTTCTATTAGTTCAGTTTCATTTTCTATACTTTCGTGTTCAGAATCACTAGAATATTCACTTACTGAATCATAATCTTTAAACCCAATACATTTAACACCACTTTCAACAATGTCCACATGTCTAGCAACAACTATCTTATTATTTATTAGCACTCTGTAGCCTACTTCACAATAACCCATTAAAACCCCCAAATCGGCTTTCCTATCCCATTTCGACTTTCTCAGTTGCTCAGGTACTCTTACAAAAACTCTACTCCCATACAACTTCAAATGATTAACATTAGGTTTTTTTCCCAGTAATATCTCATAAGGAGTTTTCTTTTCAATGGTGTTAGCTAAAGTTCTGTTTTTGAGATATGCTGCTGCACAAACCACTTCAGGCCAAAATCTCTTGTCTACTCGCGCTTCGGCTAGCAGACACCGTGACATGTCCATGATGGATCTGTTATACCTTTCAGCAGTACCATTAAGCTCATGCACATAAGGTGGACAAGCATTCAATACAATTCCTTTTTGTCTCACAAATTCATAGACATTTTCATTTAAATATTCCTTCCCATTGTCACATCTTATCTTTTTAACAGTTTTCCCAGTGAGATTCTCAACTTCATTAATATACTCTACAAAACATTTGTATACTTGATCTTTAGATTTTATGGTGTAAACACGAGCTGCCTTACTGTAATCATCAATGAAAGAAAGAAAATATCTTTCCCCATGCATTCCAGTAGTTGAGTGAGGCCCATTTAGATCTGTGTGAACAATTTCTAAGATTTCTTTTGCTTTGGTTCTATTATTTTTAAAAGGAACATTATGCATTTTGTTTTCGATACAGATTTTACATTTCATAAATTCTGATTCTAGTTCTGAAGGAACCCCATCTAACAATTGATGTTTACATAAAGTATTTAGATAATTGAAATTAACATGTCCCAAAATGCGGTGCCATTTTTCCTTTGCTGTCATATTATTGTCTTTACTCATAACATTAACATTAACTTCTCCTTTATTAATAGTACTACTCATTTTATACAACCGACCCTCTTTCCATGCAATCGCAATCAATCCATTAGCTTTATCAAAAATTTTTGCATTATTCCCTACCGATACAATTTTGTGATTATCTGTAATTTTAGCATAACTGATCAAGTTTTTGTCTATGTCTTTTACAAAGAAAACATTTCGCATATTAATTGGAACCATTTGATCATAGACAGGAAAATTACTAATTACATTACCAACTTTAGTAGCTTGCAAAATTTTTCCATCAGCAATTTTTACATTTATAGGTTGTTTTAAAGTTATACTCTTAGAAAAATATTCCTCATTATTAATAACATGATCAGTACAGCCACTGTCTAATAACCAATTGATTTGAATTTGATTGTTATTACTTGACTCTACTGTTCTATTTTGACCTATCATAGAATTAACCTCTGTTATAAAACTACTCATACCATGATCACTCTGATGGTAACCTTGCTTGCTGTGATGCCGACCGCTGCTAAAACCATGCTGCTCTCCTCGACCACGTTGCCTGCTGCCATAACCTCCACGCTGCATGTTGCCGTAATATCCACGCTGTACATTGCTATAGCCTCCACGCTGCATATTTCCATTACCTCTGTCGCTGCTTTGAAAATGTACTCCACGATGCCATGTGCCTCTGTTACTTGTTCTTCCCTGGGTACAATCACGTTTGAAGTGACCTGCTTTGCTGCATCGATAACATACTTGCTCCTGATTTCTTGAATTCAATTTTCTTTCTGTATGAAATGCATTTGATTTTACCTCTTCATTTCCAGTTTTTGCATTCAATAATTGAATCTTACTTTTAACGTATTCAACTGTCTGGTCCTCTTCCTTCAAGACGTCCACTAAGTCCCCAATATAGCTCATTGACTCTGGTAACGTTCGCAGCATATAATTTAACTTCTCCTTTTCCGTTACTTTGGCGCCTGCAGATTTCAGCTCATTTACAGTTTTTTTCAAATGCACTGAAAAATGTCCCCGTATCACTGTAATCACTTAACCTCAATTTGTCCAACTTGTTTCTGCATAATATTTGAAGGGCTGTAGACTCTTTCGAATATAATTCATCAAATTTCTTCATGATCTCGAAAGCACTTTCTCTGTCACTCACGAATTCTAGTTGCTTATTTGTGATTGCACCATAAATATAGTTGATAGCCTTCAAGTCCTCTTCATCCCACGTTTCGTTGTCTGAACTCACTTTTGCCCTCGTAGTCACTGTATAGCATTTCTTCATTTTTAGGTACATGATTATCCGCTGCTTCCAGTTCCCATAGTCTTCGCCATCAAATACAGGAATAGTTATATCAGCCATGTCGAACTTTCTGAATAACACGCGACGGCCACAATATAATATTTAACTTCTACTTTTCTTTTCAAGAACCACGCTCTGCTACCATGTTTCAAATCAAGTTCTCACTTTTACTTTTAAAACACTTTATTTAAAATATACACATGTTGACTTTACTAAAATAGGCGCACGAAGACTGACTAATGCGCCTCAACACACACACATATATACACAAACATCTGTCACCACAATCGATATTTCTCGAACATACTCGATATCCGATATAAATGTATTACAATTCCAACAGTATAAATATGCAATCCATACGCATAGCAGCAAACAGGTCATTAGCGTCATATCAGCATAAGCAAATAAATGTTCATATGTCATCTTAATAAGTAAACATGAAGGCGCAAGCAGATAAATCACAAAGTATAACTTACATACATAATCACAGTCAGCACAATTAATCAGGTGACAATTATAATTTAAATAAATAAGCACAGCAGGCACATAATTAAAAAATATGACATCAGTGAAAAAGCATTGCAGCCAAGCGATGCATAATATATACAAATAACAATCCAGTTCATTAATAATCATTGTCAGAATCAGTTAACGTACGCAAGCACGTCGCTTCACAAGTAAATTCATAGAACATGAAAGTAGCACAAAGTATGAATCACGTAATCGCGAGCAGCAAATTACGTCTAAAGTACGTAGCTAAGTGGAAATATGTTACCTGAAAAATAAACTCAATTAATAGTTACCTTTTTAGTTTATTACTTTCTTCTTCGAAATTACATTCTTTCTGAAAATTTCTCGATAGCAAGTCGTCTTAACGTCGGAGACACACAGAATTTACCTGAAGTTCTTAAATATTTTATAGAACCGTATCCTGAAAAATACTGAATGTTAATAACATAATTCATCAAGTCACTATAGCTTTATACTGAATTTAATCGGAGAAATTAAACTGTGTATTTGTTTACGGCTGTCAGTGCATTCGCACTGAACGCTCGATCAGCTGTAGGTGCGTGACGTAGGAAGCAATTGTTCGCGGTCAACGACTGCTTTGTGCGGCGCGCAGACTTGACTGTTGCTTTGAGTATATGCCGCCGCCAAAACACAGTGCGGTATCCTTGTAGTCTCCGCATGTTTACATGTAGCTGTTAGTTTCTCACAAGTATGTCATTCCACAAAAATTTTAACGTTAGATATATGATGTATTCCCTTAGAGCGTCGTGATTTAAGAGTTTCTACTTCAACAGTGTTATCATGTATAATTTTGCGAATTCTATATGGACCGTTATAAAGCAGAATAAATTTGCGACACAAAGCTTTTCCTTTGTGAGACAAACGGTGGGACTTAATTAACACTTTTTGACCAACTGACAAGATTTTTGAACGACCAGGACGCTTAGCTGATTTCTCTCTTCTAGCAGCCGCAGATGCAATATTTCGTAGAGCCAGGTTGACAACTTCAGAATGCCGCAGTTTCCGTGAAGGCGGAAAAGGAACGATTTCAGAAATGCGATTTCTCGGTGCTTCATTTTTTAATACCAGTATAGGCGGTAAAGAAGTTGAATCATTAGAGAGGTCATTCAGAATGTTTTGAAAAATATGAAGATACTAATCCCAAGTTCTGTGATTCTGATGACAGTAAAGACGACACAATTTATTGATTTCCTTCATCCAGCTCTCTGAAGCGTTAGATTGAGGGTGAAAAAGTGAATTGAAAATTGGTTTAATTTTACGACGCTGTAGAGTACGAAGCCAAATTTTAGAACGAAACTGTGATCCATTATCTGATATAACCTTATCAACATGACCAACTTCTTTAAGAAAATGTTTGATGAAAGCGTTAGATACTGAACGAGCTGTTGCTTTGCGTAAAGGTGTAAAATACACATATTTCGACGTCAACTCCACTGCTACGAAAATGTACGCAAAACCATAAGTAGAACGAACCACTGGACCGAACAAATCGACTGCAGCCATCTCCTTTAATTTCGCTGGAATGATAGGAAACAACGGTGCTCTATGAGAAACTGTTAGCGGCTTAGCCTTTTGACATAATTTGCATTTGGCCAGAACAGATCGAATACGTTTTTCCATATTACTGAAGTAGCAATTTTCTCGTAATTTATGAAAGCATTTTCTGGGACCAAAGTGTGCATAACTGAAATGCGTATTCCAAATCAGCTTATTAACCCACTCATCAGGAATACAAACTAACCAAACAGAGTTGTCGACCGATTTTCGTTTAAAAAGAAGTTTCCAGATAGATCGCAAAAACGAGGTGTGGCCAAATCGTCCAAACTAACAAAGCGTCTAAGAAAATTACAGACACCAAGGAAACTACGAAAATCACGTTTTGTGGTAGGAACAGCATAGTTACGAATAGCGTCTAATTTCTCTGGATCAGGAAGAATACTTCTGTAGAAATAATGTGACCGAGAAATTTCACCTGTGAACGACCAAATTCAGATTTTTCTAAGTTCACTGTAATGCCAACTCTTGCAAAAATACGTAATAATGAATCCAAAATTTTTGTTTTGCTCACTCCAAGAATGTTTAGCAATAAGAATGTCGTCAACATATGAAGTAATATTGTCACGAAGATAAACAGGTAAAATTTCATTTAAGCTACGAATGAATGCTGCTGAAGATACAGTAAGTCCAAACGGTAATTTCCGAAACTGGTAACAGTTACCAAAGGCTAAAAAGGCAGTATATTTTCTACAATCAGGGTGGAGTTCTATTTGTCAAAAACTTGCGCGCATATCAATCGTGGATAAAACTTTAATTCCATGGAAATGTTGAAGAAGTTCATCTAAATTTTGTGGACGGTCAGTTTCAGGAATGATGATATTATTTATCTGTCTGGAATCCAGAACCAAACGAATTGATCCATCCTTTTTAAGAACAACGTGTAATGGGCTAGTATAAGGACTGACTGCAGGCTCAATAATGCCCTGATCTAACATGTACTGAAGTACATTCTTAACCTTGTCTCTGTAAGCCAAAGGAATAGCGTACGTTTTCCCGCGAAATGGTGTGTGTTCTTTTACTTTAAATAAATATTGTAAACCTTGTATAGTTCCTGTGTGATGACTAAATACTGTAGCATGTGAAGTCAAAATGTGGTGCAGCTCTTCTCTTGCAACGTCATCTGGCACTTCAGCTTTCTTAACCTTTTCATTAATTAATTCTTCGCTATTAATTATATCATCCATCGCGTCTCTGTATCTATTGTCATTGTCATGAATAAACACACTGTCGTCATAATGCTCAACGAAAACATCAGTAGTAAGAAACCTTAAACATGTTGTATCTGACTCAGATCTTGTTAAACACTCGAAAAATTTCAAACTTTTCGGCATTCCGGCAACAGTCAAATTCACACTTCCTTCTCTAAAGTTCAAAATTGCCTTATGTGCGTTAAGAAATTCCATACCTAATATAATTTGTGTACTGAGTAATGGAACAATAATAAAATTAGCAGAAAATTCGTATCCTTGACAAATGAAATTTAAGTTGGTCTGTTGTTTGACTTCCACACTTTTTCCAGAAATCGCTCCTCGAATTGTAGTTTTTGAAATAGGTAACACGGGACAGGCAATAGTTCTTTCACATATACGAAAAACTGATTCACTAATGACATTCACTGGGCTCCCAGAATCTAAAACTGCAGTGAACTTATTCTTACCCACACATACTTCAATAACAGGATGTAAAAACGCGTCTACATTATTTTCCTTTTCGTCTAACAAAATGTCTCTCATGTCTTCCAGGCGTACGTAGTGTAAAGTCGTAGTGTCATTACTTTCTGAACCGTCTATATTGCTGCCAGAAGCCGAAGCTACAAGTCACTGTCGATTGTTTGAGTCACGTCTTTGATCATTCGCGTCATTTCGCGGATCAATTTCAACGATTTGCACTTGTCTCTCAGAAGTTCTGTCACGTGGAGGATGCCAATTAGGTCCCTCCTGTCTGTTAGATGCAAATTCTTGGTTGTGTCTGTTATTAAAATTTCTGTTTTCCTGTCTGTCTGCATAACTACTTCTTGTATAATTTCGACTGTCACTTCTGAAATTATTGTTGTATCTACTACCCTGATTATTTCTTTAGTAAGAATTTCTATTACTGTTTGAATAATTTCTGTCTTGATAATACCGATTACTGTTTCCGTATGATTGATCATTCCGGTAGGAATTACCGTTATTATGATTGTCTGTGTAATTTCTGTTAGAACGTATGTTATTGTCATAGGGCTGGTATCTATTGTCCTGTCTTTTATGTCTGTCATTCTCAAAGTTACCCATATAGCGCCCGTTCCTATCACTATCTCTTTTCTCTGAAAATCTATTGTAAATGCTGTTACTGAAAAAGTTACAAGAAGTCCCGTCGTCGTTGTCATACTCAAGTTCTTGCAACAAAGTCTTAAAAGTCTCGATGTCGTCTTTACATCTTCCGGCTAAAGCAATTTGTCTTATGGATTGTGGCAGCTTAGTTAAACAAATGCGAATTAATTCTGTTGGGCTATAAGGGTTGGACAGGAACTGATTCTTTCGAATCATGTCTTCAAAGTATTCTGCTGGCGTGCGGAACTCAGACTGTTTGAAATTACGCTGCATAATAAGACTGTGTTTGACTCTGTCTTGCGTGTTTTCGGACCAATATGCTGATAGAAATGCATGATAAAAATCATTTAGATTATTACAATCTCTAATGAGTGCGCGCATCCGCGTCGCCGGTTCGTTTTCTAAATATCCACACATAAATTCCAGTTTGTGACTTAGTGGCCAATTTGGTGGAAGTGCGTACATAAATTGATCTAACCATGAACATGGATGTATGTCATTCTTAGAATTGCGGAAGATCTTAAATTTCCGGACAGTCAAAAAGTGTTTATAGTCAAAGTTTTCGCCTCGTGGCGACAAAGACCTACCGCGTCTGTCCCAGTCCGAATGTCGATTATTGTCAAGTTCGCGCGCCTGGCGCTCTCTTGTTGCTTCTCGTAAATGAAATAAATTACTTTCTTCATACCCCTCTGCTATCTGTGATTCTAAGTTCCTTCTACTGTCCTTTCCTACTATTTCGCCTTCGATTTGTTTGACTTGCTTTTGTAATGCCTCAAATTCCCTTTTCACGCGTTCATTAAATTTTCCCTGATTTTCAACATGCTTATTTATATTCTGGTACTCTTCGGTTTCTGAAAATGGTAATGGAGCTATATCATCCGAATCTCTGTCCCCATTTCAACTAAGATTTGTCAATTTATCTGAAATCTCCTCAACTCTTTCCGCTAAATCACCTATTTTTTCTTTCTGTTTATTTACGTCTTCCGTAAGTGTCGCGACTCGGGTTTCAGTATTGACACATTTGGTAGTTAACTGTTCATATTGTTGTGTTACAATATTTATTCTGTCATTTGGTACGGATTCCTCGATTCTCTCAAATATTTCTTTCTTATCGTGTGCACGTTGTAAATTCAACTCTGAAAATTTCTGTACTATCACGCGATCTCTTTCTTCCTGTTCTCTATCCTGTTCCCTTTGTCTGATTTCTACTGCAATTAATCTATTATTGTGAGCATTCAAAATTGGTTGTACTTCTTCTCTGATTTCTTTCTTTAATTCATCTTTCATATTTTTGAAACATGTCCCTATTCGTGAGTCTAACCGTGTTTCCAATGTTCCCATCTCAGCTCTGATTGTTCCTATTTGTGAGTCCAACCGTGTTTCCATTGTTCCCATATCAGTTTTTAATTCAGATTCCAAGGTTCCCATCTCTGTTTTAATTGTTCCTATTTGTGTTCCCAGTGAGTCTAACCGTGTTTCCATTGTTCCCCTGTCTGTTTTTAATTCAGATCGTAAATGCTCCATTGTTCCCATTTGTGAGTCTAACCGAGATCCCAAATTTAATATCGCACTCATCAGCTGCTCCATATTAACTTGTTCGAAATTCTTTTCGCCACTAACATCTCCCGCAAAACCGGTTTCCTTCGTCATAGCTGTAAAGCTATCTGTGTTCGATACTATTCCAGAATCTTCTATCGTTAATCTCGTATTCTGTGAATTTTCTGATTGAGAAAAATTTTGAAATGGTTCCGGACTATCTTCCCGACTTATTAAATTGTTTTCCACTTCATTATTCATGATACTGTTTTCCTCTGTTGGGGAGTTCGACATGTTAACAATATCGTCATTCTCACTATTCATCATTTTTGCCTTTTTCATTGATCGCGTAATCATTTACAAAATATACAAAACTCGTCACTGTACGAAAATTACACACAATGACTCTTTATCTCCAACAACACCATTTACATGAAAAGCTTCCCTCAAACAGGATTAATCGAACAATTGAAATAATTGCACTAAATTGTCAAACCCGTAGACAAGACAACAATTTAAATTTTGAAAAATACCATTAGAAGAATGACAATTACCAAATCTACACATGCAATACAGACTACAATTACTAAACTCAAATTACTACAACAATACTACGGTCTACTATTTTTACAATCAGAAGAATTCCAAGGGACGATCCTGGCAGGGTTGCCACGTGCATGGGGGCTTAATTAAATATGATTGGAAATACTTTTGAGTTTTTAGTAGCTGTATGTCCGATTACGCTGTGTCTCGTAATCGGTTGGCCCTGACTAGTATTATTACGCTATCTGACTGCAAAGAACAACAACAAGAATGAAATGGAATTTTTCGTTAACACAATTAATTAATTAAGTCCCCAGCAACTATGAAACCTACGAAACCAAAGCATAAGTATAACTGTTCTGTATGTGGAAGTATGACTCAACGGACATCTGGCACGGTTCTTCTTCAACAAGACAAGAATTTTTAAATACCAATTTTACTGACGTGATAAAAGAAAATTAGAAATACGATAATTGCGTAAGGAAAGCAGAATTACACTCTAATGCAAGAACACACGCCAGATGCTTTGTTGACTGAACCTGTAATGACGCATTATTTAGGATACTGGAATTAAAAACAAACGGAGTTAGTTACCTCATTTATATTGATGAAAATCACTCTAATCCTTACATGATATCTCAACCAGAACTCTCCAATATCACTTCTCAGCAAGCACTGCCTAATAGCACATCTCAACAAACACTCTCTGCTACAACATCTCAGCACAGACTACCACGAGCTCTCTCCAAGCACTGACTGCTACGAGTTCTTAACAGGCTCTGACTACTACGAGCTGTCTCCAAGCACTGACTTCTACGAGTTCTTAACAGACACTGACTACTACGAGCTCTCTCCAAGCACTGACTTCTACGAGTTCTTAACAGGCACTGTGTAGGCGGCTTAATAATACTCTTTGGCGCAATCTCTGGCGCAGTGGCTCAGTGTAGCCACCTTTCACTGTTTCGACTTGGAACGTAAAAACCGTTTACATGCTGAGAATAGTTCAGTTAGCAATAGACAGAAGCAAGCAACGAAAAGATAGAGGAGACAAGAGAAGCAAAAAGTGTAATAGACTGAAGCAGGAAACATATTATTATTACGAAAATGAAATGATGGGCACTACATGTAGTCTTGTGAATGGATAGTAGATGACCCAAGCGTAATCTTAGCTGTATTCCAAGAGCCAAAGCTCAAGTAGAAGGTGCAGAGTGGTCATTAGGAAACTTGGAAGAGCACTTTGGATTTTCAGTCATCATCCCTGCCGGGGACGTGATGACGTGCGCTGGTTGAAACAGCCACACATTTCACGTCAGCGTTGTAAGTGATATGGTGGCCGCTCCATCACTACCTTCAAATCAAATCGCTCTGAGCACTATGGGACTTAACTTCAGAGGTCATCAGTCCTCTAGAACTTAGAGCTAATTAAACCTAACTAACCTAAGGTCATCACAGACATCGATGCTCGAGGCAGGATTCGAACCTGCGACCGTAGCGGTCGCGCGGTTCCAGACTGTAGCGCCTAGCACCGCTCGGCCACCCCGGCCGGCTCCTACCTTCATTCGTAAATTGCTCACCCGAACGCCACGCATAGTTGATGTGTCAGCTCACAGACTAGCAGTCACTAGCTGACTCTGTAACATGAGGCACTACATCTTTGCAAGCAGGAAAGGGCAAATATCTCTCGTGACCAATGCTGGCCAATCAGAGCGCTAGGCGCGTATTTTCCTGTTGGTCACCTCATGAAGTTGAAGCATAAGGAATTTCCTCGTCTCTCTATCGGCCTTGGCAGCACGCCTACCAGAATTGATTCTTCTCTTGTGTATTTAATATGGGGGCATGCGACAGCAAATATTCAACGAAATCGTGGGATCGTAGTAATCTGCGAACATCCGAGCTGTTTTCACATGACTGTAAATCGACAGAGTGTAGGAATCACGTGAAATTCTCTCCTTTTCATCTTGCATTTTGCATTCTAGCTTGCAATGGAAGACCTTGAGCCTTTGTTGTTGCTTTCCATTTCATCAGAACATGTTCTGATCATTAGCTGTTTCTGAATAAACCATACATAAATGCAAGTACCGTGGGGTGTCTCTCTCTTGCAAGTTTGGTATCCTAAACTTTGTAAATTAACTTATACATAATTTTTTACCGTTATGTTCGGTGGGAATGCTGAACCTTCTAATACGATGTTTTTACTTGTCCAGCATGCTTAACACTGCGCAGTTAATTTATTCAAGCACTAGATTGGACTTACTGCACTTTTGGGTTTCGTAGATTCATTACCTTACGTCATCCCTTCGTGTCAGATTATGTTCTACATCTACATCTATATTTATACTCCGCAAGCCACCCAACGGAGTGTGGCGGAGAGCACTTTACGTGCCACTGCATTGCCTCCATTTCCTCTTACAGTCGCGTATGGTTCGCGGGAAGAACGACTGCCGGAAAGCCTCCGTGCGCTCTCGAATCTCTCTAATTTTACATTCGTGATCTCCTCTGGAGGTATAAGTAGGGGGAGCAATATATTCGATATCTCATACAGAAACGCACCCTCTCGAAACCTGGCGTGCAAGCTACACCGCGATGCAGAGCGCCTCTCTTGCAGAGTCTGCAACTTGAGTTTGCTAAAAATCTCCGTAACGCTATCACGCTTACCAAATAATTCTCTGACGAAACGCGCCACTCTTCTTTTGATCTTCTCTATCACCTCTGTCTACCCGACCTGGTATGGATCCCACACTGATGAGCAATACTCAAGTATAGGTCGAACGAGTGTTTTTTGAGCCACCTCCTTTGTTGATGGACCACATTTTCTAAGGACTCTCCCAGTGAATTTCAACCTGGCACCCACCTTACCAACAATTAATTTTATATGATCATTCCACTTCAAATCGTTCCGTACACATACTCCTAGATATTTTTCAGAAGTAACTGCTACCAATGTTTGTTCCGGTATCATATAATCAGACAATAAAGTATCCTTCTTTCTATGTATTAGCTACACATTACATTTGTCTATGTTAATGGTCAGTTGCCACTCGCTGCACCCAGTGCCTATCGGCTGCAGATCTTCCTGCATTTCGCTGCAATTTTCTAATGCTGCAACTTCTCTGTATACTGCAGCATCATACGCGAAAAGCCGAATGGAGCTTCCGACACTATCTGCTAGGTCATTTATACATATTGTGAAAAACTATGGTCCCATAACACTCCCCTGTGGCACGCCAGACCTCACTTTAACGTCTGTAGACGTCTTTCCATTGAGAACAACATGCTGTGTTCTCTTTGCTAAAAACTCTTCAATCCAGCCACACAGGCTCTTACTTTGTTTATTAGGGCACAGAGCGAAACTGTATAGAATGTCTTCTGTAATTCAAGGAAAATTGCATCTATCTGGGAGCCTGCATCTAATATTTTCTGGGTCTCATGAACAAATAAAGTGAGTTGGGTCTCACACGATCGCGGTTTCCGGAATCCACGTTGATTCCTACAGAGTAGATTCTGGGTTTCCAGAAATGACATGATATGCGAGCTTAAAACAAGTTCTAAAATTCTACAACAGATCGATGTCAGAGATATAGGGTTATAGTTTTGCGCATCTGCTCGACGACCCTTCTTGAAAACTGGAACTACCTGTGCTCTTTTCCGATCATTTGGAACCTTCCGTTCCTCTAGAGACTGGCGGTACACGACTGTTAGAAGGGGGACAAGCTCTTTCACATACTCTGTGTAGAATAGAATTGGTATCCCGTCAGGTCCAGTGGACTTTCCTCTGTTGAGTGATTTCAGTAGATTTTCTATTCCTTAGACACTTATTTCGATGTCAGCCATTTTTTCGTTTGCGCGAGGATTTAGAGAAGGAACTGCAGTGCGGTCTTCCTCTGTGAAACAGCTTTGGAAAAAGGTGTTTAGTATTTCAGCTTTACGCGTGTCATCCTCTGCTTTAATGGCATTATCATCCCACAGTGCCTGTATATGCTGTTTCAATCCACTTACTGATTTAAAGTAAGACCAGAACTTACTAGGATTTTCTATCAAGTCGGTACATAGAATTATACTTTGGAATTCACTGAACGCTTTACTCATAGCCCTCCTTACGCTAACTTTGGCATCGTTTAGCTTCTGTTTGTCTGAGAGATTTTAGCTGCGTTTAAATTTGCAGTGATGCTCTCTTTGCTTTCGCAGTAGTTTCCTAACTTTGTTGTTGTGGATTTTTCCCATCCCTTACAGTTTCACTCGGCACGTAACTGTCTAAAACGCATTTTACGATTGCCTTGCACTTTTTCCATAAACACTCAACATTGTCAGTGTCGGAACAGAAATTTTCGTTTTAATCTGTTAGGTAGTCTGAAATCTGCCTCCTATTACTCTTGCTAAACAGATAAACCTTCCTCCCTTTTCTATATTCCTATTTACTTCCATAATCAGGGATGCTGCTACGGCCTTATGATCACTGATTCCCTGTTCTGCGCTTACTGAGTCGAAAAGTTCAGGTGTGTTTATTAGTAGGTCCAAGAAGTTATCTCCACGAGTCAGTTCTCTGTTTAATTGCTCGAGGTAATTTTCGGATTGTGCACTCATTATAACGTCACTCGATGCTCTGTCTCAAAACACCTGTCCTAAACATCTCAGTGTCCCAGTCTATATCTGGTAAATTGAAATCTCCACCTATGACTATAACATTCTGAAGAAATTTATGTGAAATGTATTCCTCATTTTCTCTCAGTTGTTCTGCCACTAATGTTGCTGAGTCGGGAGGTCGGTAAAAGGAGCCAATTATTAACCTAGCTCGGTTGTTGAGTATAACCTCCACCCATAATAACTCACAGGAAATATCCACTTCTATTTCACTATAGGATAAACTACTACTATCAGCGACAAACACGACACCAACGGTTGCATGCAATCTATCCTTTCTCAGCACCGTAAGTGCCTTTGTAAAAAGTTCGGCAGAAAATATCTCTGGCTTCAACCAGCTTTCCGTACCTATAGAGATTTCAGCTTCGGTGCTTTCTATCAGCGCTTGAAGTTCCGGTACTTTACCAACGCAGCTTCGACAGTTTAAAATTACAATACTGATTACTGCTTGGTCCCCGCATGTCCTGACTTTGCCCCGCTTTTGAGGCTGTTGCCCTTTCTGTATTTGCCCGCGGCCACCTAACCTAAAAAAAACCGGCCAGTCCACTCCACACAACCCCTGCTACCAGTGTAGCCGCCTGCTATGGGTAGTGGACTCGTGACCTATCCAGCGGAACGCGAAACCCCACCACCCTATGGCGCAAGTCGAGGAATCTGCAGCCCACACGTTCGCAGAACCGTCTCAGCCTCTGATTCAGACCCTGTTACTAGGGGCTCATGTGGATTGTGTTGCTAGTGGATCATGCTCAGTATCGGGGCCTATTTTTCGGGGCGCAAACCGTGTTCATAAGCATCTACGATCGCCCAGGTACAATTTCAAAAGAGACCGGATTATCACTTGAGGTCTACGTTATGCATGTTCTTCCCACTCACACTGCCACTTCTGTATTTTTGTTCCTTATGCAGAAGGTCTCGCTCGGTGGTAGGTCGGTTGATATCACTCACCCTAAGTGCAACGAAAATTGCTAGACGTTCAATAGGTTGCTTGGCTATTGACAATAAGCAAATAACTTTTAATGGCGCCATGACACCTTAAAGTTACTTCTAGAACTCTCCTTGTCAGACGTAACCACTCGTAATCACATTCACTTTGATAGATAGCCATATACAACTTAAGTAGGTTAAAAACTGTAGTATGTACAACGGTCTCCCACACTACGTTCGGCTCTCGTGCGCATTCATCATCAGGTTGACACCGCTCCTGGACAGCGTTCTGAAGACTCTGTTCCCAAACACTAGCCAATCAGAGGCCAGAAAATGTAGCGCTTTCTTGTATGGTCGTGCCAGTGGGAGACGAAGACACGCATTTCTCAATCGATTGACCAGAAAACGGAATTTCCAGTGCATGGTCACAACGCAGTAGGTGAAGCTCTGTTCAGCTTGTCAGTAGAATTACTAAGGCGAACCTGGAACACTTTATTACATTTGTGATGCCACATCGTTCGCCGGTCAGTAAATTACCCACATTGTCTGAAACCACACCCCGTTCTATGATGTCATCATGATGAGGCTAGAAGCTTCGTCCACTTACCGTGTCGTAACGGTGACATTATACTAGCCATTAAAGTGAAACTGCTAGTCTGCGTCGTATTTTACCAGCAATTGAAGAAAATCAGCCAATCATAGCTCAGTATTTTACCGGCGAACAAAATGAAACTGATCAGTCACCATGTATTCGTCATCTTACCATATTAAAAGGTAAATGAATGATCTCAATTATGTGCCATCTTCAAAAGGATTTGCTTATTTATCAACAATTCCTAAAGACAGTGACAACACGGGGTATTTATAATGAAGTTATACAAAAGTAACTACTACTTTTGAAAAAAGGAAATAACTTGCAGAAATGTTTGATACAGCACTGAATGTAGTACATATTCAAGTTTTGTGTACAGACGTTCAGTTTTGTTACCTTTTGATCCACGAAACGTGTCTCATTTGTAATCAGTTTCCTCCAAACAGTAAGAAGCAGCTCCTGATTTATGGTGCCAACTGCTTGTGTTATCCGTAATCGTAGCTCGTCGGCGTTTCCTGGAAGCAGAGGAACAAATACTATGTCTTTAATGTAACTCCCCTCACCGAAGTCCACTGGCGTTTGATTAACTGCTCATGGTGGTCAGGACATTGTTCCAGTACGTCCGTTCCAAGTCCACCAATTCCTGCGGAATTAAGCGACAGCTTCAAGATAATAATGTGGTGACGCGATATCTTCCTGGAAAATAAATTCTGTGTCCATATCTGTTGTAGTATAGTCAAGAATGTCTAGCTACGATATATCAGTTACAGCTGACTCGCCTAAAAAGAAAGTACTGTAAATAGTATTACAGCTTACACAGCCGGTTTCGGTGAAACCGATTAATAACACTTTGTCCTTGAAACGGCGGCTTCCAAAATTTAGTCCTGAACTGTCTCTGAACTATACTAGCACACTTTCCATGAAACTATAAACGACACTGCACATGCTCTGCAACGATACACCACTCAGTGTCGACTGTTGAGATAACTCATTCGCGCCTACCACCTAGCGGGAACATCGGGAGCTAACAGCATTAGACGGGAACAAAACTTGAAGATATATTCCGTTTAGTGCCGTAGAAAACGTTTGTGTAAGTTATTTATCCGACCACCTGGACACTTCCCTTGTTGAGAGCCCTCCCTGGCACAAAGTAACAATGCGGACGCAATCGACCTGCGGTATTGACCGCCTAGGCATGGTTGAACTACAGATAACACGACCCTTGTACACATTTCTGGTGAAATGATTGGAACTGATGGCCTGTCGCACCCCCTCCGTCTCATAGGTGCTGCTCATGCGTGGTTGTTTACATCTTTGGGCGAGTTTAGTGACATCTCTCAACAGTCTGTGATGCAATATCCACAGTCTTCAGAAGTTCTGGGAACCGGGATGATGCAAAACGTTTTTTGATGCGTGTATGAGAACTTGGACTTTAGCTAATCGCGAGCGCTCACGTTACAATTTGGCTATCCGTTCGTTTAAGTTTAGCAATGGGCTTTGTTTTTTTGTGTTATATTACACTGTATTGCAGATTATTTGTATCACATAATTTGGCGGGAAAAACTGTTTCCCAGTAAACCGAATTTACGTTTCAGTTTGACAGGTTCCAGATTCCGGGCTGCACTATATTACAGAGCATAAAGTATAGGAAGCATCTACATCTACATCATACTCTGCAAGCCACCTACTGGTGTGTGGCCGAGGGTACTTTCGGTACCACTGTATGATCCCTCCAACCCTGTTCCACTCGCGAATAGTGCGTGGGAAGAATGATGGTCGGTAAGCCTCTGTATTGGCTGTAATTTCTCGAATTTTCTCCACGTGGTCAATATGCGAGATGTATGTGGGGTGAAGTAACATGTTGTCTGACTCCTACTGAAAAGTGCTGTCCCGAAATTTCGGTAGTAAATCTGTTCGTGATGCACAACATCGTTCTTGTAACGTCTGCCAATGGAGTTTGTTTACCATCTCCGTAACGCTCTCTAGCCAGCTAAACGATCCCGTGACGAAACGAGCCGCTCTTCGTTGGATCTTTCCTGTCTCCTCTATCAGCCCTACCTGATAGGGATTCCAGATAGATGAACACCACTCAAGAATCGGGCGAACAAGCGCGTTATAAGCCACTTCTTTCGTGGATGATTTACAGTTCCTTAAGATTCTTTCGATGAATCTGAGTCTTGTGTCTGCTTTTCCCACTATCTGTTTTATATGGTCATTCCACTTAAGGTCGCTCTAGATAGTTACGCCCAGATGTTTTACGGCAGACGTGGCCTCCAGCTGTTTCTCATCAATAGTGTAGCTGTACAGGAGTGGATTTATTTTCCAATGTATGCCAGAGTCTGCACCATTCATCAGTTCGCTGCAGGTCTTTCTGCAAATTCTTACTAACTTTTGGCGTTGGTACGTTGGTATAAAAAAACTGCATCATCTGCGAATAGCCTTAAAAAGCAACCGAAGCTTTCTACTAGGTCATTTATACATGTTGTGAACGGCAACGGTCCTATCATACTTCCTGTGGTACTGTGGTTATCAACCTTACATCTGTTGATTTAGTTCCGTTAAGAGCGGCGTGTTTTCTATCTGCAAGAATGTTTTGAATCCAATGGCAGGTCTGCTCCGATTCTCCGTAAGCTCGTATATTTTTCATTAAACGGCAATGCGGGACGGTGTGAAATGCGTTACTGAAGTCAAGGAACACGCCATCAACCTGAGCGCCGTGGTCCACTGCGCTGTGGATCTCATGGAGTAACAGAGCGAGTTGAGCTTCGCAGGATCTCTGTTTGCGGAATCCATGTTGATTTTTATAGAGGGGCTATTCATTTTCCAAGAACGTCATAATTCTTGAGCATAAAACATGTTCCACAATTCTATAACAGATTGATGTCAACGATATACGTCTGTAATTCTGTGGATCTGTCTTACGGCAGTTCTTAGAAACGGCAATCACTTCCTTCCAGTCGTTATATACCTTTCGGTGTTCCGGGGATCTACCATAAATTACTGCTAGAAGGGGAGCTAGTTCTTTCGTATAATATTTACAGACTCTTATAGATATCTCATCTGGTCCTGAAGACTTTCCACTGCTTAGCGATTGTAGCTGCTTTTCAGTTCCGCGATCGGTTATATCAATATCTGCCATTTCGACATTCGCTCGACGACTGAAAGGAGGGAAAGTGTTACAATCTTCTACGGTGAAACAACATCGGAAGACCGAATTCAGTATTTCGGCCACAAACTGTTCTGTTTAAATCACGACATCATCCGTAATTTTACGTCAAATGGCTGATGATAGGGAGTTTGATGATGCTCGTGTGTACATTACGAGTGTGTTTGTATGTTGGAGACAGTGGTATTAGCTCTGCAAAAGTTGGTTGCTTTCCAGCACTCCATAAATATTTTCCGCAGTATCTGACCAATCAGTATTGACAGCAAATAATTAATTCTACCTGTTGATAATTCAATAGGTTTTTTTTGGCACATGGATGAGACGCGAGAACCACGTAGGTAAATGCCAATAGTAATGGAAAATGTTAGCACAACGGGCGGATGCAGCTCAAGGCATTTGCAGATCGGAACGCGTCATCCTGACCGCAACTATCAATACATCTGGCGCTTAATTATGTCGCTCCTGGCTGTACATCCCACCGCAAACCCATTCCACGCCCGCAGTTATTGACACAATTTATCGCTTGCTGATACTGATTAAGTTTCACAGCCACAGCCAGTACCTCGGAGCTATACTGACACATTACTGGAAGGAACAATATATGTAATGTGCATTATAGAGATTATATAGAACCGCATCAAATAAAAAAAAAATCTTTTAATTCCGTTGGTAATCACGAAACGTTTGGTCGTTAGACTATATTACATTGCGACATGTCTTAAAACTTCTATACCTCGTCAAATTTTAATGCGCAGATTTGACAGATTTATGAAGGTACTATCCAGATGTATGAAAGCACTACTTTTCATTATGACATATTTTATCGTTTTAAGATGCAAACTATCCACTAGCTGTATTTGTTCTTCCCATATTTTTGTTGCAGATCTGAAGATGGTAATCGCTGACCGAAACCGGTAATCTAAGTACCAAAACTTTCGTGCTCATAGTCTGAAATGATAAAAAATTTATACCAATCTTTCTGACCCACTATTTTACTGGCGACTGTGCCGCAACTTGGGAAACAATAAAAACTAAGGCATCCATAATTTGAGCAAAAGATATTAATACAAATAAAAATTTTATGGTGCTGTTTCAAATGGTATATATACCGAAAGGCTATCACTACTTCATACTTCAACCAGCTCATTCATGAGAGGCTGTGAACCTGGCTTTCAATGCTGTGAATCATTCCCCTTTAAATGATATCTGAAACAGAAGTGAGTTAACGTAAACTGAATACCTTTGTTTTTGATTTCGTAGTGACAGAGAACTTTCTAATAGCACAATGGAATATTTAAAGAAATGTCTAACTTAAGCTAAACGAAGACAAAACGGAAAACATAATTCCGGATCTCAAATGGTTCAAATGGTTCAAATGGCTCTGAGCACTATGGGACTTAACATCTGTAATCATCAGTTTCCTAGAACTTAGAACTAATTAAACCTAAGTAACCTAAGGACGGCACACACATCGATGCCCGAGGCAGCATTCGAACCTGCGACTGTAGCGGTCGCTCGCTTCCAGACTGAAGCGACTAGAACCTGTTTTATTATAGAGATACGAGGATTTCCTTCTAAGCTGACGATATGACATGTCTGCAGTAATCTAGGATATTATAGTTCTTTCATACGTTGATTTCGACCACGCCGGCAGGCATTTCGGATCTCATATAGCTACTCACTAGAGCGTTTATGAATTACGTCTGATCAGTGTCTAGTGCAATGCAAATGTGTTTGTGGCGTGCATCCAACAACAAGTAGTAAACTGATATGACATGAGCTAGTATGATATGGAAGTATGGGAGTTTCTGTCACTGTAACCACATGCCTTGAAGTTCCACTGCAATGCAAACTTACCAAGCCACGTAAATATTTTATTTAAAAATAAGGAAGTGGCATCACTCTGAGGGAAGCTTGAAATATTGTGAAAGCAAAGCGTAGATCGTTCGAGAAAGTAGTTCTTAGGTGAACACAAGTAAAGAATTGAATAAAGTTCAGAGAAGTTAACAGTAAGTTCATAAGATTCCGAAATTATATAAATACTGAATATACACTACTAGAAAATAAAATTAGTACACCTGGACAAACGACGTCGATTTTCATCCCATAACGGCATAAGCCATCCGGGGAGAGTAGATGTACTGATAATCGCTTCATTGTCGTCCGCCAACGGATAGTACAACTGCATAGCTACCTGAGCGCCATCTGTGTCTCCCCTTAAATAAGGAATGCTTATAGCCAGAAGGCTTAGAGCGGTACAAACGCCTGAAGAAAGCTGGCAACTACGCAATGGAGACGCACTCGTACTCGTATAAGCCTCTATTATTGAGCTAAGTTTTCAAATTCGTGAACGTATCTTCTTTATGAGATGCAGATCTACTCAACAGGCCAAAGCGCTAGCCAAAACACTTAACCAATGACCCAGCAATATCAATGCGTTCTCCGTAACTCGTGTTACCATAGGGAGGGAGGGGGTAGTATTTTATGCCCTACCTAAAGAAAGTAGAAAAAACTTCATTAACTGCTTTTGATTTATATTAACAACATACTTTTTAAAGAAGTACTAACGTTTAGACAGGGAATGATAACCAGTTCTGTGTGCGTTCAGAATGTTGTTACACCTGTTCTTTTGCCGCTCGTGTAACATGAGGGTGACGTGTTGTTCCAACAGCATTTACTCGCCCGAACACTGGCTGTGAAACCCAACATGCTCTGCAAGACATGAAGAAACTTCCTTGGCCAGAACGATCGTTGGACATGTCTCCAATGGAGAACATGTGGAATATGGAACGATGAGAAGTGATTCGGGCGGCTCGTCAACCAATAACTATTACAGAACTATGTGAACAGGTCGAGCAGCCACATGATAACGTATCCCGTATGCCCGAGTCAGCGCCTTCGTTGCTGCCCTTGGAGGGTACACCACGTAGTAATATGGGTGGTTCAGAATTGGCCGATACTTGGTATCACAGAACCGCTTGTGCTGTTATCTGTAAATGTAATCAATTCATGATTCCATATGCTGGCCACAACAATGAATTTTGAGTGGATTTGTAACCTCTAGAAGGATGTACTATTTTTGCCGGCAGAGTATATTGCTCAGAAAATTAATTCATATCTCGTGTACAACTGCTCTTCGATGGACAATCCGTCTTTACATGACCATTCATTATAAAAAAGACAATGATAATCACCGTATATCATTAGTAAAACACATGATATTATTGAGTGGAAAAACTATGAGATGATCAACTTGCAGACATGCATGTCTGAATGGAAATTAAATACTATTTCTTACATGTTCCAACAAAACTGTGAACTCCAACAAAGAACTGATATTGTCTGCGTTGAATGAAACTTCAAAGTATCTCAAATAATCGAATCTGATATTCCACAAGGCAGCATTACACAAATGCAGCGAAAGCAACCAATTATCTCATCACAATCATAAATGGTGTCACTTCATTGTGTCCATTTCTTCGTCGCAAGACAAAGTATCAACATCAAAAAGATCATCACGTTCTGACATTACGTAGCAGAAGAACAGAGCATGTCGCTGTTGTCTACAGAATGTGCTCACCAATCATTTCCTTTGGACATTTCACCTTAGAGTTTAGGCGACTGACTAAGATATGCTTTGCAGTTCCTGTCAAAAGATAACGTACTCTAGCAGACGGATAAGTGACTAAAATTCTTTTAGACACACAGGTGTTTCTCTATGCACAGATGGATTAATGGAATGAAAGGTGTCTAACAGAAGACAGCTTTCAACATCACATATTCACAAGCACTATGAGTCTTTATTATTGAGCTAATTTTCAAATTCACGAACGTATCCTCTTTTTGAAACGCAGTTCTAATAATCAAACTAAGGCGTTAACCAAAATTTAACACTTAACACAGCAATATCAATGCATTCTCCATAATGCGCCGTACCAAAGGAAGGGGGAAGGGGGGGGGTGGCTAGTACTTTCTGAGCGCCCTAAAGGAAGTAGAAAAAACATTCGCTAACTGTTGATGACTTATATTATCAACATACGTTTTAAAGAGGTATTAACGATTAGGTGGGATCCCAAACACGAAAATATCTCTTACCACACGCTTCAAAATATCATTACATAACGTGTACTACCAAGGCTAACACATTTTTTTAAGAAAAAAGGTAAATTTCGTTCATTTTGTTGGCTATTACACACAAAACACTGTTGAAAACGATTTTGATGTGTAAATAAAGTTTTGAACCCGAAAATATTCGGTAACAACGTGGAAAGTGATATTTATTAATTAGAATGGAATTTTTGAGTTCAAGCCTCTGCACTTTTTATCAAAAGGCAAGTTAATTTAATAAGAGACTCGCGAGATAGCATAAGCAGCCACCTTTTCGAGATCATTAAACCTCGAATCCTGATTCCCACCGACTGACGTGCAGAATATCAATAGTCGTTTACAGCATATGAGTGTCTTCTATGCTGCGTTCGGTTATGTAAGTGCCGAAATCAGTTACGACACATAATCCAGAGCCATAATGCGGGAACGAAAGAAAAGCGAAGGAAGGAACAAAACACTGATTGGACCGAGACTAGGAAAAAAACATTAGTTCTAATGTGCTCACGTCTGATATAAAAACGTCACCGTACAAGAAAGTTAACAACTTAGTTAGCATCAACGAAAGATTACACGCAACTGACTGTGTGAAACAAATTTATGTCAACAACGCCATCCAGTCGACACACTAATTCATAGATACGCTTGCAGCGGTCACATAAATAGATGGAAGTGGATCCGAGAGCAAATACCTCTGATTACAAGGCAAACCCCTGAGAGTGTATCGCTGTCATTGATACACAGGCCTGAAACACGCTATTTCCCACAGGCAAAAAACACTGTGTACTGATAGCTGGGAAATTTTGGTGATTACGTCCTTAACAAACTAGGATCTGACAGCAAGATGAGTTCAAGGTACACATGGTGTGTGCATACCACAAAATTAGAATGTATTCCAATCACAAGGAAAAATTCGGTAATATGTTAAAAATTATATGTGAAAGACTAGGCATTGGTTAATATAAAAGAGAAGACTGTGTTGACAGTGATGCATTTACCTTAAGGATATTCTTTAACATTTTACTGTAATTTTTGGTGGGTTTTCTTCTACTTCAGAAAGCAGTTTTTGAAATTTTGTAAGTTAATGTACAGAACTTAAGTGACAGATTGTGTGACTAATAGTGTCAACACACCAAACATTAAAGCAGCCTTATTGGTTTGCAGTGTACATATGAATACTGACAATTTTTACGGACATTTCTCTATCGATTCGTAAAAACCATAGGATTGTGTCTTATATAATGTAATATTCAATGGCTGACAGATTGCCTTGTTCATTTTTGCACTGTGATGTGTAAGTCAGTTTTCTAGCGAAAGATCTATTATGTTGGTCTGAACACTTCGGATAATTAACGTTTCATTAATGTCCAAAAAGTGTAGTTGGAAGGCTAGTCAACATTATAACATGTCTTTTACGCCATTCTCAAGATTTAAGAGATTGTCTAACATGATTATTAAATTGTTTTTATGTGAGATGGGCATAGATCTTCCATATTCTGTATAAGTTTTGGTGACTTCCATACAGTTGCGTGAAATGCTCGTATCTAGTCTGATTGAGCTGAGAGGGTTAAAGATCAGTTTCTTCCCTTAACCCAAAACCTTGCTGATAACCTTCGTAAAGTGCTCTTTATGCTTCTGTAAAGATTGGAGCACATGTAATTCAAGGTGCAGTTTCTTATTTATTCAGGATTGAAGAAGTTTAAATGTCTTTTAAAAACTTTTCTTGATGCTCCAATTAATTCTTTCTGGGAATTTAGTCAGCCACACAATCTTATGTTGTATTTATTTAACATCAGAATAACTGCAGTGATCAAACTGTTTTTGTTTAAATAATTTCATATTTAACATGTGTGCGTGGTATGAAAATGTATTTAGTACGTATTTGGAATACATAACATTGTTCTTTAAATAAATATTTTTAAAGAAAGAAAAGCTTATAATACAATGGAAATAAAGTTGGATGGAGCGTATGCCATGTAAGCAGGAGTTCTAGTCCCTGTCGGTGAACACATTTTCAACTGTCCCCGTTGATATTTATCGACGCCTGTCAGCAGCTAATGGTCTGGATTTCATTTACCAGAAATCTTGTGTATTCAGGATGAATATAGGGTGGAGGTGCGTTTGAAGGGCACTTTGGTCCGTTTTTCCTGAATAAAGCGAAAACCGTGGTCTCCACAGAAAACGTGTGCCGATACAAAATTTAGCTACACTTAATTTCCTACACAGATGCTCTTTGGATTTTTTTCTGTAGGACTAACAGTTTGCACGTAGCTGAGCGGGAGAATATGAAAATCTCGCGTGTTCTTTATGAAGGCCAGCAATAACACAACGGGTTACCTAAAACGACATCGGTAGTGGCAGCTGAATCACTTTGTATAATCAACTGTCTCTTTTGACGTGATATTTATTCTACTGTTTTATGACGGGTTTCTGACTTCCTGTATCTTCTAACATCTTCACTCTTCCAGCTAAGAATTTTTATTCAGACATTGCTTTTTGTATCGCACTGATTCACTCGACTTGATATCAGCCTGTTCTTTCAAAAAATGTTCAAATGTGTGTGAAATCTCATGGGACATAACTGCTAAGGTCATCAATCCCTAAGCTTACACACTACTTAACTTAAATTATCCTAAAGACAAACACACACACACCCATGTGCGAGGGAGGACTCGAACCTTCGCCGGGACCAGCCACACAGTCCTTGACTGCAGCGCCCAAGACCGCTAGGCTAATCCAGCGCTGCCCTGTTCCTTCATGGCATGATCATTTTCTGTTTACCACAAGGAGATACGCCATCTCTTTCACAGTTCATTCATTTCCGAAAAGTTTCGACAGCACGTCCGTAAAATTTAGTTACTCGTTCTAATTATTACTTTGCATCGCGTGATCGATATTTTCCTTGTAGACAGCAACAAAGTTCAAGTTAAATAGCTTGTAATGATCAACTCCGCCAGGGCTGTTGGTGGAGTGGTCTGTGGTCTACCCAGTGGTGCCGATCTCCGGCACGTCTCCCACGGGGAATTGAATTGTCAGCGGCGCTACTGAATCATCCGTGCGTCGCACGCAGACGAGCCGCGACAAGCGTCCGCTAATTGCCTATTTGTCGGCCGACAGCGCCGCCGCTGCCCCGGACAGACCTCTGTGTACCGCTGCCGCCGCGTCTGCAGTCTCCCCTCGACTATGTTGATCACCTGTGACGTCTGTCTCTCCGGACGCAAATGCTCTACTTCAGCAGGTAGGAAGACTGGCAGGTAGTAGGTACGTACATACTAATTTCCATTACATATACATAACGTCTACATGGTTACTCTGCAAATCAGAAAGGATTCATAGAACCACCATCACAGTAATTCTCTATTATTCGAATCTCGAATAGCTCGAGAAAAGTATTAACACCTATACCTTTCCATGTGAGCTCCCCATTTCACTTATTTCATGATGATCGTTTCCCTCTACGTAGGTCGGAGTCAACACAATATTTTCGCATTCGGAGGAGAAAGTTGGTAATTGAAATTTAATGAGAAGATCCTGCCGCAACAAAAAAACGCCTTTGTTTTAATGATGTCCACTACAAATCCCGTATAATGTCAGTGACACTCTCTCCTCTATTTCACCATAATACAATAAGTGCTGCCCTTCGTTGAACTTTCTCAATGTACTCCGTCAACACTGCCTGGTAAGCACCCCACTCAGCACAGCAGTACTCCAAAAGAGAACGAACAAGCGTAGTGTAGGCAGTCTCTTTAGCAAATCTGTTACATTTTCTAAGTGTTCTGCAATAAAACACAGTCTTTGGTTTGCCTTCCCCACAACATTTTCTATGTGTTCCTGCAAATTTAAGTTGTTCGTAATTGTAGTTCGTTGGTATTGAATTGAATTTACGGCCTTTACATTTGACTGATTTATCGTCTAACCGAAGTCTAATCGATTCCTTTCAGAACTTCTGTGAATCACCTCATAATGTTCATTATTTCTCGTCAATTGCCAATTTTCGCACCACACAGATGTCTCTTATTAATTGTGTGGCAATTTGTTTTGATCTTCTGATGGCCCTACTAGACGATAAACGACAGTATAATCTGCAGACTGCCTAAGACGGCTGCTCACATTGTCTCCTAAATCATTTATATAGATAAAGAACAGCAGAGGGCCTGTAACACTACCTTGGTGAGCGCCAAAAATCATTTCTGCTTTACTCCATGACTTTCCGTCAATTACTACGAACTGCGACCTCTCTGACAGAAAATCACGATTTCAATTACATAACTCAGGCGATATTCCTTAAACACTCAATTTCACTGCGGCCAGTTGTGTGTTACAGTATCAAAAGCCTTATGGAAATTTTTAAGTACGGACTAAGTTTGAAATCCGTTGTCGACAGCACTCAACATTTCGTGTGCGGAAACAGCTAGTTGTGTTTCACAACAACAGTGTTTCCTAAATCCGTGTTGACTGTATGTCAATAGACCATTCTCTTCTAGGTAATTCATAATGTTCGAACACAATGTGCGATCCACAATCCTGCTACATATAGACTTTAATGATATGGACCTGTAATTTGGTAGATAACTCCTGCTACCTTTCTTGAATATTGGGGCAACATTGAATGATATGGACCGCAAGTGGGGATATTTAATGACGTAAGCTACTTCGACGTAGTGATGATTCTTAAGGACCAGCGCCTGGAGACGAGTATCACTGAACGGAGCAGATGATCTGTCGCCTACTAACGTGATGCTGTTGTCAGGATCATCGTCGAGTTGTTGAAGGACGGTCAAATGACAACTAGGGGACAAGATGTTGCAGATACAAGCCTCATCATAGAACGTGGAGGCCAGAGGCTAGTCTGGTCTGTGAAGCAGTATAGACAACCAGCAGTAAAAAGCATGGTGAAAGACTACAGTGCTGGTGAAGATACAAATGTTTTGGTGCACTCCGTTCAGCATGCATCATAACAGACTACTCCTAATGGTTTCTGCAACGATCCAGCGTCATAGTTATGATTTTAGTGACCACAGGACCATTGAAAATGGACTGCGGATCAAGAAATCTATCTCCTGGTCAGACGAATCACTGATCTTGTTACACCAGGTTCATGGTCGTGTTCGGATACACCATCATCCAGGCGAACAGTAGCTCGAAACACAGATAGTAAGACGATTACAAGCCAATGGGAAAGAAATTATGCTGTGGGGTCACTTGGTCTGTCATGGTAGGACATGTGGTAATAATCGAAGGGACCATAACAGCTGTGGATTACATGAACGTTATGCGTTTCTATGGGCTGTAACGGGCAGGGGGAGGGGGTGGTTAAAGACCACTAAGAGGGTGTTAGCCTGTGCTGGCTAGGAATGCACACAGGGAAAGTAAAACACTTTTACTTAGCCTGTGCTGCAACATTCTTAGTGCAGTGACGCAGCAATCACACCCCTTGGGCGTGGGAACTTGGTGGCTCTGCTAACCGCTGAGGAAGCCAACTGCTGGTGGTATGTCTGGCTGCGACGTCCGTGCACAGTCTTACTGACACCTTTTTTGTCCGTTTGGTTACGTGTGTCCCAGTCTACATGGAGTGGCGGCAGGCCATGATTGAGGATGCTGCAACGCTCACCCAGGTGTCAGCATGTGGAGTACCACATTGCCCTGGACACGAGCCGTTGCCGTATAAGGCAGAAGTTTGGCTGCTGCCATGGTGAATCTGGAAGCAGTTCATCCGCCACGCTACACCTAGTCTACAGGTGGCGGACTTAGCAGTGGGGTATGGTCAGATGGAGAAGGGAGCTCTGTCCAGCAATTGCTGCTTGTTGGCCCGTAATCTGGTGGTGAGTGGTGTGGCCATTGCGTCCTAAAGGAAGGGTGCTGCTAGACTTCGAATATCTCTGCCAAAATCGACGAATATTTATACTGGTCAATGGCCAATTTTCTATGGAAATTCAATGGCAAATTTGTTATGCAAATGCACAGCTTCCAACGAAATAGGCATCAACACCCCAGTGGTTCAAAGGTGTAGAATCTCTCTGGTATCTCCTGTAGCTGCATTGCTCTTCTCTTACATAGCCAGGATTGCGAGGGATGGCTCCACCCACCTCTTGGTAGGTAAATACCCTTTTTGATCAAATATGCATACCAGTGCCATCAGATGCCCGTAGTTTTCAATACAGCAGTAGTACAATAGTGTCCGAAACTATGTAATGACTTTACACAGTTTCTTCCTTTGGAAAGACCCAGTCCCTTGTTCTCTTCTCGTGATTGATCTGTAACAAATACCCCACAAACATGAACACAACACACAGCATTTGCAGGTCCCTTCTAAAAGTCAAGTGATTTCATTCACAAGATTCAGAGCCACTCTACAGTTATAGCCCACTGGCTGCTGCACGTCCATTTCCATTCATCGTTTCGTAACAATTGTATGAACTTCTCGTCTTCTTGCTAACCTTTTCAGTGTTCATTACACCTACAACTACTGACATCATTTTTTACTCATTGTGTCATCCTGATTCTTCTTCATTCTAGCAACTACCAGTGCTGGTACCAAAAATTTACTAAGGGCCCCACGCCCTTTGAATTTCACGCATTGTTACTATGAGAACACCGCTTACTCTACAGCTACATGCAAATTTATCCGAAACTTCCTGTGCTCAGCTCCTCCATTTCATATACAAATAGTCAACCAGTCTAATGGTATTTGATACAGTGGACGGACACGTTAGCGAGCTGCCCTCTGCCTATGGTTTTCGAAATCTGTACAAAACAGCCTCAAAACTACCACTATGCTCGTTATTGGGAAACTTATAGTCATGATATATGTAGTTGCTCCTCCCAGTATTGAAGCGCATGTTCAAATTTGTTAGCCGAAATTCGTCTATTAGCCGATTCATCTTTCAGCCAATTCGTCTATTTGCTGATTCAAGGAACAGATTAGGTCAGGATCTAATGTTTCATTCAGATAGCTCAAATTACCATTTGGAATATTTCTAATGGCTTATCTGGCTAGAACAACTGTGGCAGCGTAATCTGTACCTTGGTACCTCTTACAACAGTCACTTATGGGTGAAACATTGACCCTATAATGCCATGGCCTGTTCTGTTAATTATTTATCCACTGCATACAGTTTCAAATGCTTAGTTCCTGTGAGTCTTTCCTGCCCTTAACAGCCGGCCGCGATGGTCTCGCGGTTCTAGGCGCGCAGCCCGGAGCCGCGCGACTGCTACGGTCGCAGGTTCGAATCCTGCCTCGGGCATGGATGTGTGTGATGTCCTTAGGTTAGTTAGGTTTAAGTAGTTCTAAGTTCTAGGGGACTGATGACCACAGCAGTTAAGTCCCATAGTGCTCAGACCCATTTTTGAACCTGCCCTTAACAGTTCAAAAAATGGTTCAAATGGCTCTGAGCACTATGGGACTTAACATCTTAGGTCATCAGTCCCCTACAACTTAGAACTTCTTAAGCCTAACTAACCTAAGGACATCACACACATCCATGCCCGAGGCAGGATTCGAACCTGCGACCGTAGCAGTCCCGCGGTTCCGGACTGCAGCGCCTAAAACCGCAAGACCACCGCGGCCGGCTCCTTAGCAGTTAGCTATTACCACTACTTTACTTTTGATGGAATTAACACAGTGTTTCACCATTTATTGGAAGTGTGGCAACAGCTTTAGGTAAGTACCACTGAATTTCGCAAGTATGCATGCTGCTCTGAATCATCCTGGCCTGGCAGATTGTAACCCCTTCCATCTGACAGTGCTTAAGTTCTCCAGACATCACTATTTTTCTATGTACAACTTAGCAGATCAGCAATATTTCCTCTGTTCTCACCTGCAGAAACTTCCTTGAGGTCCTCCACCTTAAGATGAATGGTTAAACAGTTAAAATGTTTGTGAAGACTGATAACTGAAAATCGAATCAACCGGTAAAAGTGTGCCTGGCCTAGCTTAGCCTCAACAGTTGCTATGTGGTAATACAGCTGTAGAGACTGCTTAATGAGGCCGGCAATGACTTCCAGGTTAGGTGACATCTCCAGCTGGTTTTCAGGAAGCCTAACAGGAAATGGTCTATTGCTACCAGTGCTGCATCCAGTTGCCTGTGCACCGAATCTTGCTAAGCTGATACCATACTTGCGCATCCAGCATGCTATTGGCTAACGACTGTATCATCCTCGCAACTTTGTGTCCAGTGCATTCATAACTCGCAGGACTCAGTCCACAGCTTCCACCAACGCATTCCGAAACTGTGTCATCTCTTTAGTCTCCCGTTGTGTGTGTGTGTGTGTGTGTGTGTGTGTGTGTGTGTGTGTGTGTGTGTGTGTATTATTCAGTACTGATTGCTCCAAAGGATATAGTTGTGTAGTGTGCCATTTCATAGATGCTTCAGTACTTCTTGTCACATTCTCAACTATTGCCATGTTACTACTTATCTCCTGGACGTTATCAAAGTCTGCAGTCCAGAATATCATTTTTAATATTTTCGCGTTAGTATACAAACCGCGTATGTTTTGTCCAAGAAATGGAATGATGCACTACTCCTACTATCCGTTACATCTTCCCCATAGCCCCTCATAGGGCATAAGTGACTTACTGTACTCACCCTACATCCCTCCAAACATCTTCTTGCCTCCCGATCTCCTCGTAGACCCATAAATACATCTGCCAAGCCCCTCATGTTGTTTCACATCTCCTAAACATTTAAAGATGGTCCCACGGTCCATGGATAAATGGCGAGAGCCACAAACTCTTGACTGTCGATAAGCTCTCTGCCCTTTAAAACTTGTACTTGCAGTGCCAGGACTCCACTCCTGGAGGAGGTGATGATGATGAGCGTTTGGCGTCATTGGCCGGGAAGCCCCTCGCGGGGCAGGTCCGGCCGCCATATCGCAGGTCTTATTACATTCGGCGCCACATTGGGCGACCTGCACGCCGGATGGGGATGAAATGATGATGAACACAACACAACACCCAGTCCCTGAGCGGAGAAAATCTCCGACCCAGCCGGGAATCGAACCCGGGCCCAGAGGACGGCAATCCGTCACGCTGACCACTCAGCTACTGGGGCGGACCTGGAGGAGGTAAGGCACAACCACAACTACGATTCTCCTCATATCTACCCCTGGCATGTGGAAACCTGGGAACAAGGATCTATAATCATTCCCCCTCTCCGCTTTGGAAGGGTCAACCGTCCAGCAAATACAGAATGACAGTCTTAATTACCTAAAACTGAAAATAAATCAGCAATACTTACGCAGGCAACTCCTGCTGACCAACCACACATCATCTTACTGGGACTTTACATAGTGGGACTCCAGTTAACATTACGATTAACCTTAACCCAATAACTGTATACAAGGCTAAATATCCTCTACTACTTCCTACACTTCAATCGCCATGGAATTTGATGCACATGTCGCACAAGGTTCTTGCACACACCTGTCTTACTAATACCCTCTACTATTCCCCTGGTGGAGGGCTCTACATCTACATCCATACTCCGCGAGCCACCTGATGGTGTGTGGCGGAGGGTATCTTGAGTACCTCTATCGGTTCTCCCTTCTATTCCAGTATCGTATTGTTCGTGGAAATAAGGATTGTCGGTATGCATCTGTGTGGGCTCTCTCTCTGATTTTATCCACATGGTTTCTTCGCGAGATATACGTAGGAGGGAGCAATATACTGCTTGACTCCTCGGTGAATATCTGTTCTCGAAACTTCAACAAAAGCCCGTACCGAGCTACTGAGCGTCTCTCCTGCAGAGTCTTCCACTGCAGTTTATCTATCATCTCCGTAACGCTTTCGCGATTACTAAATGATCCTGTAACGAAGCACGTTGCTCTCCGTTGGATCTTCTCTATCCCTTCTATCAACCCTATCTGGTACGGATCCCACACTGCTGAGTAGTATTCAAGCAGTGGGCGAACAAGCGTACTGTAACCTACCTCCTTTGTTTGCAGATTAAATTTCCTTAGGATTCTTCCAATGAATCTCAGTCTGGCATCTGCTTTACCGACGATCAACTTTATATGATCATTCCATTTTAAATCACTCCTAATGCGTACTCCCAGATAATTTATGGAATTAACTGCTTCCAGTTGCTGACCTGCTATATTGTAGCTAAATGATATGGGATCTTTCTTTCTCTGTATTCGCAGCATATTACACTTGTCTACATTGAGATTCAATTGCCATTCCCTGCACCATGCGTTAATTCGCTGCAGATCCTCCTGCATTTCAGTACAATTTTCCATTGTTACAACGTCTCGATATACCACAGCATCATCAAAAAAGCCTCAGTGAATTTCCGATGTCATCCACAAGGTCATTTATGCATATTGTGAATAGCAACGTTCCTACGACACTCCCCTACGCCACACCTGAAATCACTCTTACTTCGGAAGACATCTCTCCATTGAGAATGACATGCTGCGTTCTGTTATCCAGGAACTCTTCAATCCAATCACACAATTGGTCTGATAGTCCATATGCTCTTAATTTGTTCATTAAACGACTGTGGGGAACTGTATCTAACGCCTTGCGGAAGTCAAGAAACACGGCATCTACCTGGGAATCCGTGTCTATGGCCCTCTGAGTCTCCTGGACGAATAGCGCGAGCTGGGTTTCACACGATCGTCGTTTTCGAAACAAATGCTGATTCCTACAGATTAGATTTCTAGTTTCCAGAAAAGTCATTATACTCGAACATAATACGTGTTCCAAAATTCTACAACTGATCGACGTTAGAGATGTAGGTCTATAGTTCTGTACATCTGATCGACGTCCCTTCTTGAAAACGGGGATGACCTGTGCCCTTTTCCAATCCTTTGGAACGCTACGCTCTTCTTGAGACCTACGGTACACCGCTGCAAGAAGGGGGGCAAGTTCCATTGCGTACTCTGTGTAAAATTAATTGTTTCTCTATCCTTCTGTCGTCTATTTCGATATCTACCATTTTGTCATCTGTGCGATAATCTAGAGAAAGAACTACAGTGCAGTCTTCCTCTGTGAAACAGCTTTGGAAAAAGACATTTAGTATTTCGGCTTTTAGTTTGTCATCCTCTGTTTCAGTACCAATTTGGTCACAGAGTGTCTGGACATTTTGTTTTGATCCACAAGACCAAAATTTCTTAGGACTTTCTGCCAAGACAGTACATAGAACTTTACTTTCGAATTCACTGAACGCCTCTCGCATGGCCCTCCTCACATTACATTTCGCTTCGCGTATTTTTTGTTTGTCTGCAAGGCGTTGGCTATGTTTATGTTTGCAGTGAAGTTCCCTTTGTTTCCGCAGCAGTTTTATAACTCGGTTGTTGTACCACGGTGGCCCTTTTCCATCTCATGCGATCTTGCTTGGCACATACTCATCTGACGCATATTGTACAATGGTTTTGAACTTTGTCCACTGATCCTCAACACTATCTGTATTTAAAACGACACATTTGTGTTGAGCCATCAGGTACTCTGAAATCTTTTTGTCACTTTTGCTAAACTGAAAAATCTTCCTACCATTTTTAATACTCCTATTTACGGCTCAAATCATCGATGCAGTAACCGCTTTATGGTCACTGATACGCTGTTCTGCGTTAACTGTTTCAAATAGTTCGGGTCTGTTTGCCACCAGAAGTATTGATATGTTATCGCCACGAGTCGGTTGTCTGTTGAACTGCTCAAGCTAGTTTTCAGATAAAGCACTTTAAAAAATTTCACTGGATTCTTTGTCCCTGCCACCCGTTATGAACGTTTGAGTCTCCCAGTCTATATCCAGGAAATTAAAATCTCCACCCAGAACTATAACATGGAGGGAAAATGTACTCTAAATATTATCCGAATTATCCTTCAGGTGCTCAGCCACAACAGCTGCTGAGCGAGGGAGCCTATAGAGACATCCAATTACCATGCCTGAGCCTGCTTTAACCGTGACCTTCACCCAAATTATTTCACATTTCGGATCTCCGTCAATTTCCTTCGATACTATTGCACTTCTTATCGCTATAAACACGCCTCCCCCTTCACTGTCCAGCCTGTCTCTGCGGTATACATTCCAATCTGAGTTTAGGATTTCATTACTGTTTACATCTGGTTTCAGCCAAATTTTTGTCCCTAGTACTATGTGGGCATTGTGGCCGTTTATTAATGAGAGCAGTTCTGGGACCTTTCTATAGACGCTCCTGCAGTTTACTATTAGCACATTCCCTGTTGCATTATGCCTACTCCTACCTTGCCCCGTCTCAGGAGGCGCTACCCTTGTAGCCGCTTCCTGCGTGTAGTGTATCTGCGCCAATGCGTCCAGCGGACCTTGAAATGGTCATAGGTATCGAACATGAACTATTGTTGTGTGATTCGGTAACTGAGGTTTGATGTTAACTGGTGACATCAAATGGCTCTGAGCACTATGGGACTAAACATCTGTGGTCATCAGTCCCCTATAACTTAGAACTACTTAAACCTAACTAACCTAAGGACATCACACACATCCGTGCCCGAGGCAGGATTCGAACCAGCGACCGTAGCAGTCGCGCGGTTCCGGACTGCGCGCCTAGAACCGCTACACCACCGCGGCCGGCAAACTGGTGACATGGTTTCAGTTATCTAATAGTCCAGTAACGGGATACTTTTTGCTTACAAAGACCGGACTAAACTAAACTCCGTCCGAACAGGCCTTGGAAGGTCCAACGGTACCGACCGGCTGCCGTGTCATCCTCAGCACACAGGCGTCACTGGATGCGGATATTGGGAATTGGGGGGGGGGGTCACGTGGTCAGCACACCGCTCTCCCGGCCATATGTCAGTTTACGGGATCAGAGCTGTTACTTCTCAATCATCTTGCCTCACATGGGCTCAGTGCAGCCCGCTTGACAACAGCGCTCGGCAGACCGGCTGGTCACCCATACAACTGCTAGCCCAGCCTGACAGCGGTTAATTTCCGTGATATGACGGGAACCGGTGTTATCACTGCAGCAAGGTCGTTGGCTTACAAAGAACGAGGAAGAAGATTTTATTATTTTGTTTTGTGTATGTAGTTGAGAATATGTTGAGTCCAAGTGTTTGACATCCGAAATACTCGGCACAACTTTTTGTAGCCAATAAAACTACAAATTTTAGCACTTTTTTCAGATTTTCGCCTATCTCTCGGAAACTATGCATCCTCCTGAAAATGTTACCGTCCCAAAATAAAAGAATATTAAATTTTGTGTCGAATGACTTACAATCGATGTACTCGTATGCCATAATCAATTCCGTTCATTTTTAACAACTTTGCTAATAAGGTGGCTCTAACGCCTTGAGACAGCCCGCTTTTCCGCAGGACAGGACAGGTAGCATAAATTGTGGAAAGGGGCCAAAATAAGGGGCTGTCAGTTACACTCGAACATACATTTTATTATTTGTTGAAACATCACAAGAGTCCAAAAAAATTTTTTTTTAACGCAAAGATTTAATCTATGGAACTTAATTACCGACTGAAAACCTTAATAATTTAAAAAAACGGCTGAGGGTCAATAATTTAAAACGCTAGCTTAATCAGAAATTTAAAAGCAAGCCTTATCTTAAAACAGTTTTTAAGTTAGACTGAAGTAAACAAGTAAAATTCAAATCGGCTGAAAGCCTAACACTTAAAACTTCAAAACCTCAATTTTTTTTACTAAAAGCCTTACGTGAAGCAGTTCTTTAACTAGCCTGAAGGCCCTAAGAGCACAAGACTCAAACTCAAAATCGGCTGAAGGCCCAAGAGTTAAAAATTTGACGACATTAAAATGTTTGTAATGCCAAACGGCTTACGAGAAACAGTACTTTAAACTAGGCCGAAGGCCTCAAGAGCAAAACAACTCTAATTTAAAACCAAAATAGGCTAGAAGCCATACAAGTACAAACAACAAAAACAAATTTAAAAAAATATGGCAGTACACCCAAGGGCGCTCAGATGTTCTAGGTTCCGCATGGAATTCAAACACTAACGCTCGCTTAGGTGAGACAGGCAGTCAGCCAAGCATTTTCAATCCGCTGGAAACCCAACCGATAGACAGTCGACAGACCAATGGTGATCAGTTCCGCTCCACACTTGCACCAAAACTCAAACGATGCTAAGAGCGGGCGCGGGAACAAAACCAGAACGGATCACAGACAATCCATAAGCGGTGGACGACCCAAATACACGTCGTCTAATGAGACGACCGACCAAACAGCCAAGCAAGGTCGTGGCCATTCAATCGTGTGTGTCGGCAATCATAGGCGAGTGATGGCTATCCACGCTTCCCTGGCGCTGCATGTCCCACTGGTGCTACAACGCGACTGCGCCAACCGACCAACTGCTACACATCAGCACGGAGACAGCACAGAAATAACTGGGCAGTGAACATTACAGGCTACACACAATTTCACAAACACTTCGACGAAGAACGAGACCAATGCTAAAAGTAGTGACTGTACAATCACCACGACGAACCACGAGTTGAAACACACACCGCCAACCCATAAGCGATCGGCGAGCAAATACACGTCGTCCGGTAAGACGACTAACCGACGATCAACCAAGACCGTTCACAGCCATGTGTGCCGGCAACGGTAGGACGAGTCATGGCTATGCCAACCTCATTGCCGCTCCAACCGACCGAACTTCTGCCGCGTCCCAACTGTCCGACTACCAGGTCCGAACTCCACTGCTGGCGTGTTCCAAATAACATCATTGCCCGGTCCGAACTGCACCACTAGCGCGTTCCAACCCCTTGGACGACAAACGACGACCAGGAAGTAATAGCAGTCGCAAAGATAATACGGCAGGACTTATATTGATAAGCGCTGCTGCTGCCGCTCAAGGGCAGGCAAGGCAGAAACTCAGTGACACCAGTAATTAAAAATTAACATAACGAGGTGGCAGCACTGTAAACACAGGATGTTAAATAAGAGACAGCACAAACACGAGCCACGCACGGCTCACGCCTGTAACTCAAAATTGGCTACTCCATATTTAATTTCCAGTGGGAATACTGCTCTCTAACGAGCCAGTTGTGTCCTCCATGTATCTCTTTCTCATTTTCTTCATTCATGTAGATTTTTATTCCTTTTTATCCATACCTTAATTGGTAAGAGTGGGTTGCTAAAATGAAACGAAGTACACAGTAACGCCCGGTATGTATTTAGTAATATAAAAATTTGTACAAATGAACAAATAAAATGTCATGGCACATTAAAAAAAAAGTCAGAGATAAGCGTTTTATCAAATTTTTAGTTCCATTGAGGTCGTTTTGGAGACTGCGCCATGTCCCGGTCCAACATCCGATCTTCAGGATCCATTGCGGCACCTTCACCAACTTCCTCGTCTTGGAACATCTCTCTTCCTTCCTTGTCGAGCCCAATTTCTGGGGCGTTCTCGCAAGATAAGCCACAACAGTTTTTGCACGTCAAGGAGCAATTCGGTACCAATTCGTGACATCCACACACTGCTATGCACCCTGTTTTTCATGCGCGGGAAACCATCTTCAGTAGCGTGTGTGGTGCCGAATCTTCTGCCATCATCACAGGAAACAAATTATATGAGTTTTCCTTCCAACCCCAGTGGCATGGATTAGTTTTCTCCCCCTGCCAAGATAGCACTTCATGGTAGGATCGCAATGGGTGACACCATGATGCGTCCTATGTTGGTTTAGAAATTTGCCTCTTCCTTGGCCAAAAAAGACGATGTGGTATCACATCTTTTGAAGGTATGGCTTAGAAAGGCAAATGCAGGATCGGATTTGTAAGAATTATCTGAGTACCACACTCTTGCTGATTTCCCTCTACCCCGTTTATGGAAATACAAGGTAAAGTTGTTTCCTCGACCCGTTAGGAGGGCAAGCACGCCAATGTCCCCGCTTACGACTGCCACACTGTCAGACTCAGCAACCTGGAAATAGTTGTTCCCAAAATTAATAAATCCGCATCCTCCTCTGCCTGTTGCATTTGAATATCTCCGTACTCAGATTTCCTCATGAGTATCAAAATCAAGTGATTCTTGTTGTTCTAGTTTATGATAAACTTCTCCTTTGGGACTGCGGGATTTGTATCTTCAACGAATGTGATATCTCATGAAGAACCTGGTGTCTTTAAACGACGAGATCTTTTAGAAGCCTTTGCGCCTGTTCCGAAGCATCACTTGGATAGACTAAAATTCGGAAGTTCTTTCCGATCAATGTGCTTGTGAGACTCCATAACTGTACAAGGAGTGACTTGCATGATGCCTTCTATGGAATGGAAAGTATTCAATCCCTCAGTGGGGCAGATGTTAAAATCGGCCTTCGCAGAGATGAGCTCAATGAATCGCTTACTGGCTATGTTAGGATGCTCAAATCGCACAATCGAGGACGTCTCAAGTAGGGAAGCTTCCATATATGGAGCTGCGAATCCAGTTGCACTAAAACCATCGACAATACGTCTTGATCCGAATCGTTGGTTAATGAATGTACTAAGACCAGTCAGTTGTGAAGACAGAAATGGCTATGCCCTTACTGCAGAAACCACTGCATGTGACAAGGCAACACATTTTTTCCATCGTTTGGTTTAGAAAAATCAACGACTCAAGGAGATGGAGCATTGATCCGGGATAACTGATTCGACATGTTGTGGATTGGCAAGAGAGCCAACCCACTATGAGAGGAAGCCGAAAGGCATGCGTTTTAGCTCACGCAGGCTGGCGTGAGGTCTGGAACAGGACAAGGAAGTTAGACTTTAGCAAAAAAAGGACGTAGCTGTTGGAATACTTAACTTTAATCCGTAAATGGTGAACATCGCTCTTGACGGTACATGTTTTACAGCATCAATAGTAACTGGTAATGGCGCTTTGCTAGGTCGTAGCAAATGACGTAGCTGAAGGCTATGCTAACTATCGTCTCGGCAAATGAGAGCGTAATTTGTCAGTGAACCATCGCTAGCAAAGTCGGCTGTACAACTGGGGCGAGTGCTAGGAAGTCTCTCTAGACCTGCCGTGTGGCAGCGCTCGGTCTGCAATCACCGATAGTAGCGACACGCGGGTCCGACGTATACTAACGGACCGCGGCCGATTTAAAGGCTACCACCTAGCAAGTGTGGTGTCTGGCGGTGACACCACAGGGCATCTGACAAATACTCGTCAGGCGGGGGTATTGCGATGTATAAAAGACGTGTGTTCAGATGTCCCCACGAAGTACATTTCCAGCAGCGAGTAAAATTCTCAGATGCTCTTCTCGTGGATCTGATAGCTTGCTCTGTTAGGAACTGTCAGAGGGAATCTTATAGCCTTTACTTTTGAAACACACTGCTTTGCTCTTTTTATGTCTGTCAGCAACCATTATTTTTTCGTCTTACTTCCAGAAGAGGCGAATTTTTATGGTCCCTACATCTGCCTCCTAGCCTCTCTTGATTAGGTTCTTTAACTCCTGCAAAGTAAATTGGCACTCTTCTGACTGTTCTACGTAGAAATAAATCATTTTCATGGCTCCCTCTATCTGTGTGGATAGTGGACTTCCTTGTTCTGCTACACCCCTGATTGGCAGGAAAAATCCCCTCTGAGAAAACCAATGACATTAGGCATCGTTTCCACAAAGGTCCTTATCAGGTAAACGTTCCAACACTTTGTGAGCCCTGTTATCGGCTAGCCTTCCAGCAATCCCAATAACGGTATCTGCTAATTTAGGTTTCATCACTTTACGAACAATATGTTCCTTTGCATATTGAAGTCGGCTAAGTTTCTCCCAATTAGAATTAATTTCCTTGTCACAATAAAAGCAGTGTTCATTAAAATCAAATACTTTCTTGTATGATCGAATGTCCAACGTTGACGGTGCAGTGCCTTTTGCCAAACACGATCTAATCTACTTTGGATTACTGTAATTCATTTGACAAGCGCTGTGCACTTCAGCTCCAGCCAAACAAGTTAATAATATACGGCGCGCTGCTATTTTCCAATCGTTGCTCGATTGTAGTAGCGAATGCAGTCCATTGTGTTTCACTGTAACCACATCGCCATCTGCCAAACTGCTGTCTCATATAAAACACATCTCCATACGATCTAGAGCACTCTTCTTAAATCCACTGATCGCATAACAAGAGTAAACTCAAACGACGATCCAAAACACAAGAAGTTCCAAGACACAAAAAGTTTTCCACGCGTCACTCGCACAACACAAGGAGACTGGGAGCTCCTAACAAGCTAGCAGTCTCGATGGAGATCTATAGATTCTCTACACCCGATGCTGAGGCATATTTATGTCACCCTTTTGGAAATTTCTTTTCATTAAATAGTTTTAAGTTATAGAAAACATGTAAATGGAATTAGTTTGGGTTTAAAGTGCATGAATCCTCAATAGTCCCTAAAATTGAAAAACTAGATGATTTTGTAACATCAAATGTAATGTAATAACTTGAGATTTTTCATTTGCAGTAGCCGTTTTTGAGTTACAGGCGTTGGAGCCGACTTTTTTTTTGCGAAGTTGATAAAAGTGAACGGACATTGACAACCGATTATGGCCAAACAGCTGCCCCGATTTTGACACTTAAAAAGGTTATTCGATGTAAAATTTAATGCTCTTTCACTTTGGTAAGGGTAACATTTTCAGTAGGATACACAGTTTCCGAGTAATAGTCTAGAACCCGAAAAATGTATCAATTTTTCTTGGTTTTTGGCCATAAAAATTTGTCCCGAGGTTCTTAACGTCGGAAACTTTGTTGCAACATACTCTCTACTACTGGATATACTCAAGATAAAAAGTGAAATCTTCTACCTCATTTTTAGCAGGCAAAGGAACTTTTCTGTGACGTAATGTGGTCCCTGGTACCTGCGACACATGTTTTGGCCTTTCCTTCCGGAACATGGAGGGCTTGATAAAGTCACCACTGCCCTTCCTTCAACTGTGGCAGTTCTCCCGTCCCATGCCCTAGGTGGTCCTGGAGTTTCTGGAATTGAGTATTTAACACATGAAAACGTCTTCCGGTTTTGACAATATAATTGACAAGAACACTTACCTTACCAGTATTTCGCCCTGCCATTGACAAATGGAAAACGCATCCTCCCTCCACAAACAACGTAACACTAGTATGGTCTTTCAGATTATATGTGAACACAACAAACGATAATTAAATGTACCAGTCGTTATGGTGCAAGCTCATATACTGACTCAACATCTCACGAATAGTGCAATGCACTCGCTCAGTCCTACAGTTAGTCTGTAGGTGTAGTGAACCAGTTACTAATTTTCATACTTTAGAAAATGAGATAGTTATCTTATGAAATCAGACATGAAGTTCACCCCTCGTCTGTGTTTATGGTTGCACACCACATCTGAGCAGCCAGCTGTTATTAGGGAAGGAAGTCGGCCGTGCCCTTTGAAGGGAACCATCCCGGCATTTGCCTGGAGCTATTTAGGGAAATCACGGAAAACCTAAATCAGGATGGCCGGACGCGGGATTGAACCGTCGTCCTCCCGAATGCGAGTCCAGCGTTTAACCAATGCGCCACCTCGCTCGGTCAGTGTTAGGATGGTTGTAAAGAAACTGGTTCTCTACTTCCGAGAAAAAACCTTATAAATAATAAAACATGACCTATACAAGGAATCTGACTACCCGTGTTAGTCACGGAAGAGAAAAAATAAGGCTTAGCCAATGTCAGAACGTGCAGAATCTTATGTGAGGCCAATGAGACGTCAATTTTAATCTAAATATGGTATGCCAATGTTAATGTAATAAAAAAATAAATTAGGTAATTCAGTACAATTATTATATAAATACGATAAATCACTTTTACGGGGGCCAAATGAACAATTAAAGTCAATATAATTCCAGTAAACCTGCAAAAGTATATATATATATATATATATATATATATATATATATATATATATATATATATATATACATACATATATATATATATATATATTTTAGGGGCCTACATAGACATCGTGCATCTGCTAGATGCCCACGAAGTACGTAATTTTGTTTTGAAGGTGGCAGCCAATGAGAAAATAGGTGCAGTTTTCAAGCAGTAATGGTGTACAGCATCAGCTGGTAATATACGTAATTTTATGGTAGCTAATTTTACTGCACAAAAAATTAAATATATACTCCCTCCAAAAGAAGTTACACACAAACGTTAAAATGAAATTATGGTGAGCAGCAAAATGTCTGAGAAGAAATTTGAAAGAAAATTATTAATTGAACTTTAATTTGGCGTGTTTCCAACACTGTCAACAAGACGAAATAATGGAAAGAATATTTATTCGAACTAAACAAAATTGAGGTGGCAGTATTTTTAAAATAGAAAATTTAACTGCAATTGTCTTTAGTTTTGAAATGAGAGAGAGCGTAATAATTTTCTTTTAATGTCTTAACTGTTGCCGCCGACAGTGCGATGAACTCAGCGGTGGTCCGCGTGGACGATGTGTGAAGTTAATCCTAGTTCGTGGCGTGAAGATAATGATGGATCCTCCTGTTTGGTTCAAGTAGCTCTGAGCACTATGGGACTTAACATCTGTGGTCATCAGTCCCCTAGAACTTAGAACTACTTAAACCTAACCAACCTAAGTACATCACACACATACATGCCTGAGGCAGGATTCCAACCTGCGACCGTAGCGGTCACGCGGTTCCAGACTGAAGCGCCTAGAAACGCAAGGCCACACCGGCCGGCTCCTCCTGTTTCATTAATATTCCCGTTACGGCGGTGGTCCACGTCTCCGTTGTAGTCGAATCAGCTGGCAGCACTGGCACGATAATAATAGTTCCAGTGTGTGTCTTTACGCACGCGACGTTTTATTAGTAAAAGTTTATTAATCATGTGGTGCGCGTAGGTCGGAATTATGCAGTGTCTTTAGTATTTAAGATATATAGCCGGTTAATGCCAATACTTCACATCGTTATGTCACCGTGTTGCCACAGGAAACAGTCACATGTGTTCATCACTATAACAGTCCATTACACTTCAGTTCAATTTACGCAGTCGTCTTTAAGACAGTTTGGATGATGTAACAAATGTTTCTTGATCAAATCACAGCACTGTTCTTTTACTTAACATTTTGGTTTGTTCCACTTTCACGCAATTCTAACAATTAGTGTCTCCACACGACAATGGTGTCTGGTTCACGGCTAAATGTCACAAGTTCACACAGTATGTAAAATCGTCACCACAAACCCTCGATATACTTGTCAGGTTTTACTGTTCACCTAATAATGCACGATCTCCTATTGACACAGCGGACGTACTGTAATTAATTGTTCCTCCGCGTATCACCGTCTTTCACGCCGAACCTTGCAACGTTTTTTAACTCGCGAACCGACCGCGATACCACACAAACTCGCACGTTCTCTATCGATAGTCGTTCGCTCTCTGTCTGACACAGTACTTCTCCTAGCCTAACCAAAGATTTACAAAGCATATAAAACGAGAACATTCATATTCGTACAATATAAAAAATAAAACAGTAGCAAAATGAATAAAGAAACAATGTGACGTATTAACAAACAAAGAATAGTTGAAATAAATGATACATACGTACTATGACAAGGTAATGCACAAAAGAAAAAAAATTATTATCGACTTTCGGGAAAGCAATGTCTTTACATGGGGCACCACTTGTCGTTCACGTTCGTGACCAAGTACCTGTGTTACTGGTATCTTTCTTTTACACCATCTCTGCTCCTGTTTTTCTTACCACGTTTGGGTACAACTCCTTGTCTGAACTCATTCAGTCCTGGCGCCTACCTCATAAGCCGACTAAAAGGGTCTATTGTAACTACAAACAATTTAAGAGTTCCATGATCAGTTTGCCGACTTCAGTATGTTCCCAAACAAATAACACCGAGAATACATAATCCCATATATCACACTGAGCATTTCTCTTTCCCTCATGCAGGAGTTCCTTTCTGCTCTGTTCAGTGGCCAAGAATCTCATGATATAAAATGTCATTTATCATCCATCATTTGATGTAAAACACACCCCAAAGCCTGAATGGAAGCGTCACATCAAAGCACAAACTCTACCTTGTCGTTTGGAAATAATAACACTGGGCTCAATGTTAATCCCCTCTTCAATTACTCGAATGAGTCCTACCATTCCTTTTCCCGTTCTAACTATACACCATTCTTCAACAACTGCATAAGTTTTTCTTGAGACTTCTGCAAACATTTTTACGAGTTTTATATAACAATTTTCTTAACCTAAGAGAGACGGCAATTTTTTACTATTCATAGAAACTGGGTAATCTTTCACTGCCAGGATCAATATCAGGCCCGTATTAACCCCTCCACTGTCAATTACATGCAGGAAGTGTACAGCTATCTCTAGAGCGAAAGGACACTACTCTGCACTTAGCAGCAAACGTGCTGCACATAACGTTTCAGTATCCTATTGCGGCCATGATATGCGCTCTATCATATCCTCAGAAAACAATTATGTTATCGGTGCCAAGGTATCAGACCACTCAAAAACCCAGCCTAAAACCGCTGAAAAGTGTTTGACGCATTTTTGAACCAAAATAGTGTCCTTCGATATTACAATGACCCTAGGGTAGCTATAAATCCGTCTTTGGTCGGTCCTCAGGCAAGACATCTAGCTGATGGGAGATACTGATACTCGTTGATAGTCTCAGTGACGTTTGGTACCGTCTAAATGTCAGAAAATGCTTTGCTGTGAAGATGTTTGTACTCACAGTAGAACCTATGTTTCTTAGATCCATTTCATAACTTATTCGGAACGACCACCAGAGTGGCCCCTTTGACTAGTGCTTTCCTCTATTATTCCATATGCTAGCTGCTAATTAGTAAAATGTTCCATAAACGCAAGGATTAATCAAGTGACATCGATCGAACTGAAACCAAATGAATTTAGCCATAGAATACTCACCATTTGTAAAATTAACGACTGCAGTAGGTCATAAACCGTAACATTTTGAACTTAATTTGGTACCATTGGAGTTCCACGAACGGTAGTTAACTAACGCTTAACATATAAATTATGAGTTCCTTGAATAAAATAATTTAGCAGCAGCATAACACTTCCACCCTTTTAGCGTTCTGGGTTTAAGTAAAATATGAAAATGAAACACGAGACATGTCAGTCCAGCATTAGACTACCATATACCAATACGATTAGAACAATAGAGCTCAGAGTAATCATGTGAACACTGGTAACTATGAAATAAGCTATTTACAAAAGATGAGTGCTTTAGAAATTTTACACATTAAAGGTACACCTTAAATATGCTAGAAGAAATAGACATCTTTATTCATAAGTAAAAAGAACCAAAGCACCTCCTTATCGAAGAAAATGAAGCCATATTTAGTTGCTACCTAGAAATCTCCCATGACTTACCAGCGTAGCAGTGCAGTGAGTGGCGCAGGTCGGATCGAGAAGGGCGCTTTCCTGTCGTCCATCTTGTGTGCATCGGGCGCGGACCGCCGCTGAGAAGCCCACGTTTGCAGTGCCAACATCACGTGTACACCAACAGACATGAAAGGGAGATGATACCAGAGTCTACAGCTCTTCTTATATATGTTGATACCCTTGTTTTATCTTTTAAGAATAAAAGCTTTGTTTTGCATACTCTTTTTAGAAAAGGAAAATAGGTCACAAAGAGCTTTACATACCTCACAGCACAGGTAAAGTTACGTTAAGCTCTACCATGTATATTTTTAAACCTATACTTTAAGCTGTTTTTGTCAACACAATTTGTCGGTTTCATTACGTTTATACATTACTTTTGTAAAATACCAGTATGCATTACATAGAATTGTGTTTGAATTTTTAGCGCGAGTGTTTCATTTCATTACTTTTATAGATTATTCTTCATAAAATTACTGTGTACTAGGCCTTTAGACGTTAATCTAAATTTTAGCGTCGTAGGAACAAATAATTTTTTTGTATATTATTTTAGGAAATAGCTGTATCCCCAATCTGTAATCGTTAATTTGAATTTTAACGTGACACGTCCAGTAGCATTATCCTTATTTATTTTATTACTACATGTACCTGGACACGTTTTCTTGTCGCTCAGGCAGTTATATGGAAAGGTAAGAAAAAAAAAAGCACACGTTTCTAATAATTATGGGAACTGGATAGATGTGCTCATCTGCTTCACTCCATTGTCACTGCCCTTTCCCTCCTCCCTCTTTCTTTGTGCATCCACTAGACCTCTTCCACCTTTCATTCCATCATCTCCTCCCCTCTCTCTGTCCATCTCCTCCCCTCCTCGCTCACACTCTCCCCCTCCTCCCACCCCTTCTCTCCACCCCTCTCACCGTGCATCACCTCCTCCCCTTTCTCTGTGCATCTTCTCTTCCTCCCTCTCTCTTCACCTCCTCCTGCCTCCTCTTTCTGTTCATCCCCTCCACCCACTTTCTGTATTCATTTCCTCCCATCCTTCTCTCCATCTTCTCTCCATCCCGTCTTCCCCTGTCTCCATAATCTAGAACCTTGTTTATTGCTATCGCGAGTTCAGGTTCCATAGTAGTCTAGGGATAGCATCTTTGATTAGCAATCAGAACAACCTTGGTCCTTGATTTGAAACCCGCCAACCCTTAAATTCTGATTAATAATCAGCGTTAGCGGCCGAACACTTCCAGCGTAAGGAGTCACCCTCAACCTGATAACGGTATTCTCAAAGTGGGCGGAGAAATGGACAGAAGTTCACGGCACTCTCCTGTCTTTTCGAATGGGAAACTGCACCTAAAGGCAGAAGAATCAGCACTGATCAACAGCATGAGGATGCAGAAGACAATGGAACCAGTGGCCTGTAATTGAGAACGTGTCATGATGATCATTGGCAAAAGATTCTGGAATGGTCCCCCTTTCAGAACTCTGGAAAGGGACTCCCAAAGGGGAGGCGACAAAGAGAAAAAGAATGAATAGCCAACGAAAGGATAACGTTCTACGAGTCGGGGAGCGGGATGTCAGAAGCTTGGACGTGGTATGGAAGCTGGAAAATCTGAAAAGTGAAATGCAACGGCTCAGTCTAGATACAGTAGGGGTCAGTGAAGTGAAATGGAAAGAAGACAAGAATTTCTAGTGAAATGAGTATCAGGTAATATCAACGGCTGCAGAAAATTGTATAACGGCAGTAGGATTCGTTATGAATAGGAGGGTGTGGCAGAGTGTGTGTTACCGTGAACATTGCAGTGACACGATTGTTCGTATCAGAATTGACAGCAAACCAACACCGACAACGATACTTCAGGTATCATGCCGACGCCACGAGCGGAAGATGAAGAGACAGAGAAAATATATGAGGATATTGAAAGGATAATGCAGAATGCTAACTGAGATGAAAATGTAACAGTCATGGGGGACTGGAATGCAGTTGTAGGGGAAGCAGCAGGAGAAATGGTTACAGGAGAATATGGACATAGGACAAGGACTGAGAGAGGAGAAAGACTAATTGAGTTACGTAATAAATTTCAAATCGTAATTGGGAATACTCGGTTCGAGAATCACAAGAGGAGGAGGTATACTTCGTAAAAGCCGGGTGGTGCGGGAACATTTTACTTAGATTACATCATGGTCAGACAGACATTGCGAAATCAGATACTGGATAGTATGGGGTACCCAGAAGCAGATATAGGCTGAGTTCGCAGTGTAGCTGTGATAAAGAGTAGGTTGAAGGTTAAGAGATTAGCCAGGAAGAATCAAAACGCTATGAAGTGGGATACGAAAGTACTAGGGATTATCGAGATACAGTTGAAGCTTTCTAAGGCTATAGATAAACCAATAAGAAAAAGCTCGGTAGACAGTACAGTTGAAAAGGAATGGACTTCTCCAAAAAGGGTAATGTTGGAAAGAAAAGCATAGGTATAAATCAGACATCTGCGATGAAACCATGGGTATAAGAAGAAATACTTCAGTTGATCGATGAAAGTAGGCAGTACAAAAATGTTCAGGGAAATTCAGGAATATGGAAATACAAGCCATTTACGAATTAAATAAACAGTAAGTGCAGGGAAACTAAGGCAAAATGGCTGTTTGAAAAATGTTACGAAACCGAAAAAGAAATTATATTCGGAAGGACGGATTCAGTATATAGGAAACTCAACACAACCCTCGGTAAAATTAAAAGCGAGGGTGACAACATTAAGAGTGCAACGTGAGTCCTACTGTTAAATGCATAGACGAGAGGAGGTAGCTGGAAAGAGTACATTGAAGACCTCTATGATGGGGAAGATTTGTTTGATGCTATAGAAAAGGTAGCAGGAGTCCATTTAGAAGAGATGGCGGACCCTGTAATAGAATCATAATTTAAAAATGCTTTGTGGGACCTACAGGCGCTACAGCCTGGAACCGAGCGACCGCTACGGTCGCAGGTTCGAATCCTGCCTCGATGTGTGTGATGTCCTTAGGTTACTTAGGTTTAATTAGTCCTAAGTTCTAGGCGACTGATAACCTGAGAAGTTAAGCCACATAGTGCTCAGAGCCATTTGAACCATTTGAACCTATGATAAAATCACGCAGAAGGGATAGATAACATACCATCATAATTTTTAGAATCATTCGTGGAACTGGCAACAAAATGGCAGTTTACGTTGGGTGTAGAATGTACGGGTATGGCGACATACCATCTGACTACTGGAAAAATGTCAATACCACTGTAAATAAAAGGAAGGTCCAGAAATGGAATTAAAATTCTAGGTGGAAGGATATCAATCATACGATTCACTGATGACGTAGCTATCCTGAGTGAAAGTAAAGATGGATTACAGTATCTGCTGAATGGAATGAACGGTCTAATTAGTAGACTATATGGATTGAGAACAAATCGAAGAAACAGAAAAATACTGAAAAGTATCAGAAATGAGAACAGCGAGAATCTTAATATCAGCATTGATGATCACGATGTAGATGAACTTAACGAACTCTACTATCTAGGCAGCAAGATAACCAATGACGTAAGGAGCCAAGAGGACATTAAAAGCAGACTAGTACTGGCAAAATGGGCATTTCTGGCCAGGAAGAGTCTTCTAGTATCAAACATGGGTCATAATTTGAGGGAGAAACTTCTGAGAATGGTTCAAATGGCTCTGAGCACTATGGGACTTAACATCTGCGGTCATCAGTCCCCTAGAACGTAGAACTACTTAAACCTAACGAACCTAAGGACATCACACACATCCATAACCGAGGCAGGATTCGAACCTGCGACCGTAGCAGTCGCGCGGTTCTGAGAATGTACGTTTAGCGCACAGCATAGTATGGTAGTGAAACTTGAACTATGGGAAACCTGAACACAAGAGAAACGAGGCATTTGAGATGTGGTGCTACAGCCGATTCGGGGTGGAAAGGAATATGTGTGTGGTGAAACACTGACAAGGAGAAGGGGCAGGATGATAGGACGTCAATTAAGAAACCAGGGAGTGACTTCCATGGTACTGGAGGGAATCGTAGTGGGCAAAAATTGTAGAGGAATACAAGGATTGGGAAACATCCAGCAAATAATTGAGGTCGTAGGTAGTAAGTGCTACTCTGAGATGAAGAAGTTGGCACAGGAGTAGAATTCGTGGCGTGCCGCATCAAACCACTCAGTAGACTGATAACTCTAAAGAAAAGCAATATTCTAATCGTAAACCAAGCAGCCAAAAATACAACCTTCCTGTTTGCTAACAACATTTCACTATTGTGTATTTTGCATATTAATGTTTAGATATTAAAAAGTACGACCAACGTTCCACCGGTGTGAGTGCGTGTTTTTATTACGTATTTTTTAGATATATGTAATACATAAATTCATATAAATTAAATAGTAGAGAAACTTTGTTATAAAAAATTGTAAAAACATACATACACAAGTCCCGTACATCATTCATTAAACAATTAGGTACCTAAGTCACGCCTGTATTAAAACTCAACCATGAGTGAAAATGTCAACGCAGTTGTCAAGTACCTTCTAAGATGTACGATTTGGAACAAACGAACAGTTTAATTTTTGTTTATATCGGTTTAAGGTGCAAGTGTTCATGTGAACTGGCGACAGAGTGTATGGAGATTTAAATGTGTCATGTATTCGTTCTGTCATTCTTGCAGAAATTACTTTTCATTTGCTGTGCTTATCTTCCAGATTCTGTTGATGACAGTCGCCACCGAAACGCGTTAATATGTACATTTAAGAAAGAAAAAAAAAGTCTAAATTTTGTTAGCGATCAAGATTGACAGTTGTATCGACTAGTAAAGATGACTTGGACACTACGAATACTAACGACTGTTGTTGTTGTTGTTGTTGTTGTGGTCTTCAGTCCTGAGACTGGTTTGCTGCATCTCTCCACGCTAATCTATCCTTTGCAAACTCCTTCATCTCCCAGTACCTACTGCAACCTACATCCTTCTGAATCTGCTTAGTGTATTCATCTCTTTGTCTCCCTCTACGATTTTTACCCTTCACACTGCCATCCAATGCTAAATTTGTGATCCCTTGATGCCTCAGGACATGTCCTACCAACCGATCCCTTCTTCTAGTCAAGTTGTGCCACAAACTTCTCTATTCCCCAATCCTATTCAATAACCCCTCATTAGTTACGTGATCCACCCACCTAATTTTCAACATTCGTCTCTAGCACCACATTTCTAAAGCTTCTATTCTCTTATTGTCCAAACTATTTATTGTCCATGTTTCAGTTACATACAACGCTACACTCCATACAAATAATTTCAGAAACTACTTCCTGACGCTTAAATCTATACTCGATGTTAACAAATTTCTCTTCTTCAGAAACGCTTTCCTTACCACTGCCAGTCTACATTTTATATCCTCTCTACTTCGACCATCATCAGTTATTTTGCTCCCCAAACAGCAAAACTCCTTTACTACTTTAAGTGTCTCATTTCCTAAACTAACACCCTCAACATCACCCGACTTAATTCGACTACATTCCATTATCCTCGTTTTGCTTTTGTTGATGTTCATCTTATATCCTCCCTTCTAGACACTATTTATTCCGTTCAACTGCTCTTCCTAGTCCTTTGCTGTCTCTGACAGATTTACAATGTCATCGGCGAACCTCAAAGTTTTTATTTCTTCTCCATGGATTTTAATACCTACTCCAAATTTTTCTTTTGTTTCCTTTACTGCCTGCTCAATATACAGATTGAATAACATCAGGGAGAGGATACAATCCGGTCTCACTCCCTTCCCAACCACTGCTTCCCTTTCATGTCCCTCGACTCTTATAACTGCCATCTGGTTTCTGTACAAATTGTAAATAGCCTTTCGCTCCTGTATTTTACCCCTGCCACCTTCAGAATTTGAAAGAGAGTATTCCAGTCAACATTGTCAAAAGCTTTCACTAAGCCTACAAATGCTAGAAACGTAGATTTGCCTTTCCTTAATCTTCCTTGTAAGGTAAGTCTTAAGGTCAGTACTGACTCACGTCTTCCAGCATTTCTGTGGAATCCAAACTGATCTTTCCCGAGGCTGACTCCTACCAGTTTTTCAATTCGTTTGTAAATAATTCGCGTTTGTATTATGCAGGCGTGACTTATTAAACTGATAGTTCGGTAATTTTCACATCTGTCAACACCTGCTTTCTTTGGGATTGGAATTATTATTTTCTTCTTGAAGTCTGAGGGTATTTCGCCTGTCTCATAAATCTTGCTCACCATATGGTAGAGTTTTGTCAGGACTGGCTCTCCCAATGCCGTCAGTAGTTCTAATGGAATGTTGTCTACTCCCGGGGCCTTGTTTCGACTTAGGTCTTTCAGTGCTGTGTCAAACTCTTCACGCAGTATCGTATCTCTCATTTCATCGTCATCTACATCCTCCTCCATTTCCATAATATTGTCCTCAAGTACATCACCCTTGTATAGACCCTCTATATACTCCTTCCACCTTTCTGCTTTCCCCTCTTTGCTTAGAACTGGGTTTCCATCTGAGCTCTTGATATTCATGCAGGTGTCTCTCTTTTCTCCAAAGGTCTCTTTAATTTTACTGTAGGCTGTATCTATCTTACCCCTAGTGAGGTAAGCCTCTACATCCTTACATTTGTCCTCTAGCCATGCCTGCTTAGCTATTTTGACTTCCTGTCGATCTCATTTTTGAAATGTTTGTATTCCTTTTTGCCTGCTTCATTTACTGCATTTTTGTATTTTCTCCTTTCAACTATTAAATTCAATATTCTTCTGTTACCCAAGGATTACTACTAGCCCTCGTCTTTTTAAATACTAGATCCTCTGCTGCCTTCACTACTTCATCTATCAAAGCTACCCATTCGTCTTCTACTGTATTTCTTTCCCCCATTCCTGTCAATTGTTCCCTTACGCTCTCCTTGAAACTCTGTACAACCTCTGGTTCTTTCAGTTTATCCAGGTCCCATCTCCTTAAATTCCGACGTTTTTGCAGTTTCTTCAGTTTTAATCTACAGTTTGTAACCAGTAGATTGTGGTCAGAGTCCACATCTGCCCCTGGAAATGTCCTACGATTTAAAACCTGATTCCTAAATCTCTGTCTGACCATTATATAATCTGTCTGATACCTTTTAGTATCTCCAGTATTCTTCCATGTATACAACCTTCTTTTATGATTCTTGAACCAAGTGTTAGCTATGATTAAGTTATGCTCTGTGCAAAATTCTACCAGACAGCTTCCTCTTTCATTTCTTAGCCCCAATCCATATTCACCTACTATGTTTCCTTATTTCCCATTTCCTACTGTCGAATTCCAGTCACCCATGACTATTAAATTTTCGTTTCCCTTCACTACCTGAATAATTTCTTTTATCTCATCATACATTTCTCCAATTTCTTCGTCATCTGCAGAGCTAGTTGGCATATAAACTTGTACTACTGTAGTAGGCATGGGCTTCGTGTCTATCTTGGTCACTATAATACGTTCATTATGCTGTTTGTAGTAGCTTACCCGCACTCCTATTTTTTTTTATTCATTATTAAACCTACTCCTGAATTACCCCTATTTGAATTTGTATTTATAATTCTGTATTCACCTGACCGGAATTCTTGTTCCTCCTGCCACCGAACTTCACTAATTCCCACTAACGATTAGTTTTCTATAAATATGTATAAAACTGCGGATGTGATAGAGGTTTCTAACAACCAGTGAACAAAAACAAAGTGGAGACTCTCACTCACTTCTCTAAGTAAGGACAGATGTACGTAAAATTGGTCAAAAATGTTGGATATTTTGTTCCATCAGATTGTTCTGTAGCACGTTAGAAATTCTGTCTGCAATTTTCATAGATTAATGTGTGCTACAAATGATGCGAAAGCCATCTTGTTTCAACCAAGGCGCAGTGCCACACACCTTTTTCTACACGACTCTGTCTTTCTTGTTTGCGATATTTTATTATTTCCTACCATCAGAAAAGCCGTCAGTGAAGTATAGAAGTCTGGCAGCCCGTTTACGATGCGATTAATTACGATTTATAAAAGAAATGGGCACGTTATGAAACAGAACTCGAACGAAAGCTTTAATAACCTCCTTTAGAAGAGACGCGCAAAGATGACATTTTCTTCATCTCCAATTGCTCAAATTTTCTCACGTGACACCTGTCTGATGTTCGGTGATAGTAATATAGGAAGAATCATGACCGTTATGAGACTAATTTGTAATACACGTTCCTTCACTGAAAGCTTTTCGAAGGAGTGTTGCTTGTTCTGAATTGTCAGCGGAACATACTATCAAAAGGGCACACGAGAAGGTCAGGCTAGAGGAAAAGTGCTACATGAAAATCAAAACTAACAAATGTATGGTTCTGGCCGACGTTAAGGTACTTGTTTCTTGCATAAACGCCAATAAAGTAACTTTTTTCTGCATTTCGCACAACTTTCAGTTTTCAATCCATAAGAAACATTTCCTGCAGAACCATTACAGACAAAAAAGTGAAATTTGCGAAAGATTTTGTAAAGACCAAAACGTAATTTCCTGTGGCACAAAATTTTTGAAATTGCTTTACTGCCGAGTTTATTAAAATTCTTGTGAAACAAAAATTTCTATTTCTCACACATGTCATCATCATCACCATCATCATCATCATTTAAGACGGATTATGCCTTTCAGCGTTCAGTCTGGAGCATAGCCCCCTTATAAAATTCCTCCATGTTCCCCTATTCAGTGCTAACATTGGTGCCTCTTCTGATGTTAAACCTATTACTTCAAAATCATTCTTAACCGATTCCAGGTACCTTCTCCTTGGTCTGCCCCGACTCCTCCTACCCTCTACTGCTGAACCCATGAGTCTTTTGGGTAACCTTGCTTCTCCCATTCTTACACATGTAAATCGAAAAAAAAGTTAAAGGAGTTCTGAGACTGATATTAAAAAACTGATACACAGGTTTATTTATCTAGTTACTAATAATAGCGTACCACATTTTGAAAGTCATGGGTGAAGTACCTATTAAGAAAATGTTCCCTATGCGATAGTACGTGCTCTAAAATAGCAACCAGTAACGTCCTGATCATGTTATTTGGCATGAAAATTTAAAAAGTCCCTGATTCTAGACAGTAACAAAATTGACAACATGTGCAAGATTTGGTTCACGTAACTCTGAAACAGTAAAACCTACATCAGCTTATATGCAACAGTGTATTTTCTCGTGGCGTTCGTGTATGGACGTAAGGGTTGTACGTTGAAATGTACATTATAAAGTTCTTCAATTTTAAAAGACCACACATTTTCGTGCACAGGGAAGGACGCTTGCGCCACGTTCTTCCCCTCGATGTAGATGCTCAGAGTACATGCTGGTAAAATGAGAAGAAGCCAATGGAAAAATCTGCTCCGGCTTTGTCGTGTGTATATAATCTGGTTGGGAGTCGTTTAGGTAGGCGCGCTGCTCCGTCCCCCCTACCTCTGGGTATCGATTACCCGCGTTACGGGCGCCTCCCTGCCGCCAATCACTTCCCGTCGCACTTCGCTTTCTGCATGATTGGCCGCACCGCCGCTGGACCAGCCGTGAGTTATGGAGTCTGCCGGCAGTTTTTCCCTCTGCTACAGCCAGCCGTAACTCATTCTGCCCGCTAGCCGGACTCGGCCTGTTTTTATTTATCGCTGTTGCTCTCCTGGCTCCTTTTATATCAGTGCATAAAACGGGCGAGGTGATGCCGCTGTAAATCAGAGACTAACACTTTTTTTTTCTAATGACCGTCTTGCGATTGGGAGCTACATGGAGACGTCATTGTTTCTCAATCACTTTTCCTGTGGTTTTGTTGTGGATTAATTGAACAAAGTGATACAGTCAGTTCAGCAGTATTCTTTAACATTCGATTTAAGCTACTACAGTGTAGGTTTTAACAATCGATATCATTTTGAGAATGAATTTACACTTTTTAGCAGAGTGTGTGCTGATTTGAAACTACGTGGTGGACAGAGATTGCGTGCGTAACCGGGACTCGAACATCGGACCTTTGACTTCCGTCAGCAAGTGCTCGACAGACCGAGGTATTCAAGCGCTACGCTCCCTCATAGTCTTACCTCCGCCAACACCTCACCTCACACCTTCCAAATTCTTCAAAAGTTCTCCTGCATGCCTTGCGAAATTAGGACCCCTATCATTTTCCATTGTTAGGTCTTGTTCACCGGCCAGCTTGAAGTCCTGCCAGTGTATTTTGAGCCCATAACCAGGGCCTTCTTCCGGGCTTCCAATAGGGATAGCTTCGCCTCTTGAGCTCTTCTCTCTGTAAATAATAATAACGGCTCTCAGCGCTCAATAACCATTCAAATTAGCATAAAAATTATAACAATTAAAACTCGAAGAATGATGAGGTGTTTCCAAATGCCGCATAGATGTATGAAGGTGCTCTGTTCGCGACTTCCGGTTTAACGTCGGTGTAGACGATGACAATCCACCATTGTGATTTGACTCTTAACGTGGGTAGCTTACTGAAATCTCGGACTCTATAGTTATCCATCTGCATTACAGAAATATTATCATTATAAATCTGAAAATAAGTCTATACAGAGGTAAAACCTGTAGCTGCAATAAATCACCTTCATACAGCTATGCGGCTTTTGGAAACACATCATTCTTGAGTTTTTAGTTGTTATAATTTTTACTATGATTTGAATGACTATTGAGGATTAAGTATTGGTATTGTTACTCACAGTGTCTCTGAGCTCAGGTTGGTCTCTCTAGAAAGTCGTTGTATCTTCTCCATGCTTAAAAGTCCGATACCTTCACCTTTTGTCTGCATTGATTCCTATCCATGATTCTGTCCTCTGGGATACCCTTTGCTTCAATATCTTTACATATTCTTGTAACATGTGACGTCTCCTGCCAAGACATATGCAAAATCGATGTAATATTTCTGAAAAAGAGACATTTATCTGTATTATTACAATTATTTCATTTCTGTATTAACGGTTGTCGATTATGTAGATTCTGTAAAAGAAGAAAACAATCATTTTTCATTTTCATTTTTGTGCAATATTTATGTATCTATATTTTGCAAATAACGTCTGTGGTCGGGGAGAGTAGAAATTGAAGCAAACAATGATAACTGAAAAAATTAACAAAGATATTTATTAGCGTACTGAATTGATTATAAATAGTGGAGGCTTAGATATTACTCTCTCTGTCTTCTTGTAGCCGTTAAAGTTTTAAGAGCCCGTCACGTTTGCTTGAATGCTTGATTAGCTTTCTTTTGTTCGTTGTTCGAGAAAGACAACATTTGAGGCTGATGTATAAAAAGGTGTGTACTTCGAATTTATGTTGATTTTTAATATAGAAATAGTTAAAAATACTTGTAATAATTTACTGCTAGCTTGGCCAGTATTTCATTCTACATTTTCAGCTGTTTTAGCATATTTAGAATTTTTCATGGAGCAGAACTGTGCCGCGGTCGCATAATTGAATGAAAGCAGTTTTCCCGCAACTAAGCGGGCAAGTAATGGTACATTAAAATTATTTCTTTCAGCTTTCCAGAGACTTCATAGGAGAGGTGTAGATTTTAGTGTCATTTCCAGGTGGACATGGGCAACCGCTATTATAATCTCAGTGACGTAAATAATTTACGTAAATCAGAGTGGTAAAACTTACACACCTGTTTACCTATTCATTTGTTAAATTCCGTTCCTTATGAATAACCGATCCCTATCTCCCTTCCCAGTATTCCATACTCTCGACCAACCTACAAACTAAATATTTATTTGGGCCGTGTTGTTTGACTTCGATTTCCTTTTAAAAAATTATCCTAAAAATTACAGTGGTTCTTTATCTAGCCTTACTCACCATAAGTGTGTACCTACTGAATAACGGCAGAAAATTACCTCTCTGTTCTAGTTGCTAACAAAATAGTATAATATTCACTCAGCAAAACATGAGTGAAGCATGTCAGAGATAACCTACGACATTACTCACTTCGTTAGAGTGGGGTAATACCTGTTCACTTTTATTTTGCCTTAGTTCGGATATAATTTGAAAGCATTCAGCGGTGCCTCACTGAACAATTAATAATTATGACCTCATATAAATAATTGTTATTTGTGAGACCATTATTCGTTTTCTACTTCTGTACAAGGTAAAAGTATTCCTTAAGGTGTCTTTGCGAGTAAAGTTCAGTAATCTTCCTGGTAGTGGAATATGGTAACAAACAACAAATTTAGAATTCAATTGCCCCCAACAATTCTGGTGGTTCGTTTTCTGTGTAGTGCGTCATAGCATGTGTAATATGCCATGTTCAGTATATCGTGTCATAATATGGAGGACGGTAACCCTATAGGGTTCGATCAGTCTCGTTTTATTGATGCAAGGCACGCCGCGCTCTGCTTTGCTTGTGTTGCGTAGTGTTCGCGTCATCTCTCGCGTCAGCGAAATGACGTCTCCACCTTGTGATACAGCACGCCGACATAACTTTAGATGCGGCTGTAAGAAATGATTCACATCGCAAGTGCTGTACGTTTTGTCAGTGTCCTCAACACTGCTGATCATAAAGGTGAACATCTGAACCTGTTTGCATCTGAGTAGACTGGAGAATAACATAGAAAGATCTGTGGCGACAGATTATTGCAATGCTGCACATCGACATAATTATTCTCCTTGGTAACTGGACTATGATAAACATCGTCCACCTAGGATGCGTCATTCCTAAGTTGTTGCTTTACCGCGAGTAATTCTTTTTCTGTGTTACCTATTTGTTCATTACTGTGAGTTTGTACATTTCCCTGCGATTTAAGTAAATCTTGTGTTAAAGTTTCTCGTTATTGATCATTTGTATAGCAATGTTTCCCTCAGTGCATGCTTCAGTGCACTTTTCAGATTAATCTTCATTCCGTTCGGAAATGTGTATTCCCAATCTAGTTAACTATTATATTTGTTAACCAAATTGTCTTGCTTCTGAACGTCAGAAGTAAAGTCATCAGTTATATTGTCTTGTTTCTGTATGATATTATCACTGTTTTGAATCATGTCATTCCTTTGTCGTTTCATAATGGATATATATTTTTCGTGCTGGACATACTGTTTTCCGTCGTATCAAAGTTTTGTTTGATAGCGTTCACTTCACTGTGAAGTTCCAGGAGTAGTTGCTAAATTGGATCTCTTGCTACAGTAACAGGCTCAGCAGTATTCTCTTCTGTAGCTGGGGACGTAATTTCACAGGCTGCTGCTATTGAGTTATTTAAAGTTTCAGTACCAGATTTGCTTCTGATATCTGGTTGGATTCAGCCATCACTCTAAATTGCTGACGGGCTAGATGTGTACCATCGTACAATGCAGTACACGAATGTACCACTTAACGTAATGCAGCTAAGTTATAAGCAGTTAACAGATGGTATTTGCGCAAAGCGCATCTTCACACTTAATTAAACCTTCTTTCGTTCTGAAACAATTGCAAATAACAACGTCAAGCTACACGCCTACGTATTTTTGCCATCTTGTGGCTCTTTCATAAAACGCAAAATCATTTCGGTACACATAATTACAAAGTTTTGAAATGAGAACTTATTTGTTTTAATTTAGAAGCCGTAGATAAACAAATATTACAGCCACAGAAAGCAGAAGTAGGCGGAACGAATGAGATATTGATTACGTCGATTTGTAGTAGTTAACAATGGTGTCTTCGAAAAATTTCTCAATTACAATTTCTCCATATTTCGTGCCTTTTGTTCGTTGAGTTTATTTGTTTTAAATGAATTTCGTTTCAGTTTTTAAAATGGATGTTCACCCTTTTGCAACTCACAGATTTGATCTGACGCCACACGTACGCGTCTTTGGTGTACATAAGAAGAGGCACAGACAATAATAAAAGACGAATGAGTTGAATTAGAATTACGTATGAAGCGTGCTAATGATCTGTTTCGCAACTCCTGTCATTTACGCGAAAAACTAATGTTTCGGGAGTAACTGGCTTGGTTTCTTATTCTCGCGACTTTTTCAGCTCCCATTATCTCAAGTGCGTCAATAACGTTCGCACTAGCAAGTCGGACTTCATAAATCAAGTAGCTGCAAATTCTGAATAATTATTACAACTCTTACCGATCACAGTGAGATAGCTGTAATGGCAGCTAAACGGACATCGTGCAAGCCAGTTATTCGCCTTCTTACCATCAGACTAAACCTCATTTCTACTGTAAAACCCGTAAATCACGAACGAAAGCTACTAGTGGTGCAACATAAGGGTATTAAACACAGTTTGAACAAAAAAGGGTGACTGTTCTCACTTAAAGAATGTTACATTGACACATGCATCTTAACAGATCGGGGCTAGTAGGAGAAAAGATGAAGAGAGAAGTAACGAGTGAAAAAAAATCTGACAAAAGACGAATTGCTTTGCAACGATAACTTACGTTCTAAACTAAATGGTCCGGACTTCACGTATTATGACTGCATGTCCCATACACATGTATCTATCCTACATCAAAAATAACACGTTTGGAGTTAGACTATTATACTCCCTCTAAATAAAGTAGTTTAATTAAAAGAAGGAAACAAAAACAGAGAAAACTGGTAGTACGCTGTTATCATGCGTGTGCATTTCAGCAACTTCTGGAACGGCTCGCGCTACTCTATAGGAGCACAGAAGAGCACGAGGTTCTTTCGTGAACAAGAGAATAGAGTGCAGCAGAAACGAAACGAATCGATGGAGAGTATTCTTGACAAGGAACGGAAAGTAAACGCTCAGCCCTTCCGCTGGCAGAGAATGGCGAGACGAAAGAAGTAATTCAGGAAGGAGAACAGAGCATTGGACGTCTTTCTAAGGGGGGAGTACACCCAATACGTGAAGGAGAGTGCGTGAAGAAAATCCGAAAGACATAGCTGCTGTCATCAGCATAGCCATGGCTTAAAAAAACAGTCATGGCGACATGGGTATGAAACAAAAAAGTGTCACCTCTGGAGATGCAAAGTGTTATAGACGTGGAACAACGGGCAACAGCCGAAACAGGAGCTTCAAAGCCGCCGACGGCGCTCCCAGTAAATTTCAGTGCTACGAAGAAGAGAAATAGAGGGTTGCTCTATTGGTGAAATAATTTGTAGACATCATACGTTATTGTTAGACAGAGAGGCTCACATATCCGATGTGAATTTAGACCTCTTGGACAAGAGAAGTTTGAGGTACTATATATCGTTTGTGATACACATGTCCACACTTGAACTGTCTAAAATTGGCAGATATCAACCATTTTGCCAAATTCACTTCACTTGTGTGAAAGGCATCCACACTGGTAGGAACAACATATTCAAGAACTACTTTTTGTGCGCGTGCAACACGCCAGCATATAAAAACGTACATCTCATACGCCATTGACCTTATACAGCTCTACCTCACGTATATTGGTTCAAATGGTTCAGATGGCTCTGAGCACTATGGGACTTAACTACTGTGGTCATCAGTCCCATAGAACTTAGAACTACTTAAACCTAACTAACCTAAAGACATCACACACATCCATGCCCGAGGCAGGATTCGAACCTGCGACCGTAGCAGTCGCGCGGTTCCGGACTGCGCGCCTAGAACCGCTAGACCACCGTGGCCGGCTCACGTATATTGGTCAGTCGTTGTGTACCTGCCCTCTCCCAAAGTAATTTTACTCTGGCGTGCGGCACTAATCACATGAACTGAGTCGTAACGACTGTTTACGTAATTTTTTCTTTTTCTTTTTTTGCTCTCATGACAAGAGAACCTTGAGACACTGCGTCATTGGCAGTAGTATCCCCCAGCCAGGACAGTGTCCGACTAAGTTCCATGGAACCATAAGCAAACTGCTAGTACAGCTGCGTTACGTGCAGAAGTTGAGCATTTGGAAGGTGAAAATAACATAATCACGGAGAAACAACTACTGGAGTTCGAGAACTTGTTCAGTCCTGGTGGGATAATGCCGGCTACACTCATAAAATCTCATAAGATTCTGGGTGGGGATAAGTGACCTGTGTATCTGAATCGATACAGAGTACCTTATCGTGCCCCGCTTCAGCAGCGCCTTTCTACCAAGTTGGAATGGAGTTCCTGTGGAGGTACATTAAATCGACAAACGGGGCTCGAAATCTGCGTTGACTTCCTGAACCGCCATACTGTCACCAAAGCTGTGCCGGCTGCCGAACCTGAAGAAATTGCAAATTTTCGTGTAGGTGACATCATTCTGAAGTACGGAGCGCCTCGTCTGATGATCACTAGTCGTGGAAAAGTTTTCCAGTTGTTGCTGGTAACAGGGTAATTTCACGTTGCAGTATCACACACGGGATGACAACTGCTGGCCGCTGTGGCCGAGCAGTTCTAGACGCTTCAGTCCGGAACCGCGCTGCTGCTACGGTCGCAGGATCGAATCCTGCCTCGGGCATGGATGTGTGTAATGTCCTTAGGTTAGTTAGGTTTAAGTAGTTATAAGTCTAGGGCACTGATGACCTCAGATGTTAATTCCCATAGTGCTTAGAGCCATTTGAACCATTTGGATGACAACTGCCTACCATCAATGGATTAATGGGATCACAGAACGTTGGCAGATATATCTCCGACATACGTTAGTAAAGCGCTGCTTTGGCCGTATCGTATTATTTGACCCTTTACCAAGAAGGCTAAAGCTCACACACGTTGTCCTGTCCACCTTATGAAGCCGTGCTGCAGCTCGAAGGGGCAGATCGCCATCGACGATGGGGGTGCAAGGCAGCTAAGAATGACACTACGATCGCGAAACTTCGAAAGTAGGTGCTGCTTTCGCTGCTCATCATAGTGAGGATCTGCCAGCGCCGATACATAGAGCACCATTAACAAGATCTAGATCCAGTGTGTTGCATTCAGCTCCAAAGAGAGCTTCTGAAACAGCGAATGGCAGGTTCTCAAGGAGAGGGAGCAATGTGGTGTGTCGTACTGCATGCAAAGTGGCATAACTGTTAGTGTCAGGGGCTGACGTACTGCGGTTTCCCAGTTCGAACCGTATAACGCACCCTTATTAAGTATTTATCATTGATGAAAGTCCTCGAAATTTCTTATGTATGTATTCTTAGTTTTTTCTTGAATATTTGATATTTGTTTAAGTAGTTACACTCTTCGTCCAGATTTGAGTTAGGTTCTGTCTGGACTTCGGTGTCAGAAATAATCGAGCATTCAGTAATAAGTGATGAACATCGCTGAAAAATCTTCCTTCGAATTTGGACTTGACTGTGGTTTCTGCGTAACAATTTTACTTGGGAACGTCATGTCGAATGAAGCCCTACTGCAGTTAGTTCGGAGGCGCTCATCGCCATCGCCGATGGGGGTGCATATATATATATATATATATATATATATATATATATATATATATATATGTGTGTGTGTGTGTGTGTGTGTGTGTTGGAATATAAAAGTATCGTGTTTATGTTCTCAAACTTACAACCAGCTCTCAGTTGTGCATTCGGGAAAGTGGGCACTGGTCTGAACAACTAAGTTAAATTGACAATTTGCCAACATAACATCCATCTGTACCCATCCAAACAATATGCCGCATTCAAACATAAAACTCTGAACTATTTATTTCTCTATATATTCTTCAGTATACATCTAACGTTTTAATGATTGTTTTCTTTGCCAGGGTACGATAGCACAGCTCTTATTGGAATTGTTCAAAACATTTCCAAATACTCCAAGCCCTGGAAGAAGTGTTACTTAATATTCACTGTTCCGTTGTATAGCTTAGTTCACCAGGTGCCAGTCGACATGGGCCAGTGTCGACTACTAAACGCCACCTGTTGATTTATCCGATTCATATCTAGTGCTTTTCGGAGCCAATAGAGATTAGGAACAGTTTTAAAGCCATACAGTACCTTTAATTTATTGTCCAGTATGTTCATTTAACAGCTCAGTTTACACAACCATATAAGTGTTCCGAAGAAACGAATTTTTCACGTCCTGTAAACAAATATTGTAGATAGAAGTAATACTGAAGGATAAGCAAGTGTCAGACTTTTTCCCAACAGCATATGTGCTACTGGGATTACATATCTGTTTCATTATTTCTCTAGTTTCAGAGTTATAAATCTGTAGATTTCATCAAGTGCAAACTCAACAGTTTGGTAGCTCAAATGCAATTGTGCTTCACTAAGGCTTGATATGTCACCCTGTTCTGTTGTAAACTGCGCTACAGGGAACTGATGGCTAAGAAAGAAGACTGGAATGTATCACCTTGCCGCAGATGCTCTCTTGTGAACCGTACGATGCGTCCTATTTTTTGTGTTTTTGTGATGTGAATTCAAATCTGCAGTAACAATCATAACTTCACCGGCCGCCGGAGTGTACGGCAACTGATCACTTCCAGCGTTATATGCGAAGAGATGTGGTTTACTATTTGTACACATCGCATAAAATTCATAACTGGCATAGTTATGGCCCCGCGGCATGCTTAAATGTGGGCACATCGCGTGTGAGCCACGGGAAATACGATCCCCCCTAAAGCGATATGCCTCCCCATGTGCTCCATTCGGAGCTCGCGTGCTATCGCGGGCCTCTGCGCTTTCTCGTTTCGGACCCGTTAAAGAAAATGGCCTCCCGATCGTGCTCATTGTGAATCACACCTGCCGGCAGATTACATATCGTCACGCTGACACTATCAGTGAAATTATCTACACGCCACTTCGAATCTACCTCGGTGCTGGTAACAGGACAGGGACACTTTGTAGTGAGGTCACGACGCACGTTGTCTGTTGCTTTTGGCTTCCCTCTCTCTCTCGCTCTCTTTCTCTCTCGGTGTGTGTCGGTGTGTGTATGTGTGTGTGTGTGTGTGTGTGTGTATGTGCGTGTGTGTGTGTGTGCGTGTGTGTGTGTTTGAGGGGTCGGGGGTGTTACTGTCGTAGCCTGCTAATACAGGGTGGTCCATTGATAGTGACCTGGCCAAATATCTCACGAAATAAACATCAAACGAAAGAAACTACAAAAACGAAACTCGTCTAATTAAAGGGAGAAATCAGATGGCGCTATGGTCGGCCCGCTAGATGGCGCTGTCATAGGTCAAACGGACATCAACTGCGTTTTTTAAAATAGGAATCCAATTTTTTATTACATATTCATGTAGTACGTAAATAAATATGAATGTTTTAGTTGGGCCACTTATTTCGCTTTGTGACAGATGGCGCCGTAATAGTCACAAACGTATGAGTACGTGGTACCTCGTAACATTCTGCCAGTGCAGACGGTATTTGCTTCTTGATACATTACCCGTGTTAAATTGGACCGTTTACCAATTGCGGAAAAGATCGATATTGTGTTGATATATGACTACTGTGATCAAAATGCCCAACGGGCGTGTGCTATGTATGCTGTTCAATATCCTGGACGACGTCATCCAAGTGTCCGGACCGTTCGCCGGATAGTTAATTTATTTAAAGAAACAGGAAGTGTTCAGCCACATGTGAAACGTCAACCACGACCTGCAACGATTTAGGATGCCCAAGTAGGTGTTTTATCTGCAGTCGCGGCTAATCCGCACATCAGTAGCAGACAAATTGTGCGAGAATGTGGAATTTCAAAAACGTCGGTGATGAGACTGCTACATCAACATCGGTTGCACGAGTACCATACTTCTATGCACCAGGAATTGCATGGCGACTACTTTGAACGTCGTGTACAGTTCTGCCACTGGGCACAAGAGAAATTGCGGGACGATGACAGATTTTTTTGCACGCGTTCTATTTAGCGACAAAGATTCAATCACCAACAGCGGTAACGTAAACCGGCATAATATGCACTATTGGGCAACGGAAAATCCTCGATGGCTGCGACAAGTAGAACATCAGCGACCTTGGCGGGTTACTGTATGGGAGGAAGAATAATTGGCCCCCATTTTATCGATGGCAATCTAAGTGGTGCAATATATGCTGATTTCCTACGTAATGTTCCATCGATTTTACTACAAGATGTTTCACTGCATGTCAGAGTGATGATGTACTTCCAACATGGTGGATGTGCGGCACATAGCTCGCGTGCTATTGAAGCGGTATTGAATAGCATATTTCATCACAGGTGGATTGGTCGTCGAAGCACCATACCATGGCCCTCACGTTCACGGGACCTGACGTCCCCGCTTTCTTTCTGTGGGGAAAGTTGAAGTATATTTTCTATCGTGATCCACCGACAACGCCTGACAACATGCGTCAGCGCATTGTCAATGCATGTGCGAACATTACGGAAGGCGAACTATCCGCTGTTGAGAGGAATGTCGTTACACGTATTGCCAAATGCATTGAGGTTGACGGACACCATTTTGAGCATTTATTGCATTAATGTGGTATTTACAGGTAATCACGCTGTAACAACATGAGTTTTCAGAAATGATAAGTTCACAAAGGTACATGTATCACATTGGATCAACCGAAATAAAACGTTCAAATGTACCTACATTCTGTATTTTAATTAAAAAAACCTACCTGTCGTCTAAAATTTTGAGCCACATGTTTGTGACTATTACAGCGCCATCTGTCACAAAGCGAAATAAGTGGTCCAACTAAAACATTCATATTTCTTTACGTACTACACGAATATGTAATGTAAATAACCGCAGTTGATATCCGTTTGACCTATGGTAGCGCCATCTAGCGGGCTAACCACAGCGCCATCTGGTTTCCCCCTTTAAGTTAGACAAGTTTCGTTCTTTGTAGTATTTTCGTTAGACGTTTATTACGTGAGATATTTGGCCCGGTCACGATCAATTGACCACGCTGTATACAGGGTGGAACAAAAAGTTGTAGCTTAAGTTTCCGAAAACTTTTCTCAGACATAGAGCAATAAAATATGTTAGATGAACATCGGTCCGGAAACGGTTTATTCCTGTTTAGGGCTCTTTTCTTTCCTTTATAATTACATCAGTCAAGGGGAATACACAGAAATAGAACCTACCACAATTACATGAAACGTTTCCTTATATGAAATGTTCAAAATCTCTTGGTTATGTTTGGTTAGAATGCACAGGATAGTGAAATTTGCAGTCGTAGTTCTACCGCCAATGTTTTGCGTTCCAATTGAACGAAGGTATTGTTAAATGTGACTTACTTCATTGCTCTACTAGTGTCAAGCACGTATCGTCAACAGTTTAGTGGTGATCATCACGGGTTAGGTTTCCAGGACAATGCAGGATTAGTGCACCCAACAGCGTCGTTTTCAAATGCCGATTTGCTGTATAGATTAACTATCTATAGTGACAGTGATGCTGAATATTTGTATTGGGAGAGATTTCCAGAAAGACTGTGCCCCAAGTGGAGGACCTCTGAAGCAATTGCTCGTCGTCTTAGGGAGCATGGAACGTTTAAGCCTAGTACTCGAATCTTGATGAAGGTGGCGGGGGGCTAGAAGGACGAGGACACTTCAGCTTGAGAAGGAACTTCTTCGTCCAGTGGACTAAAACCCTAGTGTCACGTTAAGACAGTTAGCTGAGACAAGTAGTGTTGACCACATGACTGTCGGGAGAGCTCTACACGAGAATCTGCTGTATCCGTATCAAGTGTAGGAAGTGAAATCTAACGTGAAAATAAAGCGTTCCCCAACCCATGTCCGTACGGTATATTTTCTTCCTCTACATGTGAGGAATATTTTCTGAAAGTCTACCCTGTTTAGGAAGCAAAAAAGGAAGTCAGCCCAACATTAAGCATTAGGTTTCGAAGCGGGAAGCCTGCAGTGCCAACATGGGTAACTTACTAATTCTAGTGAGCTCGAGAAATTATTTTGTGGCATCAGATACAGTGGAAATTACCAGTCGGGTCGCCCGGCGTTGGGCGCTAAAATTGTGGTGAACTGTGAATTCTTCTGTCTTCTGTCGGACGTGGAACGACGAGTAGATGGCTGATGAGATTGCTCCACGTTAGGAGCCAACAATTACTTATATCAGTGGTTAAATGAAATCGAACAAGGTGTTCACGTATGAATGTAAAGATTGCTTATATTATCAAAACATGAAAAATAGCCAGCCGATGTGGCCGTGCGGTTCTAGGCGCTTCAGTCTGGAACCGCGTGACCGCTACGGTCGCAGGTTCGAATCCTGCCTCGGACATGGATGTGTGTGATGTCCTTAGGCTAGTTACGTTTAAGTAGTTCTAAGTTCTAGGGGACTGATGACCACAGATGTTAAGTCCCATAGTGCTCAGAGTCATTTGAGCCATGAAAAATATTTATTTATTTTCGTGCTGATTACACAAACCAAAACAAAATTTAAAATTTCAGGAACGATTGGACTGGGTATGGACACGACTCAGTTATTAAGGGAAGGAGGAAAGGATGGATCGTCTCACCATTATTTTATGGTTCGTCGTGTACTGCTGTCGGTGGCAGGCGCTGCGCCGGTTCGGCGCGTCACCTAGGAAATGTGCGGCTCGAGTCGGCCGCCCTCATCAGTAATCGTGGCTTTGCGGCGCGGCCTAGCTACGATCTCCGCGTTGTTTGTCCGTTATCGGTTGCATGCTACCACACTGTCGGAAGGCGGATGTTGGTGATGGATGGAAGAGCGAGCATGTCCTCTCGCTCCGGCGGTGTCTCCACGACTCCCTTTACTCGCTTTTCCTCCATCTCTCAGCTTAACTCCTCTTCGAAATATTCTTCCTTTCGGCGTTGTCATTCGCGGACAAAATTTTCAATGCAGCCTATTGGCAGATCGCTGTTTCATCGCCACCCCTCTCCGTGCGGGGTGGAAATTTCCTACCTGGCGTGGGCTGGCGTGTGCCTCGTGAATTGGCATATTTCTCACGATTTCACATTCTTAAGATGTTTTCCTGCATTCCGAGGCTGTTGGGAGAGCAGCTACACAACATTTCTTTATAACCGCTCTCTCTGCAAGAGCTCTGGACAGATCCATGTTTAAGCTCCGTCTCAAAATCTGCCAGCGCTCGTGATTTATAAGGAATGTCCTCAACGTTGACAAAAACATCTTCTTAAGACTGCTGTCTTCTTTCACACGCCTCCCTGCGCCAATTCCGGCGGATTTTGTATGCTCCTCCCTGTGCCCGTGGGTTGCTGGAATAGTCGGAACATGCCTGCTTTCTAAGGCAGTTAAAATGGCTGCCGCCGGGCCAGAAGATCTCAGATGCTTTCGCACTTAATTCTTCGCGTTCCGTCCTAATGGCTGCATGTGTCCATCAGTTCTAGGCACGCTTCGCATTGTCAGATAGGCCCTTCGCAACGTGTCCCTCCTTGAGAGAGGCGAGGTTGTCTGCCTGGCTTCCCGCAGTGTCCTCTCTTCAGCGGTTCGCCCCAGGGTGTCCGGCTCCCTCCTCCTCCTCCTTGGCCACCCGCGGCGAGTTGGCGAAAGTGTCTGTGGTCGTACGTATTACATAATGGAGTTAGTCTGCCAACTCCTCTGTTGAAAAAGTAAAGTACGTGCAGTCCTTGTACCTACAGAAAGCCGGATTTGATTTTGAAGGATTTGAGGGATACCTTGCTGAAACTAGCTATCTACACCATGTGATCAAAATAATGTGGACACCTCGCTGAAAATGACTTACAAGTTCGTGGCGCTCTCCATCGGTAATGCTGGAATTCAGTATGGTGTTGGTTCACACTTAACCTTGACGACAGCTTCCACTCTCGCAGGCGTGCGTGCAGTCAGATGCTGGAAGGTTTCTTGGGGACTGGCAGTCCATTGTTCACGGAGTACTTCTCTGAGGAGAGGTATCGATGTTGATCGGTGAGGCCTGTCACCAAGTCGGCGTTCCAAAAACATCCCAAAGGTGTTCTATGGGATTCAGATCAGCACTCTGTGCAGGCCAGTCCATTACAGGGATGTTATTGTCGAGTAACCGTTCCGCCAAAGGCCATGCATTATGAACATGTGCTCGATCGTGCAGAAAGATGCAATCGCCATCCACGAATTCTCTTCAACAGTGGGAAACAAGCTGGTGCTTGAAACATCAATGTAGGCCTCTGCTGTGACAGCGCCACACAAAACAACAAGGGTTGCAAGACCCTTCATGAAAAACACGACAACACCATAACACCGCCGCCTCCGAATTTTACTGTTGGCATTACACACACTGGCAGATGACGTTCACCGGACATTCGCCATACCCACACCCTGCTGTCACTTCACCAGATTGTGTACCGTTATTCGTCATTCAACTCAAAATTTTTCCACTGTTCACTCGTCCGAAGTTTACCCACTTTACAACAAGGGAGGCGTCATTTGGAATTTACCGGCGTGATGTGTAGCTTATAAGCAGCCGCTCCACCATGAAATCCAAGTTTCCTCACCTCCCGCCTGTCATAGTACTTGAAGTGGATCCTGATACAGTTGGAATTCCTATGTAAAGCATCTAGATAGATGTCTGTAGTACCCGTGGTGTAGGGGTAGCGTCTTTGATTCGTAATCAAAACGTCTTCGGTCCCGGGTTCGAACCCTGCCACTGCCTTAATTTTGATGAATAATCAACATTGGAAGCCGAAGACTTCCGGCATAAGAAGTCAGCCTCATTCTGCCAACAGCCTTGTCAAAGAGGGGGGAGGAGGAGCGGATAGAGGTTCAGGGCATTCTCTTGTCCTAGGGGTGGGAAATTGCCCCTAAAGGCGGAAGAATCAGCAATGATCAACGACATTAGGATGCAGAAGGCAATGGAAACCACTGCATTAAAGACACGTAACGTGTATCCACAGGACATGTGGCCTGTAATTGAAGAAGTGTCATGATGAACTCTCCATTGGCAAAAGATTCCGGAATAGTCCCCCATTCGGATCTCAGGGAGCGGATTGCCAAGGGGGAGGTTACCATGAGAAAAAGATTGAATAATCAACGAAAGGATAACGTTCTACGAATCGGGGCGTGGAATGTCAGAAGCTTGAACGTGGTAGGGAAACTAGAAAATCTGAAAAGGGAAATGCAAAGGCTCAATCTAGATATAGTAGGGGTCAGTGAAGTGAAGTGGAAGGAAGACAAGGATTTCTGGTCAGATGAGTACCGGGTAATATCAACAGCAGCAGAAAATGGTATAACAGGTGTAGGATTCGTTATGAATAGGAAGCTAGGGCAGAGGGTGTGTAGCTGTGAACAGTTCAGTGACCGGGTTGTTCTAATCAGAATCTACAGCAGACCAACATCGACAACGATAATTCAGGTATACATGCCGACGTCGCAAGGTGAAGATGAACAGATAGAGAAAGTGTGTGAGGATATTGAAAGGGTAATGCAGTATGTAAAGGGGGACGAAAATCTAATAATCATGGGCGACTGGAATGCAGTTGTAGGGGGAGTAGAAGAAAAGGTTACAGGAGAATATGGGCTTGGGACAAGGAATGAAAGAGGAGGAAGACTAATTGAGTTCTGTAACAAGTTTCAGCTAGTAATAGCGAATACCCTGTTCAAGAATCACAAGTGGAGGAGGTATACTAGGAAAAGGCAGGGAGATACGGGAAGATTTCAATTAGATTACATCATGGTCAGACAGAGATTCCGAAATCAGATACTGGATTGTAAGGCATACCTAGGAGCAGATATAGACTCACATCACAATATAGTAGTGATGAAGAGTAGGCTGAAGTTCAAGACATTAGTCAGGAAGAATCAATACGCAAAGAAGTGGGATACGGAAGTACTAAGGAATGACGAGATACGTTTGAATTTCTCTAGCGCTATAGATACAGCAATAAGGATTAGCGCAGTAGGCAGTACAGTTGAAGAAGAATGGACATCTCTAAAAAGGGCCATCACAGAAGTTGGGAAGGAAAACATAGGTACAAAGAAGGTAGTTGCGAAGAAACCATGGCTAACAGAAGAAATACTTCAGTTGATTGATGAAAGGAGGAAGTACAAACAGGTTCCGGGAAAATCAGGAATACAGAAATACAAGCCGCTGAGGAATGAAATAAATAGGAAGTGCAGGGAAGCTAAGACGAAATGGCTGCAGGAAAAATGTGAAGACATCGAAAAAGATATGATTGGCGGAAGGACAGACTCAGCATACAGGAAAGTCAAAACGACCTTTGGTGACATTAAAAGCCACGGTGGTAACATTAAGAGTGCAACGGGAATTCCACTGTTAAATGCAGTGGAGAGAGCAGATAGGTGGAAAGAAGACATTGAAAGCCTCTATGAGGGTGAAGATTTGTCTGATGTGTTAGAAGAAGAAACAGGAGTCGATTTAGAAGAGATAGGGGATCCAGTATTAGAATCGGAATTTAAAAGAGCTTTGGAGGACTTACGGTCAAATAAGGTAGAAGGGATAGATAACATTCCATCAGAATTTCTAAAATCATTGGGGGAAGTGGCAACAAAACGACTATTCACGTTGGTGTGTAGAATATATGAGTCTGGCGATATACCATCTGACTTTCGGAAAAGCATCATCCACACAATTCCGAAGACGGCATTAGCTGAGAAGTGCGAGAATTATCGCAGTATCAGCTTAACAGCTCATGCATCGAAGCTGCTTACAAGAATAATATACAGAAGAATGGGAAAGAAAATTGAGAATGCGCTAGGTGACGATCAGTTTGGCTTTAGGAAAAGTAAAGGGACGAGAGAGGCAATTCTGACGTTACGGCTAGTAATGGAAGCAAGGCTAAAGAAAAATCAAGACACTTTCGTAGGATTTGTCGACCTGGAAAAAGCGTTCAACAATATAAAATGGTGCAAGCTGTTCGAGAATCTGAAGAAAGTAGGGGTATGCTATAGGGAGAGACGGGTCATATACAATATGTACAACAACCAAGAGGGAATAATAAGAGTGGACGATCAAGAACGAAGTACTCATATTAAGAAGGGTGTAAGACAAGGCCGTAGCCCTTCGCCCCTACTATTCAATCTGTATATCGAGGAAGCAATGATGGAAATAAAAGAAAGGTTCAGGAGTGGAATTAAAATAGAAGGTGAAAGGATATCAATGATACGATTCGCTGATGACATTGCTATCCAGAGTGAAAGAGAAGAAGAATTAAATGATCTGCTGAACGGAATGAACAGTCTAATGAGTACACAGTATGCATTGAGAGTAAATCGGAGAAAGACGAGGGTAATAAGAAGTAGTAGAAATGAGAACAGCGAGAAACTTAACATCAGGATTGATGGTCACGAAGTCAATGAAGTTAAGGAATTCTGCTACATAGGCAGTAAAATAACCAATGACGGACGGAGCAAGGAGGACATCAAAAGTAGACTCTCTATGGCAAAAAAGGCATTTCTGGCCAAGAGAAGTCTACGAAAATCAAATACCGGCCTTAATTTGAGGAAGAAATTTCTGAGGATGTACGTCAGGAGTACAGCATTGTATGGTAGTGAAACATGGACTGTGGGGAAACCGGAACAGAAGAGAATCGAAGCAGTTGAGATGTAGTGCTATAGACGAATGTTGAAAATTAGGTGGACTGATAAGGTAAGGAATGAGGAGGTTCTACGCAGAATCGGAGAGGAAAGGAACGTGTGGAAGGCACTGATTAGGAGAAGGGACAGGATGATAGGACATCTGCTAAGACATGAGGGAATGACTTCCATGGTACTAGAGGGAGCTGTAGAGGGCAAAAACTGTAGAGGAAGACAGAGATTGGAATACGTCAAACAAATAATTGAGGACGTAGGTTGCAAGTGCTACTCTGAGATGAAGAGGTTAGCACAGGGAAGGAATTCGTGGCGTGCCGAATCAAATCAGTCAGCAGACTGATGACCAAAAAGAAAAAAGATGTCTGTTAGGAGTGTGAAAATCGTGGAAATCTCGCGTACATACAGTATGACACAAGTGACACCGAATTACCACGTTCGAGTTCCGTGAGTTTCGCGGAACGCCCCATACTGCTCTCTCACGATGTCTAATGACTACTGTGGTCGCTGACATGGGTTACCTGGCAGTAGGTGGCAGCAAAACGCACCTTACTTGAAAAACGTATGTTTTTGGGGGTGTTCGGATGCCTTGGAAATATAATAAAGTCGGAAGCGGAAAAGAAATTGGTATAGGCATGCGTATTCAAATACACAGATGTGTAAACAGGCAGAATGCGGTGCTGCGGTCGGAAATGAATGTATAAGACAACAACTGTCTGGCGTAATTGTTAGATCGGTTACTGCTGCTGCAATTGCATGTTATCAAATAAGTTGGTTGAGATGGTTCAAATGGCTCTGGGCACTAAGGGACTTAACATCTGAGGTCATCAGTCCCCTATAACTTAGAACTACTAAAACCTAACGTAACTAAGGACATCAGACACATCCATGACCGAGGCAGGATTCGAACCTGCGACTGTAGCGGTCGTAGCGCCTAGAACCGCGCGGCCACAACGGCCGGCAAGAGTTAAGTGAGTTTGAACGTGGTGCTATGGTCGGCGATGGGACACAGCATCTCCGAGGTAGCTATGAAGGGACGAGTTTCTCGTGCTACCATTTCAGGAGTGTACCGTGAAAGGAATCCAGTAAAACATCAATCTCTGACATCGCTGCAGCCAGAAAAAAGAGCCTCAAAGAACGGGACCAACGACGGTTAAAGATAATATTTCAGTGTGAGAGAAGTGCGCCCATCCGCAAAATGCTGCAAATTTCAGTGCTCGGTCATCAACAAGTGTCTCAGTGCGAACCATTCAACGAAACATCTCGATATGTTCTTTCGGAATCGAAGGCCCATTCGTGTATCCTTGATGACTGCATGACACAAAGCTCTACGCATCTCTTGGGCCCCTTCAACGCCGACATTGGGCTGTTGATGACTGAAATCATGTTGCCTGGTCGGACGAGCCTAGTTTCAAATTGTATCGAGCGAATGGACGTGTATGGGTATGGAGACAATGTCTTGAACCCATGGACCCTGTATGTCAGCAGACGACTGTTCAAGCTGGTGGACGCTCTGTAAAGGTGTGGGGCGTTTGCGGTTGGAGTGATATGGGCTCCCTGATTCGTCTAGATACGACTCTCACGTATGACACGTACGACAGCATCCTATCTGAACACCTGCATCCATTCATGTCCATTGGGCATTCCGACGGACTTGGGCAATTATAGCAAGAGAATGCAACACCGTACAAGTCCAGAACTGCTACAGAGTGGCTCCAGGAACACGCTTCTGTTTCTTAACACTTCCGCTGGACACCAGACTCATTAGACATCAACATTATTGGGCATATCCGGGATGCCTTGCTGCGTGCTGTTCAGATGACATCTACACCCCCTTGTACTGTACAGGTTCATGGACACCCCTCCAAGATTCATGGAGTCAGTTCCCTCCAGCACTACGTCAGACATAAGTCGAGTTCATTCCACGTCGTGGTGCGGCGCTTCTGCGTGCTCACGGGGGTAGGTGTACCAGTTTCTTTTTCTCTTCAGTGTATATTTGCAGAGGAAGCCCACGGCAAGTGTGCATGTGAACCGATGCTTAGCTGGAGTAGACGCTTCTATTGTGGTCAAACAAATTTTAATGACGAAGAACGAAGTGGCAGTTCATCTCCTCGTAATGAACCAGCGTGGTGTTCCTGATACTACAATTGAGGCCATAGTCAGCAGCCTGGTAACGCCAAGGAAAATGTGGAAAAAGTAAAATCAGCCATGGATCAGTTTTCGACAACTTACACGACATTTTGAGTATGACAAACTTCAGTACCCTCTAGGTTCTGCGACTACTTACGCCCATTCAAAATATCCGTTGAACTGAGACAGCAGATGTGTCAGGCCGATCTACATGACTTGCTCAAAAAGCTAATCACCATGGAAAGTGGTGAGTAGTAATATTTTTCTAGTCGTAGATGGAGCCACTCCAAACGCCCATTTTCCTGGTCTCCAACACAAAATGTTCTACTGTCACCTCTGCGAAAAAGATGTTAGTAATCTAATCAAGGAGTCACAGAATGCGTGACTGCGATGCTTTCCGTACGTCTGACTGCGGTCACCCACCAATACGGCCCCATCGATGACATTGTAGACAGAAAGCGACTGAAGGACCGTTGTAAAAAGGTAGTTAGTCTTTGCCTTCATGGTGAAGTTACAAACTAGAATTTCAATGAGTGTATTACCTATTCACATGGCACTAATGGGCCCAATTGGAGTTCATTAACTGACAAGTATCCACTCAGTTAGCTACTACGTAATATCTGTATAACACCTGTAGGAACTTTACCATTAAATACATTTTGTACTGACAAGATACTGGGATTACAAAAATAAAGTATGCTGTTATAATTACTCGTATCTCATAAATGCAAATTTCAATGTATTTTTGTCTCTTTTTAGTTCGTACAGCACAGAGGTTTTTTTTTCCTTTGTTTTTTTTTTTTTTTGCACATATCAGGTGAAGGAGCTGGTTTAATTTTCTTTTAGTACTGTTGTATTGGCAAAATTCCTTTTTTAACACAAAGCAAATTCACTCGACGAAGCTTATGTTTTTTTTATGGAGAAATACTATGGTATAACTGACTACAGGCGAAAATATTATAGTGGAATTTGTTATTTCATTTTTATGGAAATTTTTCCCAAAGTCACCATCTTTCACTATGATTGGCTGAAAAATATTTTGCGCCAGTGTTATGTTGCATTTTTTTAGAGATACCGTCGTCGACTTATTTACTTTTCAAATTTATTGCTGTCTTCCAGTTTTGGTACTGTAGTTTCATCCAATCTTCCATCTTTAATTTTTAAAATTTCCTGCAATCCGCTATTATTCATTTTTAAACTTCCCACCATCCACCGTCACTGGAAGAGAACTGTGGCTTATGATGTCATAATGAGTTAATAGATAAGAGGTCGTGATTTGTTCATAAACGTAAACAAATAAAATCTTTCTTACTAGGGGCGCCAAAGTCCCCATCGGTATTGAACCTCCTCAACCAGTCGGTACCTCATTAATCATTCAGAATGGATACCGTTGTCCGTGGCGTAGAAAACGGGTTTCTGTCTTGCCATATATAAACCACATGCTGTCTCTTCGTGCAATGGTACATTATCCTAGAGTTCGCGTAAGCTGTCGCTTCAAAATTCTTGATGTTCACTTGTCAATATGCCCATTAAAATGTACTGCCATCTGAAACAGACATCCACAGTTTTTGCATATGTTTGGATACGACGCCTAATTTAATGCCTTGGCTGGGTGATCGCTGGAGGAATTGAATCTGCCTACTTAGAGATTTTGTGCTCTCGGCTTGTCCGTAAATTAGCCCTATTAACAGAGAAATAAGTACAGATAGGAAGCCAACCATTATAAAATGAACGATGAATATGTACGGAGGCGACCAAAATCATGGGACACGTGCCAATATCGTACTGGACCTCCATTTGCCTTGCATGGACTCAACAATTCGTTGGAAGTCCGCAGCACAAATATTTAGCCATGCTACCTCTGTAGTCATCCATATTTGCGAAAGTGTTGCAGGTGCAGGATTTTGGGCAAGAACTCTTCCCTCGATTATGTTCCATAGATGTTCGAAGGGTGGCCAGATCATGCACTCGAACTAATCGCGAACAGTTGTGGCTTGGTGACGTAAATATTCCGATATTGTTTGGGGCATGAAGTCCATGAACGGCTGCAGATGCTCTCCAAGTAGTCGAATAGAACCATTTCCATTCAATGACCGATTTAGTTGGACCAGAGGACCCAGTCCATTCCACGTATACGCAGCCCGTGTTATGGAGTCGCCACATGCTTGCACAGCGCCTTGTTAACAACTTGGGTGCATGTCTTCGTGGGGTCTGCGCCACACTCGAGTCTTACCTTCAGCTCTTACCAACTGAATGCGGAACTCATCTGACCAAGCCATGGGTTTTCAGTAGTCTAGGGCCCAACCGCTATGATCACGAGGACAGAAGAGGCACTGCAGGTGATGTCGTGCTGCTAGCACAGGCACTCGCGTCAGTCGTTTGCTGCCATAGAACATAAACGCCAAATTTTGCCGTACTGCCCCAAAGGAGTGTTGCTCGCCTGTTAGCACTGAAAACTCTACACAAATGCCACTGCTCTCCACCATTAGGTGAAGGCCATCGGCCACTGCTTTGTCCGTGGTGAGAGGTAATGCCTGAAATTTGGTATTCTCGGCACACTCTTGACGTTGTGGGTCTCGGAATATTGAATTCCCTAATAATTTCCGAAGTGGAATGTCCCACGCGTATAGCTCCAATTACCATTCCACGTACAAATGTGGTAATTTCCATCGTCGGAAACCATTTCACATAAATCACCGGAGTGCAAAGAACAGTTCTACCTATATACTGACCTTTTATACCACGTGTACGCGATACTACTGCCCTCTGTATATGTGCATACCGGTATCTGATGACTTGTCACTTTAGTGTACCTTCATCGCGATCTTCACAATTGTTAGCAATATAAAGACGGAGACGAAACCGGTACGTACCATTGGCACACTCGACAGGACTAAATTGGCCCAAATCTAGCAAGCAATTTCTCTTGAATATATTTTTATAGAGTTTTGTTGCATGTAACTAAGTGGAGAGACACTTATTTAGCCTTCATTTCATGCATGAATTAAATAGGAAAATTTTATAACCCTGGATGTGGTACTTCAGGTGCGTAGCTTCCATATTCAGTTTTCCTTAATTCCTCAGATTTATGGTTTTGGAGGCATTTAAAATCTCTCGACTATTCCTCATACGTCGATGGGGCACATGTGTTACATGAAGAATGTCTAATGCATGCTACCAATTCCGAGGGATATCAGGTGTGTTAGTGTGAGGTGGTCTCTCTATTAGGAGTAGGGCTGAAGTGTGTTTAATAATGGCTGGTAACTACACTGAGCATCTTAATTGCTCACATCTTAATAAGTCCCCAACAAATGCTATATGAACTGTGCTATTTTTAATCAATGTAAACAATTTTGGAGACAATCTGGGCAGACCACTTAAAATATTTGCACATGATGATGTCTTTCTTCTTTTAGTAATCACACGATCAAAACGCACTGTAAAATTATTTAGACTATATGTCAGTAGGTGGCGAAAGTGCCTCTAAGTAATAAGAAATGGTGGCTTCAGTCGCATGAGTACTAAAAGGTGTCCTTTAAATTTCGGTGACATGGTGAATCACACAAATCAAAATATTTTCAGTTGTATAAAACAGTATGGATTACATTTACGAAGAGCTTCATTTGAACGACTGTACAAAAAAAGTTGGGGAAAGAGAACCAAAGTGTGTGCTTCATTGAAAGAAGGTTTGGAAGATACAACAGCTCCACTAAAAAGAGGGCCTCCAGTAGGCTTGGTGGTCCTCTTCTGGAGTTATCTGGGGTGTATGGTATTGTTAACAGACAAGATTGCCTGAGGACACTGAAAAAGTGAATAGAAGTGCTGCTCGTAGTATCGAGCTGTAGGGGAGAGTAACACGGATATGATACACGAACTGGGATGAAATTCATTATAAAAAACGTGTTTTTCATTCCGGTGAGAGTTTTTTCGTGAAATTTACAACACCAAATTTCTCCTCCGAACACGAAAATATTACTTTAGGCCCATTTACTTACGAAGAATTATCGCCGTAATAAAATAACAGAAATCAGAGCTCGCACACAAAATATAAGCGTTCGTTTTTCTCGCATGCTGTTCTAGAGAGAAACGTTAGAGGAATAATCTGGAGGTCTACCAAGCACAGTTATGTATCTATAGGAATTTTTTCTTGTTTACAACTCTGCTATCTCCTACAAGGATATCCATATTTCTTTTAAATATAGTATGTATTCTTATGCCCTACTTCACTTTTTAACGGAAATTTCTCTGAAGATGGATGAGAAACTGACACCTGTACACAAATAAAAATTAACCACAGATGTTTTAATGTTTGTGACAGGAATCACTCGCATCTGCTGTAATGGCATTATATGCGAAATGAATTAACTTGTTTATGTAAGTCAGCGGAAGTTCTTGGTCCCTGATGGAAAGACGGAAATCTAGACGACGGAAACTACTAGCTGTGGGACCAAAGATGGTGGCTTGACTTGTCTGTGGATCTCTTGAAATTTCCACTTATTGATCCATTTTACCAGGAGTTTTAAGAGTGCTGGAGGGAGGCATGGGAGTGTTGAAGGGTTTGGTGTGTGACTAGGTTGGTAGTTTCATCAGCATATTGCAGGAGGCATGTTTGGGGTAGTGGTTAGGAGCAGTTGACAGCGTAAAGGATGCGAAAGAGTGGATGTAGGTCGGAGCATTGAGGCACATATACTGTGAGATGAAATATGCGATAGCAGGTGTGGTCAATTATCATGGGTAGGACAGTGGCGCCGGAGGAGTGCTATAATGCGGCATAGTTAACTGGCAAGGCATAGGTTTGTAGATTGAAGAAAATACCAGAACGCCGTATCCGATCAAAGGCTTTTTGGATATGAAAGGCGTCAAATGTAGTCGATATCTGCTTATCTGCAAAGGCAGGTAAGGTGCTTTGCAAGATGGAGACATATTCGTTGGCTAAAGATATTTTCAAGGATATTGCTGATGTGAGGGTGCTAGTTCGATAGGATGACGTCTGTGAGGCTGATTTATCACGTTTCTGTAAGAAGGACTTAGGACGTTTTCCTTGCTTTGGGTAGAGGAAGGCATTGTAAAGTATGACATGGGATATAATAGACTCTGGGACATTCCTTAAAGTGGCGGTAGGTAATTGTATCGTGACAATGTAGAGTGTCTTGCTTTTTGGAGATTGTTTGTGTCATGTTTCCAGCTGTTATTTGCATGTTTAGTCCTGCTTGTGGCGTGGTGTGTAGCTCTAAATTGAATGCCTGAGGTGGGGTAGGTATGTTCGTACGTTCACCCACATAGGTAGAGTAACAAAAGTTGAGATCATGTGACATGATGAATGTGTCTTTTAGGCAGAATTTAAAGCGGTTGGCTTTGTTGCGATTGCCAGAGGGGGGAGGGGGGGGGGAAGGGTTCTGTTGTTACGCAGTGTAGGATACGTCTATATGGGTTTTTTTGTGAAGAGCCTACGGAATACTTTACAGTACCATGTAAAGATTATGGGGGCTTAGTTTATTTTTTGAGCTTGCCCCCACGTTGTTAAGTCTTAGATGTAACTGCGAATATGCCACTGGAGCTGTCGGTGGCATGTAAGCGTGTCCCTTTGGGGACTACAAAGGAATTTTCTGTAGACCCCACTGCATTATTGAAACAGGCCGAGATGACATGGAGGGGGAATTGAACAGTCATAGTAGATAGTTCAGAGTGAGATATTATTGTAAATTACATCATAGATGGTGTGTTGTAGAATATCAGCCACATATTGCATGTTGTCAGGATTTTCTACGTCTACATCTACATTTATACTCCGCAAGCCACCCAACGGTGTGTGGCGGAGGGCACTTTACGTGCCACTGTCATTACCTACCTTTCCTGTTCCAGTCCCGTATGGTTCGCGGGAAGAACGACTGTCTGAAAGCCTCCGTGCTTTGAAGGCTGGAGTCATGGCTTTCGATTCGGATATGGATCTAGCCACAGTAAGCATTTCAGCCTGAATGGATTCATTATACACTCCTGGAAATGGAAAAAAGAACACATTGACACGGGTGTGTCAGACCCACCATACTTGCTCCGGACACTGCGAGAGGGCTGTACAAGTAATGATCACACGCACGGCACAGCGGACACACCAGGAACCGCGGTGTTGGCCGTCGAATGGCGCTAGCTGCGCAGCATTTGTGCACCGCCGCCGTCAGTGTCAGCCAGTTTGCCGTGGCATACGGAGCTCCATCGCAGTCTTTAACACTGGTAGCATGCCGCGACAGCGTGGACGTGAACCGTATGTGCAGTTGACGGACTTTGAGCGAGGGCGTATAGTGGGCATGCGGGAGGCCGGGTGGACGTACCGCCGAATTGCTCAACACGTGGGGCGTGAGGTCTCCACAGTACATCGATGTTGTCGCCAGTGGTCGGCGGAAGGTGCACGTGCCCGTCGGCCTGGGACCGGACCGCAGCGACGCACGGATGCACGCCAAGACCGTAGGATCCTACGCAGTGCCGTAGGGGACCGCACCGCCACTTGCCAGCAAATTAGGGACACTGTTGCTCCTGGGGTATCGGCGAGGACCATTCGCAACCATCTCCATGAAGCTGGGCTACGGTCCCGCACACTGTTAGACCGTCTTCCGCTCACGCCCCAACATCGTGCAGCCCACCTCCAGTGGTGTCGCGACAGGCGTGAATGGAGGGACGAATGGAGACGTGTCGTCTTCAGCGATGAGAGTCGCTTCTGCCTTGGTGCCAATGATGGTCGTATGCGTGTTTGGCGCCGTGCAGGTGAGCGCCACAATCAGGACTGCATACGACCGAGGCACACAGGGCCAACACCCGGCATCATGGTGTGGGGAGCGATCTCCTACACTGGCCGTACACCACTGGTGATCGTCGAGGGGACACTGAATTGTGCACGGTACATCCAAACCGTCATCGAACCCATCGTTCTACCATTCCTAGACCGGCAAGGGAACTTGCTGTTCCAACAGGACAATGCACGTCCGCACGTATCCCGTGCCACCCAACGTGCTCTAGAAGGTGTAAGTCAGCTACCCTGGCCAGCAAGATCTCCGGATCTGTCCCCCATTGAGCATGTTTGGGACTGGATGAAACGTCGTCTCACGCGGTCTGCACGTCCAGCACGAACGCTGGTCCAACTGAGGCGCCAGGTGGAAATGGCATGGCAAGCCGTTCCACAGGACTACATCCAGCATCTCTACGATCGTCTCCATGGGAGAATAGCAGCCTGCATTGCTGCGAAAGGTGGATATACACTGTACTAGTTCCGACATTGTGCATGCTCTGTTGCCTGTGCCTATGTGCCTGTGGTTCTGTCAGTGTGATCATGTGATGTATCTGACCCCAGGAATGTGTCAATAAAGTTTCCCCCTCCTGGGACAATGAATTCACGGTGTTCTTATTTCAATTTCCAGGAGTGTAGATTTGTCGCGGTGGATGTCTACGCACGGGCTGTGGTGGGTTTGACACAGAATGTGACATCAGGAGAATAACAGGTAGGTGATTACCTCCAGGACATGCTTCGGTGCCCCTCAGGAGGTTGGGGGAAACAATTATGGCGTAGAGGGAAGTATTTGTGTCAGGCTGGGTATGAGTAGGGATGTGAGTATCGTTGCCACTGAGAATTCTGAAGAACTAACGCCACCGCTGCTTTTCGGAATATGTGAGGGAGTGTCGGTTAAGATCGGGCTGCTACGTGTGTGCTAAAGGATCGGTCTACGTGGCTTAGGATGTCGTAAGGGATGGAATTGTTGGGGCACATGTTGATAGCACGCAATGGTTATTGTGGTTTCTGGGGAAAGATGGTGATGATGAGGTTCTGAGTTGGATCATTTAGGAGACGCTGGGGAGTAGAAGAGATATTTCAGAGACGCGCAATGGGTAGTATGCGATGGAAAATAGGAGTGTGACGCAGAACGTAGTTGGAGTATAGAAATAACGGGTTGGTGTAAGGTTTCGATGGGGAGGGTATGGATTTGGCGGTGCCGGGGCGTACAGATAATAATCTGTTTATTGATGCTGAGGCAACGGGTATTTTGGTATACAGAAGGTTGTATGCCTGCTGCACTACCTTCAGTCAACCAGGGAAGTGTTTGAGGATTAAGTTTAAACAATATTTCCGAGGCGATAAAAATTTGAATGTGTCCGATTTTAGGAATAGCTAATGTTTTAAGACGTAAGATGGTGTAATTGCAAGGGATATTTGCTTAAGGGTGTGCCATTGGCAGGACTAAGCTCACAGAGCGAATATTACCTTATATACTGAGTGGAGGAGAGTAAATTCAAAATTTTTTGGAGAAGGTTTGGATTTGCACTTGCGGGAGTACGTAGGATGAGACTGGCAGCAGTTGTTGTGTTTGGGCTCTGTTTGCGAAAATGATGTTCCTTGCAGTAAGGACAGTTGGATTTGTTATTACAGTTTTCGTTCAGAGTGCTTTCAGTTGTTTTCTCTGTTATTATTTCGTCCCCCCTCACGCCATGTGGGCAGGGCAGCGGGCCGGCAATGGTGCAAACAGCCCGCTCTTGAAAATGTCTCTAATGCAGACAGTAAAACAAAAACAAAACAAGCAGACATATATGTACTATGAATTAAAATGATTTTAAAAGGTCCATTTAATTGGATATTGTAGGTAATGTAATGCTGTCTTGACAACCTGTGTAAAGACAGTGATTAAAATGTGGGCAGACAGCACAGTTGAAACCACTTGAGTAACACCTGAAGAATACTGAGACCTCGGGAAAAAACACTTGTAAAAGAAACACTATACATGAGAGAAGATACACTTGCCATAAAAATGGAACACTGTACACTTTCAGTGGGAAAGAACTTGCAGTGCGATGGTAGATTCTAGAAGAATGGAACAGTGGCTAGGGAGTGAGAATGGAGAGTTGCGGTAATGACGAATGAGAACTAGTAAGAAGTGATGATTTGACAGGGAGAGAAGGATAGCTGGTATTCGGATCTGTAGAGTTGAGAGGAAAAGGGAGTGGGAGACCATAAGGAAGTGGGAGAGAGGCGATCCAGTTCGGGGAGAGGAGGGGGGGAGCTGTTATGGGATGGCGACAGGGAGAGTAAGGTAGGATGGCTATACGCTGGGGTGGGGCTCATGATCCATGAGAGGGACGTAGTTGAAATTTTTTGCGAGAGAACTTGGTGGGTAGGCAGGTGTAGGGTTGGTGGTATATGTAGGAAGATGTGCGGCAGCACACTTGGATTGGAAAGGTGAAGGGACTGTTGGTCACAAGTTTTGATGTAGTAGGTTTAAATGGTTAAAATGGCACTGAGCACTATGAGACTTAACATCTGAGGTCATCAGTTCCCTAGAACTTATAACTACTTAAACCTAACTAACCTAAGGACAGCACACACATCCATGCCCGAGGCAGGTTTCGAACCTGCGACCGTAGCGGTTGCGCGGTTCCAGACTGAAGTGCCTAGAACCGCTCCGCCACACCTGCCGCCGGATGTAGTAGGTTAGTCGGAGGTATTCAATGTAGGCGAGAATAGATAGGAAGTTACTGATTTGGTAAAGGATTCTTGTAAGGGAAAGTAAGCTGATGCAGTATGTAAGGTGGAGAGCATGGTGTTTGAGGATCTGGAGCGACTTATAGAACTTGGAATGTAAATCACTTTGCACTATAAAGGACGAAGCAGATAAAGGATTTTGGTTGTGAAGGACATTAGAAGGATATAGTCCCCATATTAGTCCGGTTAGTAGTTTTAGTCAATTGTGAGCTTTCTCTTGGATGGTTAGTAAGTGAGGTTTCAACGTTACTTGTTGGTCGATGGTTAGTATAACGTATTTTAGTGTGTTGGTTAGATGGATGAGACTGTCTTAATTGGTGATATGAAAGTCATGGAGACGAAAGGTGCGGATGGTGCATCGTGTTTTTTTGCCTGGTTTTTGGAGGGGGTAATCTTAAGGAGCCGTTGGTTACGCCAGCAGGTAAACTGAGTGAGGTAGATTTGGAGAGACCGTTTTGATTTCTGGATTGTAGAATAGAGGGCGAGAAAGCAATGACATTAACGTAGTGAAGGAGATGAAGTCTCTTCATCTTAGCAAGTACCTTAAAAGCTGGAGGCTCACATAGCTAGTGCTAGCAGCAGGCGCGGCTATGTATCTAATGAATATAAGATCGACGAGCAAGTACAGAAGAAAAGGCGAAGTCACACAGATGGTCATATAACTAAGTGCTAGAAAACCGAGAACGGTAAGAAGTGGCTACTTTGATGTATAGTGGTCCCTTTATTAACAGGATGGTTAATCAGTTTAAGAACATGTCTTACACACTGTATTTATGAGCACTTGATCATTGATCTGCAGTTCTACCTGCTCAGGTCTGGTGCAATTGAGGAAGGGAGTAAACAATGTTTTCACCATATGCTGCATACTCTTCACGTATACTTACCTGCTGGACTAAATGTTTGATACAGGTCATTGTCATGATGTTAAGTACATTTACAGGTGATACCGGTCAGAGGACACTGGGGCTTCTAGATGAGGGTATAAATTTCCTGTGGCTTTTTGTGGTCAAGAAAAACTGAAATTTTATTTATGCTGAAAATTACTTTTGGAACCTCTTCGCTGTTGGGTGGCTTACAGTTTTGCGCAAAAATCATTGGGGTAGCATAAACTCTGGTGAATCACAAAGCTTTCAGTATTATTATGGATGTGCTCAACACGGGGATGATAAAAGATTCGTGGATGAGGATGTGAAAAGACTTCACGTGAGGAAAAATTTTTTTCAGAGATCTGCCTGTATTCTTGCATACATTGAATTATTATTATGCCACATATCTTTAGATACTGCCCTACATTATATAAGAATTTGTACTGATGACGTATATTGACATTACATTTGTGTTGCTACTTTCTTACGTAGATTATTCCTTTCTATGAGGCTTATAGTTATATGTAGCTAACACTATTATTCCATAAAGTAAAGTGGCAAACAAAGTTCTCTGTATTTCTAGAAAATTTTTCATTAAGCAAATTATATAAATATTCACACATAACGATGTTAACTTACATAATGTAGGAACACATAATTTTGTTGGATATACAGGGTGAGTCACCTAACGTTACCGCTGGATATATTTCGTAAACCACATCAAATACTGACGAATCGATTCCACAGACCGAACGTGAGGAGAGGGGCTAGTGTAATTGGTTAATACAAGCCATAAAAAAAATGCGCGGAAGTATGTTTTTTAACACAAACCTACGTTTTTTTTAAATGAAACCCCGTTAGTTTTGTTAGCACATCTGAACATATAAACAAATACGTAATCAGTGCCGTTTGTTGCATTGTAAAATGTTAATTACATCCGGAGATATTGTAACCTAAAGTTGACGCTTGAGTACCACTCCTCCGCTGTTCGATCGTGTGTATCGGAGAGCACCGAATTACGTAGGGATCCAGAGGGAACGGTGATGGACCTTAGGTACAGAAGAGACTGGAACAGCACATTACGTCCACATGCTAACACCTTTTTATTGGTCTTTTTCACTGGCACACATGTACATTACCATGAGGGGCGAGGTAAACGTACGCACGTGGTTTCCGTTTTCAATTACGAAGTGGAATAATGTGTGTCCCACTGGAAACGCGTCGACGTATGTGGTATCAGCATGATGGTGCACCTGCACATTCCGCAATTAAAACTAGGCTGACCCTTGACAGGATGTTCAACGGGCGTTTCATAGGACGTGGAGGACGCATAAATTGGCCAGCCCGTTCTCCTGATCTTACACCTCTGGACATCTTTCTGTGGCGTACGATAAAGGATAATGTGCACCGTGATGTGCCTAAAACCCCACAGGATATGAAACAACGTATTGTGGCAGCCTGCGGCGACATTACACCAGATGTACTGCGGCATGTACGACATTCATTACGCCACAGATTGCAATTGTGTGCAGCAAATGATGGCCACCACATTGAACATCTATTGGCCTGACATGTCGGGACATACTCTATTCCACTCCGCAATTGAAAACGGAAACCACGTGTGTACGTGTACCTCACTCCTTATGATAGTGAACATGTGCGTCAGTGAAAAAGACCAATAAAAAGGTGTTAGCATGTGTACGTAATGTGCTGTTCCAGTCTCTTCTGTACCTAAGGTCCATCACCGTTCCCTCTGGATCCCTACGTAATTCGGTGCTCTCCGATACACACGATCGAACAGCGGAGGAGTGGTACTCAAGCGTCAACTTTAGGTTACAATATCTCCGGATGTAATTAACATTTTACAATGCAACAAACGGCACTGATTACGTACTTGTTTATATCTTCAGATGTGCTAACAAATCTAACGGGGTTCCATTTTACAAAAACGTAGGTTTGTGTTAAAAAACATACTTCCGTGCATTTTTTTATGGTTTGTATTAACCAATTACACTAGCCCCTCTCCTCACGTTCGGTCTGTGGAATCGATTCGTCAGTATTTGTTGTGGTTTACGAAATATATCCAGCGATAATGTTAGGTGACTCACCCTGTATATAATATAGTACTGGCGCTGTTCTAGCATTAGTATATACACTATGTATGTTTAGCTACTGGTATGTATCATATATTTCTGTGACCAACATAAGTAGGTAACGTACAAAGCAATAGATTATTACGCATTGTTGTTGTAATAGGCGTGATTAGTGACTGTGCACTGTGTATGACGTATTGTTTAGTTCTTTCTTTCAATATATTTTTATATGGTGTCATTACGTTTGTGGTATAACTACGTGTTGCACAACAGTGCACAAAACTGCACCATTCTGTTTTTTTCTTCTTTGTACAGGGTGATTTTAATTATAGTTAAACTTTCAAACCGCTGTAGAAACAACACCTTTCGTCAGAATCACATCAAATTGCAACGGAATATTATAGTAGAAGGAGGAAAACGTATGGCAGAAGAAAAATAAATAGTTACAAAATGTAGCAAATGTTTCAAATGTCTCTGAGCACTATGGGACTTAGCTTCTGAGGTCATCTGTCCCCTAGAACTTAGAACTACTTAAACCTAACAAATGTAAAATGAATCATACAACAATGCCTAAGGTGTACGTTTGAAGTTAAACAAACTCTACTACTCAGTGTGCATGGGTGTACAGGTGTGATACTGTTAGTTACGTAAGCCCATCCACCACGGCAAAGTCATATCACATCGGATGGGAAAAATCGGTTTATAATTATTCTGAGGCCAAAAACCGCATAGGAAGCATATCTCACATTGGTTTTTAATTGTCTTGGGGCCAAAAACCACATAAAAAGCACCAATCACATTAGTTTTTAACTGTCCTGAGTCCAAAAACCGGATAAAAATCCTCAATCAAATTCAAATCTAATTATTAATTTTCCTGTGGCTGTCGCAAAACATGTTCAATATGCTGTCCACCGTCTTCTGCAAAAAGCTAAAATCAACATACAGCATGTTCCACAACTGATCGAAGTGTTTCCAGGGTCACGTCCAGATTGTGTTGCACAATGCGTACCTTAAATGCAGCTAAGTTTGCAATCGGAACACTGAACACAACATCTTTCAGATAGCCCCATAGCCAGAAGTCAGGTGATCAGGTGATCGCTACGGCCTGGATGTAGGGAAATGGCGATTGATAATTCTAACGTTTCAGAAATGGCGCTTCAGCAGCTACTTAACTGGATTTGCAATGTGCGGAAGTGTACAATCTTGCATAAAAATGATCCCATCTACATATCCACGCTGTTTGAGAGCTGGAATGACGTGGTTGCATAAAAGACACTTATAGCGCTTACCAGTGACGGTACAGGTAACTGGGCCGGAAGCACCTGTCTTTTCGAAAATATATGGTCCAATGATAAGTGATTCCGTAAACCTGCACCACACAGTGACTTTTTCAGGATGAATTGGTACTGGTTGATTTGCGTGTGGATTCTCCATTGCCCATATTCGACAATTCTGTGTATTGACGTATCCCGTCAGATTGAAGAGGACGTCAGTCCACAAAATCTTCCACGGCCAATCAGTGTCCACTTCCATGCGAGCAAGAAATTCTAAAGCAAAGGTCTCTCTTGCTGGTATGTCAACAGGAAGCACCTCGTGTACATGGGTAACTTTGAATGGATAGCAAGGAAGGATTTTATGCACTGTGCTCACGGTTATTTCCTACGTTCGGGCGATTCTCCGTGCACTACACGTTTGCACACCACCATTCGTCTCCTCCTGCATTGCTGTGGCTGCTGTTTCCACTGACGTCGAATGAATTCGTTTCCTCCCTCTACCATGATGCACACCAAAAGAACTCGTCTTTTCGAATTTCCGAATCATTTTCTCCAGACCCACGGCAGTCATCGGACCAACGCACTTTTTCAAACCCCTCAGTGTCCGGAACTTCTGCTGAGCGACGTATGCACTGTCATCACTCTTATAATAGAGCTTTACAAGCAGAGCGCGATCCGCGTTGAGACAGTCATGGCGAAAGTCGCAGACGCGAAAGGAGGAAAAGCCATATACGCGGCGTGTATATACAAACTTCAATGGGTCGTGCGCATGAAAAGTGCTTACTGCCATACGTTTTCCCCCTTCTCCGAATATATTTCGTTGAAATCGGACGTCATTCTGACCAGTGGTGTTATTTCTACAGCGTCTTGAAAGTTGCTGTCTTTGTAATTTGTCTTTAATTGTAATCACCCTGTTTCCATATAAATCATTAAGTGAATCCATGTACACATGTGTGCTCATATGTTTCTATTCTATGTTGACGCCATCTGGGGGGGCTGTCTTCATTTAATGGGCATATATAAGCCAGTTGGCACTTATGTTTCATAGGATGCTGTACCTTTATCAACAGCATTTCGGTAAGAGCAAGTTCTGCTGTTGGAATATTGTATCTTTTATTTTACAATAGGCTGCGTGACCATATTTGTAATACTACATGTATGTACTGTGTGTAGAGTAGTGTAATGTTTGTGTTGTATGGTGATAATGGAGAGGGTAAAACCCTTTCCCGTCACTTAAATTACTCCTCGCAAATGCGCACCCAAGGGGGCTTAATGTCCCGATACGACGTACGGATCTCAGTCAACAGTGTCATCTGCCACACGTCATTAAAACAGCGGAGACGTTTGGAATTTAAGCCAGAACGTTAGTGCACAAAGTGGCGATCAGGCACCTTACAACACTAACTCTGCTCCCCTTTCCCGTCAAATACTAGCAGTGAAACTCTTTTCCATCACCGGAATAAAACCGGCTTACCTCCGGGTCGAGTGCCAGTGTACAAGCATTCGTGAGCGGCGTCGGCCACGGAGGCTGGTCTGCGTAGTGTGTTTGGGGGGGTGATGCTCATATCTTCCTCATTGTGTGATTTTGTTTTTACATTCAGTTCCTTTGAAGCTAAAATAATGCTTAAGCGCTTAAGCAGATGTCAAGCGTTTGTCAAGCGTTTGTAACTGTGAAAATAAACCCCCAAAATGATAGGTTAAACTACGCTATCCAAACTATGTTGGCCAGATATTGTACGGGGAGTATAGCAGATCCGGAGGAGAGCACCACTACTCCCAGGGGTGATCCGAAGCTGAACATCAAAAGCCGTTGGTAGCGCTTCAAGCTACCGTCGCAGTTGAGCGCTCCACATTCCAGTTCGTTACGGTATCGGAATTCGCACTAATGGATTGCTGCCTGCGGCGACGCCTCATTAGACCTCTGAGCGGGCCCCTTCACTGAATCTATACAATGACAGTCCTGACCGCAGTGTACATTAAGCAGTGCCGTCATACAGTCAAGTGCCTGTTTTGTGTTGGTAACGTTGTTGAGAAACATTGAGTAATACCATAAACGAAAAGAATAAGAGCCAGTTAAACGTGTAGAAAACAAGTAAAGAGAAGCAATTAATCCATCTTAAAAGTCATCTCAAGAATTAAATCCTTAGGATAAAATCTAGCTAGAAAAGGTATACCACTCGAAGACCAAGTGGAAACATAAAAGAAAGCAGAAGTTAAAGGCGTAAAATTCACAATAGACCATATAAAACGATTATCCTGAGACTCCATTAAAATATGAACTATTGAGCATGCACACATAAATAACAATGCCTTAAATAAAGCATAGAGGTTATTAAAGTTGCTGATCTAAGACAGACAATCATAGATGTCTGATTTTTAATTGGTACACGACGGTTAGCAAAAATCGTCAGACACAGAAGCGTAAACTGGAGGGGGTAGCTGGATGGGTGAGAAATTGTGTTCGCGTTCTCCACTGTCACAGTACAATAACGACAGTCACTGCGGTACAATCGTGGCGAGATATTAATCAAGGTTTAACGAGGACTCGTGATCCTTTAATCATCGATACATTCATTCCCGCAACACAGTACTGTCATATCGGGTCAAATCTGCTTCGAGTAACGTACAGTTTATTTGATGCGCATGAATGTAGAGATAAATAAACTTTCATTTCATTACCATACCCTGTTATTATGATGTACCATGTGTGAGTACGTAACACAAAGGTAATGAAGTCATACCGAGATATCCCATTGAATGTAAAGAATGCATTTGTATTACGTGCATGAGTGTGTGGATTATGGAACAGTCATTAACCTTATATGATCTCCATAATATCTTTCAACGAACATCGAACAGAGACCTACATCAACTAATCTACAATTGACACTTAAGTGCTTGGCAGAGGGGTCATCCCCTTCAGGCTATTTCTCTGCCGTTACAGTCTCGAACAGCGAATGGGAACAAGGAGCAAATCTTTCCGTGTGAGCATATACTTCTCTTATTTTGTTATGATGATCACATCTTCCAGTGTAGGTGGGCTTCAACAAAACATTTTCGGATTCCGAGGAGACAGTTGGTGATTAAAATTTCGTGCGAAGATCTCACCGGAACGAAAGACGACTTTGTTTCAATGACTGCTTCGTCAGTTCGCGTATCATGTTCGTGGTGCAAACGAGTTACGTTTCATTGCTTTTCAGTGCCCACCGTCACTTCTATCTGGTAAGGAACCCACACCGCCCACCAATACTCTGAAAGAGGAGACCAGGCTCATCTTCTGTTCTGCCAATAAAACACTGTCTTTGGTTTACTTTCCCCACAACATTTTTGTGTGTTTCCCATAGTTACTACCCCGTTTTTTCACTGAGTAATCGAAATTTAACTGTTTCCTACCGGTACTCATGTGGTGACCTCAGTTTTTTGACCACGGTCGCCGGCCGTTGTGGCCGTGCGGTTCTAGGTGCTTCAGTCTGGAGCCGCGTGACTGCTACGGTCGCAGGTTCGAATCCTGCTTCGGGCATGGATGTGTGTAATGTCCTTAGGTTAGTTAGGTTTAAGTAGTTCTAAGTTCTAGGGGACTGATGACCACAGATGTTAAGTGCCATAATGCTCAGAGCCATTTGAACCATTTGACTACCGTCCTGTAAGGCCCTATATGTTGAATTGTCTGTGATCTGAGTTTAATAATTTATTGATAAATTGGTCAATTCCTTCAACTAATATTATTTGAAATCTGCATTGTATGTTCCAGCTAAATAAAACGTTGCATACAGACGGTTTGGTGACATGATAAGCGCACGCCTTCAGCGCGCTATCGAATGTACTATGACAAGTAACATCTGCAGTCTAATTTCCTTTCTTTTACGAAGTCCGACTGTCATTCTTGTTGTCATGCAAATCCTTTCTTCACTGTAACTTAATATTTACACTGTTCTGCGTCACCAAGCTTCTCCGCTACCCAACGACAACTTTCGCGCCTGACTTTCACCAGAAGGTGAAACTTCAGGTAATAGTTTTCATTCGACACAGCAAGAAGTTAATATACTCATTAATCTAAAACGTCTACAGCCTCATATCACACTTCTGCTTTTATCAGTGTGACGCGTACCACCTCTCCAACAATGAATACTAGAAATCTCGCCTTATTTATTTTATTGTCTTTGGGACATATATCGCATATCTTGTCGACGACACTCATTACTTTGTGCGAATGAATATTCATTTCACAAGAACGATATTTTCTCCGTGACAATAGACAATTTTCTTCGAGTTAATTGAAAATATTCGAATACAATAAATGTTCCCAAATCCTACAGCAATTCGACCTCGATGATATGGATCGGTAATTCATCCGATTACTTCTGTTTACTTTCTTGTGAATTGGTATGACCTATGCTAACTTCCCTGTTCTTAGGTAAGGATTTTTCATTGAACCAGAGTATATACTGGGTGTTACAAAAAGGTACGGCCAAACTTTCAGGAAACATTCCTCACACACAAAGAAAGAAAATATGTTATGTGGACATGTGTCCGGAAACGCTTACTTTCCGTGTTAGAGCTCATTTTATAACTTCTCCTCAAATCACATTAATCATGGAATGGAAACACACAGCAACAGAACGTACCAGCGTGACTTCAAACACGTTGTTACAGGAAATGTTCAAAATATCCTCCGTTAGCGAGGATACACGCAGCCACCCTCCGTCGCATGGAATCCCTGATGCGCTGATGCAGCCCTGGAGAATGGCGTATTGTATCACAGCGGTCCACAATACGAGCACGAAGAGTCTGTACATTTGGTACTGGGGTTGCGTAGACAAGAGCTTTCAAATGCCCCCATAAATGAAAGTCAAGAGGGTTAAGGTCAGGAGAGCGTGGAGGCCATGGAATTGGTCCGCCTCTACCAATCCATCGGTCACCGAATCTGTTGTTGAGAAGCGTACGAACACTTCGACTGAAATGTGCAGGAGTTCCATCGTGCGTGAACCACATGTTGTGTCGTACTTGTAAACGCACATGTTCTAGCAGCACAGGTAGAGTATCCTGTATGAAATCAAGGCGGTGAATCGAAGAAGTACAGTACATACTGACGAAACTAAAATGAGCTCTAACATGGAAATTAAGCGTTTCCGGAAACATGTGCACATGACATCTTTTCTTTATTTTTGTGTGAGGAATGTTTCCTCAAAGTTTGGCCGTACGTTTTTGTAACACCCTGTATATGACTGCTAGGTAGGGTGACAGTTTCTCAGTGTACTCTCAAAGGAACTAACCTGATTTACAGTCTGTACAAGAAGGCTTGCCTTTTTTAAGCCATTTAAGTGTTTTGTCTACACCAATGGCATTCTGTTTCTAAGTTACTAAACAGTTAAGATTATATTATTGTTCTTCCTCTCAGAAGAAATATGATACGTTGTTGTGTATTGCGAGTGTTTTTGAACGTTGGGAATAAGAGAAAATGACGAGGTCGTAAATTTTTTTTACCCCTGTTATCCAAAAACGCTTTAGAAGCGCATCATAGTTAAACAGTTTTGGTTACAGTACTACATATGGGTACAAGATCATTAAAATTGATGTATGTTGCGTATACGCTTCTTTTGTGAATAAACTTCTTCGAGAACGGCTTGACATGTTTTGGAAAAGTTCGACAAATCATGTAACTTGTTAATATAAATTGAAATTTATTTTTCAACAAAATGTTCATACAACCCCATGAATTTCGTCCCGAGTTTTTCCAACACACTTTATTTCCCCAGTTTAGGAAAAGTCTTTCCATCTACTCATAGTACTTGTTTCCTAAGCTGCATTCTCTTGCCGATTACTTTTGGTCTCGAAAACCTTTTCTGGGGTGCGGAAACTCATCAGCAATGTAACTCTTATTCATTGACTTTGAGGTCGGCGCATAGTCATGGTGGTTCTTCCACATGCAGTTGTGATCTCAACAACGTCAGATATATTGATGTCTTTTGTCACTATTCAGGAAATTTAGTAGACCATTTTTCAAAAGAAAGAAATTTTTGTGTCCGGTGTTTTTCACGTGCTAGAATAGACCATAAAAACCAGACATGTTGGCCATTATACAGTGCAAGACTAGGTTGCAAGACCTGATTTAAACTTATTTATTCAGTAATAAAGGATCTTGAGTGAAGAGGAAGTTTCCATGCGAATTTGTCATCGTTTCTTTTGTATACTGGCTGTGATGCGATTCTCACGTAAAAAAATTTTATCACTGAAGTACACTATTCTTTGTCAGATCTTACGTTGCATGTGATCCGCATCAGTTGCAAGAAACTCCCAACAAAGATCTCTGTATTGCATTTAAACATTTGGAGAAGGAATGAAGTTATATCTTTCTTGCTAGCCAAACATCAGGTGGCATAAAAATAATTACTGAAGTCTCTTAGAAATTTACCACACTCATCAGAATGATATATATGACACTGACCATTTTGTAAAGATCTTTTCGAGATAAAAATTCCGAAAATGACTGTAGCTGGATAAGATGTATAAACCGTGCAATTTGGTGCAGTGCCTCGCACCCGTGAGAACTACTGTTTAAATCCGCGTCTTGCACTTCAGATTTAAATTCTCCGTCATTTGCCTAAATCAATTAAGGCAAATGCCGGTATCCTTCCTTTAAATGGCACGGACGATCCCTTTTCCTCGTCATCTTTCAAGTTTGTGCTACGTCTCTAACAACCTCGTTGTCGAAGGACGTTAAACTCCTTTTGCTTTTACATTTTAGAAAACACGATGCACTGCGAAGCAAACAATAGAAATATATTATATCAAGATGTAATAGGCTACGTTATGGAGAGGTGGAAATCAGACACCAAAACTTAATAAACAATGTGTCACCTACAAACACATTCAGTCAAAACAGTCAACGTGAATAGTTTACAAGCGCAGTTAATGTGCTTCCTACACATCACGAGTGTGGACACTGTGGTTTGTATAGGTAACCCACAGTGGCTGAAATAGATAACCAAAACTAACCCACAGTGGCTGACGTAGGTAACCAAAACTGCGTCGTAACACAAGACAATATGTGCAGTGATTGAATAAAGAGCACGAAGCATACTTACACCACAGACTATACGTTCGTTTGCTGTGTATATTGACTACTTCGACAGAGCAGGTTATTTTAGCTACACTGGTGTTTTGGCACGCTTCCAGTGCAAATATTTCACCATGTTCTATTATTACAGTTTACGTGTGTTTTTCCTATCGTTCCATTATTGTCAGCATTAACAACGACTTGTGCCTGTCGCAGTCATGCATATTCTTTTACATCGTGTGTTGGAATTGATGGCAATAAGCTGTAACACAGAATGTCAGCCTCGCAACAACAATATTAACATTGTGCATAGAATTTGAGACGTGTTTACAGCCGTTTCTAATCGTCCATTTAACTTCACTTGCTGTAGTTGACATGCAGTTGGAAACAAAACACTTGAACCCTATTCACAGAAAAAGAACAAGTTTCAGTGGGAGGCCGGAAGAAGGAATTGGCAGGAATACCGGTCGTATTCGCTGTTGTCAGCACGAAGATCGAAACCATATTCACGAAAAGATTGTGTTGGTTTAGCAGGAATTGTAGCTAGTATTAGGGAGGGAGATTTAACTTGACATACAGCTAATTAGAAAAACAAAAGTAATTAACTATATATTTATTTTATACATGAGGTAGTAGCAATTTGAAAGACTAAACTCTGGTATTTGTAGAAACTGACAAATATAAAACTGTCACCAAGGAGTGTGCCTGAATGAAATTTAAAATGTTCATTTGACGCCACAAATGGTCGTGAAGCCACAGTCACTAAAAGAACAAAATTTTTGAAACGTTACATTACTAATTTCGACAAGCTGAGTCGTCATCTTCAAATGTAATCACAAACCTGGGAACTGCAATATCGTATGTTTAAGAATAATCCATCTTCATACTCACTAACAATTCGTTATAGAAACTAAAAAACAATAGGTTTCAAAACTTGCAGCAGGTCTCATTAAATTACCGGCAGTGTTTTGGAGAATTGGTCTTGTGTAAATGAATCTGCTATACAGATTACGAAAATAAAAACTTGCGAGAAACGAGAGAAAACGAACTGTGGTGTGTGTCTTCTATTTATCGCAGACATATCCAGCGAAATGGGACTAAAATTAAGCTAGTGAGCTTCATGTTCACAGGTAAAAGACAAATCATACTTGGATTACCACTGGTAATGTTACCGGTAACACCGCCACAAAAGCGGAGTTATTAAACATAGTTTTTCAAAATTACTTCATCAAAGAAGGTGACGCCGGCCGCGGTGGTCTAGCGGTTCTAGGCGCTCAGTCCGGAACCGCGGGACTGCTACGGTCGCAGGTTCGAATCCTGCCTCGGGCATGGATGTGTGTGCTGTCCTTAGGTTAGGTAGGTTTAATTAGTTCTAAGTTCTAGGCGACTGATGACCTCAGAAGTTAAGTCGCCTAGTGCTCAGAGCCATTTGAACCAAAGAAGGTGACGTAGATATTTCAAGAATAGCTGGAAACACTAATAACTTATAAGTAGACATCTTCGGTGTAGGAAAGAAATGCAAAGCACTTTTACTAATTGCATATGAACAGTTACACTGCAAACAGATAACGGTATGCGTTGTAACTGTTTATTTGTGCTTCATAACATTTCTACATGGTTTTTGTATTTTAGGAAATACCATTTTAACCAGCTCGCACGTTGATTTGAAAAGGCTCCCTGCCCGACACTAGTCATCGAGTAAATAAAAGAAAGTGAAATTTGCAACTGATTAAACTGGAAAGATCTCACAAAAGTGGGTAAAGTTATGGAAGAAGCAAACTAAAGACTGCGTATTATTGGCAAAACACGTAGAAGATGCAAGAGGTCTTTTAAAGGTGCCGCCTGCACCGCGCTTCTGCGTACTTCGCTGGAGTATTGCTGCGCAGTATGGGATCCTTACCAGATAGGACTCACTAAGGAAATCGATAAATTCTAAAAAAGGGAAGCACCTTTTCTATTATGGCGACGTAGGGGAGGGAGTAACACATATGACAGCGACGTTTCATGTGTTGTTTGATGCAGGACTAAATTGTAGACTGGACAAGACTGACTTTTTAAAACCTATGTTACAGTATCTTGGTCATATCACAAACAGACAAGGTATACTTACTCTCCAGTCACATTTGTTAGCCATACGTGATTTGCCAGTTCCTCGCAATGTCACAGAATTGAGTCAGTTTTAGGGAAAATGAACTATTATATTCGGTTCATACCGAATGCTGTGCAAATCACGGCCCTATTGCATCTTTTGCGTCGCAAGAATACCCCTTTTGTATGGACATATGAGTGCCAAGTAACTTTTCAAAAACTTAAAGGTGCTATGCTCAGTGTTCGGTGCTTATTTCATTCTGATCCTGACACACCAGCAATAATGCAATTTGACGCTTCCTCTTACGGAATCGGTGCAATGCTTTCGCACAGAATTGGTGATAATGACAGACCTACTGCTCTCGTATCAAAAGTGTTGTACAAAGCTCAGTGTAACTATTCACAAATTGAAAAAGAGGCTTTGGCTATTGTGTATAGTGTCACTAAATTTCACCTCTATTTGTATGGAAGAAGTTTCTACTTAGTAACCGATCCCAAGCCTTTGCAGTCCTTGTTTCATCCGACGAAACCGATTCCTGTACGAACTGCCCAAAAATGGCAAAGATGGGCTTTTTTGTTGTCTCAATACCAGTGTGAGATTGTGTATCGTCCGACGGCTCAGTACGGTAATGCGGACGCACTTTCACGCCTTCCGATTGACACTGATACAGAATATGTCGCTTCAGCTGCATCTTGTTGTCACGTCGGTGCTCAGCATTGCTTCAATCTTTTCCGCTGAACTATAGGAAAATTGCACAGGCCACGGAACCTGATTCAGAATTGAACATTTTGGTAACATACGTTTGCACAGCCTGGCCTCGTTCCTTGATTAGCATGAAGAGCTCTGTAGTGCGTCGATACTTCGCCTATCGGCATAGCCTCATTGTACAGAAAGGTGTGATTCTTGTTCATAATGACGGAGAACAGTCATGTGTGTTGATCCCTAACGCTTTGCAAACAAAAAAAAAATTGTTACAGTTACTTCACCCAGGACACTGGGGGATTGTTCGTACGAGACAGTTAGCGCGTCGGCACTGTACTTCGCAGGTTATGGACACCGGAATAGGGCAGATGACATCATAGTGTCACGCAGGTGCGGAAAATCAATCCGCTCCACCGCAAAAATTCTACGCTTGGAATAAGTCGCAGTCGCCATGGTAACGTGTGCACATACACTTCCTGGGACCTTTCTGGAACACTCGCCGGTTGATTGCGGTTGACTCATAGAGCAAGTTTTATTTTGCTGTGCACATGATATTTTTTGTTTTAACTAAGGCATTTGATTGTATTGATCACAAAATATTTCCCCTAGGAGTGGGACCATTATGGAATACGGGGAGTAGCTTCCAATTGGTTCACCTCTTACTGTAGCAACAGACAGCATAAGTTCATTATTGACAATGTTGAGAACGACTGTGATGTGGGGTCTGAGTGGGGTATGATCAAATGTGGGGAGGGAGGAGGGGGTGCCCCAGGGATCAGTGTTGGGGCAACTCCTGTTCCTTATTTATATAAATGATATGCGCTCCAGTATTAATGCTAACTGTAAAAATACTTCTGTTTGCTGATGACACTAGCTTGGTAGTAAAGGATGTTGTGTGCAACATTGGCTCGGTTTCAAGTAGTGCATTTCATGACCTAAGTTCATGGCTCGTAGAAATTAAACTAACGCTAAATGACAGTAAAACTCAGTTTTTACAGTTTCTAACACACAATTAAACAAAACCTGAGTTTTAATTTCACAGAATGGGCATATGATTAGTGAAACTGAACAGTTCAGATTTCTAGGTGTCCAGATAGGTAGTAAGCTGTCGTGGAAAACGCTCATACAGGATCTTGTTCAAGGCTTAATGCTGCCATTTTTACTATTCGAACGGTGTCTGAAGTGAGTGATCGTTTGACACGAAAATTAGTCTACTTTGCTAATTGTTATTCGCTTAGTCGTATGGTATTATATTTTGTGGTAACTTTTTCTATTCTGAAAGGATATTTTTGGGTCGAGAAACTGGCGGTTCGGGCATTAAGCGGTGGTAGGTTCACGAAGCTCTTGTCGACCTCTGTTCACGAGTCTGAGTATTTTGAGATTGGCTTCTCTGTTTATATATTCCTTGATGTCATTTCTTGTAATAAGTATTAGCTTATTCCCAAGAATAATCAGCTTTCACTTAGTTAAGACTTGACAGAAATCAAACCTGCATTTGGATAGGACTTGCTTAAGTCTTGTGCAGAAAGATGTGCAATATACTGCTTCTTCCATTTTCATTAAGCTACCACTCGAATTCAAAAATCTTAGGAGTAATCCACGGGCTTTCAAATCGAAACTGATGAGTTTGCTCATGGGTCACTCCTTCTATTCTGTAGAGGAGTTCCTTGAAAAATTAAGTTGATTCTTGTTGTATTGTTCATTGCTTTTACTTAAACGTATGGACTGACATTTTTCGGGTTCATTACCATTTATTTTAATCTATTATTACTTTTATGTTGTAATTTCATGTACTGACACATTCCATGACCTTGGATATTTTCTCCTCAATTTGGTCCTACGGAAATTTATGTGTAAATAGATAATTAAATGAGCTCGACAACATCACGTAGCACAATTCAGGCGTTCTCATAGATTTTTTGCCTCGAAGGTTTACCTGAAATAATAGTGCCAGACAACGACCCTCAGTTCACGTCAAATAAATTTGAAACATTATGTGATCGCAATGGCATACAGCATCTAACTACTGCGCCGTTCCATCCCCAGTCAAACGGTGAAGCGGAACGATTTGTCAGAATGGCAGATGGAAAAGCTTCGCTCCGCGCAAACCAGGGATCACGTACTGCAACTGTTTCTCGTCTCCTATCGTTCGCACCCACGAGATGGACAATCGCCGGCGGAAGTGCTCCACGAACGCCGTCATCGGATCCTGCTGCACTCTCCTCAGCATCTGTCGCCGAAGGAAGGCCGCAAGTACCGCTAGGCGCTACAGTCTGGAACCGCGTGACCGCTACGGTCGCAGGTTCGAATCCTACCTCGGGCATGGATGTATGTGATGTCCTTAGGTTAGTTAGGTTTAAGTAGTTCTAAGTTCTAGGCGACTGATGACGACAGCAGCTAAGTCCAATAGTGCCCAGAGCCAATCTAACAGTTCTGACATCGGTGCAGCATGAGTAACGAGTACGTGATCAGATTTAGCTGTTTCACCACAGTTTTCGATGTCAGAATTATATAACTCGGGACTGCTCATTTGCGAGAAAACAGAGTCTGTAGCAAAACACAGATGCACACCCACAATGTCCTCTTCAGTGATCTTTATTTCGTCTGCTTTCCAAGTTTTATTTCAGCATATCTCGATCTAATGTAATTTCGGTCAAGCAAAAACCTTACAGTATCAGTTCGTTCGTAATTAATTATAAGCAATCATCAAGGCTAAATACACTAAACTATAGGTGTATTATCCGCAAGAGCACCACATTGTCATCTCGTAGTAGCACAGACAGGTGACGACGGCGAACGCCGCACAACGCTACGGCCACATCTCGCTGGTTGGTCCCTTCCCCGAACCAACCAATCACCTCCATGCACCAGAACGACTATATCACATGACTAACGGTCCTATGAAGTTTTCTGTTTCAGAGCAACCGAGTTTTGGCAGTCTGTGACTCATCCACTCCTGTGGGTCAAAGATCATGAGGTAATGTTAGGCAGCATAAAGCACAGCACAAGCCGGTCAGTCAATTGGCAATACTCTGAAAACCAGCCACTCGCGCTGGACGTACTTGTACGTAGTGTGGAACATGACAGCGCCCTTTCCGCCATGTTTCAGTATTTGAATTTTTATTACAAACCCTAGCAAAACCTGGACTCGGGACAAAGCTGTGCTCGGATCGTTGGGCAGATGAATTTGAGCCCATGTCAGGTGTACACTTTTCACTTAAAAAGAACACTCAAGATGCAGCTATAACTGCATTGTCGTACCATCTCTGAATATTTATAACAGCTACCAAAAGTAAAGAAATAATCTGGTCTTCCTGCAAGGAAACTGATTGGTCGAACCCAAGCAGCATGTGAAGCCAGTCACTCGTCAGACTGTAGTGACAATGGCCAGCGTGAAACGCGTACGTTTCATATGTATTCATTACCAGCGATGGCGAGGCATGACAGAATCTCTGAAAAGAGAGTTATTCATCGTGGCTAGTCTGCGCTTGACCGCGCGAGTATTCAGTTGCGAGTTGCACTCTGTCTGCAGTAGTGGTCAGTCGGCAGTAGTGTGTAGCGAGTCGGCAGAGGGAGTAGTCAGTCTGGTACAGTGGCGTGTAGCGAGTCGGCATGCGTCCGCGGTGTGCTCTGCCCACGAGTCTGGTCAGGATTGTGGTGGACGATGTGTATTATTGTAGCAGGTAATGAAGCAGCATTGCGCTCAGCTAATAACGTATATTAATTGTAATTAATTTGTTCAAAATGATGCCCCAATAATAACTTTTTATAAAGAAACTCATTTAAAGAAAAAGATTCATTTCAAGTTAAATAATATTTCCTATGCATTCCCTCCAAGAATCAAAATTAAATATAAGCCAGCAATGCACGAAGCTATGCCGAAAAATAAGAGCAGATATAGATGCAGTTTTACTAAGGTAAGAATTTTGGTTTAATTATTTCGCAGGGCCGTAGGTAAGCGCTGCTGTCCTTATAAAATTTGTCATGTTTAATTATTGCTGTTGAGTTATTACATTCAGTTCATGGTTCATTATTTAATTAATATTATTATGTGTTTTTTGGTCAATTTGCATTCTTTGATTTCTGCGGCGAAGTTACACTTGGCTCAATTTCCATTTTTTTAATATAACAATTTTTTTCTTGGGAGGTTACAAGCGTTACTACAGTTCTATATATAGAGCAGCACCTGAGCCACTCGCAGATGAATATGGAGGACGTGTCGAGGGCGGAGCGTATTCTCCTCGCATGCACTCGGATCTCCTGCGCGCTCGCTTCCCTCTATTCCCAACTGGCGGGGCTCGCTGCCGTGTGCGTGTTTATCTGTATGATGTATGGGCGCTTCCATCTGTGGCGCATTTTCTTGCCGCTTATAACTCTCCACGTGTCGTTCCACTCGAGTGCCACGCCCTCTCTCACTCAGGGGATGGGAAATTTGCCTGCCCCGCACGCTCTGTACGCATTATTCATCCGACTTGTTCATCGATATCGTTTTCACTGAAAGATATGCGCAGATGAAAATTCATATCTCACTACCTGCCGCTCTCTCTGCCGTGAACGATGTGGAGGGCATTATAGAGTTTCTCATACCTTGCACTTCGCATCTCTGAATGTGGAATATAGAACCATTTGAGGTAACCTTTTCCTCTAATAAACATCCAGTTTGCTTCATAAGTTCGTAAGGTTTTCCCTTTAGTTTAATGTAGACTACACATACATATAAGAGAGACGTAAATCGTCAGTAACATATTCTCCTTCACTACATACAACAAATTGCCATTGCTGGGTTAATTATTCGATTCCGCCACTGTACAAAACACATGATTTTTGAGGCGAAGAAATCGTCAAGCCACTTTCGGAGCGCATTTTCATCGGGAAAGGAAGTTCTTTGCACGTTGTTCGATACACGGAGAAGAGGGTGAAAATCTGTGGTCGCAAGATCAGGCTACTCTGGCGGGTGTTGAATGACTTTCCAACCCAACTTCTGTAGAGCGTTTTTTGAGCAGTCTTGCAAAACGCAGGCTGCCGTTATCGTGGAGTGCTATCCACTTCATGCAGTCTTCCTGATCGTTTTTCTGGGACTGCGTCTGCAAGACATCTCAGTTGAGGACGATAAATGTCAGCAGTGTTGATTACACCTCGAGGAAGCAATTCGTAGTACACCTCACCGCCGCTGTTCCACCAAATCCATAACATTATATTTTTGTGAATGCACACAGGTTTTTGTACAGTGTTGCTTGGGGGAGTTGTTTGGGATCAACCATTCCTTTCTTTTCCTTACGTAAGTATAAAGTTACTATTTATCGTCACCAGTAACGAAACAGGCTAGGAATGGTCGGTGTTGTTCACGAACCAATTAACGACAAGCAAGCAGAGATACAGATATGGATAAACACCCAGATTTTTGCATTTTGACTTAGAGCTGCGGCAGTCATACGCCCGCGTTTGGAACCTTCGCCATTGCACATAAATGTCGCTCAATGTCGGAATAGTCACAGATCCTCACATTTGCCTGTTCTCGAGTACACTGACGTGCGTCATTGTGGATTCATGAGTTTAAACGATCTTTGTCTCACCCCTAGGTCTTCCTGGACATTGGGAGGCCGAGCGGGGTAGCCGCGCGGTCTATGGCGCATTGTCACAGCCCGAACGGCTGCCCCCATCGGAGGTTCGAGTCCTCCATCGGGTATGGGTGTTTGTGCTGTCCTTAGTGTAAGTTAGTTTAAGTTAGATTAAGTAGTGCGTAAGCTTAGGGACCTATGGTCTCAGCAGTTTAGTCCCATAAGACATTAACACAAGTTTCCAAATACATGGGGAGTTACTAACTCAAAATAATGGTCCTTAACACTAGAAAACCATTTTCTTGCCGTGCTCTGTCCAAAGACATACACGGTGCGAATATTTTCGGGTGCCTCCACTGCTGTCACCCCTCTACTAAACTCAAACAGAGTTCCGATTTCTCCGCTTGGCACTCCATTACCCAGCGTCCACAGCTCTACACACTATCTTCAAACGCCAGAACAACAATAGATAAACTCAATTAGTAACAGTGATGTTTGAGGCGTCATGTCACGGACTGCATGGCCCTTCCCGACGGAGATTCGAGTCCTCCATCGGGCTTGGGTGTGTGTGTGTGTGTGTTGGTCTTAGTATAAGTTAGTTTAAGTACTGTGTAAGTCTAGGGACCTAAGCAGTTTGGCCCCTTCGGGATTCACACACACAGCAGTGAAATACAAATAAAAAAATAACAATCGATAAACAAACCCATAGCAAACGGAATACCAACACGAAAACTCTGCGAAGCTATGCATCAACCTAATAACTATGAAATATCTTGCTGATGGCAAACCAGCACCATAACAGCATCAAAAAAATTCTTTCACAAAAAAAGTTATTAAAATGTTAAGAAATTAATAACGCAGATAATAAGATGAAATCCATATGTCATATTGTCAAACGGAAGGTAGGACAGCCAGTCAATGAACAAAAAACCATAACAATTAAACTCAATAACAATGCTGTGCCCGATTCTTCACAGGTTTTCAGTACTTACTAAATGTAGAAGCAAAAATGGGATTAAATACTTCAAGTGAAGAAGCAAGAGAATCGATTAAAAGTTATAGCCCAGGCAATTTTAAGCAACTAAAAGTACTACCGACGTCCTTCACTGAAATTTATACGATTATAAACAATATAATGCTCGTAAGGTGTTGATCAAATATCAAATAGAATTCTGAAAAGTTGTTGTAACATGATAAGCGATGTCGTTAGCGCTATACGTAATGCATCACTGGCGCAAGGAAGTTTTCCGGCCACGAGGCCATAGACCCAAGTTGTCAGCGAGGCACTGTGCCAGTTGGCGATGGCTCCATAATGGTGTGGGCTGTGGTTTTATGGAATGGAGTGGGTGCTTTGGTCAAATTGTACCTGTAATTAACTGGAAATGGTTATGCTCGGCAACCTGGAGATCATCTGAGCCATTCACTGACTTCATATTTCCAAACAACGATGAAGTTTTCGTGGATGATAATGCGCCGTTTCATGGGGCCACAATCGTTCGCGAATAGTTTGAAGAACATTCTGGACAGATGTAGCAAATGATTTGGCCACCTCGTCGACATGAGTCCCCTCGAACATTTGTGGAACGTAATCGAGAGGCCAGTTCGTGCACGAAATTTTGCAGCAGCAACACTTTCGCAATTACGGTCGGCTATAGAGGCAGCACGTCTCAGAATTTCTGCAGGGGACTTCCAACGACATGTTCACTCCATGCCTCGTTGAGTTGCTGCCCTACCCGGAGCAAAAGGAGGACCGATATGATAATAGGAGGCATCCGGCTTTTGTATCCTCAGCGTACGTCATTTAATGTATATTATAACAATGTACAACAAACAGTTCAGGAGATACGACCCCATAAAAATGAAGACGCTTGAAAAGCTATCTTTTGTTTAAAGTGGAGTGCAAATTACCCGGTTTATGTCACCTGCTTCTATAGCAATTCGAGAATCCTTTTCGTCCAGGATGCACTAATGAAACAAGATTTCGTGTTTCCCGCCTTTCCTTTAGTGTGGTACACTAGCACTAACCTCCATGATACACATAGCGTGTGGAAACCCAGAACGACGTTAAGTTTATGTCCAAAAACGCAGCAAAGAACAAACGTTACGACTATCGGTAACGAGAGCTGAAATCAGTACAGAAGAACAAATTAATAATCGTCAAATCGACAGCAAATATCCACACACACAGTTCATAGCCAATGTCGACCAGAAGACAGCCGTGTAACAACAGTATCGAGGATCAACATACGGAAATTTCTCAAATGTCATTTCCTCTAGTAGCTGTAATTATTTTCCATCATTTTCGGCCGAAACTGGCCAATAGTGGGAAAGAGACGGGCTTTTAGGATATCACCTATAGAAGAACAATGCCCATCTCCATACGATATCTTTGCAGCCGCTCCTCGAGACGCGGAAGCAAAAAGGCGGATGTATGAACCAAGCAGTTATTATCACTGCCATTCTTTGGGTATTAACATAGTATCTTAAGGTGGGGAAAGAGTGAATGAAGGCAAACATACCTTCGTAGCATTAGTGGATGAAGTGAACGCTTTTCACAACGTTCAGTCTAACACACTTTTGGAAATCGGGAGGACTTGCAACGTCAAATGGCTCTGAGCACTATGGGACTTAACATATGTGGTCATCAGTCCCCTAGAACTTAGAACTACTTAAACCTAACGAACCTAAGGACATCAGACACATCCAAGCCCGAGGCAGGATTCGAACCTGCGACCGTAGCAGTCACGTTCCCACCCTGTCCGCTGTAGCCTCTATGGACTAACATCTAGCCACTTCAACGATACAGACACTGTATTGGAGACCGACCGTGACAATATTTGTGTTGCACGTATTTCAGCTTCCGACAAACACATGTGAAGAAGTTGCGTCAAACAGGTCGCATGTGGATGGCCGCTGATCCTCTACAAGAGATTAATACTCGACCCGAACGATGGATAAGTGAATCATCGCACCGCCGATTCTCCAATACAGTTGTTACATACATTTCAGGATATTGAGTTTGACTGTGAATACTGTGTAATTGTGTACACCTGTTTATTCAGCTTTTGTCCTTCAACACTGTTTTGGGCTCACGTTACTGTGAATCGTGACGCTTTTTCTCTGCTGCTTTATACCACTGTCCCTCATATATTAACGACTTTTCAGAATTTCTAAGTAATACATTCACTATCAGTTTTTTCCGTCCTAAATTCACGAACTGTGTTTATCTGTTGGCCAACATTAATCAGCAACACTCCTAACGCAAGACGATGTTATGCTTAAGCACGCTATACATTATGGAGAGGTTTAATAAGCCTATACATTTTCCACTGCATGTACCCTTATGATCGAGGAGCACAGCACGGCATATTTTGTGAGGAACACAAGTTCAATGTTACAGGAATAAAAATGTGTGGTGAGACGTCCGCACAGCGCGCCGCTCCACCATGAATAACAGGCGAGATTTAATCAGGCACGCGCAGAGCTGCTTAAATGTTACACGAACAACAGATTTACTGTCGCTTCCTAAATGAACAGTTCTGGAAAATAGCTGTAATCTGTTCCAGGAAGACGCAAGTCGGGGTGCTCAGGGATACTACATTAATAATTAAGGTGTGGAGACCACAAATTTTAGGAGCTAAATTAGCCATGCATGCGTACGAAACGTGCGACTAAAGACTTTAAGAACGGCTGCAACAACTGAAAGATGTAAACAACAGAGATAATGAATAAATAAGTACAACAGCCTCTTTAGCGCAGCTAAAAATCAGAATTTCGCAGGAGAATTCGAAACAGCTGACACATGATCTTTATTTGAAAACCGGAAACAAATTCTTAAAAAAAAAAAAAATAAGACGAACGTGTATGATTGAGATGATATCAGAGACGGTCTGTAAGAAATTGAAAAATTTCAGGACAGTTATCAAGAAGGGGAAGACATATATGGTCGAAAATGAAATATGACGTAGCATTACAGCATAGACTTACATTCAGAAAGAAAATAAAAAAAAGTCATATAGATGAAGAATGATGTAACACATTCATAGAATTCAAAAAACATATTTGAAACTAGAATAGATAAACGGAGATACTACAACACATGATTAGAGGAAACAAATAACAAATCAAAAAATATCTGGAAGGCTTCCGTTCTTTGATTCGGTTCGTTATGTAAGTGATCAGGGCAGATGGCTGCCACGCGAAAGACCTGCGTATCAGTCGCCGAACGAATGATTGTAACCCCGACGAGACGACACACAAATACGGAAGGCGCCCTTATTCATTATAATTTACAGACACCCTTAGTGATGAAGGAGTGACATAAGAATAAACAACTCCTTCACTGAAATTTTTAACCGTGCTTGGCAACGAATCAACAGGCGATCTCTCACAACAGAGGCTCGCTTACGATTCCTCGACCAATCACCGTCCGCGCCCTCGATATATACGACTATCCATAGTACTATGCTGCTATCCCGGAACACGGAACACGGAACCACAGTTGCAGGTTGCCTTTCTAACGGATTCATTTGCATAATTCTATGTTAAAGGTTTGATATAATGAGACAATTGCTACAGCCAGAAACTGTGTGTTGGTCTTGCGCCAGTGTAATTGAAGATTGAAGGTGCTCAAATGCCCGGACTTTATTCATCCCATATTTGAGAATGAGAGCACTTACTGATTTCCAACAAACTTTACACACAACTTCAAACTTTTAGGTAACATTTTCTCACTGATCCTTCTTCCCGCTGCCCCTCCGCGACTCCCACCCTTCCCGCCGAAAATGACGAGAGGAGAAAGATTTATCGCTTACTACATTTTCGCTGTTCGTAGAGTAAAACTTCAGCATCAGATACGACATTTTTATTGATTGCTCTATTCGCAACTCAGCTGGCAGACGGTATCCACACACACCACTGAATTTACATGCAAAATCATACCATTGTACGACACGTAGTTCAGGAGAGAAACTGAAGAGAGCCGCATGGGATTAGCCGAGCAGTCTGAGGCGCTGCAGTCATGGGCTGTGTGGGTGTCCCCGGCGGAGGTTCGAGTCCTCCCTCGTGCATGGCTGTGTGTGTTTTTCCTTAGGATAATGTAGGTTAAATAGTGTGTAAGCTTAGGGACTGATGACCTTAGCAGTTAAGTCCCATAAGATTTCATACACATTTGAACATTTTTTTAGAACACGCTGAAGAGCCAAAGGAACTTGTGCAACTACATATTATGGTGTAGGGCACCCGCGAGCACGCAGAAGTGCCACAAAAAGATTAATGTCCGAATTAGTGCTGGAGGGAACTGACACCATTAATCCCGTAGGGCTGTCCATATATCCTTAATTGTACGAGGGGGTGGAGATCTCTTCTGCACAGCACGTTGCAGGGCATCTCTGATATGGTCAATAATGTTCATTTCTGGGGAGTTTGGTATCCAGCGCAAGTGTTTAAACTCAGAAGAGTGATTCTGGAGCCCCCCCCCCCCCCAAATTGAGAGATACACTTGATTGAGGGTGACTTGTAGTGGATGACAATGGCCTGTGTATCTCATAGTTTCTATTCAGTATATGAAAAGTGCATGCGATCGAATACAGGACTAAACACCTTTGATTTTGTAGACAGGGATTAGAGTAATTGGCGAAATTCTGAACGCGCGAAAATGCTTTCATTCCCTGGAAGTTTCCATTAGCCATCATGTTGTGGCAGCAACTTCAGAAGTGTAGCGGGCTAAGGTCCCTAAGTGGATGTGTTAATAAATACGTGTTCCCCTTAACATGTTGTTGCAAATTAGCGAACCATTCTCGCCAGAAATTCCTATCCAGTTGGTTGTTCTTTGTATGTGGGAGAAAGATCGCATTGCTATGACACTATTGCCATTCATTTTCTTCTCGAAGTTTTTTAACAGTTGTTTTTCTTTATCTGGTATGGCACTAGAAACGAAGTTAGATATTTTCGGTCAGACATGGGAAATTCCGTTGTGTTAGTGAACAAATGTGACTGTATTAACAACGTTAAAGATTTCCGAAACCCCACCAAAGCCAACAGATAAAGAAAGAACCCACATAGTTCTATAAGGATATAATTAAAAGCGTTATTAAAAAGTGTAAAAGTATAGTCTAAGGCTCCGATGCCTGCTTTCACAACAACATAAATCCGACAGCTCCCAGACTAAGCTCCAAGAGGATAATATCCCAATCCGTACGGTCGAGTCTTCATTATCAGCTCAATATAACAAAATTAAGCGGAGAGTTATATGACTCTGTCGAGACTATAACCAAGATTAAACCTAGTTATAGTATTCTTAATTCAATCGAATTAGTGAACAAGTTCAAAGATATCCCCCCTTAGTTACAAGCCACCCTCTTTCGATTGTTTTGTTTTGTTTTGCTTCAGGGCACAAGATACAACTGGGGCATACGCGCCCAAGTCAAAACTATAGAACATGAACACAGAGACGAGTTAAACGAATATATATCAGTCCCAATGGAGGCAGCCAAAAACAGGCTCGTGGAAAAAGGGCTAAAAAAAGCACCATGCAGAAATGGAGCTCCTAAACTAAAAATTAAATGGCCTTCGCCATATGGCTTCGGCTGATAAAAAGTAAAACGCGGTCGACAGCCCGCGCGTCATTCTGTAAACGGCTGATAAATCAGAAGTGAAACCCAATCTGGAACTTTAATTGTTAAAAACAAGGCATTCCAGCAACAAGTGGCGGTCAGTTAAAATTTGTGCGCAATGCGTGCAAAGTCGTGCGGTAGCGCCACATAGCAAATGACGATGGCTGAAACGACAGTGACAAAAAGGCAGCCGAGTTAAAATAATCTCCTCCTGAAGGGAAGGCCCAGAGTAGGTCGTCCAAGGCGCTGGAAGAGCCGAAGCTTATTCCCACGAAGGGAGGACAATTGGCGATGCCAAAGGGACACCATCTCCTGACAGACGGCAACACAGAGCTCATCGGAGTGAATATAGGTACTCGTGGGCTGAGGTACGAGGACTGCAGCCATGCCTGTTACGTCAGCAGCTTCGTTTCCTGGTAGACCAACAAGACCACGGAACCACAGAAACATGACACTGGCTCCACGAAGGGAGAGCAAGTGGCAGTTTTCCTGGACTCGCTGATGAGCAGTGTACAGCACACATAGACTTTGGAGGGCCCTGAGTGAATCTGAGCAGAGGACATAATTGGAAAGGCTGTGTTACCAGATGTACTCCGTGGCCTGCTACAAGGCGAAGAGCTCGGCTGTAAATACTGAGGAGTGTGCCAGAACCCGACATTGAAAGATGCGGCTGCCAATGACGACGACACACCCAACCCTACGGTCAGTCCAAGAGCCATCAGTGTAGACAAAGGTAGTATCGCGAAACTGGAAGCGATAGACCGAGGCTGGACTAGTGTCCTTAGGAAGCGAATGTAGGTCAATGTTAACATGGGCCACTTCACAAACCCAAGGTTGTGAAGGGTACACACCCACCATGTAAGTTGCAGGTAGTGAGAAGTTAGGCCAATGTAGCAAGTGGCGAAAGAGGACTCCAGGCATAAGAGGGGAGGGCACGAATGGCAGACAAATGGCATGCATACCTGCTGAGGAGAAAGTCACGGCGGTAGGACAGTGGGAGTTCATTGGCTTCAGCATACAGACTCTCAACTGGGCTGGTGTAAAAGGCACCAGTGGCCGAACGGATGACATGATGGTGGATAGTCTTGAGACGCCGTAAGAGGGATGGACGTGCAGACGTATAAACAAAGCACCCATAGTCGAGTTTCGAACGGACGAGGGGCTGATGCAAACGGAGTAGGGTGGTTTGATTGGCACCCCAGGTAGTACCATTGAGGACACATACAAGATTGAGTGACAGCGTACAGTGGGTGGCCAGGTAAGACACATGGGAGGACCAAAAGAGTTTCCTATCGAGCACGAGCCCCAGAAATTTCGTAGTTTCAACGAACGGAAGAGCAACAGACCTAAGTGTAGAGATGCTGTCAGGCTGGGCTAGCACTTGGATGGGTGACCATCCGGCCTGCAGAGCGTTGTTAGCAAGCGGGGTGCACTCAGCCCTGGTGAGGCAAACGGAGGAGCTACTTAATTGAGAAGTAGCAGCTTCGGTCTCGGAAACTGACATACGGCCGGGAGAGCGGTGTACTGACCACATGCCCCTCCATAACTCCATTCACTGACGCCTATGGCATGAGGGTGACACGGCAGCCAGTCGGTACCGTTGGGCCTTCATGGCCTGTTCGGGCGGAGTTTAGTTTTTCTTAGTGTAAATTATTTAGATCTAATGATAGACGTCGTTAACGATATTCATACTTTCAAGATTTGGAGCAACCTCAGATATTGTAATACCTGCTAATTGTCAACACCCAGTGACCCATAAACTTGCTGCCTTTCGTTCAGTGATAACATCACCTAAAGTCCACCACCATGAGTGAAGCCAGTATCCAAATGGAATTATATTCCACCAAACAATAGCATCGAAAAATGGCTATTTTCCTACCTTGGTGGCCGCCACAGTGCACAAAAAGCAGAAAAGAACCGATGTTCTCCCTTCTTTATCCTGTTTTTGTCACACCATCTCAAGAACACATTAAATGGTACACAATTCCTTGTTTGCGAAAAGTCTCACACGATGTATCTAGACAGCTTAGATCCACGACTGTAAAAACATTATTTTATCTGTAAAACACTGCTGAACACTGTTTGCAGAATGATACATACAGCACTCCAGCTTTCGAAAAGAGAGGAATATATATAAGTACTTTTAAGTGTGGCAAATTCCATATAGATGCATCTGGCCGGGTAATATGCTCCTCCCTGAAGGAACACCACAAAGTTGGAAACAGAAAAAGACACTCTTCTTTTGCAGATGGCCGTAGTGTTACGACTTCTGCACCACTTGTTAGCAGCAGACACAGTGGCTACGCCAAAGACTGAGACGGCGTGGAGTTTCACCATTATTTATTGAACTCTCTTTACAATATCTCCCTCGTCGTCGTTGCCCAGTCCTGCGGATCCCATCGCCTTGATGCTGCTGTGTAGATTTTCGACAATTCACTGATCTCACTCGGGAGCCTCAGGCCACCAGTACTTCGCTGAAGCCAGGATGCCCTGTGGTTGAGATGAACGCATCGCCGCTCGGCACCCCAGTATGGGCACATCCACGGAGCAGCGTCGCCGTGAGGTCATCTGCCGACGCCTGCTGCACCGGCGGCTGGGACGCCATCAGTCGCGAAGTCCGCGAGTTCCCGTCATGGACGGACCACGCGCCGTGGGGCCGGGTTGCCCTGAAGTCCGGGCGTCAGTCGCTGGTGGCGTCTGTGACCAAGACCGCGCTGCGGCCGGTCCTGCTGGGAGTTCTCGCTGTAGTTAGTCAGCCATGGTGCCGACCGAACTCGGGCAGACTTCCAGAGCTGAAGTTGACATCTGGCGGCGAACGGGTGACTCCTGGGAGCTGGAACAGACTTCCGGAATCGTCACCTACGAAGACTGAACATTCGGACACGGACCACGTCCGTCCTCAGATCCCAACTGCTTTCTAATGGCTTCTGTCTGTTGCTGCCTGCGATCCACTATTTATATCTGGCAGGAGGACGTTTTTTACCCTCGGTGGTAGCTTTTTGTTATTACTCCCGCAGTATACTGAAGCGTAACTTAGCGTGCAGGCCTCACTTCCCCATACTCAGCACTCTCCAGGCTTCGCTCGGCGCTCGGTCTGTGTGCGTCCTTGCGTCAGTCTGTTGGTAGACTGCTGCTGTCAGTAAGGCTATCTGTGCATGCCTACTTCGCAACACCTCGGTCGCCGGCGTGCCTCTGTTTTGCCATTCTCCACTGCGTGAAGCAACGCTTACTACATGTGGCCACAACAATAGTTAGGAGGTGCAACATGAAGTTTTAATGACGTACATAATGGAAGGAAGACGAGCTATACTGAAATAATGCAAATTAATTATTACTGAATGACCAGACACAGTTCCCTTACTCGCCAATTATAATTGCATATAATTCTGGTAATCCCAACTGGCCACATTGTAAATTACACCTCTTACTCACATGCCCGATTTTCCTTTATGTGAGTTACCATAATTTCTCCTGTTGTGTTGGGCCATTCTACTTTGTGTAATCTCAGCTGCTTTATTGACCTGATTTATCTCATCAGCGTAACTTATCTGTTTGTGATTTAGGGCCTACTACGGACAAGAACATTCTGTTAAGCCACATCTTTGCAGTATGTCACCAAAGTTTGCTGTTGTATTTAGTTTCTTTTATCAGCAGCTATTATAATATGTATATAGTTCATCGATTAATATGTCACATATATTACCTTGCTTAAATTATTGTATATCGCATTTTGACTAACGTAATCGCTCTTGCTTTCTTCCTAAATTTAAAGTCAGCATTTGTCGTCTCTGGAAATGGTGATATTCTGTAAATGCACTAATTTAAAATCTTTGATCCAACAGAGTTTCATTGCACCACATACTTACCTTTGTACCTGGCGATGGCGTACCAGCCGAAAACTTGTTTTTGAAATACATAATATACATTGTACAATATTAGACCAGTGTTGTTTGTGTTACCGTTCGTAACATATACTATAAATGTTAGTTCATATTTTAGTCAAACGTTAGAGGTCTTCACAACTCGTCGTGTAAGTGTTTCGAAACACAGTGGTGTGCGGAACATAACGATGAAAGAACCTTTCACATGATGTGTTCCTTCCAAGTAACACATGTCGATAAAACCTGTATCTATTGTAGTATAATGAACTATAGTGTAGTACAGAAGGTACCTGAAATAAATGTGCATTACAACGAACAGAATGACACTTTCATTCAAATACGTCAACTACTGCGAAGCTCTAGCGATAGGGCGTTCCATTCCTGCACCAGCGCGTTGGTGCATGTGGCCATTCTGCAGTATGTCTCCCTAACGTATCCCACACGTGCTCGATGGGGCTTAAGTCGGTGCAACGGGCGGACCAGACCATTATCCGAATACCATCTTGTTCCAAGAAGTTGCTCACCTGCACAATTCGAGACGTCCGCTCATTGTCATCCAGAAAGGTGAAGTCAGGTCCGAATGCACCCCTGAAAAGACGCGGGTAGGGAAGGAGTACAGTGTAACAATAACGTGGACCGATGAGTGTACTCTGTTCACACAAACACACACACACACACACACACAAACACACACACACACACACACACACACACACACAAAATAACCCCAGAACCACCAATATGGACATGTTCGAATGCTTGACGTATCCTCGTAGGGCGAGTGGGAACATGGTTGAACACGATCGTATTCAGGTGTTATGGAGTGAGAAGGCATAATGTTGCATGGGTGTACTGACCTCAAATGTTTGAACACGATACACTAATCAGTCAAAGTTATTGCGACACTGTACACCTTACTCATAAGTGCTCCTTAAGGGGTACATTTGGCCCTGTCTTCATATATATATATATGCGACTGCATCAAACTGCGCAGGTGGAGGAGCTCTAGGAACGAGAGTATATTAGGTGTATGGGTTGGCCCGTCCGTTCTCCCGACTTAAATTCCATCGAGCACGTTTGAGAGGTGTTCGGATAGCTTATTGCAGCACCTCCAAAGCTCCTACGACCATCCAGCGGTTGTCATCCGCACTGCTGGAGGAATGGAAAGCTCTACCAATTGACTCCTTACCAACCATGTGGTCAGCATGAGGGCACGTCGCTGAGCATTAACTGCCGTCCGCAGTGATCACACACCCTATAAAAAGCCATGTCCTGCAATTTGTAATGTCCGCGGGACCACCATGATTCGCGGTGACTTCAGTTTAGTTACTGTCTTTCCATAAAGTGTCACCACGTTCTGTTCTGCAATGTACATGTTCTTTCTGTTCATAGCCGAAATTTAATGGAGCAATGTTGCACTCTGAGACGAAAAGACGTCGCATCATGAAGGAGTTATGTAAATGGGTCAGAAATTTATATTCATACAAATATCGACGGGAAATGAAATCTTGTCAAATTTTGCTACTGATGAATGAATGCGTAGAATCGTATTCAGTGACGGGTCCCGCTTCGAACCGAGAGCTCCGATGACCACCGGAGACGAGTCTGGAGACACCCAGGACAGTGGTTGGTTATGATACTGACCGTCGCCCACCAAAAGGCGCGACAACGAGATATGATGATATGGGATGCCATTTCTTTTCATAGCAGGACTCCTTCTATTGTAGTCCGTAGCACCCTTCTGGTCGACCGGTGCTTCGACGATGCTCTACGTCCGTTTGCTGTCCCTCCATGGCAAGCCATTCAGAGCTTACAGTTCAAAAAGATGATACCCGCCTGCACACGGCAAGGGTTTGTTCCACTTGCCTTCGTGCTTTACATAACATACCTAAGTCAACAATATGGCTGGATAATGAGAACCTAAGGAGCATTATGGGCAGGGCAGGGGCCTTCAACCAGTTCGGAGTTCTGACGCTCTAGCTAGCGAAATGAATAGAAATTGACACGAAATCCCTCGGGAGAATACATAACAACTCTGTCAATACAAAGTGGAGTAACTTCTTGTGTTATTGACTTGTTCAGTTTGTTTGTTATTTATTTTATTTATTTTTTATTTTATTTATTTATTTCATTGATTTATTTACTTATTTTATTTTTTGCAGCGATATTTATAAACAGCAAAAGAAGTGTGCAAGAGTTATGATCACTAATTACATAACAAACAGATATCAAGAGAGTCTATCCAATCCAGTGCTGTTGGCGAGTCGTTGATTACGTCGTTCCAGCCTCCACACCTATTGGAACATTGCTCTACAATGTGTTCAACAGACTGTTCTGCTGCTCCACAGTCGCACAACGGGGAGTCTGAGAGTCCCAACTGGTACGTGAAGGACTTCGTTCTTCCATGTCCGCATCGGGTTCTGTTGAGCACACACTAGGTTATTCTAGGTAGTCGGAAGCCTGGTATGCATGTAGGGTCTTCGAGGCCACGGTGAAGTATGCTGTTGTCGTTTCTCCATGTCTCCTTCCACACATCTCCGATCTTTAATGGTTCGGGTTCGCGAGCTATACAGAAAGGTTTGCTTGATTTGCGACGCGTGCAGAGTGGATTGTGCAGTATTTCCTGGACGGGTAGATTTTGGCAAAGCTTTACATTATTAATCTTTTCCCGATGGCGGGTTGCTGCTTCTTGTCGTCTCAAATTTGGTGGGGTGTTGCTACTGAGGGGAGACAGCCAAGGTAATGGGGCTGATCTCAGGGTCCCCGTTACAATTATCATGGTGTCATTCAGATGATCTTCAACCTTACTGGCATGCACGGTGCTGTACCAGACAGGTGCACAATATTCAGCCACAGGTGATACGAGAGATAAGGTCGCTGTACGGAGAGTGTCAGCTTGTGCACCCCAGGAAGTTCCAGCAAGTTTCCGGATAATCTTGCTCCTGCTCTTTAACTCTTCTGCTAGTGAGGTGAGTCCTGTACGTAAGTGATCGGTCCAGTTTGATTCCAAAATACTTACAATGAGCGTTGTTTTTAACTGATCTGTTACAGTACGTGACCTTTAGTGGCTGGTTTGCTAATCGGATGTCGAGGTGGAAAGCTGTCACTTCAGTTCTTGTAGCGTTAAGGCATAATCTCCAAATTCTGTGATAGTCACCAAGTACTCTAAGGTCTTGTGTGAGCACATTTTCTCCCTCCTCTAGGCGCTTGCTTTGATATGCAATGACGGTACCGTCAGCGTACCAGAACCTCCAATACACAATTACTGGCATGTTACTTACGTACAGTTTGAACAATAATGGGGCCAGGACAGATCCTTGTGGTAGACCGTTCTTCAGTTTATATGACTTGCTCGTTTTGTCATGAAGGCAGGCTCGGAAATATCGGTATTTCAGCATGTAGGACAGAAGCGTTGTCAATCTTAAGCATGGAACAGTTCCCTTTAGCTTCAGCATTAGTCCATCCAGTCACACAGTGTCGTAAGCAGCGGTTAGATCTACAAATGCTACTGTAGTTTTCAGCCTTTTCTGGAAACCAGCTTCGAAAAATGAAGTGAGCGCCAACATCACCTCACAGCAGCTGTGGTTTTTCCTGAAGCCTGCTTGATAAGAAGGCACTTTGCTGTCAACTGTTTGGTAGATCCTATTGTAAATTAGCCGTTTCAGTAGTTTGTAGCAGACTCTGAGAAGGGGAACCGGACGACAGCTTGAGGGATCGTCTATCAGTTTTCGTTGTTTGAGGATTGCAAAGGTTTTTCCTATCTTAAAATCTGCTCATTTGGTGAAGCCCATTCTCTTGAATAAATCAGCCAAAACGCCACTGACATTAACTACTGCTGCACGAAGCGACACCTTTAAATAAACTACAAGAAAAGTGTAGAACTTCGTGTTACGCCGCTGACAAATCAAGGAGGTCAGGACACCACTCTGACGCCCGTTGTCAGCTCTCAGCTCTCTGAACTCAGTTCCGCTGTTCCTCATTCAGGCGGCTCACGAAACTCCATTCGAGTCCTCCCGTATATAAAAAAAGAAAAGTGTCAACTGACACGTTTACATTTACACCAAGACAAAACTAGTTACAAAACTTGTAAATGCGAGTGGTTTCTTTAAAAGTATGTGATATCGCTAACATATTTGCTTTATATCCTTGACTTAGTAACATTTCATCCCGTTTCTCTAATAACCAGTGACTCGCCCGGAATAGGCAACTGTAATAGTGATGAGATCCCTACATGTTTATCAACTTTTGAGTCTGTACCAAATGCTGTTATAAAATTTTCACCATACAAGCACAAATAACAGTCACATAATTAACAGTGATGACAAGAAAAATGGTCTCGGTCGTAGTAAGTGAGAAATATGAAATTTTCCATACCGTACCCAATTCAATAAATTTCGGGTTATAGTGTACAACCGTGGCACTGAAGACAGAAATCATTTGAAACATATAAAAATCACGATGAACGTGAGGTCGAGGGTTACAGCTACTGGGGTCCAGTAAGGTGCACATTTAATGAAAGACAGGAAGAAACTAGCAGTTATGTTGTCTATAAGCTCTTGAATAGGTCGCTGACTGAAGATTCAAAACCAAGATGACCTTATGCGAAATGAACCGGTATGAAAAGAAAGCTGTTATCGTAGTCAGTTCGCACTATTAACATAGCGCCAACTTTCATACATCCTTAACACTTCTCGTGGAAATTCACTACAAGTATGTTGAGCGTTAGCCATGTTAAGAAGGTTAATTGACAGTTAGCTGTGAACGATGGTAATGAAATTCCCTGCTATTCCCGCATGACAGGACAGATAGTTTGTGGGAAGGGGCCAAAACGAGTGGCTGTCAGTTGTACTCGAACATACTACTTCATTCATTTGACAAATATTCCAAGCGTAAAAAAATAAAATAAAAATAAAGAATAAACAGAACAAGCCAAACATTAATTTTAGAACTTAATTCTCAGCTAAATGCGCCGTTCTATTTCACACCTCAAGGGCAAAACAACTTTATTTTAAAACCTAGGCCTAGGCCTATAACTGAAGACTCAAAATCAAGAATTTGAATTTTAAAACGCAGAAGAATCTATCTTAAAATATTTCTCTAAATTAGGCTGAAGTCCCAAACAATCTCATGCCTTAAGAGCAAAACAACTTTAATTTAAAATCGGTTAGAAGCCATACATAAACAAACGACAAGGACAAAGAAGAAAAGGCAGCACATCAGACGGCGCTCAGAAGTTTCCAAGGGATGGCCTGGCATTCAAACACTAACGCTCGCTTTGGTGAGACAGGCAGTCGGCCCAACAAATCTCAATCCGCCGGCAAAACAACCGACAGACAGTCAACGGACCAAGCGACAGGATAATCTCCGCTCCACCCGACCAGCACACAACAGGGAGTTTAGTGGAACAACGCAGAAGGTATCGGCGCCCACAACGAATTACACATTCAACTGTCAAACTACAAGCAGTGCTGGACAGCCACAACACGACGAGGAAAATACACTGCCTGAATTTACGTCAACGGCCATGGCAGGCAACCGGAACGTTAACGGCCACAAGGCAGAAGATTCCGCTCGTTAAACTCCACAGGAGGACGGCTGGAATTCCGCCAACTTGAGAACACACGATGTTGCTGACGGGAATGTCTCAACAGCCCACAACAAAATTCAAACGACACAATGAGAACAGCTGGGGCTGGCTGGTAGGTTAAGTAAAGACTCAACTTTTGTGTCCGGTTTCGGTGAGCGACGGACCTCGTAGCAATGTGAACAGCCCCTCACACTCCGACCGTTCGCGGACCCCGCTAGCGGCGCCGGCCAGACAAGCGCCACGGAAACTTCCTCTCTGCCCCACGCCAACCGACCAACTGCCAGGCCCGGAAACGGTGAAAAGACCAAATAGACGCCGGCCTATTAGACGACAAACCGAACGACCAACCAACGGTCGTCCCGCCCCAATCTCCCTCCGTCGGACAGTTCATGTGTGTCACCAGCGGTCGGCGAGCACTGGATGTCAGAGCCTCACCGCCGCTCCGTCCCGACTACACTGTTGCTCCGTTCCGAATGCACTGCTGGTCCGTCTCCAACTAACTAGTCCGACACACAACGACCCCGAAATACTATCGGTCACTCCAGAGGTGGTACGACAGTGCACTCACGGACAAGTAAGTCAGGAAGTTAGTGACGCCAGTAAATGGAATAAGAAAACGAGGCGGCAGCACCGTAATAGAAGATGACAAACACGAGTCGTGCACGGCTCAGGTACATTTTCTATACGTCACATATACAATAGACAATTTGTTCTGCGTTCCTCAGATACTCTCCTAAACAAGCTACTTGACCCATTCCTCCATTATGATCACCAATGAATTCTTTGCAGCTGCTTGACTGCTGCTCTGCAGACTCAAATAACTGCTTGATAGCTAGTAATAGCGAATAACCTGTTCAAAAATCACAAGAGGGAGAGGTATACTTGGAGAAGACCAGGAATACCGGGAGACTTCAGTTGGATTACATCATGGCCAGACAGAGATTCCGAAGTCAGATACTTGATTGTAAGGCGTACCCAGGAGCAGGTAGAGAATCAGATCACAACGCAGTATTGATGAAGAGTAGACTGAAGTTTAAAAAAAAGAAAGAAAAAAAACATACTGGCAGTTTGTCAAAACTCAAATAGAGTTAATATCACTAGCCAAAATGAGACTGAGATGATGTTTCAATGATGTGGTCATGTCAATCAAATTTTAAACACGTCTATCTCCAATTTGAATTGGTTTGCGTTGTTCGAAAATGCTGCTTATCCTAACTGTCGTGTACCAGCATATTAATTGCTGGTAAACTAAAATAAAACAGTAAAATAGAATTAAGAGCGATAAAGAAATCTCATATTCTTATATATGTGCCTTCCATTTCCTTGGAAGAACCCCTACTAATCAGATTTATGTGTTTGTTTATTAGTTTCATAAAAAATTGTGATCAATGCATATAAACGTCGTTTTGATTGATCAACTGCAACACACTACACAACCTTCTAGTTGGATGATCGTTCTTAACACACGTGCATGTTTTTACTTTACGCACGAGCAGTTGCGACCTTTCACGCAGCTGCCAATACATTTCACACTCCAATGCATTTCCCTCCGTCAATTTTATGTAAGGCTCCCCAGGCGACGCACATCTGTATCCTTCAAAAAAGTAAGCCAGTATTCTTGGAACGTGCAGTGGCCGTTCATCAATGACAGCCGATTTCTCTTTCCTCTCCGGAATCGTATATCAGTTACATATTCAGGCGCACTCCGGAACATTTTACGTGCTTGCAATACCATGGGCGGTAAGTACTTGGTGACTGAACAAGTTCTGATTTGGAGTGTCGTGAAAACATAGGCGTCCGCAAACTTCGTTTCGGAGGAACCATTCACCATTAATGACATAACGGTATTCCTTATAGCACAAGAGCACTGCTTCTGCTGTAAGAGACTTTCAGTGTGGTATTTGGTGCAATACAAGAGAAAAGGACTGAACAAAAACCAAATGTTAGGTACCGAACGAACACAAAAGATGTTGTAATTGAGTAGTCAGCCAGACAGAAGTAGCGACCGCAACAGACGCTGCAGCAGATAAGTAAACCGCTTTTGTGTCATTTACGAGTTCCTAACCAGAAGCGAGTTTTATTATATTTGTGTGCTTTAATAGTTTAGTTTCTTGAGTTTCTGCGTGTAGATTTAAAATCTAATAGCCACGGTTCTCGCGTTTTCGTTTGCGTCAGAAAGTAAACCGATTTTGTGACATATTACAAGTTCGTTAACAGGGGCAAATTATTTAGCTTCACCTGAGTGCTTCGGTGGTTAGGTTTTTGAATATTTGCGTATTACTAGACACAGTCCGTGCGTTTTCGTCAGGTTCTACAGTAGATTTCTGTAGCGTGAGTCGATAGTCCGTTTATCTGCATAGTTTAGTTTTCCACGGTTTTTAGTATGGACAGGTACTGCGATTGTTGTGTACGGATGCGAGCCGAGTTGGTGACACTTCGCTCTCAGCTTCAGGCTGTGGTGGCTTCGGTTACACAGCTTGAAGCTGCAGTGGATGGGCACCACTGTTGTGGGCCGGCCATGGGGATCCAGCGGACGTCCAGCACGTCAGAGTCCTCCGATCGGTCCTCACCGGTGACCATCCCAGTTACTGCTGGCTCTGAAGCTGACCCCTCACCTACGGTCGAGTGAGAGGTCGCCCCAGGGCGAAGCAGGCGGCGAAAGACTTCCCAGGTGGCCGCACGTGAGGCCTCCCCGGTTTGTCTGACAAACAGGTTCCAGGTGCTGTCTGTGGCTGACACTGTCGCTGAGCCAGATGCTGTCGCCTGTCCTGTTTCAGAGGAAACCACTCAGCCTGCAACATTCGGGCAGTCGCAGATGGTGGGATTATTGGTAGTTGGGAGCTCCAACGTTAGGCTCGTTATGAGGCCCCTTATGGCCTTGGCCGACATGGAGGGTAGGAAATCCATTGTGCACTCCGTGTGCATACCGGGTGGAGTCATTCCAGATGTGGATAGGGTCCTCCCGGATGCCATGAAGAGCACAGGATGCAGCCAACTGTAGGTGGTGGCTCACGTCGGTACCAATGATGTGTGTCACTTTGGATCAGAAGAGATTCTCTCTGGTTTCGAGCGGCTAATAGAAGTGGTAAAGGCTGCCTCTCTTGCTTGCAAGAAGAAAGCAGAGCTGACCATTTGCAGCGTAGTCGACAGGACTGATTGCGGACCTCTGGTACAGAGCCGGGTGGAAGGTCTGAATCAGAGGCTCAGACGGTTCTGCGACGGTGGAGGCTGCAGATTCCTCGACTTGCGCCAAAGGGTGGTTGGATTTCGGGTTCCGCTGAATAGGTCAGGTGTCCACTTTACGCAGGAGGCGGCTACACGGGTAGCAGGGGCTGTGTGGCGTGGACTGCGCAGTATTTTAGGCTAGAGGGTCTCGGGAAAACACAAGAAGGGCTTTAGTCACAAAGGGAGCAGGCTGAACGCAGGAAGAACGTAGATAAAGGTGCCATTGGTATAACGTTTGTAAATTGTCATAGCTGTGTTGGGAAAGCACCAGAGCTCCAAGCGCTAATAGGAAGCACTGATGCTCAAATCGTTATAGGCACTGAAAGCTGGCTAAAGCCGGACATAAGGTCAGCCTAAATTTTTGCGAAGAGCCTAACGGTGTTCCGAAAGGATAGGCTAAACACGGTTGGCGGTGGCGTTTTTTTTGCTGTCAGAAGTAGTTTAGCTTGTCGTGAAATTGAAGTAGATACTTCCTCTGAGTTACTATGGGCAGAGGTCATTGTTTGCAACCGGAATAAAATAATAATTGGATTCTTTTACTGACCACCAAATTCAGATGATATAGTTGCTGAAAGGCTCAGAGAAAACTTGAGTTTGATTTCAAACACGTACCCGACTCATACGATAATAGTTGGTGATGACTTTAATTTTCCCTCTATATCTTGGCGGAAATACATGTTTAATTGCGGAGGTACGCGTAAAATATCATCTGAAATTGTGCTAAATGCATTCTTTGAAAATTATTTCGGGCCGTTACTTCATGAGCCCACGCGAATAGTAAACGGTTGTGGAAACACACTTGACCTCTTAGCAACAAAAAATCCTGAGTTAATAATGAGCATAGAAACCGATTCAGGGATTAGTGAACACAGGGTTGTCGTAGCAAGATTGAATATTCTAATCCCAAAATCCCCGAAAAATAAGCGAAAAATATACGTACTCAAAAAAGCAGATAAATATACACTTTACGCCTTCCTGAAAGAAAATTTCCACTCATTCTAAATTAATGATACAAATGTAGACCAGATGTGGCTTGAATTCAAAGAAATAGTACCGGCAGCAATTGAGAGATTTATACCAAACAAATAAACAAACGACGGAGCTGATCCTCCTTGGTACACAAAACGGGTTAGAACACTGTTGCAGAAATAACGAAATAAACATGCCAAATTTAAACAGACGCAAAATCCCCAAGCTTGGCGATCTTTTACAGAAGCTGGAAATTTAGCGCGGACTTCAATACGAGATGCCTATAACAGTTTCCACAATGAAACTCTGTCTCCAAACCTGGTAGAAATTCCAAGGATATTCCGGTCGTATGTGAAGTATGTTAGCGGCAAGAAACAATCAATGCCTTCTCTGCGTGATAGCAATGGAGATACTATCGAAGACAGTGCTGCCAAAGCAGAGTTACTAAGCATAGTCTTCCGAAATGCCTTCACAAAAGAAGACGAAGTAAATATTCCAGAATTCGAATCAACAACAGCTGCCAGCATGAGTAACGTAGAAGTAAATATTCTCTGAGTAGTGAAGCAACTTAAATCACTCAATAAAAGCAAGTCTTCTGGTCCAGACTGTATACCAATTAGGTTCCTTTCGGAGTATGCTGATGCGTTAGCTCCATACTTAACAATCATATACAACCGTTCGCTCGACGAAAGATCTGTACCCAAAGACTGGAAAGTTGCACAGGTCACACCAATATTTAAGAAAGTTAGTATGAGTAATCCACTAAATTACAGGCCCATATCGTTAACGTCGATACGCAGCAGGATTTTAGAACATATATTGTGTTCGAACGTTATGAATTACCTCGATGAAAACTGTCTATTGACACACAGTCAACATGGGTTTAGGAAACATCGTTCCTGTGAAACACAACTAGCTCTTTATTCACGTGAATGTTTAATGCTATTGACAAGCGATTTCAGATCGATTCCGTATTTCTAGGATTTCCGTAAGGCTTTTGCACTGTACCACACAAGCGGCTCGTATTGAAATTGCTTGTTTATGGAATATCGTCTCAGTTATGTGACTGGATTTGTGATATCCTGTCAGAGAGGTCACAGTTCGTAGTAATTGACGGAAAGTCATCGTGTAAAACAGAAGTGATTTCTGACGTTCCCCAAGATAGTGGTATAGGCCCTTTGCTGTTCCTTATCTATATAAACGATTTGGGAGACGATCTGAGCAGCCGCCTTCGGTCGTTTGCAAATGACGCTGTCGTTTATCGACTAATAAAGTCATCAGAAGATCAAAGCAAAGTGCCAAACGATTTAGAAAAAAATATCTGAATGGTGTGAAAAGTGGCAGATGACCCTGAATAACGAAAAGCGTGAGGTCATCCACATGAGTGCTAAAAGGAATTCATTAAATTTCGGTTACACGATAAATCAGTATATTCTGAAAGCCGTAAATTCAACTAAATACCTAGGTATTACAATTACGAACAACTTAAATTGGAAGGAACATATAGAAAATGTTGTGGGGAAGGGTAACCAAAGACTGCGTTTTATTGGCAGGACACTTAGAAAATGTAACGGACCTACTAAGGAGACTGCCCACACTACGCTTGTCCGTCCTCTTTCAGAATACTGCTGCGTGGTGTGGGATCCTTACCAGATAGGAGTGACGGAGTGTATCGAAAAAGTTCAAAGAAAGGCAGCTCGTTTTGTATTACCGCGAAATATGGGAGAGAGTGTCACAGAAATGATGCAGGATTTGGGCTGTAAATCGTTAAAAGAAAGGCGTTTTTCGTTGCGACGGAATCTTCTCACGAAATTCCAATCACCATCTCTCTCCTCCGAATGCGAAAATACTTTGTTGACACCGACCTACATAGGGAGGAACGATCACCACGATAAAATAAGAGAAATAAGAGCTCGTACGAAAAGATATAGGTGTTCATTCTTTCCGTGCTCTATACGAGATTGGAATAATAGAGAATTCTGAAGGTGATTCGATGAACCCTCTGCCAGGCACTTGAATGTGATTTGCAGAGTATGCATGTAGATGTAGTACATGATGGAAGAAAACGTTTTGTGAGACAATAGCTAAGTTCAATGGAGGCACTCACGCCATGTGTTGAACATTCCTTCGTTGATCAATTAACGAAACTTTTTTTCAGTTCCATTTCATGGAATCATTAATAATTTTGGAAAAAATGCAGGAGGAAGGCCTAATTTTTCTGTAGCTATAACATCATTACGTCAGCGATTTCTGGTGAAGACTATCTTGTTTCTGTCATTATCACAAAACAGGGGACAATTCGGAATATATGATACAATCAGTACAAGAAGTATTTAAAGATACAGAATGGTTCTGCGAGGGGAGAAAAAGCTCCTCAAATTTTTCAGATAGCAGTTGTAAGCGGACTTCATTAAACTCTAGATGTTTAGCTGCAGAACCTTACTGAAAAGTGTGGTGATCGTTCTGGAAAGCAAACGTTTTCCTGGCTGTGTGATATCTGTTGTTCAGCATAATAAAATACAAATTTTGAATCCTAGACAGAGTAATACGGAGAGCCAACTGACCGTATTCATGCAAATAATATACTGCTGGTACTCAACGGTACTTTTCAGTTCCATTCTTTACTTTCTTAATTTGGTGTTTTTAATTACACAACAGTTATCTAAAATTTCTAATTGCTGAACACCAAAATTATGCAACATAGGAGCAGATGGTGGCCTGAAGGAGAGTTTTAAATGTAGCTTTGAGGAACAAAGCTTTTGAGATAAAGATATTTTTATCAAATACCATGTTTCGCACGTCTAAACACATGGGGTGGTGTTAACTGAAAGAGAGGTTCACTGCAGCATCCATGCTAAGAAATAAAGGCTTAGGATAAAGAATTTTTTTTCGGACGTCTTTCCACGTTGACAAAGGACATGGAACATCATATAATCGTTTCCTTTGTCAAATCTTTTCATACACTTCTTCCTTCTCTATGACGTTTCACTCTTTTTCATCCATCCAGTTAGTTTCCAGCATATTACTTTAGCGTCATTTTTTATTTCAGAGTTGACACACTGCACGTCCACAAAGAACTGACCCAAAATTCTCGTAGTACTACCCATTTTTACAAGCTTCGTCTCCGTTTTCCCTGTCGGTATATACACTGACCAACCAGAACAATATCATCATCCACCTAACAGCTGGTCCGCAGCTCCTGGCCGTGCGGTAGCGTTCTCGCTTCCCGCGCCCAGGTTCCTGGGTTCGATTCCCGTCGGGGTCAGGGATTTTCTCTGCCTCGTGATGACTGGGTGTTGTGTGGTGTCCTTAGGTTAGTTAGGTTTAAGTAGTTCCAAGTTCTAGGGGACTGATGACCATAGCTGTTAAGTCCCATAGTGCTCAGAGCCATTTTGAACCACCTAATAGCTGGTATGTCACCTTTGGCACGGATTACAGCGGCGACGCGTCGTTGCATGGAATCAATGAGGCCTTGGTAGGTCGCTGGAGGATTTTGGCACCACATCTCCCTACAGAAGGCACCCAATTCACGTAAATTCCGGGAGAGGGGGCTATGGGCTCTGAGACCACGTTCCGTCACATCCCTCATGTGTTCGATCGCGTTCAGATCTGGCGAGCTGGTGGGACAGCACATCATTTCGAACTCTCCATTGTGTTCCTCGACCCACCCCATTAATCATCAGGTCTTGTGACATGGTACTAACCTCCCTGAAAAATGCCACTGCCGCAGGGAAACATGATCGCCATGAAGGCGTGTACGTAGTCTATAACCTTGTACGATACTTCTTGGCCATCATGGTGCCTTGCACGTGTTCCGCTATACTCATGGATGCACTCATGAATCTTCATCAGAGCATAATGGAGCCGCCACCTGCTTGTATTCGGCACGCATTACAGGTCTAAAGGAGCTGTTCCCTGTAAGAAGATGGCTCCCGCCTTCCTATCGGTATGATCAAGAAGGTATTGGGATCCAGCAGGCCATGCAACGCTCTGCCGCTGTTCCAATGTCCAGTTCCAATGGTCACATGCCCATTTCAGTCACAGTTAACGTTTTCGTGGTGTTAACATTGACACATGAATGGGTGGTCGGCTACGGAGGCCCACCGTTAGGATTGTTCGGTGCACTGCATGCTCAAGTACACTTGTACTGTGGCTAGTATTAAAGTCTGGTACTAGTTCAGCCACAGTTCACCGCACTACCCTCGTTTACCGTCTGCCCAGCCTACCACGTCCGACTTCCCTAACGAGGGGTGTCGTCCAACCCCACGACGTCTGGATGTGCCTTCACCTTGGTTTCGTCACGTGTTGAAGACACTCACCACAACATTCCTCGAACACCCGAAAAGTCGTACATTTTACGAAATGCTAGAGCCGCGCCTCCGGGCCATCATAATGTGCCATCGGTCAAACTCAGATCGCACGCCTTCCCCGTGCTACGTACGGACAACACGCTCACTGATACCATGTACACGGTACATGTATCTGACTAGCAGTCTTTCCTCGTCAGGTGACACTGCTATCGCCTGTACAGATTTATATTGATGATAGATCGGTGGTCGCAATTTTTTGGCTGATCAGTGTAACTGGTTTCAGTGCCACTCACCCTAACCATTCCAGAAGAGTACAACCTGCTACATTTTCGTTTCTGCAGCTACAGCGATATTGCCTTTTTAAATTCGCCTTTAATGCCTTGAATTATCAATTGAACACACATCTTTAAGAAATTAGGAGACTACTGGCAAACATTATCACTGTGTTCTCACAGTAACTGGCGATCGTGGTACTGTAAATTACTTCTTGTCTCCATAGTTTCTAGATCCACCAGTTCAATGAAAATTTCTTCTCCTTGCACCAGTTTATCTTTCATCGCTCAGCTTACATTCGAACTGCTTCTTCAGACAACATTCACTCTTGTTGATGGTTAAAATATCTGTGTTTTTACAGTGTCTGTATCTTCATACTACAATGTTCTTCGGATATACATGAAAGCAGACTATACAAACACAAACATTATAACCATCAAAAATGTATTCATGCGTCGACGGACTAAAAATGACGATAAAATATTTGTCTCGTGCTGTGCGAGCATGCGGGTAGATGAGTCCATGATACATCGAAGTTTGGATCGGTCTGGAAAAGCGGTTAAGGCGATCGCTCCCAGTAAACGGGAAATGTGGCCTCGAGTTCCTGTCCGGCACGAAAATTTTCATGTGACACAAACAGCTGGAGTGAAACCAAATTCGCATAATGGTAATCGATATCATAATATTACTTCTGTTGTGTCCTCAGAGTCAACCACGCTGACATTGTTGAATAATATTTCTCGCAAAAAACATTCTAAAGCCAAGTTCGCATAAATATTTATTTATTTAAAACAACTCGTTTCGACAGATTTTCCTGCTATCTTCAGAGCTTAGATACTTCTGTTATTAAACGTCTTGATTTTAAATAGAATTTCACACCACTTTGTCATGTGGACAAAAACCAGCACATTATTACAAAAATATCTTTAGGGTCCTGAAGATGACAGCAAAGTCTGTCTAAACCAGTAGATCTAATAAATAAATGTTTATGCAATCTGGACCTTAGAATGTTTTTAGCGAGTAAAAGCTGATCGCTCATTCTCTGTTCTTAAAATTCGAAAATACAATAAAATTTTCTAGGTTTCCAGCTCCGTCACTTCGCATAAAACACTTGAGCTTATGATCGATGTCTCTACCACCGTCGTCAGGAGTTAAAATAACTGAATGATATTTTTACTCAGTGATTTTAACCCTTGATGACCATTGCGTAGGCAGCTATCGAGTGTTCGAGTGTTTTATTCGAAGTAACGTGGCTTGGAAAACGAGAAGATTAAACATTAGCTCCTCTAAAGCTGTTTGTGTCTTACAGTGAAATGAAACTTGAACAAACTGAAGACGTATCCGCGCATTGTGGGGAGCTACTGGTTGGACATTAACTTATTTGCAGTGATAGGCTTTGTATGAAGTTCCTACTTTTTCAGGTTATTTCTATTGTACCCATGTCTGGACATCGCAATTCTTTCGGGTAAATGAGGAGTTGTGATCCAATTTAAGTATCAAATGAAACCATTTTTCGAGAAAGGATGATATTTATTATTCATCAGATTTATACTCCATCAACATGAAACTGCCTTTTTTAAGTCAATTTAGAATGTGTACTAATATGGCCCTTGTTTTCCTCCAAAAGACTGTTTTCGGAAAATTTTATGCTCATCTCTGAAATGCTTTGTATTGGTATGCATGCCATGCAGAGTGAAGCAACGAATGGCAGTTTGTGCCAGTACTGGCATTTGAACCCAGGTCTCCTGCTCACTAGGTAGATTTCTAACCACTACGCCATCATGGCACAGTGGCTTCGCACAACTGCACGGACTACACTAGTACGCCTCACTCCTCGACCCAAATTCCCACCATTCATGCCTCAGCTCACTCGGTATTTCCCATAAACTCAAAAAGAATTTCAGAAGCTCTTCAACTGTGTTCGAATAGCACCTCAGTATCGAATGAAACAGAGGATTCCGCCTGAAACCCACGCATAAAATCTTTCTATTTGGTTCGATTTACTTAGGAAAAATATTTCGTCACACTAGGCTAACACCATGGCGTGCCAACAACAACGACAAATTTTAAAACTGCATTCATCTACATCTACATCTACATCCATACTCCGCAAGCCACCTGACGGTGTGTGGCGAAGGGTACCTTGAGTACTTCTATCGGTTCTCCCTTCTATTCCAGTCTCGTATTGTTCGTGGAAAGAAGGATTGTCGGTATGCCTCTGTGTGGGCTCTAATCTCTCTGATTTTATCCTCATTGTCTCTTCGCGAGATATACGTAGGAGGGAGCAATATACTGCTTGACGCGTCGGTGAAGGTATGTTCTCGAAACTTTGACAAAAGCCCGTACCGAGCTACTGAGCGTCTCTCCTGCAGAGTCTTCCACTGGAGTTTATCTACCATCTCCGTAACGCTTTCGCGATTACTAAATGATCCTGTAACGAAGCGCGCTGCTCTCCGTTGGATCTTCTCTATATCTTCTATCAACCCTATCGGGTACGGATCCCACACTGCTGAACAGTATTCAAGCAGTGGGCGAACAAGTGTACTGTAACCTACTTCCTTTGTTTTCGGATTGCATTTCCTTAGGATTCTTCCAATGAATCTCAGTCTGGCATCTGCTTTACCGACGATCAACATTATATGATCATTCCATTTTAAACCACTCCTAATGAGTACTCCCAGATAATTTATGGTATTAACTGCTTCCAGTTGCTGACCTGCTATTTTGTAGCTAAATGATAAAGGATCTACCTTTCTGTGTATTCGCAGCACATTACACTTGTCTACATTGAGATTCAATTGCCATTCCCTGCACCATGCATCAATTCGCTGCAGATCCTCCTGCATTTCAGTACAATTTTCCATTGTTAAAACCTCTCGATACACCAGAGCATCATCCGCCAAAAGCCTCAGTGAACTTCCGATGTCATCCACAAGGTCATTTATGTACATTGTGAATAGCAACGTTCCTATGACACTCCCCTGCGGCACACCTGAAGTCACTCTTACTTCGGAAGACTTCTCTCCATTGAGAATGACATGCCGCGTCCTGTTATCTAGGAACTCCTCAATCCAATCACACAATTGGTCTGATAGTCCATATGCTCTTACTTTGTTCATTAAACGACTGTGGGGAACTGTATCGAACCCCTTGCGGAAGTCAAGAAACACGGCATCTACCTGTCAACCCGTGTCTATGGCCCTCTGAGTCTCGTGGACGAATAGCGCGAGCTGGGTTTCACATGACCGTCTTTTTCGAAACCCATGCTGATTCCTACAGAGTAGATTTCTTGTCTCCAGAAAAGTCATTATACTCGAACACAATACGTGTTCCAAAATTCTACAACTGATCGACGCTAGAGATATAGGTCTATAGTTCTGAACATCTGCTCGACGTCCATTCTTGAAAACGGGGATGACCTGTGCCCTTATCCAATCCTTTGGAACGCTACGCTCTTCTAGAGACCTACGGTACACCGCTGCAAGAAGGGGGGCAAGTTCCTTCGCGTACTCTGTGTAAAATTGAACTGGTATCCCATCAGGTCCAGAGGCCTTTCTTCTTTTGAGCGATTTTAATTGTTTCTCTATCCCTCTGTCGTCTATTTCGATATCTACCATTCTGTCATCTGTGCGACAATCTAGAGAAGGAACTACAGTGCAATCTTCCTCTGTGAAACAACTTTGGAAAAAGACATTTAGTATTTCGGCCTTTAGTCTGTCATCCTCTGTTTCAGTACCATTTTGGTCACAGAGTGTCTGGACATTTTGTTTTGACCCACCTACCGCTTTGACATAAGATCAAAACTTCTTAGGATTTTCTGCCAAGTCAGTACATAGAACTTTACTTTCGAATTCATTGGACGGCTCTCGCATAGCCCTCCTCACACTACATTTTGCTTCGCGTAATTTTTGTTTGTCTGCAAGGCTTTGGCTATGTTTATGTTTGCTGTGAAGTTCCCTTTGCTTCCGCAGCAGTTTTCTAACTCGGTTGTTGTACCACGGTGGCACTTTTCCATCTCTTACGATCTTGCTTGGCACATACTCATCTAACGCATTATGTACGACGGTTTTGAACTTTGTCCACTGATCCTCAACACTATCTGTACTTGAGACAAAAATTTTGTGTTGAGCCAACAGGTACTCTGAAATCTGCTTTTTGTCACTTTTTCTAAACAGAAAAATCTTCCTACCCTTTTTAATATTCCTATTTACGGCTGAAATCATCGATGCCGTAACCGCTTTATGATCGCTGATTCCCTGTTCTGCGTTAACTTTTTCAAATAGTTCGAGTCTGTTTGTCAGCAGAAGGTCTAATATGTTATCGCCGCTAGTCGGTTCTCTGTTTAACTGCTCAAGGTAGTTTTCAGATAAAGCACTTAAAAAAATTTCACTGGATTCTTTGTCCCTGCCACCCGTTATGAACGTCTGAGTCTCCCAGTCTATATCCGGCAAATTAAAATCTCCACCCAGAACTATAACATGGTGGGGAAATCTACTCGAAATATTTTCCAAATTATCCTTCAGGTGCTCAGCCACAACAGCTGCTGAGCCAGGGGGCCTATAGAGACATCCAATAACCATGTCTGAGCCTGCTTTAACCGTGACCTTCACCCAAATCATTTCACATTTCGGATCTCCGTCAATTTCCATCGATACTATTGCACTTCTTATCGCTATAAACACGCCTCCTCCTTCACTGTCCAGCCTGTCTCTGCGGTATACATTCCAATCTGAGTTTAGGATTTCGTTACTATTTACATCTGGTTTCAGCCAACTTTCTGTCCCTAGTACTATATGGGCGTTGTGACCGTTTATTAATGAGAGCAGTTCTGGAACCTTTCTGTAGACGCTCCTGCAGTTTACTATTAGCACATTAATATTGTTATTCCCTGTTGCATTTTGCTTACTCCTACCTTGCCGCGTCTCAGGAGGCGTCTTGTCGGGCCTAGGGAGGGAAGTATCTAACCTAAAAAAAACCCATGTGCATTCCACACGTACTCCGCTACCCTTGTAGCCGCTTCCGGTGTGTAGTGCACGCCTGACCTATTCAGGGGGAACCTACATTTCTCCACCCGATAGCGGAGGTCGAGAAATTTGCACCCCAGATCTCCGCAGAATCGTCTGAGCCTCTGGTTTAAGCCTTCCACTCGTCTCCAAACCAAAGGACCGTGATCGGTTCTGGGAACGATACTACAAACAGTTAGCTCTGATTTCACCCCGCGAGCGAGGCTTTCCGCCTTCACTAATTCCGCCAACCGCCTGTACGAACTGAGGATGACCTCTGAACCCAGACGGCAGGAGTCATTGGTGCCGACGTGAGCAACAATTTGCAGTCGGGTGCACCCAGTGCTCTCTATCGCCGCCGGTAGGGCCTCCTCCACATCTCGGATGAGACCCCCCGGCAAGCAGACAGAGTGAACACTGGCCTTCTTCCCCGACCTTCCCGCTATTTCCCTAAGGGGCTCCATCAACCGCCTAACGTTAGAGCTCCCAATAACTAATAAACCCCTCCCCCCGTGTGCCTGCTCGGACCTTGCTGAAGGAGCAGCCACATGTCCACTCACAGGCAGAGCGGGCGATGCCACACGGCCAGCCTCCACATTGACCCTCCGCCTCGTGCGCCGCGAACGCCGCTGAACCCGCCACTCCCCTTGGGGAGAGGGTGGCCCAACCGCGCCCAGTACACGCGAAGATGCCTCGACAGCAGGGACAGTGGGTGAAGCATGTAACACCTGGGGTGTACCTTGCGACGCACCAGACTCCCCACTGCCGCTACACTCTGAGGCAGCAGCCTGAAGACGGCTGACCGCGGCCATCAACACGCTCAGCTGTTCGCGAACAGTGGCCAGCTCCTCCTGCGTCCGTACACAGCAGTCACACATCCTATCCATCCTAAGGAATCAATTTACTGAAGAGAGTTAATCAACCTTTAACTAGACTACTAATTCACTAAAGGCGGCTGTTTATGCACTAAACTGTGATTGCTAGGCACTTCTGGTAGAAAACAATGAAAATAGCACTACCTGTCTCTGGACTGTATTGAAAACAAACACTAGCACTACTGGCACTATGGTTGACTAAAGGGACTCTCTGACTGTGTTCAAAACAAACACGAAACCTATGGAACTATTAATAGCACTCGACAATTAAAGCTTCCTAAAAGCAAATACACACGGAAGAAGAAGTGACAAGTAAGAAAAATACAGTTAATACTTAAATTAAGGTAGCTCGCTGCACAGCAGACGTGAAGCAGACCGCAGTTACGACGACACTGACTCTACTGGCACTATGGCTGACTAAAGGGACTCTCTCTGACTGTATTCAAAACAAACACGAAATCTATGGAACACTATTAATAGCACCCGACAATTAAAGCGTCCTAAAAGCAAATACACACGGAAGAAGAAGTGACAAGTAAGAAAAATACAGTTAATACTTAAATTAAGGTAGCTCGCTGCACAGCAGACGTGAAGCAGACGGCAGTTACGACGACACTGACTCAACACTCTTCTTTCCAGTGTGAAAATTACTGAATTACTGAAAATTCCTAGTCTTCGAATGGTTCAAACGCCTCTAAGCACAGTGGGACTTAACATCTGAGGCCATCAGTCCCCTGGACTTAGAACTGCTTAAACCTAACTAACGTTAGGACATCACACACATCCATAACTCCATAGAAACAAAATTAAATGCCTTGTTTCTTAGGATACTTTTAGCATTCTTGACAATATATTCTTTACTATGTTTCTTTAATTTATCCGATTACAATTTATGATGTTCTTGAAAACAAGCAATACGGCAGTACAGATTCCTCTTGCACCTCATCTACAGTGAATAGTTCGTGAAAATCTTGCATTAATTTAACATACTTTTCAGCAGAGTCATTGACAGGTCTTCACTCGTTAACTATCCTTTTAGCTTCTAAAAATGAAATGAAACTCGTTTATTTCGAAGGACATTCTTGAAAGTAACGAAGATGAGATTCCAGCAGGAGATCTACAAATAACGATATGGAACAAATAATAAATGGTTCAAATGGTTCAGAGCACTATGGGACTTAACTTCTGAGGTCATCTGTCCCCCTAGACTTAGAACTACTTAAACCTAATTAACCTAAGGACATCACACACATCCATGCCCGAGGCAGGATTCGAACCTGCGACCGTATCGGCCTTGCGGTTCCAGACTGTAGCGCCTAGAACCGCTCGGCCACCCGGCTGGCAATAAATGGTAAACAGAATAATATCAAACCATATAATGGCGCATCCGAAACTATTTTTCATCTGTAGATTATCTCTTTCTAAATTTGGTTTGTACGTCTACTTCATCGCGAAAGAGCGATAAGAGAGACAACTATTCTGATAGATACCACAAATGATGACTAAATTTCCATGCAGCTGCTTTCGAAAACATGGAATCTATCCTGTCTTGTAATTCCATATCTTTTAAGAATCAGACATCCAGATTTAGAGCTTTCTCAGCTCGAGTGCACTGATGCCACTTTTTCACTTATTCATCTATAATGAAAAGATATATATCTCTTAATGCCTACTTATTTTCAATAAATATTTCTAGTTGTGATCTTAACAGAAAAATTTTAAGCAATAATTTGCTCTTGCCATCTGTATTGTTTAACACAACGTTACATGACCGTATGGTTACATTATTTTCCAAAGTTTCTTTCAAAAAATATTACACGGAGCTCCATGGTTTACAGCAGTCACTTCCCTGTCAATATTAATTTATCTAATCCACTTTCATGAAACTCTAACATTTGATTTATACTCACCGAAAAACTAATCCACGCTCTTCTTGCCAGTGTGAAAATTACTGAATTACTGAAAATTCCTAGTCTTCAAATGGTTCAAACGCCTCTAAGCACAATGGGACTTAACATCTGAGGCTATTAGTCCCCTGGACGTAGATCTGCTTAAACCTAACTAACGTTAGGACATCACACACATCCATGCCCGAGGCAGGATTCGAACCAGCTACCGTAGCAGCAGCGCGGTTCCGGACTGAAGCTCCTGGTCTTCCCTGAAGCGTTGAGAAACTGTTGTTTCAGGGCTGGTTGTCACACGAAGTACTTTACACTCAAATACACTTTTTAAAATAAGTTCCTATGTGTGATGACGGCGTGGGAAATACAAATCCCTGTTGAATTTCTAATCAAGCAAGATGGATGCATCATTAAGACGACCAGTGCTCGAGGCGGGTGCGTCACTGCAGAGAATTTTTCATTTCCTTCTGCGTCCTAATATATTAACGCATTCCAGACAGCGTTCGTCCGTTATTTACTGGAACGCCAGGGAGTTCTCTATTGTGCTCAAATTTAACGAAGACTGGAGTCCTCCTTAGTTTGGTTCCCTGACATTTAATGCTGGCAGTAGCTTACCATCCCAGTGAACAGAAAGAACTGCAAGGATAATAATCTTGGAATCCGATTTTTTCAAATTTTTTAAAAATTTTACCGCTCTCTTCTCTTCTTCTGTCTTATTCTGTGAAGAGAAGAGTTATTAATATACAGCCCTCCAGTACTGTGACGAAGTGCCTCTGGTGTGGCTTGAAGGATACATACAGAATTTCTTAGACTCAGCTGCCATCTGTCGACGGTAGCTGTTAATTTTTCAGTAATAAAATCCTTTGCACCTCACCTTACACAATTCGCCAACGATTTACTCTCAGAAGCATGTTTTAAAATCTCATCTTCACCAACGTTAACTTCATCAGAAATTGAGAATACTTTCTTTCTTCCAAAACATTCTTCCTACCAAAGTACAATGCACTCGCGAACCACTGAGTTACTGCTTTCACTAACGGTTAATTTTACTTCCCGTATGTTAGAAAATAAAACTTGTAGCACGGTTCTGTTTTAAGATAATTTGTGTCACGTTATTTGCTGTCTCATATCTCCTATTAAAAACACACATTCGTTAGCAATGGAAATTGGATAGCGACTGGAAAATACGTGCGACACGATCGTTGACAAGTAAACAAGTGACTGCACTGCGCGTGCACGTACTCATAAGCTGAGGAGGTGACGTCAGCGCGACATCTGGGAGCAAAGTGAAATATTCTGTTCCTCGTGCGAGATTGCGCTCAAGTCGGCACGGTCAACAGAACTCCGATCACAATAAAATTCTGTGCAGACATGTTTTAGAGTTATTAAAACAATATCGAAGGGTGAGCGCTCAAAAATATTGAAGTCGGAAGATAAGGGACACCCTTTTGTATATTCATCTGGAAACTTCAAATTAGTCGTGAATCGCAAATAGTGACAAATAAATAATTATTTCCGACTAAAAAAATTCTTGCATGAAAACTAGATTCAACAGTTTCATCACACATAGAGAACAGAAATCATTATTTTGATCCTGTGCAAATAAATTTTCTTCCAGAAACATATGTCGAATACTCTTATGAATAATGTGAAAGGCCAAATGACAAAAATAGCACATGTATGATGTGGCTCCTTTAAATAGAAACAAGTGTTGTCAAACTATTTACTTACCATTCTCTAAGACTCAAATACTCTACATCTGCAATAAATCACTAGGTTTTATGTCCATAAATCGGAACAGCGCTACACAAGTTATTTGCACGGTCCATAAGGAATTCTTTTTTATCCCGCTTTGTTCTCAGCAATGCATATTACTAACATATTTCAAAAATGCTGCAGATGGGCACTTGTATACCGACATCTGAGATCTTCGCTTTCGGATTCAATGATCGACTAAGTCATTTCAGCTGTAAGTTACATCCTCGCATGTCTTCGATGTCAATAAAATTTCACACTTCAGGTGTATCTCATTGATTTCTTTACCTTATTAACTGTTTCAGTGTTTACTGTTATTTGTAACGACTTAAATATCTAGTAATGCGGCGCTGGTCGAGAATAAGAAGAGCAAACAGTAACCTCAGACGAAATATGCTCGTAGCGTAGAAGCATTCCAACGGCAATGTACTGCCTCAGTTACATAAATTTTACATTATATGTAACTGAATTAAACAGTTGGAGTGTGGCAGCGTTAAACACAAAACATGTAGCGATTAGTTTCATTGTGCTTATGGTACAGTAGACTAGATTTTGTTATATGGATGAATATTACAATTTTGTTTCATTGAACCAAGCTTTATTCATCTTCAGCGTCTGAGTCCTGTCTCGTTTAGACCAATTTCAATAATCTCCTTCTTAGGTTGCTGCAGTATGTTGCCATTTCTATGGGTGCTTCACTAGTCAAGGTTTCCTCAATAGCTCCGTATCACTAAGGAGCGATCAAAAGATTTCCGTTTGAGGTCGTTGCTGCAGCCTGCGTAAAACGTAGGGCGTTTCCGGTGCCGGTGTGTGAGCACCGACATTATGGCAGGGGAGTAGTGTGGCAATCATATATTTCCGATGTGCGTGCAGTAAATGCGGAAAGTGAAATGTGGCGACCTAATTACAAAATGCGTCCAGTCGTGATCAACGTGCTATTATTCTTTTCTTGGCGACAGAAGGACAAACACCGGTAGACATCCATAGGAGAATGAAGAATGTGTATAGAGCAGCATGTGTGTCAAAGGCCACCATTGTATGAAACTGAGGCCAGTGGGGCTGTTGCTTCATGGTAGCCCACTAGCCATAATGCAGAAGTCGTAACGTAGAAGTTACAACACCTCACGTGTGAGACACAAGAGCACCTGCTCTGTAGACCTGATCTCTGCCGTCGCGATTATCACGCCTTCGGTCCGTTAGACCTTGGAGAGTCGACGATTTCTGTCGGATGAGGGTGTGCAAAATGCAGTTAAGGACTTCTTGACGCTGCAGGGAAAGGTATTTCAGGAAATGGGACTCTGCAACCGGTTGTGTCGGAGGGATGATTGCCTCAATTCCCACGGTGATTTTGCCTGGTCTGCATACCGATTATGGATTCTACGTCCTTCTAACGGAAACTTATTTAGCGCTCCTATAACAAAACGCTGAAATAGAGTTGCGAAGCATAGTAGCTGCAAGGAGCGATAGTAGCTACATGTATATCTACATTTGTGCTACGCAAGTCACTTCATGATGCGTAGCGAAGGGTACTTAGTGTAATCTGTCACTTCCTGCCTCCCCATTCCTATCGCAAATGACGCGTAGGAAGGAGGACTATTGGTAAACCCGTACGAATTCGAATCTCACAAACTTCACCAACTTAGACTTTGTCTCGTAATATGCGTAGTAGGAAGCAATATATCGGTAGACGCTTCAAGGAAAGACGTTTATCGAAATATTAACAGTAAACCACATCGCGATCCACAACGCGTCTCTTGAAGTCAACGTAGTTAGGTGAGAATCTTTTGCGCTTCGAAGCGTACTAAGCGAACCTGTGAAGAAACATGTGCTCTCCTTTTGATCTCTATTTCAGTTATTCTTCCTATCTGGTGAAGATCCTACAGGGTCGCGAAAGGCCCACGTATCAGTGGATGGTGTGGTAAGTAAATTCCTTTGTGGGTGGACTCTACTTCTACGATTACTTTTTGCCCTCGTGCAGTTTTAAATCGATCTGTAGCTAACATGCCGACCGGAGTGGCCGTACGGTTCTAGGCGCTGCAGTCTGGATCCGAGAGACCGCTACGGTCGCAGATTGGAATCCTTCCTCGGGCATGGCTGTGTATGATGTCCTCATGTTAGTTAGGTTTAATTAGTTCTAAGTTCTAGGCAACTGATGACCTCAGAAGTTAAGTCCCATAGTGCCCAGAGCCATTTGAACCATTTTTTGTAGTTATCATCGTGAGAGTGTCGATTCCGCAGCATGTGGTAAATTCAGCCATACGATCACTGTGCATGCGGTCTACCAACTGTTATTAGAGCAGATCCACGCTAAACGGACGAGAAAACCGGGACTTGGAGTTGGCCATACGATAGTAGATATTATTGGGACTTTCCACCAGCATGCCTATCCAGGTTAAATACTGATAATGTGAGATTGATAATTTAGAACATCAACGAGCAACAAGTAAAATATTTTTTTAAATGTAACCATTATTGGGTTCTGATTTATTTCAGGAGCCATCTCGAGATGGATTTGTAATAATAAATCCGAGATGGTAACGGTTCGATTTAAATAAACTTCTTAAAACAGTTGTGGCTCGTTTCCATTTTAAATTATAGTCCTCGTAGTTGTACTACAGGTAACCGCCCGGATTGCGGTGCCTGTTAGAGCTCCAATGGATCGAACCCTCCCGCTGGATTAACGACGAGTGTCGGCGTGCAGATAAGCCTGGGTGTGGTTTTAAGGACGCCACTTTCACTTGATTAGCACTACACGCAGACAGCTGGTACACCCTTTCCGTCGCGGGACGCGGGTGGACGACGGGTGAGGGCCAGGGAACGGAGTGGCGATAGGGCATCAAGACACACCCTTAAACTAACCCTGCCAAATCCGTTACTGAACAAATAACCACGCCTACCCTGTGCCGATGTGGGACAAAGCAGCAAGAAAAATAAGAAGTTAATTGTACCTCAGCCGCGGTACTGGAAAAGTCTACTTTCGACAACACAGAATTATCTTAATGCCTCGCTCCGACGTACTTTACCCACTGCGTTGTGCACAATAATTCTATTAGAGGCGTCAGTTAGGTTGTCAACTATATCGACGACACATAGAGATCACTGAATCACAGCAGCTGTATTAAGAATTCCTCCTAGTTCGTATGCTGCAAGAACGGTCACATGACACTTCTCTTACTCACGTTCGCCTTTACTTGTTGTTTTCATAAGCTGAAATCTACGCTAAGCAAGTTGTTTTCAACATTCCTCGGGTCTTTTCAGTCTTCCTTAGTTCTGACGAGCAGTCTTAGGGTTGACCTCCTCATCCAACCCATTTGTGTATCTAATCAGAGACTGTCTTCCAAGTAACTTGCCTTTTTTTACTAGTGTATGTGGGAAGTAAATCCGCAGTAGTTTCATTCTGTTATGCTTGTGTTACTTCCTGTAACGCAGTTAGGGGGCGAAGGAAAAGTTGCAAGAAGTCACTTCTCTGACAGACTTGAGGTTCATTTCAAGCGTTATATGAAAAGTTAAAATGGTTTTCAAGGGCGAGAAGCACGTGTAACAATACCGCAATTGCTTCTCCGTTTCTTGTCGCTGTAGGTTATTACAGCCGCTGCCCGTCTAGCGATGAAATGGTTGCGCAAAAACATCACAGATGCCCTCTGCCCTTTCTCTGCCAGGTTATGACAGCAAGTGATGTCAGTACGGCATCCTCCTTCAGCTGAAAGCTTGAGTACTAACTAGCCTGTTTATAGTGTGAATAACGCGCGGCATTCATTGCCGAATTCGTATCAACAAAGTAACATAATATTTCCAGATTTTCTCAAAATTCAATATATTTAACGTAGTTTCCTGCGATATTGTGACTGCCCGGTCACAAGCCGAGGTGAATAATGATGTATTATTCTTATTTCACCTGTGAACTGATTGATGAATGGTTTTTTATGTTATTTGTATCCTTCCGCCTCTTCTGCACCACTTAATGTTGTTCCAAGTTATGGGTGCGAAGATAATGTCTCATTTATCTCTTTTACTGGTAGCTATCACGAGTAAATGTCGCCTTGTTTGTCATACTATTGTTAATCTATTGACGGTTTTGCTCAAGTTAACTATTCTGCGCATTATCGACGCAATGAAATTGTCTTTCATAGCTGGCAAAAGTTCTTCAACTTACGACGTTATAACATACCCTTTGTTCCTATGGCTTTATGCTCTTTTATTAATAAGTATTATTCAGGGACAAATATTTCCTTTTAACAAAATGTGCTAATTAAAAGAAAGGCATGTACTTTACCCACGCACTACTGTCTGGAGTGCCACATGCTCCATTCACATTAGTGTCTAAGTGTTATCCGTTGCACTTCCTTGTAAAACATACGAGTGTTACAGACATAGCGGATAGGAATCCGATTATAGCTAAATTCCGTTAGGAATCATAAACATGGAAGATTAATGAGAACTGGAACCCTTGGCTTTTATAAAGCGATAATTCGTGTAACTTTCGTGGTTAAGTAGTTAACTTTCAAGTTAACTGTGGGAAACTTATGTCTTTGTGACAAGTCTGAGATCTTCTTTTATAGTATTACCTGTATATTATATTTGATCATTTACATTATTAGTGCCACTTCTGAATATTGATTTAAAGATAAACTATGTGAAATATTTTCTGTAACTTGATTTCATTTCTTCCCGAATGGTTTGTCCTGCGACAAAATTTATGCCAGGTGTGACAAACATTTTTAAATTTAGCCAAATGTAGCAAAAACAAGAGCAATGTGAGTCATGGGTTCGTATTTTCATTTCCTTGGAAACTGTTAATTTGTATTGAAGAAAATTTCTCTTGCACTTATTCATCGTATGTATGTCACCAGCCTCATTTGTTAAATCGAATCTTCTGCCCGAAGATTATTTTTATGGGGCCGAATTAGTAAGATGTTACTTAAATCAAATGGCGAAACATCTTATTAATCATGTGGTGAAGACCAAGGAAGCTACTTGCTGCAGGACACAATACAGCAGCGCTTCATTTTTTTAGTTTTTTATGTGTGTTAAACGGGCTACGAATATGATTACGTGTTTGTGCCAATCTGTTCGCTTACCCCACAAAACTGCTAGTATGTCTCAGATATGGTTATTACATAATAATGGAAAAGATGGCATAGGCGTCCCAGTACAAACGTTATTCTGTGTCAGCTCTTGGATCAATGATAGTAAATTAATTCCGCAGCGAGGCAAAATTTTACCTTCTGTACACTGTTGGTGGGCATTATTGTTTAATGTGTAGGTGGGTATATTGTACTCCGGTGTGCATGCATATTCAACATTAATCAGATTTGCTTTGCTTATTCAAAAAGCCAAAGCAATTCTCAGCTTAAAATAACGCGCTTGAACCTAATACATGTGATCAAGGAAGAGATGTTCGGTTCAGACGGAGTTCAGAGAGATACGGAGAAACCAAAATGAAATTAGAAGCTTCCAGTAAAAATGGAGAATAATTGTTCTTCTTTCATTATTGTTTTGATAAACGAGACAGATGGATTGAGATAACAGCAACATCAGGCATCTCAGAAATGCAACTGAGTGCTCAGAAAGCATGCGCTAGAACTGTAACCTTCAGTGTTTTCGTTAACAGCCTACTCAGAAATGAGTTTTTGTTTATTCACTATTAGCAGCAGTCCGTATACATCTTTTTTATCTACTTATCACTCCATTACTAAAACTAGATTGTCTGAAAAATTTCACCTCTAGATTTAGGGGAGCAAAAAAAAAAAAAAAAATTAAAAAAATCAGGATATCGTTGTTTCAAAGGTAAGTAAGTACTACAAGCCTTATAAATTACCAAGCCACAGGAGAAAAGCGCAGGTGGTTCCTGTATGTAAGAAGGGTAAAAGAAAGTGCCGCCAAAATTACAAAGCGTTTTCATATCATCGATTTGCAGCAGAGTTCTTTAGCATATTCTCGAGTATAATAAAATACCTAGAGAAAGAAAAGCTTCTGCGCACACATCAACACGGGTTTAAAACGTATCGCTTCTGATTTTCCCACATGATATCTTGCCACCTGTGGATGTAGCGCAACAGGCAAGTTCCATATTCCTAGATTTGCCGAAGGCGTATGACACGGTACCCCATTTCAGGCCATTAGTGAAGGTACAAGCATACGGAATAGGTTTCCAGATAGGTGAGTGGCTCGAAGACATCTTAGGTACTAGAACTCAGTTGGTCCTGAGTGTTCATCAGAGACAATTGTATCGTAGCAGTGCCTCAGGAAAGAGTTATAAGATCGCTTGCATTCTCTGAATACATAAATGTTTTTTCGGATAGGGTGAGCAGCAATCTCTGTCCGTTTTGCGATAATGCTGTGGTGTACAGGGAGATCTTGTCGTTGAGTGACTGTAGGAGGATACGAAACGACAGAGAGAAAGTTCTAGTTTACGTCTGAATGTGAAGTATTCTGTAAATATAGAGAAGTGCACGGTAAATTAGATGAGTAGATAATGATCCCATATTGTGCGAAAACAGCTTTACTATTGTGCTGTTCTATACAACCAGGTCTGTTAAATATGTAGGCGTAACGTTGCAAACCGATGTGAAATGGAGCGAGCACGTAAATACGGTAGCAAGGAAGGCGAATGATCAACTTTGGTCAGTTGGGAGAGTTTTAAGAAACTGTGGTTCATCTTTGGAGGAGTCCTGGTATACTGCATAACACTAGTGCGACGCAGTCTTGAGTTCTGCTCGATTGTTTGGGATCCCCTCCAGCTTGTATTAAAGGAAGATATCGATGCAGTGCTGAGGCGGGCTGCTAGATTCGTTAACCAGCTTGTTAACCATACTGTATAGCATTAGTGCGACGCATTCTTGTATTCTGCACCAAACACTTGGTGTAAACATAGGCAAGCTGAATTTTCTGGCAACCGGCATGAATTCACGCATAAATATTCTCTTCCTTTGGCAGTAATAGAGGCAATCAAACCTATTTACAGAGATTTGGCAAATCCTGAACTACTAAAGAAGTCTTTACATGGGAAGACACAAAATGTGAATGAGTCCTTCAATAATGTCGTGTGGTGCCATGTGCCTAAAAATGTGTTTGTTGGCCTTATGACTCTAAAGTTAGCAGCGCCTGATGCTGTAATAACTTTTATGTTGGGAACTATGAAAGACTAAACGTTCTGGAGAAGTTAGGAGTAAGATTTGGACAGAACACAGCTAAAGGGCTGCGGTAACTGGATGAGATTCGTGTACGTGAAGCAGAGTTAGCTGCTCAGCTAATGATAAAAGAACCAAGAAAGAAAAGGAGGAGCCAAGCACTGGGCTGTTGTGATACTCAAGAAGACACGGACAATGGGCCAGGGCAATTCTAGTGCATAAAAGACGCAGAAATTTAAGTCTGTATAAGAATTTGTAAATAAAATAGTTTTCAACCTCAATATCTCCGAACTACATTTTTTTGCAATAAATGACACGTTTTCAAAAAAAGTTCTGATGGTAGAGACATGAAATTTTCACAGCATGCCAAGTGTAAGATTCAACACATATGGAACTAGAATAATTAAAATAGCCTCAGTTGTTTTGTTTTTATGTTCATTTATTAGTATGCCAAGTGTGAGATTTAACACTTTTTTTTTATTGTCATCAGTCTACTTAGTGATTCGATGCGGCCCGCCACGAATTCCTTTCCTGTGCTAACCTCTTCATCTCAGAGTAGCACTTGCAACCTACGTCCTCAATTATTTGCTTGACGTATTCCAATCTCTGTCTTTCTCTACAGTTTTTGCCCTCTACAGCTCCCTCTAGTACCATGGAAGTCATTCCCTCATGTCTTAGCAGATGTCCTATCTTCCTGTCCCTGCTCCTTATCAGTGTTTTCCACATATTCCTTTCCTCTCCGATTCTGCGTAGAACCTCCTCATTCCTTACCTTAATAGTCCACCTAATTTTCAACATTCGTCTATAGCACCACATCTCAAATGCTTCATTCTCTTCTGTTCCGGTTTTCCCACAGTCCATGTTTCACTACCATACAATGCTGTACTCCAGACGTACATCCTCAGAAATTTCTTCTTCAAATTAAGGCCGGTATTTGATATTAGTAGACTTCTCTTGGCCAGAAATGCCTTTTTTGCCATAATGAGTCTACTTTTGATGTCCTCCTTGCTCCGTCCTTGGTTATTTTACTGCCTAGGTAGCAGAATTCCTTAACTTCATTGACTTCGTGACCATCAATCCTGATGTTAAATTTTCTCGCTGTTATCATTTCTACTACCTTCGTCTTTCTCCGATTTACTCTCAAACCATACTGTGTACTCATTAGACTGTTCATTCCGTTCAGCAGATCATTTAATTCTTCTTCACTGTCACTCAGGATAGCAATGTCATCAGCGAAACGTATCATTGATATCCTTTCACCTTGTATTTCAATTCCACTCCTGAACCTTTCTTTTATTTCCATCATTGCTTCCTCGATGTACAGATTGAAGAGTAGGGGCGAAAGGCTACAGCCTTGTCTTACACCCTTCTTAATACGAGCACTTCGTTCTTGATCGTCAACTCTTATTATTCCCTCTTGGTTGTTGTACATAGTGTATATGACTCTCTCTCCCTATAGCTTACCCCTACTTTTTTCAGAATCTCGAACAGCTTGCACAATTTTATATTGTCGAACGCTTTTTCCAGGTCGGCAAATCCTATGAAAGTGTCTTGATTTTTCTTTAGCCTTGCAACCATTATTAGCCGTAACGTCAGAATTGCCTCTCTCGTCCCTTTACTTTTCCTAAAGCAAAACTGATCGTCACCTAGCGCATTCTCAATTTTCTTATCCATTCTTCTGTATATTATTCTTGTAAGCAGCTTCGATGCATGAGCTGTTAAGCTGATTGTGCGATAATTCTCGCACTTGTCAGCTCTTCAACACATTTGGAACTAGAATGATCAAAATAGCCTCAGTTGTTTTGTTTTTATGTTCATTTATTAAAAAAAATCTGTCAAAAAATTGAGTGTTTAAAAAAAAAGGTAATATGCCTCACAATACAACTTTAGTAACAATTCTAAGTCAGTGTATCAGAAAGGCGCAACGAATAATTATAGAAAATTGTAAGTTGGTGTTTTAAAAAGTTACCAAGATAATGGGTCACAAAGTTAACAGTGGCGGCATAGGACATAGAATGTCCCCTTATTCTGAGGCGGGTTGCTAGATTTGTTACCGGAAAGTTCGACCAAAGCGTGAGTATTAAAGAGTTGCTTTATGAATGCAAATGGGAGAATACCTAGAGGAAAGGCAACGTTCTTTTCGCGGAAGACTGTTAAGAAAATTTAGAGAAGCGGTGAGAGAAGTGAAGGCTCTTATGCAGATACCTAGACAACCGTTTTTATCTGCGCTCTGTTTGCTAGTGCAACTGGGATGGAAATGACTTGTAATGGTACAAGATTCCCTCTGTCACAGACTATACGATGACTTGCAGGTTATATATGTACACGTAGATGTAATTATTTAACATGTCACAACGCTACTTACGTTCAGTGAGATATTACACCTCTCACTAGGAGATACTAATTTGTGGAGGAAGCGCCATTTAGGCGAGAAATATTCTATATCAGTCATTTATATTCAATGACGAACACTTCACATATACTTATGTTTCCTTCCTTTTATTTAAGGAAAATTGGTATGTCGTTACAGCTTCTCTCAGCAACCGGATCCAACAACAAGACGATAGCATTGTGTATACATTGAAAGCATGTATTGACTAGCAACTTAGTTGAAGGTTTTAGTAGGGCAAAACGATAACTTCTGAGTGCTTGAAATCAGTGTAGGTGATTCACTGTAGCTTTCAAGATGCCCTGCAACTCCACCGCATTGACACATTGTTCGTTTAACTAAGGAAATAGCGGTGACAGATGTACTATTCATTAAGCGCAATAAGTTCCCCAACCTAGGTATCGTTTTTGAATATCTGTCCATTGCTGACATTATTTGCTCAAAGACATCTTTTCGGACAGTTCAGCAGTAAACACTGGTTTTCCAGAGACCACCTTTATGTTGTGCCAGCTACAGCAGTTATCAAGGGGATCGGTATGGGCAGAACTGCTGCACTTCGATAACACCACCAGGAAGTTTCATTATTTGTGCTCGAATTTATTTTTTGTCCTCATTTGTTTTCTATTGGTGCTGAAAGTTCCCAAAAGAGGCAGAATCCTCCACACCGTCGCATTTCCCTCATCGGTCTCATGCGGGTAAATGCAAGACGCCACAAGCATGGGACGTGCTTTTCAGACTGCCGGAGGGATTCAACGGTTTTTTCTTCGTTGGCGCCCATGCTGCTCGGGCGGGCGAGTTTTCTTCCGCATCTTCGGTAGCCGACGGCCCGCAGATTGGCCTGTCTGTCATAGGGAGCGGTGCGCTCCATCACCTTTCGATCCTCACCACTCTGTGCGAGGAGCCTGCCTAGTTCATCAGCAGCAGCGAGCAACGCAACTTCTTTTGGAACGAAACTATGATTAAAGTATTGCTCATTATTTACTATTTACGCAAGACACGCCGTAAGATGCTTTTATTGCTAGGGAAATTATTCGTTTCATGGTTCTGTACTTAGCTTTCCTCTAGCAACTTAGATAAAATTTGTTCTACAAAGCTTTTATACATCACAGATTGTCACGCCGTTAGGGATTTAATTACGAAATAAATTTGTGTGATTGTTTTTAGTACGGATATACTGAAATTAATGTTAGATTATTTTCCAAATTTCCGAATATTTTGTATGTGGAAAAGGCGAGTACCTAGTGGAAAAAAATCCCTGTTTAATTTTTTATGTTAAAATTCGTAACGTTTTATGCTGCAGTCATCCACCTGCGCCAGATACAACTATAGCATTTGTTCATTGTGAAAAATCCACTTTTACTGCTAAAAAAACTCTGGCACTTTTCTTGATGTATAATGAACGAAAATTTTACCCCACGTTACCTAATGGCCAATCCAGTTACAGCATGTATATCCTTTATTCAGCAAAGGCGAGAAACAACAATAATAGAAATGACAGCGTGGTAGGTAGAGAGCTACACATCTCGAAATGTCCCTAAAAGCCTTGAAATCCTTACACTTACTTTTGACTATAGTACGTTTTAACTGGATATGTTGCTAATGATATAAATCAATTCTAGACGACAAACAGTGTGAAAGTTACCTTTAGCATCTCTTGACAGAAAATTTTCAATCGCGTTTACTGGCGACTACGGCACACACACACCTCAATACAATGTAGGTAGAGAAAGAAGGACTAATTGATCGCTTAGCGGTTGAAGTATATTGAAGTTTTTGGTGTGTGGGTTACGGCGCGAATAAGATGATTTGAAACGTGTTATGAAATTCCCTTTATTCTAAATTTCTCTCATATCCTGAGGTCTTGGAGACCCTATAGTAGAGCATATTTTAGCGCCCATTCGAATATTACATGGTCACAGATAAATTTACGGTGTAGTTACACACATACACGTACAAACACACACACACACACACGGAACGAGAGAGGGAGGTGGGGGGGCGAATATAGTTATTTATTGGTGGATGTTCTGATCTAAAAAAGAATTCGACTGTGGATAGTGTGGAAAGTGTTTGAAATCCTCCGCAAGTAATAATACATGACTAATACATAAAACTCTCAACAACTACGAGAATGACATGTGTGGAAAACGAGAGAGAAATGTTTGGATTAATAACAGCGAATGTCAGGGATGAATAGTTTCGCCTTTACTTTTCAAACTGCATAGCGAAGAATTAACGACAGAATTAGACCAAATCTTTAAATATCAGTTTAAAATTTAGCATATAATTGTTTCATTCGTAAAAGGAAATGAAAATGGCTCTGGAGACTTGGACTGAGAGCAAACTAATACGAACAAAAGTATTGCGGAGTAACGGAAATAAAAGTAGCAACAAACTTAACATCAAAATAGGGTACCAAGTTGCAGACGAAATTGAAATATTTTGATAGTCTGGAAGATACATAATGCACGACCGCTGTAAACTGAATGTTATGGTTACATGACAAGCAGTCGGCTGTATTTTTGCGTCATCAGTCTTCTGACTGACTTGATGGTGCCCGCCACGACTTCCTCTCCTCTGCATTAATGTTTCAACTTAGAGCACAGCTTGCAACTAATTACTTCAGTTATATTTTGGTTGAATTCCAACCTCTTTCTTCCCGTACAGTTTTTCCCTCTAAAACTCCTTCTAGTATCAGGGAGATTATTCCTTAACAGCTTAACACATGTCACATCACTCTGTCACGTGTTGTCGTCAGTGTTTCCGTTGTGTTCCTTTCTCCCCCGATTCTGCGGAGAATCTCCTCATTGCTTATCTTCTCGATCCAATTAATTTTTAACGTTATTCTCTAATAGTACATATCAAACACGAATTCTCTTCTGTTCCGGTTTCCCCTCGACCATTATTCACAGCCGTACAATGCTCTACCCCAAATGCATATGCCCAGGAATTACTTCCTCGAGCTACGGCCGGTGTTTAATAGCTGCAGACTTTACTTGGCCAGGGTAGCCATCTTTCCCTGTGATAGTCTGCTTTTTATGTCCTCATTTCTTTGCCCGTGATTAGCTATTTTGCTCCTAACATGGCTTCCTTAACTTCATCTGCTTCATGTTCACCAATTTTGATGATACGTTTCTCGCTATTCTCATTTCTGCTTTTTCTCGTTACTTCGTCTTTTTCTGGGTTACTCTAAACCCATACACTGTACTCACTAGACTGTTCATTCCAATTAACAGCTCTTGTAATTGTTCTTCACTTTCCCTGAGGATAGCAAGTCATCAGCGAATCATATTTTTCATATCCATTCGCCTTTAATTTTAATTCAACACTTAGACCTTTTTTTCCGCAAGTCGACTGCATAGTGAAAATGAAATACCTAATTGCCAAATTCTAGGTTGGCTGTCGTCAGACCCTGTGTCGGTGAGACGAACACTGAAGCAATAGAAATTCAAAACTGAGCTTCCAACCGGGGGTACAGATATTACACGATGTCGCCCATTTCCTACCAAGGCCTTTTGTACAAATCAGATGTCATTTAAGAATTGGCAGACGTTATGTTTAGCTTTAAAATGTCAGCAGTACGCGCTCGAGCAGTTTATCACCTAGTTTTTGCAGCAGTCTTAAATTGTTTGATGATAACGCTGTTATCTGCACTACAAGATTTCCCGAAGATGATTGCCAGAAACCTGTGAAGGATTCTAAAGTAATTCCACTTGTTGCACGGAATATCAGTCGCGCTTCAATGAAGTTAATCACGAGATTATTAGCATTAATAAAATAATAGTTCCAGACTGCAGGACTAGTGGAAAGCTTCTGGTGCTTTCATCAGCAGTTATTTGTTTCTTTGAAATTATTCTGTGCAGTGAGTCGATAGAAGATGACCATTGCGATAATTTTTAGGAGAAAAGATATGTCTACGTTACATATTTCAAAGTTGATCAGTTTCCATCTATTTTGCTCTTGAGATGAATTGTGCACACATTGAGAGCTGATCTGGTTACCAAACCTTTGTACATCTTGTGGTTAACCCTGTTTCAGCTAATCTCAGATTCTCTGAAAAACATCTCAAATTCGTTTGTTCTGTTTTGGTATACTTCAGATGCTATCTGCCGGTACAGGTTTTGACTCTCGACTAGTTTGGGTACTTGCAGCGCTTTGCCAAAATAATTCTTTCAGGCACAGTGAGTATCTGAATCAGTCAAAATCACATACCTTCTATGTAGCTTTTATCCCATACACTTGAACCAATACCTCAATCGTTTTCGTCGCGTTATTTCGCAAAATGTAACAAAAATTTGATGTTACTGAACCACGACAAGGGTCTTGGGCTTGTTACATTGCACTGGCCGTTGCTTATGTATCTTTTGCAGTTCAGTTAGATTGACGTTGCTTTGGGCCTGACGTGTTTCTTCATGAAAAAGCGCATACGCACACTGAAACAGACTTCACTGCTTAGAGATCATTCTGTTTAAGGAAATGGAACACATATTTTCATTTATAACTTGCGTTAGCGACGCTATTTTATTGTTGTTCCTTATTTCCCTGTTTGTGTTCCATTCTCTATCGTTACAGGATCACTGTGTATTCCGAGGTATGTATCTAGAACAATCAACTTACACTAATCTAAAAAGATATTTCTAGGTCATAGTTTCTCAAATGGCCTGGTGGCTTCCTACCCCTTATCGTGTCTAGGGATCATGAGTACGTAACTACACCATCACATGCACTGTATAAAGTGTTTTGAAATTTCCATTTTTCGAGTACCTCCTCTGCTTTCCCCTCTATTGCTCCACCAAGGCTCGAATTAAGCATTCCTTAATGGTGCAGCAAATATCCCTCTGACTTGTACTATTGTGTCGTACACAACGTTAAGAAGAGGTGGGCTACAGTCGACCCCAAATGGCCTTAATGACTTTATCTTGGACTTCATATTCTGCAACACTTTTGTACAACGATGGAAAGTCGGTAGAAATTAAATTACCTTGTTCAGAATGAGACGGTTTGTTTGGTAACATTTGGCTTTCGTCAATATGTTGCACGTTAACCAATCTATTAAGATTATCACCAAACAAATCTTTTGTGCCCTTAACGTGCACAACCTTAACCCTAAATGCCTGTATTCGGATAATCAATGTTGCTATTTGCCTCGTCTTATAAGGCCTCCTCGGGATCTCGATCAACGCCTGGTTATCAGTCTCGAGCTGAAAGGTGGTATGTTCAGTATAATAACGAATCATTTCTATGGCGCAAAGAACAGCCAGAGATTCCTGCTCGAAACCGGAATATTTCCTCTCCACATTATATAATCCTCTGCATGAATATGCAACTGGTCACATAACTTGATCTCCTTCGTACAATAAGGTAGATCCTACGCCAGACATTCATGTGCACATCTGTACAATGAATACTTTTATTAAAATTCTACAACGCTAAAACTAGAGCAGAAATCAATGCTTCTTGCATTGCCTGGAAGGAAGCTTATTGAGATGAACGTCATTCAAACTTCTGTCCTATTCCCCTAAGGTGATTTCGCGGTGCAGTGTTTTGGGCAAATTTGGAAACAAATTTCTCAAAAAATTGCCATTCCGATAAAACTGGCAATGGCTTCGGCATCCTTAAGCCTAGAACAGTTGAAAATCGCTTGCACTCCCCGTAGGTCAATAAATACTCCCTCTGCAGAAATTATTTGAGTAAAAATTTAATCGGTATCTGTGCAAACTTGATTTTATCTGGTTTAACAGTCAAACCAGCACGATGTAATCCATCAAAGATGTGATTCAAACGATCCCACTGTTCTTCCACCGTTCCACTTCCCACTACACACAACATCATCAAGGTAGCAGAAAACGAAATCAAACATAAAATCTGAAACATTTAATCAATGACTTGTCAAAATACTGCCTTTCCAGTGGCTAAACGAAAGAGCACCCGTAAAAATTCCAATAAATTTTAGTGTGTAATGAATACAGTGACTTCCATAGACACCTTGTGTAAGGAGATCTGACTATATGCTACTTAGCAATTACTGTCAACATCACTGTACCCTTGAGCCAGGCGAAAGTCGAATGGAGAACAGGAGGCGAATAGATATATAAGTTACCTTTTTATTAAGTTTCCTAGGATCTAAAACAGGTCTTGAGCCCTCGGCCCCACGGCTTAGGGACAAAAATATATAAGGTGATTTTGATTGTGTAATGATCCCTGCTTGAACATTCCCTCAATGTGCCTTTCACTCCTTTAGTCTAGGTGGTGATAATCGATACGTGGCTTCCTGACTGTAATTTGATCTGTGAGCTCTATTTTACAGTAAAAAACTGAAGTGATTCCCAGCTTACGATCAAGATATCACTAAAGCGTTTACACAGGTTTCAACCTTGAGTCCTCTCCTTGTTACTCAAATCATTCAGCTCTTTCAGTGACACTGTGACACTGCCCCATCCACCTCTGGAATATTTCCCTGTATCAGCTTACTTTTAGAACCATCATGGGCAGTGAACGTAAATCTGCGTTTCTGGGCAAACCTGAAATAACAAGTACTATCTGCCCGGTCAGTAACTACCCCGAACTTCCTTATAACATCCGAGCCAGTAATAAAAGAAGTTGACAAATTAGTTATTAGCCTAGCTTTAACCTTCCACGTAAAGTGTTGTCTTCTCAAACAGACATGGAACACCCCTCTGTTCTCCACATGAGTGTCGTTAACTATTACTGTTTACATAGAGTCATGTTTAATTTTTTTTCCATTTGCGACAAATACTATTTCTTCTAACCCAATCCAGATCCAACGTCATTAGGACTTTGTCAGAATTCACCAATCCACGAACCAGCTCCTTATCAACGTACCATTGTATGTATGGAAGCTGTCTACACTGTCTCCATTTCATGGTTGTAACTGACCCAACCCGCAATTCCCGCATGGTCGCCACACGGGATGAGTCAACTACCGTTGTTCTGCTACCCGTCTCGACGTATAGGACATCGCCGGGCCAGTTGGCCAAGGACACCTCAAGATAAAACACCTTAAGTTACCTTGGCCTGCATATGCGGTATTATTAAATGGTTTGGCTTCCGTTATTTTTTCCTCTTTCATTTACTCATTAACGTAGAAACATCCTGCATGTGACAAACCATAGCACCGAAGGGAAGAAAATCGTAGAAATTTTCACAAAACACCGCTCTTTGTCGGTCCTCAGACCGCATAACTTCTGGAACATGTCGTACATTTAACGACTGATGAATCCTGACCCAGGACTCTTGTACTCAGATTAACTCTCGTTTAAAAGGCAGGTAAATTTTTCTTGAATAGTTTGGTCGCGCCCATAACGCAAATGAATGAAATCGTGCACTACGTTTTCCTTACATTTCCTCTTATGAAATTCGTGCAAGATTTCACGCTGCATTATAACATCTTGCATATTTCCCAATAAGCACCCATTAAGATTCGTGACTACTAATCGTAAAAAATGAAGTGGTCGTACGGGAAAACGCTTACGTTATCACTACCTCGGAGATTTTGTGTCCCATCTCTCGTGTGCCAAGTATAATACCATGGTCCGACTCTCCTAAACCTTTATAACCTGCCATTGTAGTAAGAGTAGACGATCTAACAACTGTGCCAGACACTTGTTGTCTTATGTAGGCATTGCCAACCGCAGCGCCGTATCCTGCCTGTTTACATATCTCAATATTTGAATGCACATGCCTATACCAGTTTCTATGGCGCTTCAGTGTATATAAGCTGGCAGCCCTGGGAGACTGATGTGGTGTGTGTCCTAGCAGCAAATGTGCAATGAGTCCCACACAAGCTTTCCCCCCTGCGCCCTCCGCAGAAGACCCACTTTAAAATGTGCGTTTCGTGCTAAATATCGCACGAGATACAAACAAAAATCACAATACCTTAAAATATTTGCCATGTTCTCTTTTCGTTTGTATTCTTAATTTTTTCTTTGAAAGACTATATTTCAGTTACCGATGTTTCATAATTTTCTGTAATCATTAAAGCGAGGAAGTAAGACATATATTGATCAGGTCATGTGACTTAATGAACAAGTAGCCATCTTTCGTGAATTTCCAGACCTTCACAAGAACGAGTGAAATCTAATCAGTGATCACAATTCCTAGATAATAGACGCTGCATTAGGCAGAGAGAACGAAGAGAAGTACTCGTATATTAAGACAATAACATATGCATCTTTCTTATTCATTTAAATTAATGAAATGTTAAAATGTTTATTGACTGCTACTTGATGGTAAAGTTTTGCTGAAGAAGCTAAAGTTTTAACGTATTAGCGATGAGTAGCTATTTATCTATTCACCAAAGTACTATAAGTTCCTGATTACTAGTAAATGAACGTCCCTTCTTTACTTCTAGCTCGAATCTTCGTTTACCTGTTAAAAGCAGTGAGACAAAATGTAGTAAGTGGAAGAAACATATTAATAAATTCCTGGGATTCATTTATTTATAGCTCCAATACAGGAAAAATAGGTAGTTGGTCTCATGACTCGACTAAAATGAATATAAATGAATTTGAGGGAGAAAAGATCATAATCATTGTTTCGTGCTACTGCTACATCTTACAGCGTATCAGGTCTTCAGGAAGTAAAACCTGACTGAGGTAACTGATTCATAATCAATAGATACTACTAGATCAATAACATACGTTTACGAACGATGTTTTGTAAGTTGCATTTATCGATTTGACAGTTTTTACAGCTACGTTGCAATGAATATTATATCTCTCCCGCTGTTATGGAGGCAAGATGGAAGGAGATTTTTACCTGAAATGAAGTTAATGTTGAATACTCAAACAATGTTTTGTGAACATAACAAGTGGTTAGCGTATTTCGTAAAATGGTAACAACTAGATCCACAAAATGTTACCAGCTAACAAGGTATTCAGAAATGCGGACTGGAGAACAATGAAATTTATTGGAACATCAAAAATGCTGCCATCGTTTATAAAAGAACGTTGAAGTTATCATCTCAAACGAGACGTCAGTCTCAAGGCTACGTGGAAAGTGTCGAATAAGATGAGAGCAGGTTCTGAGCAAAAGGGCGAGAAAAGCTTTATAGTTTGTCCGTTCTACTGCTAGGACTACAGTAGTGATGAATCAGGGAGAATATATATGGTAGACATACAACGCCGGTCAGTGAGGTGCCTAATCAGATGGTACTGGTCACTGGTGGTAGCTGGTACGTCATTTAGAATGGAACTTCGTAACGACGTCATTTACTAAAAACTGTACAGCACAATACTCTGCCTGTGCTACAAGATTAATTTGGTATGTTAACCGGTATTCTGCTCTAAAGGTTCTCATCAGACTTTAACTATCGTCGTCTATGGTGTTTCTTGCAAACAACATTGGAAAAGATATTACTCATCCAGACTGCGGCAAAACAGAGTGTTAGTTACCTTTCATAGCACGATGATTAAGCAACTAAAAGAGTAAAAAGTTGAAAAAATGTAAAAGGAACAAACCAGGAAACCAACATTAACACTAAACCCCAAAAACAACGCCTATCTAACAATTCAAATTACTTTATCAATCCTAATAAAATAAAATTAAAGCTCATGGCTCGTTACTACGTATCCTGTTAGAATACAGACTGTACAACCAGCTTTATGACTCGACGTTGGCTACGAAATGGTTATGGTTGTAGCAGTGCGTGAACAGAATCAGTATTAATCATATATTTTGGCGATGGAGCAAAATGCTGCAACCCTCCAATCGGGCCATTAACTGTCTCTACTTTGTTTCAGGTTCCTTAATCTCTTTCATACAGCCGTCGTCCTTCTGGGAGACGAATTACCCTTTGCGTTTCTAGGTGTGGCTTCGGCCAGTGGGATTCCTGACAAGGATCCTCAGTTTTTAACTAATGCTCTCTCAGGTGGCGTTTAGATTCGGACTGGAGAGCACCTTGCTGTTTAGAGTCGTTCGAGCCTGTCGTAATTGGGCTCTAAACTTACAAGTGTTCTTGATTTACATTACCTGATACGATTATCAATATCAAGTATGTTTCAAGTTATTTGAATCCGCCCCTGAATTTTTAAGTTCAGTAACAGTAATCAATGGCCGGCCTACGTGGCCGAGTGGTTCTAGGCGCTACAGTCTGGAACCGTGCGACCGCTACGGTCGCAGGTTCGAATCCTGCCTCAGGTATGGATCTGTGTGATGTCCTTAGGTTTGCTAGGCTTAAGTAGTTCTAAATTCTAGGGGACTGATGACCTCAGAAGTTAAATCCCATACTGCTCAGAGCCATTTGAACGATTTGAAATTTGAACAGTAATGAATATCACCAGAAAGTGATTACAGTCACAGTAATTTATGAATAAGCAGCTCAATAAAAACGTATTATTATTGGATATGTACCAGTTATATTATCAGTTCCAGACTTCCATACATTAAAGTCAATGGATCCAATGAGATTTCTGGAGAAACATTTGTTTTATAACACGGTGAAAAAGTTTGATTAACAGCCTAATTATGCTTCTTCTGATGTTTGTTAATTTGAACGCTGCAATAATTGGATGACTAATGAAATTATGTTACATCAGGTGGCAGTGTGAAAATGCTGCAATAATCATTTACAATTTATAGAGGCCTGGAACAAAACAGAATACGAAACAGTCTACAGACCTGACGGACTCCTCAGACTAAATTACATTCATGTGGTTTTATTTCACATTGCTGATTTCAGAAGATGAAATAAGACAATAAATGCAATATGGTCAATTCTGAGGACTGAAAATCACGACTGTGTATCCCTCAAAATCACTGGAAGCAATGGAAAGGCTTAAAATAAATAGATTGACAGTACAGCTAATAAGTGCAGTCGCAAAGTGTTTAACTTTATGAAATATCAACCACTTTACGAGCATTTCCCAGAAAAAGTGAGAGATGATACGGCCTGGGCAGAATAACACATACCCAACTTTGAAAATGGTAATCCATCAAAGTTCTATAGCAATATTAGGTGCGCAGTTATAGAAAAATAAGGTCACGACAAGGAAAATGACAGAGAGAAACATAATAAAGAAGAAACTGTAATTAAACTAGAGCTCAACAGGGGAGAAGCTTAACTGTTACATCAAGTGCCTGTGGAAAGTGCGCAACACTGCCTGCTAAGCCTTCTCGTGACTCCCTCGGACTTAGTAGTGAGGACAGCTTCGTACAACGAGCAGCCACAGTGTTTTAATCGTCACCCATAACAGACAAAGTAACATAATTAAACTAATTTGTGGTTAATTTACTGGTCAATGTTAGCAGTCATGAACATCGAAATCGCTGTGTCACAGTATCGTAGCAGACCGCTAGAGGATTGTAAAGTGTTGATCGCTGTTCACATCATGTATGTTTGGATTGACTGAATGCAATGGCAGAGCTGCGCCACAACACTATAATGAGCTGCTTCTGCAGAGCATGGGAGTGTTTTCAACTACTCTGGATTTTCTATCGTGCCATGTGTTCTAGTGTTATGAATGTGATTTTAATACAAACAAAGTTAGCTGGTGCAACAAACATAATTAATCATAAGCGCATTAGTGCCACAGAACTAGCCAAAAGAGACCATGAGTCCTTACACCAGAATATTTCCTTTAATAACCTCAGAAACCGGAGTTTGGGTTCACCTAATACCTTCCAGAGCAACACTCTGCACTACTAAAACTCCTGTACAAATTAAAAGATATGGATCAGAAGAAGACTTTTCAATCCATCTAGTTCTTGTTCTTGTTCTTCTTCTTGTCGCAGAGATCCTACAGCTGTCACTATATCCCACATTTCCCTCGCCAAAAGCCTAAATCTCGCCATCCTCTCTCATTATATTCCTCTTCACTTCATCACTTTTTAAATACCTCGTAGCCACCTTTGCGTGGCCTTCCTTTCCTTTCTCTTCCAGGAGGCTGCCATGAAAGTGCTCTGTTTCCCAGTTGTCTTCTTCCATTATTTTGACATGTCCTAACCATCCCAGCTGCCTTTCCTCTATTGTGACCATAATACTGTAATAGGTCTACGTCCTTTCTTTTATCTCCTCATTTCTTACTCGGTCAAGACGTGAAATTCTACTTTCTTTTCTCAGGTGATAAATTTATAAAGCTCTAATTCGCTTTATATTTCTTCCTCTGCATTCCTAACACTCCCTTCCACAATTGGTTATTTGTTCTACCGTGGATTTGTACAATAGTGTTTTAACCTTTGAACTCATTGTCGAGGACTGAAATACAGGATTTAATTTTCACATTTATGCCCTTCCCTGTCTGATGTCTTTTCGGATATCAATTCCATATCTTCCATCGCGTGATAGGAGACTACTAGAATACTTAAACTCTTTAAATACGTTGGTCTATTGTTCACCACTGTTCAAGTCCTCTGAAAAAATTTGATTTTTGGTCATATCGCAATTTATTTTCAGACACAATTTCTTACATTCCTAGCCGGCCGTTGTGGTCGAGCGGTTCTAGGCGCTTCAGTCCGGAACCGCGCTGCTGCCACGGTCGCAGGTTCGAATCCTGCCTCGGGTATGGATGTGTGTGATGTCCTTAGTTTAGTTAGGTTTAGGTAGCTCTAAGTCTAAGGGACTGATGACCTCAGATGTTAAGTCCCATAGTGCTCAGAGCCATTTGAACCAATTTCTTACATTCCTACTACAGCTGCTTAAGCATGTAAGATACATATTTCTTCACTTTTGTGTTGCAACGACCTGATCATCAGCACATAAAAGTGTGTATGTACACTGGCTAGACTGGATTAGAATAGATTAGATTAGAATCAGTTTTCGTTCCACAGATCCGAAATAAGTGGTATTTGATTCTCGTGGGTGTGTAATATGTCAGAAAGTGAAACATAAAGAACATGAAATATATGAATACACTACTCACTGCCCTGATCATTTGTCAGGAGGTTTCAAAATGGGTGAATACATTACAGTAAACTGGAACTGTTAATATTTACTGAATTAATACGCTGTCTTAATGAAACATAGTTATGCACTTTTAATAAATTTTATCATACATAAAATACCTAATCTGTTGCGACCAAGTGGTGTCAAAGCTGAATTCTAACAGACATTTTTTGCTTAAGCTGGTCTAACGATCCCTGTAACGATATTCATCTATAGAGTAGGAGGAGTTACTTAACAAAAAGTCTTTCTGACTCTGTTTGAACTGTGCTTTATCCGCAACCAATATTTTGATGGTTGCTGGGAATCCCAATACCAATTTCCCTGTACCTTCAACGCCAGAGATCTAGTGCCTTCTGCATAATCTTAAGAGGGTGGGAGGCAGACAACATTCTTCATTAACTTATTTTAAGATTCCTTTCCCGTCTTTAAAGAGAAGTTCTTCCGACTTTTGAAGGATTATGATACTTCTTACATAAACTTCTGGCAATTCCGCTGACTACAGTACTTTGAACGATATCTTTAGTGGCGTTGTGTGAAATGCTTCCGCAGCATGTATGGTGACCAAATAACTGCTTTGATTCCTTTCGAGTCCCTCGTCCCTGATCTGTCTTAGGTTAAAGATGTTATTGAAAGCTTTTTCTCCTTCATTTATTGTAATCTTATCCTTCTTGACTCTAAAATCCTCCTGTAAGACCTGCTAACTGAACTTGCTACACGCCTCCATAAAGGCTAGATGCATTCTTTTCCCTTTCAATGTAAGGGACTTATATCAGCAGAGTTTAATTCTGCTTGAAATTCCTCCCTTTACCGTACACATTTATTAAGTAATACTTATGATTCAAAGAATATACTTGTACCACACATAAATAAACGAACTGACACATTTCCAAGACCTAGTGATTTCCCAATTTTCATTCGTTTGTGGCCGCCTTCTTACCTCTTTTCGTGGTTATTTCATCTGCCTCTTCACCATTCTGTTTCTCTCATATCTCCCAGTTTATTCCTCGCACTCTACCCTTTCTACTTTCAGCAAACCCTTAAAATGATTCCCCTTTCTTTTCTTTTACTTCTTCCATCAGATTCGCAAACATTTTTCATACTGTTCCCCGTATATCTATCGCCTCTCTCACATGTATTCGCCCAGATTTCATATTTCCTACAACAGATGTCCTTTATCACTTCTACATACGTTCTAACATACAAAACTTTATCCTACTTGTCAGTTGTTCTCAACTAATTATACTAGAACATGATTTTTAGGTTTATTTCTCCAGTGCTCTAAGTCTGCCGCTGTGGACGACGATTTCCTTCTACGTCTTGCTGCCCCATTGCTTCAAATGCTGTTTCACGTAATCACATTCTATTACATTGGTGTGTATGATCCTCCGTTCTTTCTTCTAGGTGTCTCTGTTTGTTAATATAAATTTCAAAATCTGTGGGCAATCACGAAAGCCTGTTGAAAATAAAACCATCACTTTTGTACAAGAGTTGTTCCAGTATAAATCTTTTTCCTGTATAGTGCACAATAAGTGATTGTGGCAGTTACATTCGAATGAGTCAATGTTATTAATCCCACTTAATGCAAAGAACCATGTGCAGGGATGGTAAATTTAAAAGTCGTAAACGTTTCCTGCTTGACACTACGTGTTATTGTGACTGTTTTTCTTCTGTTTTAAAATTAAAACGAAACTCCTCCTGAACAGACCATGAAGGCCAACGGTACCGACAGGCCGCCGTGTCATCCTCAGCTTATAGGCGTCACTGAATGCAGATATGGAAGGGCATGTGGTCAGCACACCGCTCTCCCGGCCGTATGTCAGTTTCCGAGACCCGAGCCGCTACTTCTCAATCAAGTCGCTCCTCACTTTGCCTCACAAGGGCTGAGTGCACCCCGCTTGCCAACAGCGCTCGGCAGACCCGATGGTCACCCATCCAAGCGCTAGGCCAGCCCCAAAGCGCTTCACTTCGCTGATCTGATGGAAACCGGTCGTTGGCTATTTTTTCTGTTCTACTAATATTTACGTGCATGGAGAAAAAGACCTCAAAATATGAATCGCAGGATATAACAGTGGTATTATAAAAAGTAATCTTCCGCATTTCATTGTCACACAATTTGAAAATTATGCCTAGGGGAAAGATAAGAACATTTAGCTTCCACACAAGGTTTCAGAATGTCATACTTTCAAGAGGGAAATTGATTTATCTCCAGTCTACATACTCTAAGACGGTTGATTTCAGTGGTTTTAAAAGTAACACACTAAAAGATTTTCTGGACTGAAAATGTATGTACTATGTTTTGTTTAAATTTTATTCGCTAAATCATTTACGTTACATTACCCACTTTCACCATGGGACTAGTATCATCCATCATTAGCATAAATTTATGAATCACTTGTCATCTATACTGGCGGATCAATGACATGCAGTAAGGTTGCCATCAGACCATGAAGCGAGATCTAAGGGTTTCTTCTCTTCCCCACATTAGGGCATACGGGACATAAAGATCTTTCCTGATAGCAGAAGACAGTGAAAGAGTTGGGTTGAGTTGTTTGATGGAGAAGACCAAACAGCGAGGTCATCGGTCTCATCGGATTGGGGAAGGACAAGGAAGGAAGTCGGCCATGCCCTTTCAAAGGCACCATCCCGGCATTTGCCTGGAGCGATTTGAGGAAATCACGGAAAACCTAAATCAGGATGGCTGGACGCGGGATTGAACGGTCGTCCTCCCGAATGCGCTCGCTGACAGTGAAAGGCTTTCCGCTGTTTCAGAGTCGGTAAAACTTCTCAGTGTCTTACATTCTAATGGTGTTAATTCAAGTCTTCCGTGGAATGGAGCAATTGACGAGATACCATCCATTAATGTTACTTTCTAAGTGTGATTAACGTCACATCAGTATTACGTGTTTTAAAATAAATGGGAGGAGGATTGTCAACGGCAAACAAGATCTTGACACTCGATTAAAAATTATCAGAGACAACAAAAATTAAAATGTTTAGATGCAGTGAAAAAGCCATATTGCCGACTAATGTATCGTAGTTTAGAGGGCAAAGAGAAAAGATAGTAATATCTAAATTGTCACTAACATGAAAACGCCAGTATTTCGTATAATTTTAACTTTAATTATTCTGGTGTTAAGGACTTCACTGCAAAGGACATGGTAAGCATTTGATATATATGGGTTTTATCTTCTACATCAGAGTATATTGTTTGACATCCTTCATGGTACAATTTATTCTAATTCTTCTTACATTAGTTGTATTTTGCCAAAAATATAAACTCCTATGATTATCAGTTTCTCCAACCCTTCGTTTTTGTGTTATCGTTCCCTGAAGTACGACGTATAGCCTTTGAGGAAAAAAAAAAAAAAAAAAAAAAAAGAACAGCTCACGTATTTGTCAAGGCATGTACATATTACACACTTACTTCTGTAATTTCTGACTCTTTTCCTCTTTTCCGACCAAGTTTTGGTTACATATTATTAGCCGTCACTGAGAATTCTTCAACTATACTTTTGAAAATGTTGATTGCGTTGTAGTACTGTACTTGGTCGACAAACGTTACAATTATCCCTTTAAGAAGAAAAATATCGTTCTTGGATTGTAATAAACACTGAAGGGACGGCGTTATTACTCTTTAAGTAAATTTATGCTCGCACTAACTATCGCTGTGGGAGGGTCGTGAAATGAGGCTATTACAATGCAACACTGACTAAAGTTCCCTAAATCTCACTCTCACGTTTGTTTCTCTCGACTTACCTAATTTACAGTAGCCGTTATAAAGTGCGAAATTATTCTCTTCTGCTTACAGTTTCGCCCCCCATCTGCTCTTGCTAGCCATTTCTTTCTGTCATCTCTGCAAATAAATGTAACAAGGGTTTACAGATGCGATTTCTAAAAATAGTCTAACATGGCACTGACAAGGACGCTTTACATAATTTGTGTGAAATTTGTCTAATGAGGGCAAATGTGTTTAGCGAAAGGCAGTAATAGTTGCAAATGAAGGAGAGGAATGTTACTGGTGTAATAAATCATGGCACTCACTGTAAGGTAAGTTCAAATGGTTCAAATGGCTCTGAGCACTATGGGACTCAACTGCTGTGGTCATTAGTCACCTAGAACTAAGAACTAGTTAAACCTAACTAACCTAAGGACATCACAAACATCCATGCCCGAGGCAGGATTCGAACCTGCGACCGTAGCGGTCTTGCGGTTCCAGACTGCAGCGCCTTTAAGCGCACAGCCACTTCGGCCGGCTAAGGTGAGTAGATTACTCTCACTACACTAATATTTAGCAGTATTGACTGTTATTGCTGTGTAGTTTGTCACTCATGACGGTTGAGGCATACGCAGATAAGAAGCTACCTCTCACAACCTCATTGGCTTCCTTTGCGCGTATGATGAAAACGTCTTCACAGTGCTTTGCTAGAATACAGCAGTTCAAAATGCTGATGCACATAAAGGCTGTCTCTCTTTGAGAGATTAGACAGTAGAAGTCGGTTATTTGGAAACCAAAAAAATGAACGAAGTTAAGGAACGAGCTCGAGTTGGATCACGTAGATCCCAGAAAAACTTTTCTATATGGTTCTAACATTATTTCGTTTCTAAGAGATTGTCACAGAGACAAGCTGAACATTTGTAAATTTTCAAATTATTTCTTCTTATCCACCAAATACGGCTGGAGTTGCCTCTGTTTTCTCCTTTTTAAGTGTGAATTCGGGAAGTGTTCCGTTTCTTCACCTGTTTCGCCTTGATAGTAAGTATTCCAGCGTGATAAATGAGTGTATACTTAGGTAGGACATTATTGATATAACACGTAGAATAGGAATCGCAAGTAAATGTGATTCACACAAGAAAATCGTCGCTTAAGAAATACAGAATTGTCATTTCTCACACATCTGCCACTTCCACTAAGTTAGATTACCGGAACAAACTTAAATGATTTTGTAATGATACCGACAATACGGACTCGATTATCAACCATGACGGTCGCTTCTGCCTCAGAATGGTGTGTGGGAGAATCGTGGGTCGCCTTCTAACTGCAACACGGTGGACGCGGAATCAAGAGAAGTCAGTTAGCATACCCATTCTTTATTCCGCATTATGTCTGTACGGAAGCTGATGACACTCTGGTGAGAGTGTGGTCATCCAGGACGCAACTGCCTCAACAATTCGGAGTACTGTGACACAATTCGTTTAGAAACTGCGGTATTTTCGTTCCACACAGAGTAGTGTAAGAAGCTAGTGGGAGCAAGACGCCATGAATGGTGTGATCGGATTAAAAAGTGCGAAAGACAGGGATTTAGTCTTTCGCCCCTGCTGTTCAATTTATGATTCGAAGAAGTAATGATGGAAATAGTAGAAAGGTTTAAGACAGGAATTAAAATTCAAGGTTATAAGTGTTAAAATTCGCCGATGACACTGCAATCCTCAGTGAAAGTGAAGGAGAAATTTGGAAATTTGTGGTAAGGTCTGTAAGGGGTCCGTAGGCCCTTACTATAAGTTTGCACTCGGCACAGGTCGATAGGGCAAACAATCGATAGTGTGTCGGATTGCGAGAACGAGTGTAGAGTTGAGTTAGTTCCCAGGTTGCGGGCCGAGCCGTGTGAAGGCCTGTTGCGGAAATACAAGGCTGACCGACAAAGGGAGTGGCCATCGCCGCGGTTTAACTCCTTTGTGTTAGAATAATACGGGAAAGTGAAGAAGTATAATTACTAGAGTGATCAGTGATATTTCTGTGCCGATATTTTTGGTTTCGCGTCTACCGCGCCGGCGTTATTTGGATTGCAGTGTTGGATTGCAGTGTTCGATTGCAGTGATTTAATTTGCGTGTGACAATAATGAATAACGAAGAGGCCTGTGCTGAGATTAGCCGTAATTAATTGTGTATGACGAAGGCAGTGGCTGTCTCCTTTTTCTTGTGTTTTTGAGACGAATATAGGTCTTGATTAGTGAAGCTGTGTTGGCGTTCTTCTTGTCACCAGACATTTCATTATTACAACATTTGAGAAGAACAAAATTGAATGTAACAACTCCATAGCAGTCAAATCCGATTGCCAGCCCCATTAGGTACACGGTCGCATTAATTAATAATTATTTGGGCTTCTATCAGATCCCGATCGAGCGGGATACATAAATCGGAGGTCTTACACCCTTGGCTCACCGTGAAAGGACAAGTGCAATTTTCGGACGAATCGTAAAGAACAATAGGTAATTTTACCTTGCTTAACGCGAGAAATTTTTTTTTCCAATTTTCGATCGAGACAGGGCATAAACTTTAAAATCGCGACAAAAGTCAGTGCATTTTGGAACAATACGAAGTAATAATATCTTACGATTATGAATAAACAGTTTTTTCTTGCCATATTACATAAGAATAATAGTGTCAATAAACTGTGTTATAATGTGCAAATGCGTAAATCCGCGCGAAATCTGTGAAAAGTGGACACTAAAGGAAAACACGTGTGAACATTACTATAGCAAAACGAACTAAGAATTCGTCACAAAAGCCTTTAAGAAGTGTTTAGTGGTAGTATTTTGACTGAAATTGGTTTTTGAATAGTGAAAATCGGACAGCTTCACGTGGACCCGTAAACTAGTATGCACACGACAATTTATTGTAGCGACGCAATTGTTGAGTGACGTCACGCAGACCCGTGGAGCAGCTGCGCCAAAGAGCTCCGATCTGCGAAGCTATTTCACACGTCATCCCAACTACCTGTGCAAGGAGTACGTCAAGTACAGACGCACTACACCGACGGTCTTCAGCGCGACTTCGAGACACTGAGCGTCGACCCGGCATCTAGCGACCGAGCTACAAATTACGCCCGCCTGCAGCGCCACGGAGCGGCCGACGGAGAACTACGACGACTCGCCACAGATCTTCAGCGTGACTTCACGCGGCTCCGGCAGCAGTACAGCGCCACACCCAATTCAAACGTCAAAACATCTCGACTCGTGGTAACGTCAGTTGGTGAGTGAAGACGACTGGTTGGCCTAACATTAAATTGTAGTGCACAGTCTTCGCGGTAAATAAACAATTGTAAACGGAAGTTCACATTAGGAAAAGTGCCCAATTACAGTAATTTCCGAAAAGTTTGCGAAACATACTCTGGAATATAGCATACTTATTGATGCATACTGCGCTGTCTAAATGGTAATTATAGAGATATGCTCATTGCTTTTGGGGATTTTACATTTATAGATTTTATGAGTGGTCTGATTTATCTTATTTAGAACATTTTACATAAGCTGTGTATGTGAGATTTGATATTTGAAATTATTAGTGTTTGAGAGTTGTTATGTTCAGTATTCATACGTAGTGTATCAATTTTGGGATTAACTGAAAATACTGCAGGTACTGTTTGATTAGTTTCATGGTGATTAGGAGTGTTTTGGGTTACTAGAGGTTATTCTATATTACTTACCTGTGCATTAAAAATAAACAAACATGTCTACTGAAGATAAGCAGGTTTGTGAGGCAGTAGTTGAAAGGAAAGGCATAGGACAGGAAGACAGAGATGATTCAGGAATCAGTGATTATGGATTGTCATTAGATAGCCCATTAGCACACTCAACTAGTTATCCTGAGACACTGGGACAAACGAAGGGAGATAAGATAGTTTCAGAGGGTGCAGATATGTGGTCGATGTTAGAGAAAAGTTTACAAGAAAACAACGCATCACTAAAGGAAGATTTACGAGAATCATTAGAGAATGGTTTACAAGAAACAAGAGAATCACTAAAGGTTTTACAAGAAAATAACGCATCATTAGAGAAAGGTTTACAAGAAACTAGACAAGAGGGAAAAATATTCCGCGAATCGTTAGAAAAGGGTTTACAAGAAAGCTTGGAGTCATTTAAGGAAACTATAGCACAAGAGATCAAAACATCGCAAATGAAGATAGAATATAATCTGAAGAAGGAAATGCAGGAGCTACAAGAACAGTAGAAAATGGACATCAACGAGAGAGAGAGTAAGCTACAGAAGAATATAGACCAAATCCAGGGAGACGTGGAGAAGGTGGAAAGAAAGTTAACAAAAAAGGTAGAAAACGATATTGAAGAAACGAAAGCCGAATTGGGAGAAAGAATCAACGAAGTGGAAACAAATTGCAATCATCGAATCGCCGAGGTGACGCAGATGCAGAAACAATACAATGATGCGGTTAAGGGGATAGGAGATAGGCGAAACAAACTAGCTGTCAATCTGAGAAATGCTATAGCCGTGCAACGAGAAGAGGATAACAAGAGCATTGCAATGGAGGTCAGACAATTACAACAGGGAGTGCAGCAATTGGAGAGCAAGACAGAAGAAACTGATAAACGAATTAGCAATGCCACTTTAACCGTTGGGGAATGTAGAGTCGTTACCTTGATGAGCAGTGATAATCGGTACGTCCAAAATAATACAGGGCAGAAATTTAGACCGAAAGGCGGGTTGCACCCAATGATATTTATGAAATGGTTAAAAGGAGTTTTCCCAGCACATCTTCAAGACTCAGACAAGATTCAATTTGCAATAGATAGAATGGAAGGTGAGGCCTTCACTTGGGGAGTCAGGAAGAAGGAAGGGACCACTAGCTATGATCAGTTTGAAGAGGAATTCTTGAAGAAATACTGGTACAAAAGTCATCAGTGTGCAGCAATTGAGGACCTACTCCACTGCAAGTCACTTAGTACATGGAGAGGAACGTTGAGAGAGTTTGCCAAACATTTCTGGGAATTGAACGAGACCTTGGAACAACCCCTGAGTGATGACGTAATGATATCAGCGATAAAAAGAAGAATGAGGCGGAGAATGCAAGAAACTGTATCCGGGACCCTAATTAAAGATAGGGAGGCCTTGATGGAAATACTGGAACAATTGGAATCTGTTCGATCACAAGAACACAATCAAGCTAATGATCAATACCGAGCGGGAAGTAGTGACCCAAGGAGTCATTTTGGTAATTCGTCTAATTATAGAGGAAGAGGTGGTGGCCATAGGTACAGGAACCATGGTGGTGAACGGCAATGGAGAAATGATTGGAGAAGGAGTGAAGAACCAAGAGATCATGAGAGTGGATGGGATAGGCGAATGAATGACACAGTGCATATAGATGAGGCGGAGAGACCGGAAAACTGAATGACACTCCAGATGAGGTCAGGTCAGGAGTGAGAGCTACCAGGACCAGAGTAAACCTATTAAGACACGACAATGGTGGAGATCTGAGAGAAGATCTACTGGAGGAAAGAAGTGGGATTCCCAAGGAACCCATGCTACCCATGATAGGGATCAAGCTATGTGGACTGAATATCGAGGCATTAGTCGATACAGGAAGTGAAGCATGTGCAGTATCCAAAAGGTTATTTGAACAGATACTAAAAGCAAATATTAGCTTGCCTAGTTTCCCGGTGAGTTGAGTGAGAATTGTGAACGCGTTGGGTGCGAGGAGTAAACCTCTTAAGGAACAAGTGTTGACTACCTTCGAGATAGAGGGAGAAGAATACGAAGCAAAATTTTTGGTGGTGGCCAGATTGATCATATCAATTATTTTAGGGATAGATTGGTTGAATGAAGTTGATGCGGTAGTGAGTTTTGACGAAGGTACTATCAAGGTCAAAGGAAGAAAGGGAGAAGAGAAGAGGTTAAAGTTTGCTGAGGGGAGTGCAATCGAAGAAGAGGAGGAATTCAGAAGAATAAATTTGTGTCATGAAGAGGAACCCACCATGGGATACGGGGAAGAGGACCTAGGAGAAGAAGCGTTGAAATACCTTGAGGGATTAGCACGATAGGATAAAGAGGATAAGATCAGTAAAAAGTTGGAGGAGATGACTCACCTAGATGAGGGGACTAAGAAGAAATTAGCCACCGTATTATACAGGCGTTGTAAAGTATTTTCTCAACGGCCAGGTATCATGAAAGGGGTGGAGTGTAAGCCAAAGATAAAGGACCATAAACTGTACAATATAAAACAGTATTTCATTCCGCAGGCGAAACGAAGAGCAATAGATGAAGAGATACAGAGGATGATGGACCTTGGTGTTATAGAAAGGGCCAACAATCAATATAACAACGCCCTATTTGTTGTTGATAAGAAGGATGGAAAGGTGAGGATAGTTTTGGATGCATGAACAGTGAACAAAATCATCGAGCCGGAGCGGGACAAACCTGAGACTATAGAAGAACTTATTCAAAAATTCCGAGGAGCAAAGGTGCTTAGTAGTATCGACTTAACTGCTGGTTACTGGCAAATACATTGGCAGCAGAATCCTGCCAGTATACAGTATTTACTTATGGAGGAAGGTGCTATCAATTTAGAGTGTTGCCATTTGGGCTTAATGTGTCAGTGTCTGAATTCATAAGAGCGATGGGTAAGATACTAGGCGAGGAGTTACTTAAAAAGGTCACCGTCTAGGTGGATGACCTCTTGATAGCAAGCGAATCATGGGAAGAACATTTGAATAGATTGGATGCAATCTTGGCAGCTTTTGAAACCGCAGGGGTAACTGTAAACCTGGACAAGTCGGAATTTGGCAAATCAAAGATAAAATTCCTGGGCCATATAATATCCGAGAAGGGTATCTATCCTGATCCTAGTAAAATGGAGGCTATTAGAAATTTTCCGAACCCCCATAGTAAGAAGCAGTTGCGAGCATTCTTTGGGGTTTGTGAGTTTTATAGAAAATTTGTCAAAGGATCTGTACTTAATGAGGGAATTGACCAAGGCGGCCCGCATCTCGTGGTCGTGGGTAGCGTTCTCGCTTCTCACGCCCAGGTTCCCGGGTTCGATTCCCGGCGGGGTCAGGGATTTTCTCTGCCTCGTGATGGCTGGGTGTTGTGTGCTGTCCTTAGGTTAGTTAGGTTTAAATAGTTCTAAGTTCTAGGGGACTTATGACCACAGCAGTCGAGTCCCATAGTGCTCAGAGCCATTTGAACCATTTGACCAAGGCGAGGATGCCGTGGCATTGGAGTGCAGAGTGCCAAACCGAGTTTGAGAATATCAAGGAAGCACTATGTAGTGCAGATATATTGTACCACCCGGATTTTTCCAAGGATTTTTATTTAGGAGCAGACAGCTTTGACTAAGGACTAGGAATACATTTGTACCAAATGGAGAGGAGCGGAAATGGTGAGAGTGTAAGAACGATAGCGTTCGGTAGCAGAAGTTTAAATGCTTGGGAGAGGAAATATTCGATTACTGAAAGGGAGGCATTGGCAATTGTGTGGGGATTCAAGCGTTTCCGATATTATTTAGCCGGGAGGCATGTGAAAGCCGTGACTGACCAGAAGGCTCTTACATTTCTGACCACCAGCAAGTTGAGGCGTAGCAGACTCACGCGATGGGCCCTGGCATTACAGGACTATGACTTCGAGATAATTTATGAACCAGGAGCAACACATATAATACCTGTTGCTTTGTCAAGATTACCAGCTGACTCGAGAGGAATGTTGGTGGACAGGCCAGAAGGGGAAGGAGTTAGAATTAACCTGATGAAGGGAGTACAGTATAAAGAATTCATAAGGAAGTTCCTAAAGAATGTGCGCAGGGAACAGAACGAGGACGAGAAATTGAAGACAATTAAAATCAAATACAGGTGTGCAGGAGAGGAAAGAATTCGCACATTTTATTATATTCATAATGGGATACTTTACAAAAGAAACAAGGAGAGTGAGGAGAACTGGAAACTCTGTGTGCCTGAGCATGTGGTAGAAAAATTAATTTGGTATACGCACTATAGTAATGCGCATTATGGACCGAAGAAGTGTCTGGAAAAGTTGAAGTTAGATTGCGCATTCAACAACATCGGAAGACGTATACGTAAGATACTGAGTACATGTGACACCTGTCAAAAATATAAAACGACTACAGTGCCGCACATAGTATATATTCATCCAATTGCACCAACAGCAATTAAGGACATAGTTGCAGTGGATCTCTTTGGGCCACTTCCTGCCTCATGAGGGAATTACACACAAGTCTTAGTGGTGGAAGAACTGGTTTCCAAGTACATAAAATTTTACCCGTTGAAGAAAGCTACTAGTAGAGCCATCATTAACCATTTTGAGAAAGACTATTTTCAAAAGGTGTGTATTCCTAAGCGAATTTTGAGTGATAATGGATCACAATTTAGGTCAAAGGAGTGGACAGACATGCTAAATGAGCACAGTTAGAGCAAATTGCCATTTCTAGGTATAGGCCAGCTTCTAACACAGCAGAACGAGCAATGAAGAAATTGAACCGTTTATGCCGAACATACTGTCATAGGAAGCATGGTTCATGGAAAGAATATCTGGAAGAATTTGAGCGGTTCAGGAATCACCTCCCACATGATTCTACAGGGTTTGCACCATGTGAAGTATTGCTCAATCAAGAACCCGACAGTATTTTTCGTGAGTTGGTAGTCTACCCACCAGGAAGTTCATTGACTTGGTAAAGGAAATTGGAGCTAGTGGAATTAAGTATGAAGGAGAAGGCTAGGAAGACAGGAAAGACACGACAAGCTAGTGAAACCGATAACTTACCGAGTGGGAGATTTGGTACTAGTAAAGATTCATGCAAAATCAAAGAAAATAAACTCTGAAATACATAAATTCAACCACGTTTATAAGGGACCGTACAGGATTATAAAAATTGGTCATCCTAACACTGTGGAGTTGGAATATGCACGGACAAAGAGAGTGCATAGTAAGGAACACGTGGAAAACATAGAAAGTTACTACTCACACGAGAACAGGGATAACCCAGATGAGGAAGGGGAACTCGATTAGGGCAAAGGTCTGAAATGAGAGTGTTCAAGCTCCTTGATGTAGTTGAGTAGGACATGTTTAGAACATTTAGTTGTTAAACGGACATTTGAAAAAGGGGAATGTTTATTTATGTTGTGTTTTCTGATGTATTATAACTAGAACTTCATATTTCATATCGACGATTACCTGAGAATGGGTGTAAGAACCTGTAACAGCTAATTTGTAATATAAATAGCTCATATGTCCTGTGTTCAAGTAATAATTTCTGATTGTATGTTGTGTGTTTCATTCAATATGGACTATAGAGAATTACTGCTGCTTTATAAAAAAAAAAATTGTAATTTGGACAATGCCATGTTTACGAGATGTAATAACCTTTTGTAGAATATTTCTGTGGAGGCAGCCCACCGCCGGAGTCGAGGGATTATTCAGTGAATTGTAATTTCATTAATTATTTACACTGTGTGTTTTGTTCAGATGCAGTAATGTCTAATTCCCTTGCCGAGTCTTTTACGCCGGAGGCTCCAAAGAAGTTTTCGAGGGCGGGGATGTAAGGGGTCCGTAGGCCCTTACTATAAGTTTGCACTCGGCACAGGTCGATAGGGCAAACAATCGATAGTGTGTCATGTGGCGATAACGAGTGTAGAGTTGAGTTAGTTCCCAGGTTGCGGGCCGAGCCGTGTGGAGGCCTGTTGCTCTGTTCAAATGGCTCTGAGCACTATGGGACTCAACTGCTGAGGTCATTAGTCCCCTAGAACTTAGAACTAGTTAAACCTAACTAACCTAAGGACATCACAAACATCCATGCCCGAGGCAGGATTCGAACCTGCGACCGTAGCGGTCCTGCGGTTCCAGACTGCAGCGCCTTTAACCGCACGGCCACTTCGGCCGGCGAGGCCTGTTGCGGTAATACAAGGCTGACCGACAAAGGGAGTGGCCATCGCCTCGGTTTAACCCCTTTGTGTTAGAATAATACGGGAAAGTGAAGAAGTATAATTACTAGAGTGATCAGTGATATTTCTGTGCCGATATTTTTGGTTTCGCGTCTACCGCGCCGGCGTCATTTGGATTGCAGTGTTGGATTGCAGTGTTGGATTGCAGTGATTGAATTTGCGTGTGACAATAATGAACAACGAAGAGGCCTGTGCTGAGATTAGCCGTAATTAATTATGTATGACGAAGGCAGTGGCTGTCTCCTTTTTCTTGTGTTTTTGAGACGAATATAGGTCTTGATCAGTGAAGCTGTGTTGGCGTTCTTCTTGTCACCAGACATTTCATTATTACAACATTTGAGAGGGACAAAATGGAATGTAACAACTCCGTAGCAGTCAAATGCGATTGCCAGCCCCATTAGGTACACGGTCACATTAATGAAAAATTATTTGGGCTGCTATCAGATCCCGATCGAGCGGGATACATAAATCGGAGGTGTTACAGGTCTTTGTGGTGGGGTCATCGGCCCTAAGCTTACACACAACTTAATGTAACTTAAACTGACTTACGCCTAGGACAACACACAGACCCATGCTCGAGGGAGGACTCGAACCTCCTACGGGGGAGCCGCGCCGACCGTGACAAGGCGCCTGATACCACGCAGCTACCCCAACGGGCAAAGTGAAGGAGAGTTGCATAATCTGTAGAATGGAATGATTCTTTTAATGAGTGAAGAATGCGGATAGAGTGTAAATGACAGACAGACGACAGTAATGTAAAGTAGATGAAATGAGAAACGCGAGAAACTTAACGTCGTAACTGGTGATCATGAAATTAAGGAAGTCTGCTACCTCGGCAGTAAAACAATCCCTGACGGACGGAACATGGAGGATATAAGAAGCTAACTAGAAATAACAAAATGAATATTCCTGGCCAAGAGAAGATATAGGTCTTCATTTGAGAAATACATTTCTGAGAATTTACGTTTGGAGCACAGTATTGTACGGTAGAGAGACGTGGAGTGTGAGAAAACCGAAATGAAGAGAATGAAGCATTTAAGTTGTGGTGGTAGAAAGGAATATTGAAAATTAGGTGGACTGCTACGGGAAGGAATGAGGAAGTTCTCCGCAGCAACGAAAAGGAAAGGGATATATGGATAACACTGACAAAAAGAAGGGACAAGATGGTAGAGCACCCATTAGGACATCAGGGAATTACTTCCGTGGTACTAGAGGGTGCTGTCGAAGGTGCAAACTGTAGAGGAATACAGAGATTGAGATACATCCAGCGAATAATTGAGGAAGTAGCTGCCAAATGCTACTCTGAAATTAAGGGGTTGGCACAAAGTGGCATAGGAGAGGAATTCGCCGAGGACTGCTTTAACCAAGTCAGAAAACTGAGAACTAAAAAACAAAAATGAAAAAAAGAAGACATACCGACAACACGGAAATCATTATCAGCCATGATGGTCGCTTCTACCCCAGAGTGACGAGTGTTGGAAGAATGATGGGTTGCATTCTGACAGAACTGCGGTGGACGCTGAGTCAGGAGGGCTGTATTAGTAACAACGTTCTTTGTTCTGCAAGGCGTCCGTACAGAAGTTGATGAAACTCCAAGGCGAGTGTGGTCATCCCGGACGCAACTGCCACAATAATTCAGAGCACGGTGACAAAATTCGTTCAGGAGTTGCACCATTTTGATTCTACATGTAGAGTGTAACATACCTGCTTATTGAGAACGCCGTCAGACGTACATATTGCAGTTACTTAACGCAATTTACAAGCAATTTCTCTTGATCATGTCCATGTGGGGTAAAGCTACTTTAACGGAATTAAATACGAGAAAATTGCTTAGAACAGAAAAAAAAGAACAGTCTCATTTGCTCAAGGTATATAAATTTAATCCTCACATGTGACGCGATTCGCCTGTTTTAGGCTTCATCGGACACTCTGGGAAAGTTGGTGTAAGTTAAACTGGTAGATAATAATTAGCAACCAGTGCTGTACAATCGCAATAACGTAATGAGATGTTCAGTTGACTCTTTTATTAGAAAATGTTACGCGCTTCGGGATTACGCCCATCTTCAGACATCACAAACTTCATCTCCTTCCTAACCAACCAGGCGTACAGCCTTGACAACTCAAAGAAAGTGTCCAAGAAGATATGACTTGACCTCGACTGTTTGTGTCGCAGTTATAGTCATATGTTATTGGACACTTTCTTTGAGTTGTCAAATCTGTATGCCTGGTTGGTTGGGAAGGAGTTGAAGTTTGTGATGTCTGAAGATGAGTGTAATCACGAAACGCGTAACATGTTCTAATAAAAGAGTCAATTAAACATCTCATGACTTTATTGTGATTGTACAGACGTGGTTGCCAATTATTAACATAAAAATGATCGCAGGCCTCAGACGGGATTTTACGTCCTGTATATCATAAACTGGTAGTAAAGGCATAATGAATGAATAAATTAAAAATAACAAGAGGACGACATACACCGATTGACCCATGGAGCGCAGGGTCAGATTTGTTTTTCAGGGGGTGATGAGGAGTATAAATTCAAACTCATAAAATATTGCACCACAACTAAGTTTACCGATAAATGTTTTTGCTAATCGTAACCGAGGCGACGAAGAAAATTAAGAGTCCCCAAGAACAGGGAGGTATCACCCAGATAGCCACTGTTCACACGGCTCTGAGCACTATGGGATTTAACATCTGAGGTCACCAGTCCCCTAGACTTAGAACAACTTAAACCTAACTAACCTAAGGAGATCACAAACAACCATGCCCGAGGCAGTATTCGAACCTGCGACCGCAGTAGCTGCGCGGTTCAGGACTGAAGCGCCGATAGGCACTGTCAGTTCTTCATTACTTCACCAATAAAATCCTTCCTGGACGTAAGCGGGCGTCAGAAATGATTAAGAGTTCCAAAGAACTGGTAGGTAACAGCCAGACAGCCGCTGTCAGTGCGTCATTACATCACCAAGAAGGAACAACGAAAAAAAGTAAGAAATAGGAAGCTCCTAAGCGTGCAAGGGGTAAATAACATCTGGTTATATGCATCTTCAATAAGCAGAGAGAGCTCATGAGTGCAAAATACAGCCATATAATGGCTAGGCTAATACAACATTGGCAAATGGCTGGGCACTAAAAGAATGAAGAAACAGCTACAATTTTTTAGTAAAAATATAAAGCACCGAAACCAAAAGAAACGTTAAACCGGGAAACCAACTGAATGGGTAAGCTATCGTCGTTACAGTTAGTTTTCCGGTTTAGTTTTCCTTCTGGTTTTCGCTACTTCATATTTTTACTCTAAATGTTAACTGTTCCTTTATTGTTACTGGTACCCAGCCACTTGTAAAAGACGTATTAGCCTAGCCATTATGTGAGTGTATTTTGCAATTGTGAGTTTTTTTCTGCTCATTGAATGTGCCTATTTGCCTTAGTTGGCCCCCGTTGCATGCTTTAGTAGCTTTCTTTTTTCTGCTCTCATTACCCTTTTACGTGTTCCTTCTGGATAAAATAATGAAACATTGCCAATGGCTATCTGGCTTTCATCTCTCAGTTCTATGGGACTCTCTTGTTACGTTCGACGTCTCGATTACGATCAGCAAGAATTTTTATCGGTAAACTTTGTTATGGTAAAATATTTTATTAGTTGAAATTTAATCCCTAGTCACCCCCTGAAACGCCAATGAGGCCCTGTGTTCCATAGTCCAGTCGGTGTATATCGTCCTCTTATTATTTTTAATTTATTCATTTGTAATTGCTTTTAATAGCAATTTATATTTATACTAGTTTGTAGTTTACATGATGTGTCGGGCGCCTAGAACAAGCAAAGCGCTACACATGTGAGGATTAAATAAACCTATCTTGAGCAACAAGAACTGTTTTCTCTGTCCTAAGTATCTATTACGGTTGCTGAAAGAATGCCACTGTGGAAAAACATGGAATGGAGTGATTTGAATTTTACATAGAGTGCTCATGTCAAATAAAAAAAAATAAAATAAAAAAAACAGGCTCACGTCAACTTATGGGTTAAGAAGATTGCAATTCTTTCAAGGATTTTGTAGGAGAGGTTGACCCTGACCCTAGCAGTGAGAAAACTCTATCAGTAAACTCTTCCGGGCTAAGTTGCCGTGGTCGATCTGTAGAACTTCTTCTCCCTGACGTTTCGTTCTCAACTACGGAGAACATCTTCCGAGGTGAGTCGGAGAAGAAGTTCTACAGATCGACCACGGCAACTTAGCCCGGAGGAGTTTACTGATAAAGACGCCGGCCGTGGAAGCCTACATGGAATGAGTGAGAAACTATTCAAAGGAGTCATACGACTGATCTTGGCTGTTTAGTACCGATGAGAGAATCGCAGAGGTCTTCACTGTTGCTACAACAACTTCAGGCTGGTTTCTGGAACTAGCCAAGGAATATTCGGCACAATCACCCGCGTACTCTGCAGCTGAACTGAGTAACAGTGCTGGCTGAGCGTCTTGCGTCAAGGTCATCATCTACCGTAAGAGGCGGACTAGACGGCTACACGCGATAGCAAAACGTGGCGTTTCTACTGCTGAGTACTTGAAAGGAGTGTTCCTCTTCTCATGAAACTACTGACCTCAGCGAGTATCCACTGACAAAAGTCGTGGGATAGATCCTAATATCGTGTCGGACCTCTTTTTGCTTGGCGTACTACAGAACCTCGACGTGACATGGATTGAAGTCGTTGGAAGTCCCCTGCAGAAATGTTGAGCCGCGGTGGAATGTATAGCCACCTATATTTTGCGCACGAACTGGCTTCACAATTATGTCTCATAGATTTTCAATGGGATTTATGCATGGTGACCTGGGTGGCCAAATCACTTGCTCGAATTGTCCAGGATGTTCTTTAAATCAACAGTGAACAACTGTGGGCCGGTGATACGGAGCAATGTCATCCATACATGAACAGCTTCAAATAGTCTCCATGTAACCGAAAGTAGCCATTTCCAGTCAGTGATGGGATCTGCTGGACCAGACGAGCCAGTCCATTCCACGTAAACAGAGCCCACACCATTATAGAGGCACCTCCAGTTTTCACAGTGCCTTGTTATTAACAGCGCTTACCAACCGAAATCGGGACTCATCTGACTGGTTTTCCAGTCGTGTGGGGCCCAAAAAATTTGGTTAAGAGCCAAGCAGAAGCGCTGCAGGCGATTTCATGCTGTTATCAAAGCCACTCACGTCGGTCATATGCTGCCATAGCACACTGAAACCAAATTCTCCCGCATTTCCCTAATGGACACTTTCGACGTACGTCTGACATTGGTTTCTACGTTTATTTTACCCAGTGTTGCTTGACTGTAATCGCTGACAGCTCTAAGCAAATGCAGCCTCTCTCGGTATTCAAGTGAAGGCCACCGGCTCCTGTGTTGTCCGAAATGAGAGGTAATGAAGAAATTTTGCATCATCGGCATAAGATTTTGTGGTACCCAGAACATAGAATTCCCTGACGATTTCCGAAACGGAAAGACCCATGCGTTTGGCTCCAACTACCATTCCGGTTCAAAGTCTGTTAATTCCCGTCGTGAGGCCGTAATTAAGCCGGAAACCTCCTCAAACGCACCACCTGAGTACAAATGACAGCGCAGCCAATGCACTGCTCTTTCACACCTTGTGTACGCTGTACTACCGCCATCTGTACAGGTGCATATCACTATCCCATCACGTTTGTTACCTCAGTGAGAATGCTCCCAGTTCCGCTTCTAGTCTTCGGCAATGGGCATTCGACTGGCTCAGTCTCTGCTCCAGTTATGGGTCAAATTAGTTGCCAAGTTACCGGGTGGCTGTAATTAAAGTGCAGCCACTCACAGAAATGCCGTGTGGGCAGCAATTATCGTACGGCGGCGAAACATGGTAGACATTCTAATGCGTCAGTACGGAACCGATTTACGCTGGAGAAAATTTAGTTCCAACTGTGGACAGCAGTTGTAGATCTGGTGCTGTGAATGCAAAAAGACGTAAAGAAATCCAGAACGAAATTTTGACTCTGCAGCGGAGTATGCAGAGATGATTCTTTCTGGCAGATTAAAACTGGCTGCTGGACCGACAGTTGAACTCGGAAACTTTGCCTTTCGGAGACATCCGGTCTACCGACTGAATCTCACTTAGACACACAGTTTTAATCTGCACGAGGTTTCACGTGTAGAAAGGTTTCCATATGTAATGGATAAGGAACGGGACGCAAACAGAAAAGGCCAAACAAGTGAGAAAGGCAAAAATTTGATTTTGTTGTTAACCGTCGTGATCGTCGCAGATATGCTGTACAGCGCCAGCCAAAACTGAAGCAAATTTTATTCCAGTTTAAGTGTATGACATTTGAGCATTTCATGTCCACTCTCTCCATGAGTTCCAGACTATCAGTTTTTGTCAGTTTTCCTTCGATATATGTATGTGTCATACTTGTGTGTCACTGAACAGGACTGTAATGTTAGGTACAGTTGAGTCCTTCAATTATCCTCTGTAGAAATTCATGTGCATATTACTTTCTAAGTAGCTGTTTTAGCGCTACTTCTTTCTTATTTAGAAACGGAAAAGCCCAAAGCATCTTAGAAAACGAAAATGTCATGCGCTCAAGGAGACAGACTTAGTAATTTATATGGGAATGATAACAAACGTAAACCCACACCAAATGCGACCATGACAAAAAGTGAGAATCTATTTTACTCCAACCAAATCTCCAGCAAAATGTGTAAATGTGACCTGCGACATAGATGTAATGTTTAAGGAAGTAAAAACTGGGTGCATAGATCAACTGCAAATGCTAATGAACCATTCCATTCCATAATAAGGAAGTTACGAGTATATCCAAAGCATAAGCATGATAGTGGTGCTGTGATTACTTCCAGTGATGGAATGGATGGTAGGTTAAAAGGGGTTAGATGAATGAAGACACACATAGATTAAACTCTCCAAAAAATGGTGAAAATCATCGACCAAGGACGAAAGGAAAGCAGGAATGAGCGCGAAACAGCAAAATGAACAAGGAAAGATGGGGAGGAAGGAGTATATCACTCACCAGAAACCATCGTAAGGTACAGTAAAACACTTTTAAAACTTCAAAAGTGATTTCCTCAGTTCATAATCTTACAAAAAGTTTCCTAGTGTCTTTTTGTTTAAGTCATGAATCGTAATTTTCAGAGAATACTCTGCCTGGATGGTCTACAACATATAATAGAATTTTTACTGAAGATAGAAATCTTATTAATTCACGCATTTTAATGTATGTAGAAAATGGTACAAAAGCAATTACGGAAATCAATTCATTATAAAATAATATCCAGAAGTTACGACTTGATGATTCTCGTGAATATTCTGCATGTGTATTAATGGAATAAATTAGGTTTAGTAAGTGCATAATGTCTATTTGTTATCAAGGTACGAAAAACTTCGATATTGTTGCAAGGCTACAGTTTAAATATTAACTAAGACCTCTACAAACCAGTTATTTATCCACCTGTCTGTCTTTCTCGTTGCCTTTACACTATAACCACGTAGAATTGCTTCTTATATGTTTTGAGAAACAAAAATTGGAATGTAACCTCGATCTACTTAGGGTTAACTGTAGGTACCCCTGGTCGGCTATGCGTTGTGCGTGTTCTACCTGGATCTGCTCTCACTGAGTTATTTTCCGGAACATTAACTCTACAGCTGGATTGTCTGAGATAGAAATAAATTTGACAATATCGTCCCTGTCACTCAACCACAGTTTCGAAATTAAAATAGTTTTATTTTAAGTCAATTAAACAAAAGTAGTTCAAAAGAAAATTTCGTATAAATAACCAACGTGAGCAAAAATTAGTAACATTTATGCAAATACAAACTACATAAAGTCAAACTTAACATTCAAAAATATTTAATGCGTAATTACTCCTCTGTCTCTGTTAGTAGTTTGTCCTCATTCTGAAGATTGGTTTAATGCATCTCTCCATGCTACTGTATCCTGTGGAAGCTTCTTCACCTCCGAGTAACTACTGCAACCTACTTCCTTCTCAATCTGCTTACTGTTTTCATCTCTTGATCTCCGTCTACGATTTTTCCCTCCACGCTTCTCTCCAGTACTAAATTAGTGATCCCTTGATGCCTCAGAATGTGTCCCACAAACCGATCCCTTCTTCTAGTCAGGCTGTCCCACAAATTTCTTTCCTCCCCGATCGTATTCAGTACCTCCTAATTAGTTACGTGATCTACCCATCTAATTTTCAGCATTATTCTGTGCACCACATTTCATAACCTTCTAGTCTCTTCTTCTGAAACCTGTTTATCGTCGATGTTTCGCTTCCATTCATTTCTATATTCCATACAAATACTTTCCGAAAAGATTTTCTGACACTTAAGTCCATACTCGATTTTAAGAAATCTATTTTCTTAATAAGTGATTTTCTTGTCATAGCCAATTTACAGTTCATATCCTCTCTACTTCGAGCGTGATCAGTTATTTTTGTTGGGTCTTGCCCACATGTCTCATATAGGGTGCGTAAGGGATGTTGCGTTCTCGGAATGCTATACGACAGATCAAGCAAATAACATTAGTAGTTTTCTTTCAATAAAGCAGATTGACAATACTTAACTTGTATTTACAAGGTTCTGCAAGCGACGGGCGACAAGCAAGCTTCTAGTCCCTTCTTCTCAAAACTGTTTATCGTCCATGTTTCGCTTCCATTCATTTCTATATTCCATAAAAATACTTTCCGAAAAGATTTTCTGACACTTAATTCCATACTCGATGTTAAGAAATCTCTCTTCTTCAGAAGTGCATTTCTTGTCATAGCCCTTTTACAGATCGTATCCTCTCTACTTCGACCGTGATCAGTTATTTTTGTTGGATCTTGCCCACTCGTCCCACATAGGGTGCCTAAGGGATGCTGCATTCTCGGAATGCTATACAACAGTTCAAGCAAATAACATTAGCAGCTTTATTTCAATAAAGCAGATTGACAATACTTAATTTGTATTTACATGGTTCCTCAAGCGATGGGCGATATGCAACCAAGTCTGAATCCATGCAAGTTTGTCACTGAGTTTAGGGATGATCACTAATAACTGAACTCGTGGCACTCTCGGTTAAGCCGCGCTAATGCTGTCTACTAACGTCCGCTACTAAGCAGTAGTGTCTATATACTCAGCCGATCTGAGCGGCCGAGGCTGGCAGGAATGGCTCTTGTATTCACTTTGGCTTGACGGTGCTGCTGTCGTGGTGCGGTCCTGTTACTCGCACCATTGGCCGACGTCGTTTCACAACCCTCTCTGGTCTTGCGTTCTTCGTCTTCGTTCCGACCCTTGTGATAGCGCCAGAACAATTTTTCTGCCCAAATAGCAAATCTCGTCTACTACTTTAAGTGTCTCATTTCCTATTCTAATTACCTACATTACCTGATTTAATTCGACTACATTCCATTATCCTTGTTTGTTTTTGTTGACGTTAATCTTATATCGTACTGTCAAGATGCTGCTCTTCCAAGTCTCTAGAATTTTAATGTCATTGTCAAATCCTTATCTTTTCTCTTTGGACTTTAATTCCTACTCCAAAATTCTCTTTTGTTTCCTTTACTACTTCCTCAATACACCGATTCAATAACATCGAAGATAGGCTTGAACCCTGTCTTATTAGCTTTTGAGTCACTGCTTCCCTTTCATACCTCTCGAATATTATAAGTGCCATCTGGTTTCTGTAAAATAGAAAATAGCCTTGTGCTTCCTGTATTTTATCCCTGCACCTTTAGAATTGGAAAGGGAGTATTCCAGGCAACATTTTCAAAAGATTTTTCTAAGTCTACAAACGCTATAAACTTAGGTTTGCCTTTGCTCAACCTATCTTCTATGAGAAGTCGTACGGTCAGTATTGCCTCGTGTGTTCCTAAATTTCTCTGGAATCCAAAGTGATCTTCCCGAAAGTCGGCTTCAACCAGTTATTCCATTCTTCTGTAAAGAATTCGTGTTAGTATTTTCTAGCTGCGACCTATGGAACTGGTAATTCGGCAATTTTCATACCTGTCTGGAACTTCTTTATTTTGAATTGGAATTATTATATTCTTGTTGAAGTGTGAGGGCATTTCACCTGTCTCATGCACCTTGCTCACCAGGTGGAAGAGTTTTCTTAAGGGTGGTTCACTCAAGGCTACCAGTAGTTTCAATGTTGTCTGCTCCTGGGCCCTTGTTTCGACTTAGATCTTTCAGAGCTCTGTCAAATTCTTCACGCAGTATCATATCTTCCATCTCATCTTTATCTTTGTCCTCTTCGATTTCCGTAATGTTGCCCTCAGGTACATCTTCCTTGTATAGACTATCCATATACTACTTCCATCTTTCTGCTTTTACATCTTTACTTGGGACTGGTTTTCCACTCCTGCTTGGCCATTTCGCACATCCTGCCAGTATCATTCTTTTGGCCTTTGTATTCCCTCTAAACTGCTTCATTTACTGCATTTTCATAATTTCTCCTTTCATAAATTGTATTTTATTAGCCAAGGATTTCTACTAGCGCTCCCGTTTTCACTTTCTTGTTCCTTTGCTGCCTTCACTATTTCATCTTCGAAATATGCCCATTCTTCTTTTAGCGTATTCCATTTCCTAATGCTCCCCCAGAAATTCTCTAAAACATCTGATCCTTTTCCAGCTCTCATCTCACTAAAATCCTTTTTCCCTTTGCAGTTTCTTCTGTTTTAATCCATAGAACGCGAGTTTAGCTTAGTAGAGTTATTATGAACAAAAAGGAGAGCACCAGCAGTCTCTTGGAGTAACATCGTCCGTCTCACGTTGTCAATGAAACCGGCAGAACTAAAGTTTCCTCCTGACGCCGAACTGCATGCTTGTATTAACAGTATTTTATCTGGCCATCTTCTGAAGAGTTGAAATGTTATGTCCTTCCGTTTTGCAGGAAGGAGCCATATTTTCCTCAATTTTATCGCTTTCGTGTAAATATCTCTTCAATTTATCTCTTACAGTAGGACCATCATCAATACCTGTGCCAAAAAACGAACTCCTTTACTATTGTGGGCAGCTGGGTTTTTGCAGAATTTGGAAAAGAAAATACCTCTTTGTGTTCGCACATACCTCTTCACCATTGTTGCTTCACAGTTTCGCCTGGCGAAGTTAACAGCTCATATGACTGACTGAGGGACTCATCGAAGGTGGATATCGTGGCAACATGTATTCAGCATGTTAAAATTTCAAAAAACACTACACCGACAAAGCTTGTGGAGGCGCAGATGTGACGGGAAATCTGGAGTGGATGGTGTCGTTGTTATTCAATATTTTCGTCCGACAACTCCGTCCTGTTATGAATTGAAGTAGAAGCTAGTAGAGCTGCCATTTCAGAAACACTTGACTGCTAGGCGTGCACATATTGGGTTGTCTCGTAAGTTCCTACCCTTTTGTTACACTGTGATCACAAAGAACGCCTATGAGCACACCTCCCCGCAGGACAGCTACGACAGTGTGGTTGCAGACTTGCCTTCTAAGACATTTCACACACAAAGCTGCGCACAATATACACTAATGAGCCAAAGCATTATGACCACATGTTTAATAACTAGTTTGTTCGTCTTTGAAACGATATACCTGACAGATTCTTCGTACCATATATTCGACTGTTTGTTGGTAGGTTTGTGAAGGTATATGACATTAGATGCGTATGCATGGGTGATGATCCCCGATAGCGTCCCAGATGAGTTCCGTAGGATTTAACTCGGACGAATTTGGTGGCCAAGACATCAACATAAGTTCACTGCAATGCTCCTCAAACCACTGTAGCACGTTTATGGCTCCGACACAGGGGTAATTACACTGCAGAAAAATGACATCGCCGTCGGGGAAGACATCAAGCATGACAGGATGAAGTGAGTTCGCAGCTCTCCGCATGTCTTGGATTACTACCACAGATCCCATGCAAGCGCAGGTGAACGTCTCCAATAGCACAATCCTGTTCCCACAAGCCTGAGTCCATGGTGCGCTGCACGTTTCGAACCGCCGTTCATCTGGATGACGGCCTTTGTGTAGACGATCATCGACCTAGTATAGGAAAAATGTTATTCACCCTAAGAGCCTACACGGTGTTATTGATCGACGGTAAAATCCCGATGATCCCATGCCCACTGCAGTCATAACTGACGATAATGTTTGGTCAACATATCAATCCAAAAGGGGTGGTCTGCTGTGGAGCACCATGTTCAACTACGTACGATGAACCATGTGCTCCAAAACATCTGTGCATGCACTAGTATTGTGCTCTTTTCCGAGAGATGCCACAGATCCCAATGTGTCCTACTTTACAAACCAGAGAAGCCTCCGAACCACACGTTCTGCGATGAGCCGTGTTTGTGGGTGCTGTTTGCGAGAGGGCTGTGTCGCAGTGACCGGGTTGGGAAGTCGCTGTTGAGTAGCGCCGCCATGTATGACAGGTAGTAGCGACGCGCTCGCTGCAGTGTAGCCTGGAGCTCAGCTGCTTGGATAGCGGATGTAAGGGAACTCCCTGTCATTGCAGAACTTGGTTTAGCATGGCCACAGTAGAAGCCATGTTTTCCGACGACCATCGGTGCTGGTACACACTGATATTTCGCTTCCAACTATACACTGTGTCTGACGCCTTCGTAATAACTGTGACCGTTGGGATTATTCAAATGGTGAGCGTCTCGGCTTCGTAGTGCAACTCCGAGCGAACAAAATTATGTTAGGCGTAAGTGACTGCTTATACACGGTGTCAATATCTTCAAGCTGTCTGTCATTTGGCTATGGTTTGTTCGAAAACTAACCCTTATATTATTGACTCCCAATATGCGTGTGTGTGTGTGTGTGTGTGTGTGTGTGTGTGTGTATGTGTGTTAAGATAATTAATATACCTGAGAAAGCGGCACTTATTTGTTGAAAGTGTTTTAAGAAACATAATCAATAACTTCACTGCTGTATATTAAATGTTATGTCTGACGTAATTTAAAGTTCTCAGAGCCAGATTACGATTCATAATATGGCACTGTCTGTTCTGTGTTTCTCTAAGTTACAGAAAAATGCATTTATGTATTTAGTATTGAAGAACCGTTGGTTTCCCTTTATGAACTTATTTACGCTTTTCCTAATATCGCGAGTAGTTTTGACCTGGAGACTGAAGGTACCATCACATGTATGGTTATGAAATTAGTTAAGCTTACTCTGACTGTTAAAAAACTAAAGTTGCATTCTGATGTACCAGTATTTCCTTTCCTTTCTTAAGTGTAATGGCTTAACTGTGTCACCTCTTTTGGCTTGTAATTAGCATAAGTTCTTTAAGCTATAGAGTAGATCTAATCTGGCCTGTTGGTATGACACTGTGACCGGTGTTGTTTCCACCAGAATAGTCGTGACGGCCTCCTTGCTATTGGAGGGCACTCTATAAGGCGTGCACTACTATAAAAATTTAGTGTTTTATTAGTTACACCTTTTTCAGTTTTTTAAAATAATTGTTAAGATGGTGCTCTGGTTTCTCTTAGATATTAAAATTTTTTCTGGCTCCATGCCGAACTGGATGAAATAGATAATATTCTAAAGGAAATGTTAGCTGAGAAAATCAAATTAAACGTGGTGCCTTATTAAGCTGATATAAATTCTTGTGATAGATTTCTCTCCTTCATTAATATATTTGAAGCATATTAGTGAGTGGTGGCACTTCTGACTGGCTCTTGTAATTAAATCAAAGATTTGACAATCGATTAACTTGCTAAAATTAATTTGAGTCTATGTTTTAGTTGTCAAGGGTTTATGCAGCAGCATACTGTCAGTTTGGTTGACATTCTATGAATCATCTATCCAACATTTTGCCTTATTGTAGATTTTCGATATGTTTATCTTAATGTTAAACTTTTTGGAGTGCAATATCCTTGAGTAAGTGCCGATTATAATAAAATTATCTTAATTAAATTTATACATGTTGTCACGAGTGTATGTATTCAGTGCTGTGATTTTATAAACATAGTTTTAAATACATTTTGTATCCTCTATTTGTCTTACTCCTACCACCTCAGCAGCTTGTTTGCCTTGCAATCACTTATCAATGATAGCAGAGCGTTGTTGCAGTTTATCGGGTTGAGGATTCGAACTGTACTCTGGTGGTAAAATAGTGTTCTATATTTTAGTAGTGTTTTGTTGGTGACAAACTTCTACATATTTTGTCTGTAATTCTTTAACTATATGTCATGCTGTATAGTGATTGTTTGTTTCATCATGGGTACCCTAGTGGTCAGAAAGGTCATCTGTGTAGCGAGCCTCAGTAAACGTTGCTTGCAGTACGTCTGCACAACTGTAAACGGAACGACGAAAGCAGCGTATCGAAACTCTGTCAGCGTCTGCGTGCCGCCTTGTCTATCCCTGTAAATACTTCGGCCGAAGTAGTGGGAGAGGTGAGTGAAGCCATAGGATTCTGTAAAAATCTGTTGGATTATCCTAAGGGCGATGTATCAAGCTTTGATGTTGTTGCTCCATTTCGCAGGAAAGTGTGCCGAGTGCAAGCGTTGCTAAGTCATCTCGCCAGTTGGATTCGTGACATATGCCATCTTAATAAAGATCGCTGTCTGCTATTTGAAGTACAGCTGTTGCAGAATGAGGTTATCATTAAGTTGGTGGGATGATAAGCAGGTGGTTGAGGTTAATAATGGCAGAGGCAACAGGGTACCAGAAATTAACAGTGCCTTTGCTAAGCTGACATTACTAAGGGAATGTCATATTTAGCAGTAGGCAATACTGAGGAAATAGCGGAGTTTTTGTGGTTATTGGTCAAGCTACGCGAACAAGCTAATGAACTGCATGTTAGTCATAGGATAGTTTTGCAATTAGCTGATCCATTGGCAGTGGGCCGTTTAGGTAGGATTATTCCCGAAGCTTTAGAAGTCAATGCCACGTTATGGGATTTCCGATAGGTGATACTCACTAAATGTATGGGCTCTCGTGAGTTCAAGTATTTAAAGGAAAAAGTTAGTCTGACGGTTACAGGCCTAAAATGAGACGTTGGCTCAGTATCTTAGTTAAATTGATCAAGGTATTATGTAGCGAGAAACCAGTATGCTTTGCTAATTTAAACAAGCTTTTGGTTAGGATGGAGAGTGTTCAATATAATGACCATAAGCTGGGGGAGAGATAAATTTAACAGTAACCGTTGTTATCACTGCAGCAAGCCTGGACATATTGTTAGAGAATGTCCTGTCACCAAATATACGCGTAGGGACAGCTGACACGAGCAGCAAAGGGGCGGCGCTGCATTACGCAGGCAGCTCCATCCAAGCTGTCATATGATGTTAGCAGTAAACAGCGGGTACCCACCCTACGCACGCACAATGTCAGGAAAAGGGACGGTATGTGGCCTACTCGATTCTGGAAGTAGTATGTGTCTATTAGAATACAACTGGTACTTGTGCTATAAGCAGTTGGGCCGATTGCCTGAATTAAAGGCGATTATTCAAATCCTTCACGCAGCAGACGGGAAATCGCTTATTATCACTGGTAAGACTCGTTTCAAATTGAGTCTACATGGTTTCTCGTGACCATTGGAGTGCCTGAGGGGCTGATAATTAAAATTCGAGCGGTTAAACAAATTTTAGGCTGTAATTTCTTGCAGTCGACTCAGTGTGTGTTGAATTATACAGGCGATGAATTTTAGATTTAGACTCACGCATATGGTTAAGTTTCGCACACATTGTATCGAAAAGTGGCGTGCAGGGTCAACGCTCAACAGGTAGGGGTAATCGTCGGTGTTTACCGGAAGATCATGCTCGGCAGGCAATAGAGGCATTGGACGGATTCTCTGAAGTGTTGACAGATGAGTTGGGGAGTGACTAATAAAATTGAATATCGGATCCCACTTATCGATCAGCAACCGATTGTCGCCGCCCAAAATGAAACACTTGCGAAAAATTATAAATCAGTTGCTGATGGACGGAGTCATCCGACCCGCGGTCTCGCCCTACGCCGCGCCAGTATTTCTTGTTGCTAAACTACATGGGGAAGTGTTTAGACCCGTGGTGGACTACCGAGCGTTGACACAAAAGGTGGTGCTCGAATCAGTCTCGCTCCCCTGGTTCGCTGGGGCCAAGGTTTTTACCGTCTTGGATTATCAGCTGCTGCTAGCTGCCCGTTTCGCACCGATTTTCGAATTCCATACGGTCCCGTTTGGCTTGGCCACAGGAGCGGCGGTATTGTCACGGTTTCTGCATTCGGTACTGGGAGGCTTCTGGTTAAAGTTTGTGTATAACTACTTGGACAACGTGGTCGCATAAAGTAGCAGCTTTGTGGAACATCTGGGTCAGATGTTCCAGCACCTCATGGAAGCAGGGCTCACGGTTAAACCTATGAAGGTGAACCTGTTTCGTGAAAAGATATCACTTTTGGGATACTTCGTGTCGAGGAATGGGACTGCTATTGACCATCGTCGCAACCAAGCTACCAGTCTTCCTCTGTGCCGAAAGATAAGGTGTTTCAAATGGTTCAAATGGCTCTAGGCACTATGGGACTTAACACCTGAGGTCATCAGTCCCCTAGACTTAGAACTTCTTAAACCTAACTAACCTAAGGACATCACACACATCCATGCCCAAGGCAGGATTCGAACCGGCGACCGTAGCGGCAGCGCGGTTCCGGGATGAAGCGCCTAGAACCGATCGGCCACACCGGCCGGCCAAACTAACAGCTTCTTTACGCTGTTGTGTTACTTAACCCAACACATCTTTAACTCTGGTTCACAGAAACACACACAGTCACAGAGACACACAGAGACACAGGGGCGTCAGATTAGACGTGACAGTCTGATGAAGTATTCCCATGCATTCATGACAAAACGGATAACATAAGCTGCCGTACACATTTCGTCGCACCAAGGAAAGCACTGGCCCTGTTCGCCGCTCATATACAGCAGCTCTCAAAAGTGTTGAGTGCCCTAGCGTACCGGTCTTTACGCGCAGAGCTTCCTCACCCACCGGGGCTCACAAGAAACATAGGCTGCGGCGCGTACTTCACGAGGGTAGACCTGAGCTCGTTCGCTTGACTCAGTGGGCGAAATGCCCTTCTAAACCTGTTAACTCGCAACTGGGTGTGTAAGTACTAACGAGAATTGCATCTTCTACTGGAATTTGCTATTATGAAGTATTACTAATTACTAGTTGTACAAAAAGCTTAGAAACAATTCTCGACGTAAATGGTATAAACGGCTTGTTTATAGCATTTGGTCTCTTCTGCCAAACAGTCCTCATTTCATGGAAGATGTTGTGTGTGTGACAACTGATATTCGTTTTGGCATAATTTTAATTGTATTGTACCCCTGTACAGCAGAAACAAATTATTAGGAGGCCTGTGGACTTACTATCATTGTAGAACTAACAACAGTAAGATTCCTTAATAATTGATTCCAGTACAAGACGCAATTCTCGTTTGTACATACACACCTAGTTACGAGTGAAGAGGTATAAAAACGCAGTTTATCTGCTGAGTTGAGCGAGCTTGGCCTACCTTCTTGATGAACGCGCAGCGGCCTGTCTTCTCGTAGGTCTCGCTCATCCATGTAGTGACGACACTGACTCGCTTCATCCTAAACTGTTGTAGCCCAGTGCGGAGCACCGCGTAAATGGCACTTCCGCGCGTCTGCAATGCGCGACTCTGATGTAGCGGATGAAAACAGTAGAAGAAGACAATGGTGTGAATACGGAAAGCAGATTCAAATGGATGCAGATTGCTGCAGATACGTAGATATGAAGACACTTGCTCAGGACAACTTAGCGTGGAGTGTTCCATGAAACCAGGTATCGGATTGAAGACCAATACCGCAACAACACAACAACTACAGGTTCAGCACTGGAACCATTCTATTCCAATCCACAGCGCCTCTACTGACGCCTTTCCCCTCAATCGATTCACTTTAGTACAGAACATTTCTGCATGTGATACAGAAGTGCCTAAATACCGATCGGATACATACTTCCCCAGCATCGACTCATAAATTTAGAACGCCAGTCTCAGTGCAGCCAGTGCTGTAATAGCAGCACTGCCGTAATTTTGAATCGCCCATCAGTACTGATATAAATTTCCCCCCTTTTCACAAACCTACTTCAGACCTTCACACGACAACTTCACGGACAATTAACTTGCTGATCCACCATCCATAGAGGTAGCTAGCATTTCATGTCATATGAAAACTACTTCAACTGGATGGCAAACGCAACCATTCTTTTGTATCACATACAATTTCAAAAGAACGTTCTTCCCTAAAAAACAATTCTCTTTTACTGTGATCACGGAAATAAGAAATTTGCGCTAAGCGCCTGGTTTTGCTCGCCACACATCGATTTTGTGTCAACACGTAGTGTGGAGTAATCTCTTAGCGCCAGTTTGCGCGGCGACGTAATTTCTTTGCGACCGACGGACAATGGGTGGGAGCCCGCAGTGGGGTCTTCATCAGTTCCGGCGGCAGCAGCTGGCATCCCGCCAGCGCCTCCTTCACCGCCTCTACACCGCCCAACCACTCACCGTCGTAGCCTCTAAACACTTGCCAACCCGCCTTATAATGAGCTCACTACCTAGTATGGATAGATACCAGTCTAATCTTTCTTGACCCTTTTTTCTCTCTTGTTTTCTTTTTCCAGAATAACATTAATCTGCAGCAATCGTTGTTGTTGTTGCCGCTGCGATATTAAGTCCGAAGACGAATTAAATACAGCTTGAGGTGTACCTACATGTCATTGTTTATTTCATCGCATCCACAAATGTCCAAGTCCCGTAAAAATTGTTGTCTTGTGGTCGTCGGTTCATTTTAAATTGTAGGCCACACTCACTTCATAAACAATCTTGAAAAACTGAATAATACTTAATCGTTATTGTTCAGTAAGGAAACAAAGACATCTTACATCTCGCTAATCAATATTGTCAACATATAATTCCACTAACTTGAAGAGTAAAATCGCTGCGCCAACTATCTTAACATATTCCAAACTTGTCACACAGTTGCTCAGCCTTGGCTGTGACTCTTTTATTCTGGTGGTTTTTAACATCAACCTTTTGGAATCAAACGCCTAGATCAGAATTGCCCCGTGTCTTGAGACGAAAATTCAGTTGCGTGTATTTTAAGTTAAGCTGTTTCCCAAATAAAAAGATAATTAGCTACTGACACACTGCTCCGCCCACGGTAGTGTATGCCATATTTATTGCACACAAATAAGTCTGATTCTCGGCTGTTTTACGCAATACGCATCCAGTGAGAATGTTAAATTTATCTGTCGCATAGAGGCGTGTGGCATGAGATTAAGTCCTGAACTATGTTGACTAAATTATCGATTCGCTGCAGAGCTTTTTCTCGCTCCGTGAGCAATACACTGATCAGGGCGATTAAAGGCCAACTATATCTTGTATTTTTATTGTGTAAAGAAATACTAACAGGTCGTTTTGCAACATTTATACATACTACCCCCTTCTCATCCTCATCCCATCCGTGAGGTAGTGCGGCTACCTTACTTCCACGCTAATTTAGAATATGAGTTATGTACTATTTTTAAATAGATTCTTCAAAATAACCAGGGCAAATTAAAATATCTCCCATAATCTACGTTCTGACTCCATTCTCTCTCCCGCCTGCTTCATCGCACCCTGCCCCTCTGCCACCCTCCAATTTTTCCTCCTGCCTCATCACAAACTGTCCTCTTCCACGTGCACTCTCACACCCCCTCAGACTTCTACCTATCTCCTTACAACCCTTTCCTCTCCCATCTCAGACAATCTCTTTCTTACACTTGCCCCTCGCATCCTCTTCTGCCTGTCCTCTAGCCCCCTCCATGATCCACCTGCCGTCTACAAACCTCTTCTCCTCCCTCGTCCTCCTGTCCATCTCCTCCATACTCGACTCTATTACCCTCTCCTCTTCCCTTCTCTGTCTCCTCTCCCCCTCTTTCAATCCGCCTCCCCATCCCATCTCTGTCCACCTCCTGCTCTTCCCTCTAATTATCTCACCCTCTCCTTGTATGTTTCCATCTCCTTTTCCCAATCTCTGTCCATCTCGTCCCTCCCAACCCTATCTCTCCCTGTCCTTATCCCATATTACCCCGTTTTCAACCCTAACGACACTGAAGTGTGGGTTGAGTTATTTTGACTTCCTGATTCTACAGAAATACCACAGTTGCCTCGAATGACTATTCTAACCATGTGTCAAAACTAAAACAAGCAGTGTTCTATCAGGTTTGGCATCTGTTACGTGAAACCGAGTAAGAGGTATTTGCGACTTTTAACGTAATGCTAAGATGGAAATAGTATCAGCAAAAAGAAAGTATGACTAAGCCCGCCCGGTTAGCCGTGCGGCCTAACGCACTGCTTTCCGGGCGAGAAGGCGTGCCGGTCCCCGACATGAAGCCGCCCAGCTTTTAAGGCGGTATTCCATCTGCCTCGCCGAATGCGGACTGGTTCTCCATATTCCGCTTCATTTACACTATGTCGGCGATTGTTGCACAAACACTTTCTCCGCGTACAACACACACACACACACACACACACACACACACACACACACCACTACTCTACATTGGGGTTACGCTTGTCTGGTGTGAGCTCCACTGACGGCCCAACCACACAATAACCCTGGGTTCGGTGTGGGACAGTAGTGGGTTGAGTGGACTGCTGTAGCCTGTTGTTTGCTTGTGAACCACTTAGGGCTATGTTGGGGACGAATCCTCTCCGTCGTTTCTAGGTCCTGTACCACCTCCGTTTTTTATCCCGACCTGATCTGATCGAATAGCAGTCCAATATTTATTATAAACATGACCGTGAACCTAATGGGGCTGGTAATCGGAATTGACTGGTACGGAAATTGTTATTTTACAGTTCGCTCTGCTCAATACTATAATACTGAGTGTCTGGTAATGAGGAACACCAACACAGTTTTACTAATTACGAACATATATTCTTCTCAAAACACAAAAAAGGAGACAGCCACTGCCTTCGCCATGCATATCTAATTACGGCTAATTTCAGCACAGGCTCCCTTCATTTTCCATTATCGTCACACGCTAATCCATCACTGCATCCAACACTGCAATCCAAGGTTAGGCCGGCGCGGTAGACGCGAAACAAAATATCGGCAGTAGTAACGTCACTTATCACTTTCGTAATGATACTTCTTCACTTTTCCGGTATCAGTCTATTACATAGGGGTCTAACCACGGAGATGGCGACACCCTTCTCCGTTAAAGACCCTGTATTTCAACAATTGCCCTCACACACACATATACCCGCCAACTACACTGGCGCATCTCGACACTCGCTCTCTCAACACGTCACAATCGATTGTTCCTCCTATCGACCTGTGCCAAGTGCAAAGTTATAGTAAAGGCCTAATACCATACAAATACCAACAAAAGGAGTGTTATGAAAGAGGGGGCACATAGTTGTAGTTACTTACGTAGGGGTTGAAAATGTGTTATGTTATTTCCAAATTAACTTTTATTACATAAAAATAATTAAGAAAAGATTGACTTCCTTTTGAATTACTATCTAGGAATATTCTGAGTGACTGCAGTCGATCCTTGATTGGTCAAAACGTGGAGAACTCAAAGAAATGTATCACAAGCTCTCCAAGCCTATCTGCCCTGTGCAAGAGAATTCATCTCTGCATAACTAATGCAAGGTACGTCTATTTGAAGATGCTTACTGCAGAAATAGTCCTCCATTTTTCCTCTTCTCACTTACCACCAAGACACGATTGCCGCGCAGGGGATGCCACGCGGTCTGTGGCGTCTTGTCATGGCCCGCACGGCTCCCCCGTCGGAGGTTCGAGACCTCCCTCGGGCATGAGTGTGTGTGTGACGTTCTTAGCATAAGTTAGTTTTAGATGCAGTAGTGTATAAGCTTAGAGGTCTATGACCTCAGCAGTTTGGTCCCATAAGACCTCTCAAATTTCCAAATTGATAGGGATCCCAGACAGATGAACAGTATTCAAGAATCGGTCGAATGAGCGCCTTACAAGCCACATCCACCGCGAATGAGTTACATTTCCTTAAGATTGTTCCTCTGAGGCTGAACATGGCATCTGTTTTTCCCACTTTGTTTTTTTATGTGGTCATCCACTTAAAAACGCTCTGAATAGTTACTCCTAGATATTTTCCGGAAGATACAGTTTCCTGCGGTTTGTCATCAATAGCGTAGCTGTACTGTAGTGGGTTTCGTTTCCTATGTATGGGCAATGTGTTGCATTTATTTACATTCAGGGTCAGCTATCAGAGCCTGCACCATTCATCAATTCTCTGGAGGTCATTCTGCAAATAGTTACTGTCTTCTGGCGTTGCTACTTTGTTGTTATAGACAACCGCATCGTCTGCGAGGAGCCTTAAAGCTCTCTACTAGATCATTTATATATGCTGTAAACAGTAACGGGCCTACCACACTTCCTTGGGGTACTCCGGGAATTACGTCCATGGCCTGTTCGGGAAGTTTAGTTCTAGTAATCTACGGCAGGTGGCTCTAAATGTAGAAAAATGTAAGTTAATGAAGATGAGTAGGAAAACAAACCCATAATGTTCGAAGTTTGCATTTTTTAACTAAACAGCAGGGCGGGACGGCGCCAATTGCTGTCCTGAATTCCAACAATACGGCACCAATCTGAGTGCCGTTCTCTACGGCGCTGTGGATTCCATGGATCTGCTGAACAGAGCGAGCTGAGTTTCGCAGAATCTCTGTTTGCGGATCCATGTTGATTTTTATGGAGGAGATTTTCCTTCTCCAAGGACGTCATAATTCCTTTATACACTCGTGGAAATGGAAAAAAGAACACATTGACACCGGTGTGTCAGACCCACCATACTTGCTCCGGACACTGCGAGAGGGCTGTACAAGCAATGATCACACGCACGGCACAGCGGACACACCAGGAACCGCTGTGTTGGCCGTCGAATGGCGCTAGCTGCGCAGCATTTGTGCACCGCCGCCGTCAGTGTCAGCCAGTTTGCCGTGGCGTACGGAGTTCCATCGCAGTCTTTAACACTGGTAGCATGCCGCGACAGCGTGGACGTGAACCGTATGTGCAGTTGACGGACTTTGAGCGAGGGCGTATAGCGGGCATGCAGGAGGACGGGTGGACGTACCGCCGAATTGCTCAACACGTGGGGCGTGAGGTCTGCACAGTACATCGATGTTGTCGCCAGTGGTCGGCGGAAGGTGCACGTGCCCGTCGACCTGGGACCGGACCGCAGCGACGCACGGATGCACGCCAAGACCGTAGGATCCTACGCAGTGCCGTAGGGGACCGCACCGCCACTTCCCAGCAAATTAGGGACACTGTTGCTCCTGGGGTATCGGCGAGGACCATTCGCAACCGTCTCCATGAAGCTGGGCTACGGTCCCGCACACCGTTAGGCCGTCTTCCGCTCACGCCCCAACATCGTGCAGCCCGCCTCCAGTGGTGTCGCGACAGGCGTGAATGGAGGGACGAATGGAGACGTGTCGTCTTCAGCGATGAGAGTCGCTTCTGCCTTGGTGCCAATGATTGTCGTATGCGTGTTTGGCGCCGTGCAGGTGAGCGCCACAATCAGGACTGCATACGACCGAGGCACACAGGGCCAACACCCGGCATCATGGTGTGGGGAGCGATCTCCTACAGTGGCCGTACACCACTGGTGATCGTTGAGGGGACACTGAATAGTGCACGGTACATCCAAACCGTCATCGAACCCATCGTTCTACCATTCCTAGACCGGCAAGGGAACTTGCTGTTCCAACAGGACAATGCACGTCCGCATGTATCCCGTGCCACCCAACGTGCTCTAGAAGTTGTACGTCAACTACCCTGGCCAGCAAGATCTCCGGATCTGTCCCCCATTGAGCATGTTTGGGACTGGATGAAGCGTCGTCTCACGCGGTCTGCACGTCCAGCACGAACGCTGGTCCAACTGAGGCGCCAGGTGGAAATGGCATGGCAAGCCGTTCCACAGGACTACATCCAGCATCTCTACGATCGTCTCCATGGGAGAATAGCAACCTGCATTGCTGCGAAAGGTGGATATACACTGTACTAGTGCCGACATTGTGCATGCTCTGTTGCCTGTGTCTATGTGCCTGTGGTTCTGTCAGTGTGATCATGTGATGTATCTGACCCCAGGAATGTGTCAATAAAGTTTCCCCTTCCTGGGACAATGAATTCACTGTGTTCTTATTTCAATTTCCAGGAGTGTATATAAATTCCATAGTGTTACAACAGATTGACGTCAACGATATAGATCTATAATGAGTGCATTTGTCCTGCGAACCCTTCTAAAAAATGGGAATTACCTGAAATTTCTTCCAGTCAGTCGGTACCCTTTGGTGCTCAAACGATCTGCTGTTAATTATTGCTAGAATGGGAGAAAGTCCTTTCACACAATCTTTGTAGAATATTACAGGTATCACATCTGTCCTGATGCCTTTCCACTATGTAGGCACTGTAGTTGTTTTTCTATGTCGCGATTGATTATCTCAATATCTGCCCTTTCGTCATTCGTACGGCGATTGGAAGGAGAGACCGTGTTACGATCTCCTGCTGTGAAACAATTTTGGAAGACCGAATTCAGTATTTCAGCTTTCTCTCTGTTATCTTCCGTTTCGGTGCCATTATGGACACTGAGTGAATTTATAGAAGATTTTGCCCCACTCACTGATTCTACGTACGACCAATAGCTCTTAGGATTTTACTCAGATCAGTTGATGCCGAGCGGGATTAGCCGAGCGGTCTAAGGCGCTGCAGTCATAGACTGTGCGGCTGGCCCCGGCGGAGGTTCGAGTCCTCCCTCGGGCATGGGTGTGTGTGTTTGTCCTTAGGATAATTTAGGTTAAGTTGCGTGTAAACTTAGGGACTGATGACCATAGCAGTTATGTCCCATAAGATTTCACACACATTTGAACATTTTTTTTATCAGTTGATGAAACTTTACTTTCAAAGTCATCATAGGTAGATTGAAGTTCAAATTACTTCTACATCTCTCGGAAACCATCGACCGAAGATAACACGCTGCGTTCTCTCTGTCACGAAATTTTCAATCCGATCACAAATTTCGTTTGTTTCCCTGTCTGATCGTTGATAAATATTGTGTCAAGGTAAATGGTTTAAGGCAAAAAATTCTTTCCACTCTGTTTGAAAAGGCTTATGTATTCACTATCATTACTATTGTACGCCGTTGAGTGCCATTCGTATACACTTCAATGTTTTACTTCTGAAATATGACATATTGCAGTATGTTGATCTGAAGCTTACATTATGTTAGAGACGTTATGGACATCCATACACGCCAGGACATTGTTTCAATGCTGAAATTTTGTAATAGTTGGAGCTAGACGATTTTTCTGCTTGGCTGCTTGGCTGGTTGAGGCTAAATTAGTTTAAAGATCACATTTGAATATCAGAGCGACATCGTATAAAGATTATGCCTTTCTGTGACTGGTTATTTATTAAACGTTAGTACGAAATTTCTCGCACCGTATGACCTCACACTAGCACCATTCCAACAATCTACAGATCATCGGAGGTTCGATCCACTGTAGTATCATGGCCTAATAGTCCTTCTGAATACAGCTTATTATCTACACAGAAACTCCAAAGGCATGCGTCTTCAAATACAAACATATGTAAACAGGCAGAATATGGCTTGCGGTGGGCAACGCCTATGTAAGACAACAAGTGTTTTGTGCAGTTGTTACATCGGGTACTGCTGTTACAGTGGCAAGTTATCAAGATTTAAGTGAGTTTGAACGTGGTGTTATAGGCGTCGCACCAGCGATAGGACACAGCATCTCCGAGGTAGCGATGTAGTGGGGATTTTCCCGTACGACCCACCGAGCGAGGTGGCGCAGTGGTTAAACACTGGACTCGCATTCGGGAGGACGACGGTTCAATCCCGCGTCCAGCCATCACGATTTAGGTTTTCCGTGATTTCCCTACATCGCTCCAGGCAAATGCCGGGATGGTTCCTTTCAAAGGGCACGGCCGACTTCCTTCCCCGTCCTTCCCTAATCCAATGAGACCGATGACCTCGCTGTCTGGTCTCCTTCCCCAAGACAATCCAATCCAATCCCGTACGACCATTTCACGAGTGTACCGTGAATACCAGGAATCCGATAAAACATCGAATATCCGCTATTGCTGCGGCGTGACAGAAGTGCAACACTTCCGCAAATTGCTGCAGAGTTCAATGCTGGGCCATTAGCAAGTGTCAGTTTGCGAACCATCAAACGAATCAACATCGATGTGGGCTTTCGGAGCAGTGGGCCTACTCGTGTACCCTTGATGTGAGAATGGCACAATGGACAGAAAACATTCAAACGGAAATTCTAATATTTTTCGGTGAAGTGGCACAAAAGCACTATGAACGTTGGTGTGCTTAATGTTAGAGGCTAGCGATATACCATCAGACTTCCCGAAAAACACCATTCAACAATTCTGAAAATTGCCGACAAGTGCGAGAATTGCCGCACCATCAGCCTAACGGCTCATGCATCCAAGTTACTAACAAGAATCATATACAGAAGAATGGAAAAGAAAACTAATGATCTGCTAAATGACGAACAGCTAGAGGCAGGTCTGGTAATAGTTGCAAGACAGAAGAAAAATAAAAAAAACCGTCATAGAATTTGTACACTTGTAAAAATGCATTCGACAGTATAAAATTTTTGACCTCCAGAAAACATAGGTGTAAGCTATAGGGAAAGACGGGCAATATACAATATGTACAATGAGCAAGAGGGAACAACGGAAGACCAACAACCAAGTGCTCGATTTGAAAAGTGTGTTGGACAGGACTGTAGCCTTTGACCCTACTGTTCAATCTATACAACGAGGAAGCAATGATGGCATTAAAAGAAAGTTCCAAAAACGGGCTTAAAATGTAGGGTGACAGAATATTAATGGTAAGCTGCCCAGATGCCATTGATACCCTCAGTGAAAGTGAAAAAGAATTACAGGATCTGTTGAACAGAATGAACAGTCTAAAAGGTATATATAGGTCGTGGATTGAAGGTAATTCGAAGAAAGACGAAAGTCATGAGAAGAAGCAGCAATGGTAACAACGCGAAACTTAACATCAGAATCGGGGATCACTAAGTAGACGAAGTTAAGTAATTCTGCTGCCTACATTGTAAAATATCCCATGACGTACGGAGCAAGGAGCACTAGCAAGCAGGCTAGTACTGGGAAAAAGGACATTCCTGGCCAAGAGAGGCAAGCTAGTACCAGACATAGGTCTCAATGTGATGAAAAACCTGAGAATGTACGTCTGGAGCACAGCATTGTATGGCAGTGAGAAATGGAGTGCGGGAACAGAACGAAACCGAAGCCTCTGAGGTGTGATGCTACATAAGAATAGAGCAAATTAGATGCGATGATAATTTAAGGGATGTGGAGGCTATCAGCCGAATCGGTGCGGAAAGAAACGTATGGAAAGCACTGAAAACAAGAAGGAACAAGTTGACAAGGCATCTATTAAGACCTCAGGGATGACTGCCAGGGTAGTAGAGGGAGCTGTAGAGAGTAAATGTGCAGGGGTAGACAGAGACTGGAAATATATCCAGCAATTAAATGGGCAGTGAGGTCGCAGTTGCTACTTCGGCATGAAAAGCACGTATGAAAATAATAAGCACACTACCACAAGAAAAGAGAGCATTGCTAACCAAAAGAAGGTTCCTTGTATGTAACCTTGTCCTCTATTTAAGAAAGAAATTTCTAAGAATGCACGTTTGAAGCTTGGTTGTGAGAGACTGGAGAGAATAAAATCGAAAAGTTTGTGCTGTGGTGCTATAAAAGCATGCTAAAGATTTAGGGTCTAATGAGGCCCACAAAGACAGGATCATCCGGAAAACACTGACAAGAATAAAGGGTAGGTGATACGATATGTTTTAAAACACCAAGGAATTATTTGCCATCACTAGAACAAAGTGCAGAGGGTAAAAACAGTATGGGAAGGCAGAAATGGGAATGCATCTAACATGTAATGAAGGACGTAAGATGGAAGTGTTGATGAAGTGGTTGCCACCACTGCGGAAATCGTGGCGGGCGGCAACAAACCAATCGAAAGATTAAGTATTAATAGTAAATAGACAAATAAAAATAACACACAAAATAAGAGACAGTAATAAAGATTTTCAGAGCAGCTGCTGCTATGCAAAATATTTCTCGGAGAATATCTGTAAGCTGTGGGGCATTATCTACTGAAAATGTCTTTCAAAACCTTTTCTTAGTACGTCCTTTGTTTGGAAAGCGCTCGCATGAATCTCCTAAATTCAAAAATAACACTACGTTCAGCCAATGAAGCAAATGAATGAGACAGACATGCATTGGCCCTTCCGCTCCAGATTCGTGCGCCGCAGCCGGGTCTGAATTACTCCCTCCCTCGCCTTTGTAACGTTACCAGCGCTCGTCTTTGAAAATGGCTTGTAGAGGAAAGCACCCCCTGGAAATGCTGTTAACAGAGAGTTATACGTAGAAACATTTATCACTCGCCTGTCTCTCTGATATTTCCTAAACTTCCCTTATTTAATTAGTTCTACATTCCACGCAGCGTTCTTCCTGTTTCTCCAACTGGTAATTTCCGGCGCTCCTCGCTTGGTGCTCAGCTAATCAAACTAATTAAATAGCAACGTGACGACCTCGTAACGTCCCGTGCTGACCTTGGACAGAGGAAATATAATATCATTAATTTGTAAAGTCGTAAGTAATTATAACTGACAAGTTTATTTTTGTCAGTGGTTTCGAGGTACTCGTTTCCTCGCAGATTTTGCGAATCAGCTCCTCAGGCCTTATCGAAACTGAAAAGGAGAAATTTGTTAATACACTATATATGTAGATTTCAGTGCTGGGAAGTCTTTTCTGAAGGTTTTTGTTTAGACTGTAACCCTATTTGGAAGTGAAAAGTGGACGATGAACAGTCCAAATAAGAAGAAACTAGATGCTTTTGAAATATGGTACTACAGAAGAATGCTGAAGGTTAGGTGGTTAAACCATGTAGCTCGTGTGGAGGTACTGAATATAATTAAGGAGAATAGGATTATGTGCTGCAAGTTCATTAAAAGAAGGGATCGGTCGACAGGACATGTTAAGAGACATCAGGGTATCACCATTTCAGTGTTGAAGAGCAGTACCTTTTGTTGGGATGGAGGGGGGGAGGGAAAGGACGAAGAGAGGGGGAGGGGGGGGAGATGGGGGAGACACGAAGTGGGGCAGAGTGGGAAGAGCGGGAGAGGGGGGAGAAGGGGAGACGGGCAGAGGTGGGAGAGTGGGAGATCGGGAGAGGAGGAAGAGGGGGGAGCCCGGAGGGGATTAAAAACTGTGGAGAGAGACCAAGAGTTGAATACAGTGGGCAGGTTCAAAAGAATATTGGTTGGAGTTGTTATTTGAAAACGAAGAGATTTACACTGTATAATATGGAGAGCTGCTTAAGACCAGTCTTTGGACTGATTCATAATTTATTAAAACACAATCTGAACATTTAACTTCACTATAAGAGCCATTTCACCATGACCGACCATAACGCAGTTTAACTTCCAGGCATATTTCACTGCATTTGGCCATAAGAAACACGTCTTTCAGCTTCGAATTGGAAATAAAAATTATTTGGCTGAAATCTTTCAGGAACATTGTAGGAAAAAAAAAACATAACCATTTATCAGCAAACATCAAACGTTCACCAAAGTGATAACAAAAGCGAAGGGTAATGGTCAGGTTCAAAACAGAGAATGTCGTAACAAATGTTTACGGTTACAGTAGCAGCAACTTCGCAACCACTGGTACTTCCTCCTTAAGAATCACTATAGACATTTACAAGTACTTAGAAACTTTTCTGAAAACAATTCTTCGATACAAAACTATCTAAAAATATGTATGACAAATATAGCTCAATTAGCCTGGTTCACTCTGCGCTCTTGACATAAAGCCGGAAGCTGTGGCCGAGCGGTTCTAGGCGCTTCAGTTCTGAACCACACTGCTGCTACAGTCGCAGGTTCGAATCCTGCCTCGGGCATGGATGTGTCTAATGTCCTTAGGCTAGTTAGGTTTAAGTAGTTCTAAGTCTAGGGGGCTGATGACTTCAGATTTTAAGTCCCATACTGCTTGGAGCCATGTGAACCATTTGAACCACTTCTGACATAAACTTGGTGCAACTGTTGCACAAAACTTTACACAATTCAGTGGTGCCTACATTAGCCAAATAGCTTTCAAACGTATCGAATCATGTGTCACACAATCTCAGCGTTACCAGCGCATTAAATAGCCGAAATCAATCAAATGGAGGTAAGTTTCATAATTTAACCTCTCTTAAAGTTCATAGTCCTTTGCATCACTTGTAAGATACACAGTTTCAGGCAAATGTAAGCAAACGAAAAGTCAAAATTAACACTAATTTTAAACCAGGGACGAGTGAGAAATAATCTAGGCATTCAAAATAAGCCCCTCATTTATACTACAGACCAGTGGACTAACGTACATAGTTTAAAAGCGAAGCAAGTTCACATGTGGAGGCGACCACGTCATCCGAATGAATGAGCATACATGATGGAAGATACACAACTAAAAGGACAACGCCGTAATGAACCACAGTGACAGCCAAAATAACATACACTGATCAACCACAACGTCGGCAGGCGAGGTCATCCAAATACTGATCCACGATAATATCTGTCAACGTCGCTGTAACACTAAGGATACATGTCTTTTGTTTTGTATTCTGACAAGTTTGATGCAGCCCGCCACGAATTCCACTCCTTTGACAACCTCTTCATCTCAGAGTAGCACTTACAATATACTTCGTCAATTATTTCATGGATGTATCTGAATCTCTGTCTTCCTCTATAGTTTTTTCCCTCTGCAGCTCCCTGTAGTACAATGGAAGTCATATCTTCACAAATGTCCTATCATCTTGTCCCTTCGCCGGCGTGACCGAGCGGTTCTAGGCGCTTCAGTCTAGAACCGCGCGACTGCTACGGTCGCAGGTTGTAATCCTGCCTCTGGCATGGATGTGTGTAATGTCCTTAGGTTAGTTTGGTTTAAGTAGTTCTAAGTTCTAGGGAACTGATGACCTCAGATGTTAAGTCCCATAGTGCTCAGAGCCATTTGAACCATCTTGTCCCTTCTCCTCGTCAGTGTTTTCCGCATATTCCTTTACTCTCCGATTCTGCGCAGAACCTCCTCATTCCTTGCCTTATCGGTCTACCTACTTTTCCACATTCATCTCTAGCACCACATCTCAAATGCTTCGATTCTCTTCTGTTCCGGTTTAACGGCAGTCCATGTTTCACTACCATACAATGCTCTGCTCCAAACGTACATTATCAGAAATTTCTTCCTCAAATGCAAGCCTGTGTTTGAAACTACCAGACTTCCCTTGGCCAGGAATGTCCTTACTGCCAGTGCTTGTCTCTTTTTTATGTACTCATTGCTCTGTCCATCATTGGTTATTTTACTGAGGTAGCAGCATTCCTTAACTTCATCTACTTCGTGACCATCAATTATGATGTTAAGCTTCTCGCTGTTCTCATTTCTGCTCTATTTTATATTTACGTCTTTCTTCGATTTACTCTCAGTCCATATTTTGTACTCGTTAGTCTGTTCATCCCATTTAGCATATCATGTACTTCTTCGCACTTTCACTCGGCATAGCAATGTCATCTGTGAATCGTATCATTAACATCCTTTCACCTTGAATTTTAATTACATTCGTATGTCTTCCTTTTATATCCATCATTGCTTCTTCGATGTGCAGAGTCAACAGTTGGGGCGAAAGTCTGCATCCCTGTCTTACACTCTTTTTAATCCGAACATGTCATATTGGTTGTTGACTCTTATAACTCCCTCTTGGCTCTTGTATATATTTTATATTACCCGTCTCTCTCTATAGCTTACCTCCATTTTTCTCAAAATCTTGTACCATTGTACATCGTCGAACACTTTTACTAGGCCGAGAATCCTATGAACGTGTCTTTAATTTCCTTTTGTCTTGCTTAAATTATCAACTGCAACGTCAGAATTGGCTCTCTGGTGGCTATACCTTTCCTGAAGCCAAACTGATCATCATCTATCACATCCACAATTTTCTTGTCCATTCTTATGTATTATTCACGTCAGCAACTTAGATGCGTGAGCTGTTAAGCTGATTGTGCAATAGTTCTCGCATGTGTCAGATCGGAATTGTGTGGAATTGTGTCGATACAAAAGGCAAATGGTATGTCGCCATACTCATACGTTCTACACACCAACGTGAGTAATCATTTTGTTACCACTTCCCCCAATGATTTTAGAAATTCCAATGGAATGTTATCTATTCCTTCTGCCTTGATTGATCTTAGGACCTCCAAAGCTCCTTTAATTTCTGTTTCTATTACTTTATTTCCTGTCTATTCTAAATCGACTCCTGTTTCTTCTATCACATCAGAAAAATCTTTCTCCTCACAGAGATCTACAATGTACTCTTTCCACCTAGCCGCTTTCTCCTCTGCATTCAACAGAGGAATTCCCGTTACACTCTTAATGGTATCATCCGTACTTTTAATTTCACCGAAGGCTGTTTTCACTTTCCCATATTCTGAGTCAGTCCTTCCGGCAATCATTTCTTTTTCGATTTTTCACTTTTTTCTTGCAGCCATTTCGTCCCTGCGCTTCTTAATCCTTAGAGAACTCCAAGCGTATCTCGTCATTCTTTAGTACTTCCGTATCCCACTTCTTTGCGTATTGATTCTTCCTGACATGTCTCTCAAATGTCAGCCTAGCCTTCATCACTACTACATTGTGATCTCAATCTCTATCTACTGTAGGGCACTACTTACAATCTAGTATCTGATTTCAAAATCTCTGTCTGGCGTTTTCCAAGTCTATCGGCTTCATTTGTGGTTCTTGAACAGAGTTTTGCCTATTACTAGGCGAAATTTATTACAGAACTCAATTAGTATTTCTCATTTCTTGCCCCAAGCCTTTTCTTGGCCCTCTTCCCCCAAAAATACATTGCGGTCCCCCATGTCCATGAGATTTTCATCTCTCTGTACGTACATTATTACCCTTCCAATAGCCTGCCGGTGTGGCCGTGCGGTTCTAGGCGCTTCAGTCTAGAACCGCGTGACCGCTACGGTCGCAGGTTCGAATCCTGCCTCGGGCATGGATGTATGTGATGTCCTTAGGTTAGTTAGGTTTAAGTAGTTCTAAGTTCTAGGGGACTGATGACCTCAGATGTTAAGTCCCATAGTGCTCAGAGACATTTGAACCATTTTAAACCTTTCAATATCCTCATATACTGTCCCCATCTCTTCATCTGCAGCTTGTGAAGTACCCATGTATACGTGAACTATCGTTGTCGGCGTTTGATTTTCTGTCGATTTTGATAAGAATGACGCTATCACTGAACTGTTCACATTAACACTCTCTGCCCTGCCTTTGTATTTATAACGAATATCACAGCCGTTATACGATTTTCTGCTGCTGTTAATATTACCCTACACTTATCTAACCAGAAATCCTTGTCTTCTTTCCACTTCACTTTACTGACAGCTTCTGTATATAGATTGATACTTTGTACGCTACGGGCCATTTAAATTTCTATACCACGAAGATGACGTGCTACAGACGCGAAATGTAAGCAACAGGAAGAAGATGCAGTGATATGCAATTGATTAGCTTTGATTTCATACAAGGTTGGCGCCGGTGGCGACACCTACAACGTGCTGACATGAGGACTGTTTCCAACCGATTTCTCATACACAAACAGCAGTTGACCGGCGTTGCCTGGTAAAACGTTGTTGTGATGCCTCGTGTAAGGAGGAGAAATGCGTACCATCACGTTTCCGACTTTGATAAAGGTCGGATTGTAGCCTATCGCGATTGCCGTTTACCATATCGCGACATTGCTGCTCGCGTTGGTCGACATCCAATGACTGTTAGCAGAATATTGAATCGGTGGGTTCAGGAGGGTAATACGGAACACCGTGCTGGATCCCAACGGCCTCGTATCACTAGCAGTCGAGGTGACAGGCATCTTATCCACTTGGCTGTAACGGATCGTGCAGCCACGTCTCGATCCCTGAGTCAGACGTTTGCAACACAGCAACCATCTGCACGATGAGTTCGATGACGTTTGGAGACCAGGACTGCGGTTACACTTGACGGTGCATCACAGACAGGACCGCCTGCGATGGTATACTCAATGACGAACCTGGGTGCACGAATGGCAAAGCGTCATTTTTTCGGATGAATCCAGGTTTTGCTTATAGCATCATGATGTTTGGCGACATCGCGGTGAACGCACACTGGAAGCGTGTATTCGTCGTATCACCCAGCGTGATGTTATGGGGTGCCATTGGTTACATGTCTCAGTCACCTCTTGTTCGCATTGACGGCACTTCGAACAGTGGACGTTAAATTTCAGATGTGTTACGACCCGTGGCTCTACCCTTCGTTCCATCCCTGCGAAACCCTACATTTCAGCAGGATAATGCACGACCGCATGTTGTAGGTCCTATACGGGCCTTTCTGGATACAGAAAATGTTCTACTGCTGCCCTGGCCAGCACATTCTCCAGACTTCTCACCAATTGAAAACGTCTGGTCAATGGTGGCCGAGCAACTGGCTCTTCACAATACGCCAGTCGCTACTCATGATGAACTGTGGTATCGTGTTTAAGCTGCATGGGCAGCTGTACCTGTACACGCCATCCAAGCTCTGTTTGGCTCAATACCCAGGCGTATTAAGGCCATTATTACGGCCAGAGGTGGTTGTTCTGGGTACAGATTTTTCAGGGTGTATGCACCCAAATTGCCTGAGAATATAAATCACATGTCAGTTCTAGTATAATATATCTGTCCAATGAATACCTTTTTATCATCTGCATTTCTTCTTGGTGTAGCAATTTTAATGGCCAGTAGCGTGTTTCCCTTTTCAAATTTTCTCGCGTCCCTACCACGTTCAAGCTTCTGAAAATCGAGGCATCATCGCATAAATGTTGTCGTTTTGTTGGTTATTTAATCTTTCTCTCATGGTTACCTCCCTATTGGCAGTCCCCTCCCGGAGATCCAAATGAGGACATTTTCGGAGATCTTTTACCAATGGGAAGATCGTCATGACACTTTTTCAATTACAGGTCAGATGTCCTGTGGATACAGGTTATGTGTCATTAATGCAGTGGTTCCCATTGCCTTCTACATGCTCATACCGATGATCATTGAAGACTCCTCTTTCTTTAGGGGCAGTTTCCCACACCAAGGAGAAGAGAGTTCTCAGAACCTAGGTCTGCTAATCCGCCCACTTTGACAAGGCCATTGCCGAGTAAGGGTGACTTCTCATGCCGGAAGTCTTCGGTCACCAATCTGATTATTAATCCAAATCCAAGCAGTGGCAGGTTTCGAAACCAGGGCTTAGGACGTGTACAATACTAATCAGAGACGATGCCCCTGGACCACTGGAGCTCACCGACATCTTATGAACCCATTACACTACTGTAACATCGTACAGAAATAAAGAGGAAAAGAAACTAAATAGCTTGCTTCAGATCTGAATGCGTGGTAACGAGAGGATGTCGCCGACACCGAGGATCACTGTCGTGGCGGCTTTTTACTGACTTGCAAACACAACCAATAATTACGCTAGCATTCTCACGGTACTTCTATGTGCATGTTTATCTGAACTTGACATGTATTTCATTCACCAGGGTGCGTACTCTGTCTGTGGCAGCGAGGGAGGGGAAGAGACAGAGAGCCTGCACTCGTTGCCTGTAACTCGCTACTGCCCTCGCTGCTCAGCGTTCGCACCTTCATGACTGCAGTACACACACTGCCCACTCAGCGACCAACGCCAGGAGACAGTGTTTCGTGACTGACTGTTTCTGAGATTCTGCAGCAGCTGACAGTGGTTCATTTCCTGTTTAGTCACAGGTAAAACCAGCCTAACAGCACTTGAAGCAAGCTCTCTCTCACATCAATATGTAGAAAAGCTCGTGGAACGGCTAAATGACGACCCTGCTTTTGAATTTACAATTCTGTTTCTGAGGTGTCAGGGTTTGCTGGAGACACCGAAAAATCTACAACACCGTGGCTCCAGTTAGGTAAAGTAAAAGCAGTTGCCTATGTAGCCAGAAACTGGAATGCAGGTAGTATATCGTTCCAAGGCACGTTTATTCAGGAAATCAATGGGTACTAAAACAGCAACAGGTCAGCTTCACATCAGCATTAATTAGGGTTTCCAGAGACACTGGCTGGGACCCAACGAAACAGCTGAATGGATTTGAGAGAGTCACGACACACAAAAGGTGGGATGGTATGATGTGTTTGGCAAACGTGTACCTTTACTTGGAAGGTGCACTGCAGCAGTGGTTCGAGAACAATGAAGAGAAGGTTAATAATTGGTCAAACAGAAGAAGACGTTTGCAACAGTCTGAAGAAAGTCTGCTTTGTGGAATAAAAATTGATGTACAGGGCCCAACATCGTGAGGAGCCGGCTCAGTCCTATATGGGCCTACAGAATGTTTTGGGACGATTCCACACTGTGTATCTGAATATGACAATCAAACAAAATCTCACAATTGATGAGTCGATTCAGAGAAGACATGCATCAAGCGTTTCTGGTAAAGGCTGCCACGACAAGAGAGGGATACATCAACTATTCCCAGCACATGGAAGAAATGCAACAGAAAACAATGAGATGGAAGAGGTATGACCAACTCCCGAACGTGGTCTCTGTGGCAGTAGTGGAAACCCATCATGACGTCGCCGCTCTCTTACGCCAGGTTGTAATAGAGAAGCTACAACATTTTAGGGCATTCAGAACTGTCAGGTCGAGTAAGCAAGAGACGGCGGTCACGAATTTCGATATCTAATGCAGGAGGTGAAAGAGAAACCTGAAGAAGAGGTGTACAGATTTCTAGCAACATTATCCACTAACAGTCGAACGCGCTACCGAAATACGATTCGGCCTGCTCGGCCTTGGACCTCAGCAGGTTCAGCAAACTCCTTCTCCAAACATAGCGTCCCTGTGAAGAGCAGACATAGGACACAAGGCAACACGACGGTATGTGTCCATGGACGCCCTGCACAAGTTGTAGGCTAATAGAGAGAAGTAATACGGGTTTTTGGCGAGCACTAAGCCGCCAGACGCCAACCATCATAAAAGTTATGTTCATGCCAGTCAACTGCAGGAGATTATAGTTGACTAATGGGATGAAGCCCATCGGCGTACACTACACGCAGCTCTTCCCCAAGAACTCGTTACCGTTCCCTGTCGCCTTATAGAGGTATCAGCCGTTCGCTTAGACGTCGAGGACAGAAAAACTATAAGACGGCCATGTATGATCATGAAAGCCACAGATGCAGATCGTCCATCGACGACAGTCTCGTAGAAGTCAGGAAATATCACTGACGTCATCAAAGTCCAAACTTTTCGGGTGTTAGTCGACCCAGACATTCCTTTTCTATAATGGCGAGTGCCTGTGAAAAAAATGGTTCAAATGGCTCTGAGCACTATGGGACTCAACTGCTGTGGTCATCAGTCCCCTAGAACTAAGAACTACTTAAACCTAACTAACCTAAGGACATCACACAGACCCATACACGAGGCAGAATTCGAACCTGCGACCGCTGCAGCAGCGCGGCTCCGTACTGGAGCGACTAGAACCGCACGGCCACCGCGGCCGGCTCGAGTGCCTATCGTCGTCAGCTGAAGAATACGAAACTCATCGCGCTGAAAGAAAAAATTTGGAAGTACGCCTAGCTGAGAGGACATGTATTCCAAGAATAACTGTGACAGATAGAACATGAATCCTCGAATTCGTCTTTTTATTAGAATGTAGTCAAAACGTCAAAATGTGAAAATGTGACTGTGGAAAATCGGAGCTCCAGATTGACGAAGCTATTTCAAGAAGCACACATAACAACTATTGCTCTGGGCAGTAGTCTACGGTCGAGTTCCAGTCGCCATTCGAGATGCACAGTTAAATTACGAAGGCTTTGTCGTGTGCAAAAAGCTGCTGAGGCTCACATAAGAAAGTTACATGCGAGCGAGAGTCATAAGCACTGCAGATAGCTAATGGAGACCTTGGATCACTAATTGTCACGGGTAGTCTCAATTCGTCCCTAAGTCACCATGACTGACATATTCCTCACAAAAGAATTGCAAATGTACTGATATTTAAACAGTTCTCAATTGTCCTTCATTCTCATTTGTACATTTTCTAAATACAAGTAATTATAAGAGTTCAGGTGAGACTGAAGAATAAATGAGGATTATTGTTATCGTCTGTTTATGAATGCCCCAGCGACAACGGAATCTGTCCAGGAAAGACAGCTTTTTACCATCGACGAAGATCATACTCCACTATCACTAGCGAAAACGTAGGTGAGGAAGTCACCATCGAACTGCCACATCTAGCCTGACCAAGGACCAACATCAGTGAGTGTTAGCTTTTCTGTACTATGCCTCCGAATCCTTAATGGAGGAAAGACATACCAAGTGAAGCAGGGTGAAATAGGATATCAACGTGGGATTACACATGATTAGTTAATGCTTGATTAATGTTTCGCCATCTCAACAATAGATAATGTGGGAGGAGTTCGAGTACTTGCTGCGAGTACTTGCTGCGCGTTTTTAGTCTTCTCTCTTGGTCCTGGTGAAGAAGAAGAATGGAACATGACGTTTCTGCGTAGATTACCGACGACTGAACAAAATCATGAAAACAGATTGAGAGGTGGGATGAGCCCCCTCTCATATTTATATCTTACGATTCTCCTCTCTAATTGCATGTGGTGGAAAGTTGCTATTCCTTCACACGCAGACTTCCCACGCAGCGTCTCTCGTCACCCGGGTGGTCCGGTGACAGGCGGGCACTGCTGATTTTGAAAGGGTAAGCCGACGGGTGTGAGGGAGTCGAGTGAATGCTTTCCAGACGCCGACATTGTCAAAAGACACGCCCGGAGGGGCCTGAAGTAGTGGCTGGGCTAGAGCTTCCGTTACTTCGCAGAAACTTAGCGAAAACACTTTCTGGCGGGCTATCACCGAGGCGTGGGAATGACTTGTGTTCCCAAGCAGCCCTGGCGCGCAAATTCCCGCGTTTTCTGCCGTACAGTAACTGTGATTGGCTTGCTCAGGGCATAGCCCCGTGACGTAGCAATATCGGCGCAGAAATTGGCGCCAAGAATCTCCATTGGTGGAATGGTAGTGCTCCGGCAATAGAGTGGAATTTTCCGCTGGTTTTCGAGTTGCTGATTGGAACGTTTAACCACGACCACTGTCGTGGAGGCGGGAATGTTCGGTGTTCGGCATGTACGGGTGCTCTAGGGGAGTCGGCTCTCGCCTGTCGGTCAGAGTAGGTTACAAGACTGAGCTCTCGCTGCTCTGGACAGCTTGCTTTCTGTTGGCTGTCTAATATACTTTTATTTAATTGTAACTGTTTGACGTAGTTGCTGAAGTTTCGACTTCAACGTAACTTTCCGAGTACAGTTGGCAATTGAGCGTCCTGCGTACAAGCGGCCCAAGTTGTCTGTCTTGAGCAGTTTTGGCTAAAGTTGACTGTATCGGAGTTACAGTGTGACTTCGCTTGTTAAAATCAATCACTGTACCATCAGTGATTGTGTGGCGAGCCTTCTTAGTCTCCCTCAGAGGCGCATTTATATTGCTAGGAAGTCTTTAGTCTGGAACAACCAAACCGGTATAATTCGTTTTGGGCTACACTCGCGACATTGTCATCACCACGACAGGACGTCGAAGCAACCAGCTATCGCCTCCAGTACGCCAGATCGTGTTCTGGCAGTTAAGAAGACAGTTTGGTAATGTATGTCCGCAGCACCGGCAGATAAGGATTTTCCTAGGTGATAATCAGAGCTCAGCAGAGCGCGCCTGTTCGTCTTTTTCTAACTTTGTTCAGTCTTGGGTAGCAGCAATTAATGTTGGGTTAGCTGTGTGTCTCTCTTAAGATTTGAGTGGCAAGGAATTGGCTCCACATACCACTTCGCCATAAACCTCACAATCTAGTTTAGGGACAACTTCACCTTCACAGCGTTTGTTAATCCAATTTGAGCCAATTTGATGTATTACAAATGTTTCATGCATTTTTGATTATTATTTTGTGTTTAGTCTTAATAAATCATATTGTTATTTTGGACAGAACTTTCATTCTGTTCATCGGTAGAGCAACCCTATCATTTCTCACTACGTTAATGAAACCTTCCTTTATTTAACTTATTTATCAAATTAAATTATTGCAGGTGCCAAAATCTTTTCTACTCCACTTTCAGGGTTGATTACAGTCAGTTCACTTATATTTTTTAATCCATGTGCAACAGCAAAAGTCGGAGTTAGAATAGGGGGGGCTTAGAGCACCATTTACATATGTAGATTCTAGAAGAATTTAGTGTTAAATACACTGCAAGCCCCGGCACCTCGCAAGATGTCTACCCGTTGCCATGACTTGATGACTCCCTAGTCCACTTGAGAGGAGCAAATTAATTTTCAACTGAGGACATGCTGACAGGCTACTGGCAAATCAGGGTTTATGAGGCTGGCCAGGAGAAAGGCTGACTAAGTAACACATAGCGCTTTTTATGAAATGGAATTTTTTCTGATTGTACTATGTAACACTTGAGCTGCCTTGGAGCGTATGACGGACCACCTGCTCCGACACCTTAAGTGGACAACATATCTTTGCCATATGGATGATATCGCTTTTTCGAAGACATTTAAGGATCCTCTAAGGACTCTGTCAAACGTGTTGAAAGAGTTCAGGCTGCAGGCCTCCAACTAAATGCGAAATAACGCCTCTTTACTGCACAAGAAATATTAATCTTTCGAACTATAGTGAATGGCGATGGACCGTGTTCTGATCCAGAGAAAATAAAAGCTGTCACAGATTTTCTGATGCCTTGGCACAGTCGTGACGTGAGAAGTTTTCTTTCAATGTGCTCGTGCTATTGACAATTCGTATAGGACTTGTCTACCAAGGAACTTCAGCTGCCAGAACTATTGCAGGGACGCGGAAAATTTCTTGGAATGCGGTGTGAGAAAGATTTTCCCTTGTCCTTAATAAGGCGCTAACTGCTGCTCCTTTCCGAGCACCATAAACCGAGAATTCTGAGACAAAACTTTACACGAGTGCTAGCATTTGTGGGATAGGGGCAGTACTAGCACTAATTAAAGAAGATGCTGCAAAGGTGACACCTAATAGCTCCAAGGAAATCTCCGGGTCCGACAGAACTGTTCAACAACCGAGAAAGAACGTGATGCAGTTGTTTGAGCCATCGGAAAGTTCCGTCCAAATTCATTTGGCATACCATTCACGGAGCCACCTTTTATGCAGAATGACAAGCCTAGACCCATTGGAATGAAAATAATGAGGATTCAGGAGTATCATGTCACAGTGGCATACAAAATCTGTCGCACTCATACTAAAGCCAACAGCCTTTCAAGGAGTCATATGACAACACAGTAGTCTGGACTAAATTTCGCTCATCGTTGCATTAAAAGACAATGTTGCTGAAAAGAGGGAATATCCATAACTGCTGAAAGCAACAGAAGCCTTGAATAATAATGAACTAATAAAAGGAGTATTCTACTCTGCTAGAAGGAAGCAGCATTGGACGACGTGTTAGACGATTTTGTTGCCTTTCCCCGCTGTTGTTTAACGTATACCTTGAAGAGATTATTGCGAAAAGCTTAGATGGGAAAAAGAGGAATATGTATTTTTGGAAAGAGCATAGAATGTATAAGATTTGCTGATGACATGGTATTAGTGGCAGAAAGTGAGCGGACAGTGAATAACATGCTCAAAGATCTGAATGAAGCTTGTGAAGAACATGGGATGCAAATAAACACAGCCAAAACAAAGAGTATGGTCATCAGTACAAGACGCAGACTGTCCAATTTTAAAATAGGACACTCTACCATTAGCCAAGTACGTGAATTTAAATTTCTTGGAAGCACAATAACTGAAGACTTGAGATGTCACCAGGAGGTGAAACCACGAAATGCCATAGCGAAGGAGGCAATCGACAGAAAGAGGAGACTCTTAGGTGGAAAATTAGATAAAGAACTAAGGAAACGGCTTGGCAAATGTTTTGTCTGAAGTGTGGCACTATATGGGGCAGAAACATGGACGCTGAGACGTGAGGATGAAAAAAAGGTTAGAAGCATTTGTGATGTGGCTGTGGAGGAGAATGGAGCGAATAAGGTGGATGGAAAGAGTGAGTATTGAAAAAGTATTGGAAAGGGTTGCTGAGAGAAAATGTCTGCAGAAGGTTGTAAGAGAAAGGAAAACGAACTGCTTGGGACATTCATTGAGAAGGGAGTGCTTGCTATTTGATGCTTTGGAAGGATTGGTTTGTGGGAGAGGACTGAGAGGAAGAAGGAGATACAAGATGATAGACGACATAAAGGGAAGAGGAAGTTATGCAGACCTGAAGAGGATGGCAGAAGACCGGACAGCCTGGAGAACTACCATGTGAAAACCTGCCTTTTGGCAGAACACTGATGATGATGACTAGTAGTTAATAAACGAGACTTGTGTAAGAGGAACTATGTACAGATCAGGTGGCAATGATTAAGCACTATCCAAGCTCACAAACGTCTGGCTATCGTGAAGTATTTCCATGATGCTCCAACTTCTCTCGCTCTCTCTCTCATATATATATATATATATATATATATATATATATATATATATATATATATATATATATATATATATATATATGGTGTGATTTCAGATGTGTTCAAAAGAACAGATAGCACTATGAATTAAGACCAAAAGGATTTTAAAATGGCTAAGTGAGACCTAGCAATCAGGTCACCCAGGTCCGAATCGCGGTCCATCTCAGTTTTTCAACTTTCCCCATTGATTTAAATCAACGCCCACTCACAGCCAATGTCTGTAATTCCCCTGTGTCTTGCCCCAACTCCTGATCGCTTAGGATATTTGTAGACATAAGACTTAATCAGACAGGCCAGAAGTCTACAAATATACTAAATTCTATGTAAGCCATTGTAAAGAATGAGAGCGAGTGAAGTACGTGCCACAGTGATCTCTAGGGCTACTGTTACCATTGTGCCTGCAACAGTATCATCCCGCCCAACTGGAATCGATTTCTTGGAGAGGTTCTCGGTACCAACAAATGTAAATGGATAGATAATAATTTGCAAGGACTGAATCACCCACTGTGTCAGCTGCCGAAGCTCCAGGAATTAGAATATTTTTTGTGGAAGACATCACTTTGAAGCATGGAAGACCTGTGCGATGATCTCTGATCGTGGAAAGGTTTTCCAGTCGAGACCAGTATTGTGACATGATCCACAAGATGACAACTGTCTACCACCCAAAATCGACTGGTCTCAGAGAACGTGTTAATAACACGTAGATGGAACCGGTCTTGATGTTCTAACGGAAATATTGGGACAGAGTACTATCCATCGCGACATCCATATTCAACACCGCAAAGCAAGACACCACACGATGCACACCGTTCTTTCGAGACCAGTAGATCCACTAGTCTCATTTGAAACAGACAGTAATCATGGTGACTACATGAAATACCTCATCACCAAGATCGAAGAAGCAACACAGCTGGATGGACAGTGCTCGCCAGGGAGCAAGACCAACAAAGCTATAACGCCAAGCACCATCCAGTGAGAGACAGCATGGGATACTTCTTATGGATTTTTCATGCCTGAGTGGAAAGTGGGACTGTCGGAAAACTTACTAAAATGCTACTTTGGACCTATCGTATGTTTCGCCACTTATGAATGTCACATTCGAGGTCAAAGATTGTGGCTATCAAGAAGATAAAAGTGCGGATACATTAGCCGTGTCCTCTGTATACGGTCCTACTACAGTCCTGAGGTGCAGGTAGGCGACGATAGCGTCGCATTCAGGGAAACTGCTGATCTCCTCAACGATCGCGTTGAGGAAGGGTTATCTTCGCTGCTCTTCATAATGCAGAGAATGTGGCGACCAGAATAAGAAGATCCACCAGCGTTGCCATACAGAGCATCACTGGAAATATGTAGAACCACAGTGCTTTGGTCGACTATAGTGAGAACTTCTTTTACAGTAGATCGCTGTTTCTCCAAGAGAAGAAGCAATAAATCCACATGTTGCTTGCGTCCATGTGTATGTATCGACGATTTCATATTTGAACCATCCATCTTTCGTTTTGCTTTTTTTTTTCAGTTCAAATTTTCAAATGTGTGTGAAATCTTATAGGACTTAAATGCTAAGGTCATCAGTCCCTAAGCTTACACATTACTTAACCTAAATTATCCTAAGGATAAACACACACACACACACACACACATGCCCGAGGGAGGACTCGAACTTCCACCGGGACCAGCCGCTATTTTCGCAGTGGCTTTTGTTTTATCAAAATATACACTCCTGGAAATTGAAATAAGAACACCGTGAATTCATTGTCCCAGGAAGGGAAAACTTTATTGACACATTCCTGGGGTCAGATACATCACATGATCACACTGACAGAACCACAGGCACATAGACACAGGCAACAGAGCATGCACAATGTCGGCACTAGTACAGTGTATATCCACCTTTCGCAACAATGCAGGCTGCTATTCTCCCATGGAGACGATCGTAGAGATGCTGGATGTAGTCCTGTGGAACGGCTTGCCATGCCATTTCCACCTGGCGCCTCAGTTGGACCAGCGTTCGTGCTGGACGTGCAGACCGCGTGAGACGACGCTTCATCCAGTCCCAAACATGCTCAATGGGGGACAGATCCGGAGATCTTGCTGGCCAGGGTAGTTGACTTACACCTTCTAGAGCACGTTGGGTGGCACGGGATACATGCGGACGTGCATTGTCCTGTTGGAACGGCAAGTTCCCTTGCCGGTCTAGGAATGATAGAACGATGGGTTCGATGACGGTTTGGATGTACCGTGCACTATTCAGTGTCCCCTCGACGATTACCAGTGGTGTACGGCCAGTGTAGGAGATCGCTCCCCACACCATGATGCCGGGTGTTGGCCCTGTGTGCCTCGGTCGTATGCAGTCCTGATTGTGGCGCTCACCTGCACGGCGCCAAACACGCATACGACAATCATTGGCACCAAGGCAGAAGCGACTCTCATCGCTGAAGACGACACGTCTCCATTCGTCCCTCCATTCACGCCTGTCGCGACACCACTGGAGGCGGGCTGCACGATGTTGGGGCGTGAGCGGAAGACGGCCTAACGGTGTGCGGGACCGTAGCCCAGCTTCATGGAGACGGTTGCGAATGGTCCTCGCCGATACCCCAGGAGCAACAGTGTCCCTAATTTGCTGGGAAGTGGCGGTGCGGTCCCCTGCGGCACTGCGTAGGATCCTACGGTCTTGGCGCGCATCCGTGTGTCGCTGCGGTCCGGTCCCAGGTCGACGGGCACGTGCACCTTCCGCCGACCACTGGCGACAACATCGATGTACTGTGGAGACCTCACGCCCCACGTGTTGAGCAATTCGGCGGTACGTCCACCCGGCCTCCCGCATGCCCACTATACGCCCTCGCTCAAAGTCCGTCAACTGCACATACGGTTCACGTCCACGCTGTCGCGGCATGCTACCAGTGTTAAAGACTGCGATGGAGCTCCGTATGCCACGGCAAACTGGCTGACACTGACGGCGGCGGTGCACAAATGCTGCGCAGCTAGCGCCATTCGACGGCCAACACCGCGGTTCCTGGTGTGTCCGCTATGCCGTGCGTGTGATCATTGCTTGTACAGCCCTCTCGCAGTGTCCGGAGCAAGTACGGTGGGTCTGACACACCGGTGTCAATGTGTTCTTTTTTCCATTTCCAGCAGTGTATATACGTATATTGCGAAGATGTTTGGAACGATAATAGCTCCATACTCTCAAAAAGAGATCCTGCTACACCAAGATGGGTAATTGATTCTGGCAATTTCAATCGCACTTTAGTGATTTATCTTCTTTGCGTTTGTTTTAGCTCAAGCTTACGTCTCATGGCAACCCTGTTAAGTTTTGAGGTGCAGATCTGCAAATAATAACTGCTTTATCTGTCTGTTGATAAAAACTTGTGAAAAGCCTGAAGTTAGAGCAATAGCAATAAAGAACTTAAAATAATTATTTTAATAATAAGGGAATTTAATAATCACCTTTTGAGATCGTACTAAAAAAGAATAAATAAATTTCTCCTTGCACTATACAGATTCCCAATACCATAGACACAGCCCTCCAAGTATCTGATTATTGATTTTTTACATTTGTATGATTGAAAATGAAAAACATAAGCAGCATGGAATTATAATAATGAGGTGACCATTCATCCATCAGTTAGTAAAATTAGTAAATTCTTGCATCAATTATGTAATGGATGTGCCCGACGTTTTTAGTTTTAAATCTTACAAGTATTAAAGATCCACAATCAAAAATTTTCAGAGGAATCTGACTGAGCTTATGAATCTGTACTGGGCTGGGAGAAATTATTTTATAGTTTATAGTATAATCGAAAAATGTGGCTATTTAAAATGAACTTTTATTTAAATAATTATTTTCTTAGCTTTAGTCTTGTGGATACGACACTTTTAAATCCATTTCAAATACTCTGATCAGATTACAGTAGAAACATGTGCTAAATTTCGGGTTTATATCAGTTTGTCTTCATCTGACTCAGATGATATATTCCATCTTTTCATGTAAATGTTAAAAAAGCTGGTGAAGGTAAAAGGTAGAAAGATCCAATGTCAAGTGGAGATTTATCGTGAATGGTTCTTCCTGTTAAATAGTCACAACTGTAATAGGAAAATGGGGAAGTTGCAGTGGTACACAAACTACCCTTCGCCACACACCAGGCAAGAGAGTGAGTTAATATTGCATTACCCAGTTCTGAACTGTTTGTAAAAATTCATGTCTTTAGCTCATCTGGAAGTTAGTTTAAAATGAAGTGCAAGATTTGTACCTAACAGACAGACAACAAAGCGCTTCCATCTCATCTTTCTCACTCTCTCTGCTCAGGCGTTCCCGTTAGCTTTCATACCCTCTGCAACGCATTCCAATATTATCCCCACGACATGCCTGTCCTGCAGAGCAGCCAAGATATCAGGCATTACCAAACATTTATACTCCCACCCTCGCCCCTACCGAAAAGGTCGACAAGAAAGCGAGTTAATATTGCATTGTAATTTATTTCTGAGCTATGGTAAAAATTCCAAGCCTCTAGCTTATCGGGAAGTTGGTTTAAAATCAGTGGCAAACTTTGTACCAAACGGACAGACAAAAAGGGAACTAAAAGGAACACGGTATAAAGTGATGGGTAGCAGACAATTGCTCACAAATCTGAAAGTCAACGAGAGGCACCAGGCCCCTCTCAATTTGAGGAGCCAGAAACGCAGCAGAGCTAAGGGCCCTCGGACCGGAAGTCGGCATCCGTCGCTGTAGAGGCGCCACGGTCGGCCCCGGTGCACGCCAAATTAACGCCTAACAGCAGAGCGACACGTGGTGGTCACAGCGGCGAGAGGGATCGCGCGGCCCGAGGCGGTGACACGTGAGGCCGCGCGTGCTGACACGTGGCCGCGGGCTGCGCGTGCCGCCGGCCTCCAACCCACCGTGCCGTGTAGCGGTCCACACCCCGGCGCAATCCGACGCCGCGCGGGGCTTCGCTACAACGAGAAGCTGGCGGCGGCTGACGGCGATTCAGCGCGTTGCCACAGGCTGTTTGTTTATCCGTGCGGCACGTGTAGCGCATGTTCCGCGCCGCGCACTGCTAGGGGCCACCCAGTGGCACTGCCTGCAGTTTTCAAAGTAATTGATGTCCGCTTTAAAAAAAAAATCAGCAAACGCTATTTTCTAAATTGAACAGGAGTGGTACACTTTAGTTGTACTCAATATCGTTGATGCAAAAAATATGAATAATTTAATACTAATTATCTACATCTACAACTACATCTACATGACTACTCTGTAATTCACATTTAAGTGCTTGGCAGAGGGTTCATAGAACCACAATCATACTATCTCTCTACCATTCCTCTCCCGAACAGCGCGCGGGAAAAACGAACACCTAAACCTTTCTGTTCGATCTCTGATTTCTCTTATTTTATTTTGATGATCATTCCTACCTATGTAGGTTGGGCTCAACAAAATATTTTCGCATTCGGAAGAGAAAGTTGGTGACTGAAATTTCGTAAATAAATCTTGCCGCGACGAAAAACGTCTTTGCTTTAATGACTTCCATCCCAACTCGCGTATCATATCTCCCACACTCTCTCCACTATTACGTGATAATACAAAACGAGCTGCCCTTTTTTGCACCCTTTCGATGTCCTCTGTCAATCCCACACCGCGCAGCAATATTCTAACAGAGGACGAACGAGTGTAGTGTAAGCTGTCTCTTTAGTGGACTTGTTGCATCTTCTAAGTGTCCTGCCAATGAACCGCAACCTTTGGCTCGCCTTCCCTACAGTATTATCTATGTGGTCTTTCCAACTGAAGTTGTTCGTAATTTTAACACCCAGCCTTGAGAATTGTACTATTTATCGAGTAATCGAATTCCAAAAGGATTTCTTTTGGAACTCGTGTAGATCACCTCACACTTTTCTGTGTAGATAGTGATTTCTGAAGGAACAATTGATGGTCATTAGAGAAGATACATATCCACTTCTTGATGCATGGTTTTTGATACCGTTATTAACCTAGGTATTATGAATATAAATGCTATGCAAAGAAATTCAGTGGCCTCCTAATTATATTTTGTAGATAATATCACAATAAGACGTTAACTCTCCACTCCTTGTTCGATTATTTCTGACCCAGTCACCAGCGAGGATGACACTTGTCATCCACGATACAAACAGTGCATTTGGACGCTTCGAACGGTGTATATGAATGAGATGAGAAGTGTTTTATTTAAATGTAATGTAATGCATTTGCTGCACAAATATATAAAACACTTAATACATACATACAGTAAGGTATACCGAGGAGATAAATACTTTTGGAAACTGTTCGGAAATAGCTCTAATACCTTTCTAATGGCAGTCATGTTGTCATTCTGCGACCAACTCTGTCAACGATAGTGTCAAACTTCAGACATGCCAAGTGCAGCCTGAATCGGTTTTCACTCATGTGTACGTAGCATGAATACATTGCACTTTTATTTGTCCTATAGCTTTAATAAACTCTTTCCAGAATGTCTCAGAGATTCACACAGGTATTACATGTCGACGAAAGCTCTGATCTCTCTATCATCTGTCTCTTTAGCTTTCCTTCTCCTAGAAAATTAATCATTATTTTCAGTTGTGTAAATATTAGTACATTTGGCAATAATGGGCATTATATTTTCCTGTAAATGTAACTTCATAATATTTATTGTTGTCTTTGTTATACGAGTTCATTTTTGGATCTAAGTAATTGCGTAACAGTCTTACAAGATCTTGTTCTAACTTCCTTTTTCTCCATTTAGCAATTGCTTCTTCCTCTGCTTCATATTCAATATTTTCTGACACTTTTTTTCAGTTCCCAAGCCATGACTATTTTTATGAACACGGAATTCTTTCTGTGAGTCACCAATATCATTCCCGGGATCTTCCTCACTCATCTCAGGGTCTCTGTTACACTGCGTCCTAGATTCTTTTACCTTTAAGATATATTCCACAAATTAAAAGTCTGGAGATTGTTTGCTTTTTGCAGGTAAGTACGCTAGATAGAAAGCAAATTAACTATAATTCGTTTCCTAAAACTAGCGCAAATGAGTTGGATTCAGTCTAGGAAAGCATTAGAGTAACAAACATTTTGTTTCAGATAGTAGCAACAGTGTTTATGTGGATGACCAGCGTCCCTCAAGCTATAATGTTGTTGTTGTTGTGGTCTTCAGTCCCGAGACTGGTTTGATGGAGCTCTCCATGCTACTCTAACCTGTGCAAGCTTCTTCATCTCCCAGTACCTTTCTTTTTTTTTTTTTTTGGTCATCAGGTTTGATGCGGCCCGCCCCCACGAATTCCTTTCCTGTGCTAACCTCTTCATCTCAGAGTAGCACTTGCAACATATGTCCTCAATTATTTGCTTGACGTATTCCAATCTCTGTCTTCTACTACAGTTTTTGCCCTCTACAGCTCCCTCTAGTACCATGGAAGTCATTCCCTTATGTCTTAGCAGATGTCCTATCATTCTTTCCCTTCTCCTTATCAGTGTTTTCCACATATTCCTTTCCTCTCCGATTCTGCGTAGAACCTCCTCATTCCTTACCTTAACAGTCCACCTAATTTTCAACATTCGTCTATAGCACCACATCTCAAACGCTTCGATTCTCTTCAGTTCCGGTTTTCCCACGGTCCATGTTTCACTACCATACAATGCTGTACTCCAGACGTACATCCTCAGAAATTTCTTCCTCAAATTAAGGCCGGTATTTGATATTAGTAGACTTCTCTTGGCCAGAAATGCGTTTTTTGCCATAGCGAGCCTGCTTTTGATGTCCTCCTTGCTCCGTCCGTCATTGGTTATTTTACTGCCTAGGTAGCAGAATTCCTTAACTGCAGTGACTTCGTGACCATCAATCCTTATGTTAAGTTTCTCTCTGTTCTCATTTCTACTACTTCTCATTACCTTCGTCTTTCTCTGATTTACTCTCAAACCATACTGCGTACTCATTAGACCATTCCATTCAGCAGATCATTTAATTCTTCTTCACTTCCACTCAGGACAGCAATGTCATCAGCGAAACGTATCATTGATATCATTTCACCTTGTATTTTAATTCCACTCCTGAACCTTTCTTTTATTTCCATGATTGCTTCCTCGATGTACAGATTGAAGAGTAGGGGCGAAAGGCTACGGCCTTGTCTTACACCCTTCTTAATACGAGCACTTCGTTCTTGATCGTCCACTCTTATTATTCCCTCTTGGTTGTTATACATATTGTATATGACCCGTCTCTCCCTATAGCTTACCCCTAGTTTTTTCATAATCTCGAACAGCTTGCACCATTCTATATTGTCGAATGCTTTTTCCAGGTCGACAAATCCTATGAACGTGTCTTGATTTTTCTTTAGCCTTGCTTCCATTATTAGCCGTAACGTCAGAATTGCCTCTCTCGTCCCTTTACTTTTCCTAAAGCCAAACTGATCGTCACCTAGCGCATTCTCACTTTTCTTTTCCATTCTTCTGTGTATTATTCTTGTAAGCAGCTTCGATGCATGAGCTGCTAAGCTGATTGAGCGATAATTCTCGCACTTGTCAGCTCTTGCCGTCTTCGGAATTGTGTGGATGATGCTTTTCCGAAAGACGATGGTATATCGCCAGACTCATATATTCCACACACCAACGTGAATAGTCGTTTCGTTGCCACTTCCCCCAATGATTTTAGAAATTCTGATGGAATGTTATCCATCCCTTCTGCCTTATTTGACCGTAAGTCCTCCAAAGCTCTTTTAAGTTCCGATTCTGATACTGGATCCCCAATCTCTTCTAAATCGACTCCTGTTTCTTCTTCTATCAAATCAGACAAATCTTTAACCTCATAGAGGCTTTCAATGTTTTCTTTCCACCTATCTGCTCTCTCCTCTGCATTTAACAGTGGAATTCCCGTAGCACTCTTAATGTTACCACCGTTGCTTTTAATGGTTGTTTAGAGTTTCCTGTATGCTGAGTCTGTCCTTCCGACAATCTTATCTTTTTCGATGTCTTCCCTTTTTTCCTGCAGCCATTTTGTCTCAGCTTCCCTGCACTTCCTATTTACACTCCTGGATATGGAAAAAAGAACACATTGACACCGGTGTGTCAGACCCACCATACTTGCTCCGGACACTGCGAGAGGGCTGTACAAGCAATGATCACATGCACGGCACAGCGGACACACCATGAACCGCGGTGTTGGTCGTCGAATGGCGCTAGCTGCGCAGCATTTGTGCACCGCCGCCGTCAGTGTCAGCCAGTTTCCCGTGGCGTACGGAGCTCCATCGCAGTCTTTAACAGTGGCAGCATGCCGCGACAGCGTGGACGTGAACCGTATGTGCAGTTGACGGACTTTGGGCGAGGGCGTATAGTGGGCATGCGGGAGGCCGAGTGGACGTACCGCCGAATTGCTCAACACGTGGGGCGTGAGGTCTCCACAGTACATCGATGTTGTCGCCAGTGGTCGGCGGAAGGTGCACGTGCCCGTCGACCTGGGACCGGACCGCAGCGACGCACGGATGCACGCCAAGACCGTAGGATCCTACGCAGTGCCGTAGCTCACCGCACGGCCACTTTCCAGCAAATTAGGGGTATCGGCGAGGACCATTCGCAACCGTCTCCATGAAGCTGGGCTACGGTCCCGCACACCGTTAGGCCGTCTTCCGCTCACGCCCCAACATCGTGCAGCCCGCCTCCAGTGGTGTCGCGACAGGCGTGAATGGAGGGACGAATGGAGACGTGTCGTCTTCAGCGATGAGAGTCGCTTCTGCCTTGGTGGCAATGATGGTCGTATGCGTGTTTGGCGCCGTGCAGGTGAGCGCCACAATCAGGACTGCATACCACCGAGGCACACAGGGCCAACACCCGGCATCATGGTGTGGGGAGCGATCTCCTACACTGGCCGTACACCACTGGTGATCGTCGAGGGGACACTGAATAGTGCACGGTACATCCAAACCGTCATCGAACCCATCGTTCTACCATTCCTAGACCGGCAAGGGAACTTGCTGTTCCAACAGGACAATGCACGTCCGCATGTATCCCGTGCCACCCAACGTGCTCTAGAAGGTGTAAGTCAACTACCCTGGCCAGCAAGATCTCCGGATCTGTCCCCCATTGAGCATGTTTGGGACTGGATGAAGCGTCGTCTCACGCGGTCTGCACGTCCAGCACGAACGCTGGTCCAACTGAGGCGCCAGGTGGAAATGGCATGGCAAGCCGTTCCACAGGACTACATCCAGCATCTCTACGATCGTTTCCATGGGAGAATAGCAGCCTGCATTGCTGCGAAAGGTGGATATACACTGTACTAGTGCCGACATTGTGCATGCTCTGTTGCCTGTGTCTATGTGCCTGTGGTTCTGTCAGTGTGATCATGTGATGTATCTGACCCCAGGAATGTGTCAATAAAGTTTCCCCTTCCTGGGACAATGAATTCACGGTGTTCTTATTTCAATTTCCAGGAGTGTATTTCATTCCTCAGCGACTTGTATTTCTGTATTCCTGATTTTCCCGGAACATGTTTGTACGTCCTCCTTACATCAATCAACTGAAGTATTTCTTCTGTTACCCATGGTTTCTTCGCAGCTACCTTCTTTGTACCTATGTTTTCCTTCCCAACTTCTGTGATGGCCCTTTTTATAGATGTCCATTCCTCTTCAACTGTACTGTCTACTGCGCTATTCTGTATTGCTGTATCTATAGCGTTAGAGAACTTCAAACGTATCTCGTCATTCCTTAGTACTTCCGTATCCGACTTCTTTGCGTATTTATTCTTCGTGACTAATGTCTTGAACTTCAGCCTACTCTTCATCACTACTATATTGTGATCTGAGTCTATATCTGCTCCTAGGTACGCCTTACAATCCAGTATCTGATTTCGGAATCTCTGTCTGACCATGATATAATCTAACTGAAATCTTCCTGTATCTCCCGGCCTTTCGCAAGTATACCTCTTCCTCTTGTGATTCTTGAACAGGGTATTCGCTATTACTAGCTGAAACTTGTTGTAGAACTGAATTAGTATTTCTCCTCTTTGATTCCTTCTCCCAAGCCCATATTCTCCTGTAACCTTTTCTTCCACTCCTTCTCCTACAACTGCATTCCAGTCGCCCATGACTGTTAGATTTTCGTCCCCCTTTACATACTACATTTCCCTTTCAATATCCTCATACACTTTCTCTTTCTGTTCATCTTCAGCTTGCGACGTCGGCATGTATACCTGAACTATCGGTGTCGGTGTTGGTCTGCTGTCGATTCTGATTAGAACAACCCGGTCACTGAACTGTTCACAGTAACACACCCTCTGCCCTACCTTCCTATTCATAACGAATCCTACACCTGTTACACCATTTTATGCTGCTGTTGAAATTATCCGATACTCATCTGACCAGAAATCCTTGTCTTCCTTCCACTTCACTTCACTGAACCCTACTATATCTAGATTGAGCCTTTGCATTTCCCTTTTCAGATTTTCTAGTTTCCCTACCACGTTCAAGCTTCTGACACTCCACGCCCCGGCTCGTAGAACGTTATCCTTTCGTTGATTATTCAATCTTTTTCTCATGGTAACCTCCCCGTTGGCAGTCCCCTCCCGGAGATCTGAGTGGGGGACTATTCCGGAATCTTTTGCCAATGGAGAGATCATCATGACACTTCTTCAGTTACAGGCCACATGTCCTGTGGATACATGTTACGTGCCTTTAATGCAGTGGTTTCCATTGCCTTCTGCATCCTCATGTCGTTGTTCATTGCTGATTCTTCCGCCTTTAGGAGCAATTTCCCACCCCTACGAGAAGAGAGTGCCCTGAACATCTATCCGCTCCTCCGCAATCTTTGACAAGGCCGTTGGCAGAATGAGGCCAGTACCTACTGCAACCTACATCCTTCTGAATCTGTTTAGTGTATTCATCTCCTGGTATCCCTCTACGATTTTTACCCTCCATGCTGCCCTCCAATTCTAAATTGGTGATCCCTTGCTGCCTCAGAAAACGTCCTACCAACCCATTCCATCTTCTAGTCATGTTGTGCCACAAACTTCTCTTCTCCCCAATCCTATTCAATACTTCCTCATTGGTTATGTGATCTACCCATCTAAATTTCAGCATTCTTCTGTAGCACCACATTACGAAAACTTCTATTCTCTTCTTCTCTAAACTATTTATCGTCCATGTTTCACTTCCATACATGGCTACACTCCACACAAATACTTCCAGAAACGACTTCCTGACACTTAAACCTATACTCGATGTTAACAAATTTCTATTCTTCGGAAACGCTTTCATTGCCATTGCCAGTCAACATTTTATATCCTCTCTACTTCGACTATTATCAGTTATTTTGCCTCCCAAATAGCAAAACTCCTTTAATACTTTAAGTCTCTCATTTCCGAATCTAATTCCCTCAACATCACCCGATGTAATTCGACTATATTCTATTATCCTTGTTTTGCTTTTGTTGATGTTCATCTTGTATCCTCCTTTCAAGACACTAACCATTCCGTTCAACTGCTCTTCCTGTCCTTTGCTGTCTCTGACAGAATTACAATGTCATCGGCGAACCTCAAATTTTTTATTACTTCTCCATGGATTTTAATTACTCCAAATTTTTCTTTTGTTTCCTTCACTGCTTGCTCAATATAAAGATTGAATAACATGGGGGACAGGCTACAACCCTGTCTCACTCACTTCCCAACCAATGCTTCCCTTTCATGTCCTTCGACTCTTATAACTGCCATCTGGTTTCTGTGCAAATTGTAAATAGCATTTCGCTCCCTGTATTTTACCCCTGCCACCTTCAGAATTTGAAAGAGAGTATTCCAGTCAACATTGTCAAAAGCTTTCTCTAAGTCTACAAATGCTAGAAATGTAGGTTTGCCTTTCCTTAATCTTTCTTCTAAGATAAGTCGTAAGGTTGCCTCACGTGTTCCAATATTTCTACGGAATCCAAACTGATCTTCCCCGAGGTCGACGTCTACCAGTTTTTCCATTCGTCTGTAAAGAATTCGCGTTAGTATTTTGCAGCTGTGACTTATTAAACTGATAGTTCGGTAATTTTCACATCTGTCAACAGGTGCTTTCTTTGGGATTGGAATTATTATATTCTTCTTGAAATCTGAGGGTATGTCGCCTGTCTCATACATCTTGCTCAGCAGATGGTAGAGTTTTGTCAGGACTGGGTCTCCCAAGGCTGTCAGTAGTATTAATGGAATGTTGTCTACTCCTGGAACTTTGTTTCGACTTAGGTCTTTCAGTGCTGTGTCAAACTCTTCACGCAGTATCATATCTCCCATTTCATCTCCATCTACATCCTCTTCCATTTCCATAATATTGTCCTGAAGTACATCACCCTTGTATACACCTACATACTCCTTCCACCTTTCTGCTTTCCCTTCCTTGCCTAGAACTGGGTGTCCATCCGAGCTCTTGATACCCATACAAGTGGTTCTCTTTTCTCCTGTAGGCTGTATCTATCTTACCCCTCGTGAGATTAGCCTCTACATCCTTACATTTGTCCTCTAGCCTTCCCTGCTTAGCCATTTTGCACTTCCTGTCGATCTCATTTCTGAGACATTTGTATTCCTCTTTGCCTGCTTCATTTATTGCATTTTTATATTTTCTCCTCCCATCAATTAAATTCAATATTTCTTCAGTTACCCAAGGATTTCTACTAGTCCTCATCTATTTACCTACTTGATCCTCAGCTGCCTTCACTACTTCATCCCTCAGAGCTACCTATTCGTCTTCTACTGTATTTCTTTCCCCCATTCACTTATGTTCTCCCTGAAACTCTGTACAACCTCTGGTTTAGTCAGTTTATCCAGGTACTATCTCCTTAAATTCGCACCTTTTTGCAGTTTCTTCAGTTTTAATCTATAGTTCATGACCAATAGATTGTTGTCAGAGTCCACATCTGCCCCTGGAAATGTCTTACAATTTAAAACCTGGTTCCTAAATCTCTGTCTTGCCATTATATAATCTATCTGAAACCTGTCAGTATCTCCAGGCTTCTTCCATGTATACAACCTTCTTTTATGATTCTTGAACCAAGTGTTAGCTAAGATTAGGTTGTGCTGTGTGCAAAATTCTACCAGGCGGCTTCCTCTTTCGTTTCTTACCCAAATCCATATTCACCTACTACGTTTTCTTCTCTTCCTTTTACTACTGACGAATTCCAGTCACCCATGACTATTAAATTTTCGTCCCCCTTCACTATCTGAATAATTTATTTTATTTCTTCAATTTCTTCGTCATCTGCTGAGCTAGTAGGCATATAAACTTGTACTACTGTGGTAGGCGTGGGCTTCGTACCTATCTTGGCCACAATAATGCGTTCACTATGCTGTTTGTAGTAGCTTACCCGCATTCCTATTTTCCTATTCATTATTAAACCTACTCCTGCATTACCCCTATTTGATTTTGTGTTTATAGCCCTGTAGTCACCTGACCAGAAGTCTTGTTCCTTCTGCCACCGAACTTCACTGATTCCCACTACATCTAACATTAACCTATCCATTTCCCTTTTTAAATTTTCTAACCTACCTGCCGGATTAAGGGATCTGACATTCCACGCTCCGATCCGTAGAACGCCAGTTTTCTTTCTACTGATAACGACATCCTCTTGAGTAATCCCCGCCCGGAGATCCGAATGGGGGACTATTTTACCTCTGGAACGTTTTACCCAAGAGGACGCCATCATCATTTAACCACACAGTAAAGCTGCATGCCCTCGGGAAAAATTACGGGCGTAGTTTCCGCTTGCTTTCAGCCGTTCTCAGTACCAACACAGCAAGGCCGTTTTGGTTAGTGTTACAAGGCCAGATCAGTCAATCATCCAGACTGTTCCCCCTGCAACTACTGAAAAGGCTCCTGCCCCTCTTCAGGAACCACACGTTTGTCTGGCCTCTCAAGAAATACTCCTCCGTTGTGGTTGGACCTACGGTACGGCTATTTGTATCGCTGAGGCACGCAAGCCTCCCCACCAACGTCAAGGTCGATGGTTCATGCTGTAATAATGGTTCATAAAGAACGCAGTCCTGCGTAACTGAAAGCCGATGGTGGCTGAAGCTAGCAGATGGAAAGTTACCGGAAAGGAACTGAGAATGGCGGGAACTCAATACAGTCCAGTCAGCCAAAACAGAGCAGTAAAACATTTAATTTCTGTTGTAAGTTAACACACGAACAGAAGTATCAACAACAACAAAATCTTTGTCTCACGTCTTAAAGCTATTATGAGACTCACAAGGGGACTATTAAATAACAGGTAAAACAATAGTACATATTTAAATACAACGTTTAGATTGAATTCTGTGTGAAACCCAAAACAATACAGAAACACAGTCCTCTTTAATGTAAAGTTTTGTCAAAATATAGAATTCCGTCTTCAGTTAAATCGGAATTCCAACTACTGAACAAAACCCTATACTTTACTCTCACCCAGTTTCAGAATCAGGTATAAATCTCTTCGTGTTATTACTCTTATTTATGGTTATGTAATCCACGGATGGAAGCTGAGGTGCCTCAGAATCACTAAAGCCCATTTCTTTCGAAGTTTAAACATCTGCCGGTGAAGCAAAGTAGGCATTTTGAAAAAGACATTGCGTCCCGGTCTTAGGTCTTATTACACAATCCATTACTCTTGAGGCAAATGTCACTGAGCGATGTGGCGCAGTAGTTAGCACACTGGACTCGGATTTGGGAAGACGATGGTTCAAACCCGCGTCTGGCCCTCCTGGCTTAGAGTTTCCTTGATTTCGCTACATCGTTTCAGGCAAATGGCTGGATTGATCCTTTGAAAGGGCACAGCCGTCTTCCTTCCTCGTCCTTGCCTCATCCAATGGAACCGACGACCTCGCTGTTTGGTCCCCTCCACCAAACCAACCAACCCCATATTCCTTATAAGGCAACTTGGTTTTTATTATACGTTTGGAGACCGATTTCGTATCGTAGCTGCACCACGCTTTACCCTAAACTTTAAACCATAAAATTTCCAAAAGGTCATAGTCCACTCTGGGCGAGGTAAGTGTTTTATGTTTTCTTATTTCTTTTTCAATAAAGCCAAAACTCCTATCAGGGGAAAAATAGCTATGTCAGTGTACTGGATAATGATGATACAGTTCTTTAGGTACGTTTGAGGTTCCATTTACAACTCTCAATCATTGTGAAGTTTTTGTCTTGGGAGTCACAGCAGTAAGAAATTAACGACACTGAGATTTTCCGCACCTTCTTTACTTAAATCACGCTCTAAATAATTCAAATAGCCTCTTGTAGGAAATGGAATTTCATTTGCCGCCTTTCTGAGCCAGTTTCAATACATGTGTAGCTAACTACTTCGTCTGCATTCTTTCGTGAATATTTTAAGGTCGCTCAGTTGTAGAGCCAGACTTGTCTGGAGTAAAATACTTCTCCAATTGACAATTTGGGTAATAACTGATTCTGCTGGAAGTCGAAAAAAAGAGTACTGTTTTTATTTTCATTTACAACAGAAAATAATTTTTGCCCTTCTTTTGTGCAACTTATAATCGGTTCTTATATTAGTATTTAATTTCAAATGTTGACATGACCTTAGCTCTATGGCAGAGTGTGGACAAGATCAACAAATATCTGTATGAGGATTTTGTGTGAGAATTTTCAAAGCTCAGCTTGAAACATCTGTAGAATACCTCTAATACTTCAAAACAGAGAAACCTAACAACCTTTGTTTGACTAGAGAAGCATTGTACCTGTCATGTATTATTGTTTAAGGTTTAAGTGTGGTGGAAGATATGACCGCTTAATTTTATTTCGAGAGCAATGAGAAGATCTTCATTTATGCTTAACTTCTTTCACCGTAATGTGCCGTGTCTGCTCTTTGTCTAGTGCCTGCAGCTTGCGCGCTGGTCCATCTTGCATCTTCTTAATACTGCAACCTCCAGCTCATACATTTTGACAATAGTAAGACTCTGCCTCCAGTCACTCCTGGAAAAATGTATGTGAAGTAAATATTGCCTGTTCACGCAATCATTTTCGTTCTATTAACTTTCTGTTTGGGCTAAAAATAAAATCATAGTCATCTGTGCCGTTACTGATTGTTGAGGAAATCTCTCGGCCTTCTTCTTTTATGTTGTATGAGGCTGACACATATTTTGGTTACTGTTATCGACTTCCTTTCCTCTGGATCTTTTAGGCAAGATCATGTATCATAGTGAGGGATAATCCTCTTCGATCTTTGTCTTCTTCACCAAAGGCTGTTTCTAAACTGAAAAAAATAACTGAAACACAAAAATCATGCTTTGCATGCTGCTTCCTTTGTTGTTTCCGTATGGTTTAAGTCTACATTCAGATCTTCATCTGAGGGAGCAATTGTGTACTTCTTACCTTTTTGACGTTCACGATTCCGGGTTTGTCTTTCACTTTTTCCCACCTGGGCTGTTTCTGAGTATTGTGAATCTTAATGATGATGTCCCAACAAGAGAAACAGCTACTAATTAAGTAGCGAAACAATAGCTGAAGATTAAAGGGAATTCTGCCCGACAATATGGACTGTTTTCGAAAAGTCACTTAGCAAACACCTGGTTTACTTTGTAGAATGTTGTGTTGTTGTCCGACACTAAACACATTCGAGTGTAAAAGCTATTGAATTTAGGTTTTAAATTTTGTGTTCTAAGATTGAACCACGCAGTAGAAAAAAAGGATTAATTAACTTTTCTGAAATCTTGAAATATGGGGATGTCTAGTTCTGGGAAAATTTGCTGCATCCAGGCACCTTTCACAACGGAAAATACTTAGTTTTGTCATATTTTCTGTTACCCATTGTGTAAGACTCGTATTAAATTACCAGACCTGTTAAAACGTGCTTTAAAAAATTACACTGATTGTGTGCGCATTATTATGCATTATTTTTAACACACATGTAATAATGCATCATTAGCGCCCATCAACTTACGTGTATTTTTAAAAGTAATTCAACTTTATTGACCCACACATCACGCATTACATATTGTCACAAAAGTTTTGCTTGCACTATCTGTTCCACCATGATCTGCTGCACATTAGTACGAGCTTGTGTTGTAATACAGTTTTCTGAGATTATTCGCTTCACATTGTTTGAAAGGCTCGACAAATCATCGTTTGTGGAAGATCGCTCGTAGCTAGGCCTGTCATCAGATAAATTATATATCCCAGACGAAGACTTCGACAGTCCAGTACATTTGGACCAAACAGTTTTTCCCAGACATGTACAGCATGTCGACAACAAGTTGAAAAAAAAAACTAAAATCGTGATGACTTAAAAATGTCAGTGAATGTGAATGACACAAACTTCCTTTACACATTAATGACGGGGTATGTTAGTTCCAACTTAGGTTAGTGTCGGTGCTTGAACTTGAAACGTTTCTGTACATTACGAAACAACGATCTTTCATGCATGCATGCAGAAAACTATCACTTCTTACAAGCTACATTCATAACGTAATTGTAAACTACATTTAAATATGATCATCGTAATCAACCATATTAGTGTACACAACATTAAATGTATTATATCACACAAATACCACTCTGCAGTGCCCATTTGTTGATGTGTTCATTTGTTGTAGTATTTAATGTTGATAATGTCCAGTTAGCAACCCACAGAGATACACAGAAAATTCGCAAACCTTGTCACTGAGTTTTATTTGTCGAGGAGATCTTATCTTCACAGTTTTTATTATTCCATGTACTGTATTTAGCTTAGTGTCTATACGTAAACAAAAGTACCTAATGCTTTTTTTTATTACAGAGTAAAACATGTCTCCATGTGAAGCGTAACCGCCCTAAATTTGCAAATATACCTTGCTTCATCTTTTTCCCCGCTGGCAGCACAAACTCTACACGACGTGTTAGGAAATTTTTCTTTCTGTTGTCTGAAATTGGCGTATGTTCATATTACCTCACGTCATCTGACAGCCGACCAGTTGAATCTTTACGTTATTCCACTAGGGTATGGGCTAAGAATATGTTTCTTTGGGTCTGGGAAGCCTTCGTTATAATAGCCAGTGATCAGTATTTCAAAACGGAAAGGGAAAATAATTTATACTGAAAACTCTAAACGAGTGACAAGTTTTTTAGCGAAAGAATGACTTGTTTTGCCGCTTCCATTGATTTACTTAGAATGGTGCAGTATGAAATATACTTATCCGCACGATCAACTTCTTTCATGTGGATAATGTATTCATTTACACACAAAGGGTTCAATATATGCTTTTTTGTCACAGTATTTTAGATAGATTCGTCACGAAATATGATATCATTCTGACACCCCGCTATTCTTTCCATACGAGAAGAAGAACGTCACCTTTCCTACAAAAAAGTATATTAGCTTTCTTCAATATTGATCTTTGGCTTTCAGAGTTTGAGGTGAATCTCTCTTCACCATAACTGTGTTCCAGACTCTGGTTTTCTCTTTCAGTAGTAACTCTACAGTGGAGGTGCTGTTATAATAATTGGCCTGGTAGATATGGTACCACGAACCAGGATAAGTGCAAGGAACTGAGAAAAATGATTCTTGGAACTACACTCCTGGAAATGGAAAAAAGAACACATTGACACCGGTGTGTCAGACCCACCATACTTGCTCCGGACACTGCGAGAGGGCTGTACAAGCAATGATCACACGCACGGCACAGCGGACACACCAGGAACCGCGGTGTTGGCCGTCGAATGGCGCTAGCTGCGCGGCATTTGTGCACCTCCGCCGTCAGTGTCAGCCAGTTTGCCGTGGCATACGGAGCTCCATCGCAGTCTTTAACACTGGTAGCATGCCGCGACAGCGTGGACGTGAACCGTATGTGCAGCTGACGGACTTTGAGCGAGGGCGTATAGTGGGCATGCGGGAGGCCGGGTGGACGTACCGCCAATTGCTCAACACGTGGGGCGTGAGGTCTCCACAGTACATCGATGTTGTCGCCAGTGGTCGGCGGAAGGTGCACGTGCCCGTCGACCTGGGACCGGACCGCAGCGACGCACGGATGCACGCCAAGACCGTAGGATCCTACGCAGTGCCGTAGGGGACCGCACCGCCACTTCCCAGCAAATTAGGGACGCTGTTGCTCCTGGGGTATCGGCGAGGACCATTCGCAACCGTCTCCATGAAGCTGGGCTACGATCCCGCACACCGTTAGGCCGTCTTCCGCTCACGCCCCAACATCGTGCAGCCCGCCTCCAGTGGTGTCGCGACAGGCGTGAATGGAGGGACGAATGGAGACGTGTCGTCTTCAGCGATGAGAGTCGCTTCTGCCTTGGTGGCAATGATGGTCGTATGCGTGTTTGGCGCCGTGCAGGTGAGCGCCACAATCAGGACTGCATACGACCGAGGCACACAGGGCCAACACCCGGCATCATGGTGTGGGGAGCGATCTCCTACACTGGCCGTACACCACTGGTGATCGTCGAGGGGACACTGAATAGTGCACGGTACATCCAAACCGTCATAGAACCCTTCGTTCTACCATTCCTAGACCGGCAAGGGAACTTGCTGTTCCAACAGGACAATGCACGTCCGCATGTATCCCGTGCCACCCAACGTGCTCTAGAAGGTGTACGTCAACTACCCTGGCCAGCAAGATCTCCGGATCTGTCCCCCATTGAGCATGTTTGGGACTGGATGAAGTGTCGTCTCACGCGGTCTGCACGTCCAGCACGAACGCTGGTCCAACTGAGGCGCCAGGTGGAAATGGCACGGCAAGCCGTTCCACAGGACTACATCCAGCATCTCTACGATCGTTTCCATGGGAGAATAGCAGCCTGCATTGCTGCGAAAGGTGGATATACACTGTACTAGTGCCGACATTGTGCATGCTCTGTTGCCTGTGTCTATGTGCCTGTGGTTCTGTCAGTGTGATCATGTGATGTATCTGACCCCAGGAATGTGTCAACAAAGTCTCCCCTTCCTGGGACAATGAATTCACGGTGTTCTTATTTCAATTTCCAGGAGTGTATTTTCCTTCGCTAGCGTAAATTCTCATACTTAAGATATAGCCTGTGTCACTCTCGCACACCATCTTAACAAATAACTCACACGTTGTAACTATTGCACGGTTTTACGTTCGAAACAGAAGTAGCATGTCGTCCAAATCAAACGATTTCTTTGACTTGTAAAATGTCCTGAATTTATCGAAGCACAATCCCGTATAAGTAGAAATGTGATGAGTATACCGAAGCTATTGTTCAATTTTATGTTCTCATTGAAGTGTTGGAATGTCAAAATCTGTTCAAATTTATTGCCCCTAACGGTCTGTGACATCGTTGGTGTAGGTCTAGAGGGTTTGTTGGCCATTTCTTTCTATCATTTCTTGTTTCTCCCACTATTAGAATTAAATAACAAGAGACCACACGAATGCTTTAAGCGACACTTACGTTTCACTGAGGTGTGATGGTGGTAGGTGCGCACCTCCTAGCAAAACAGTTAAGAAAACGCTTCACGAAACATAAGGATAATCCAGATGAACAGAGTCACGTTGCGTTGGGAATTTAATTACCCCAGGATGAAATTCAGACGATTGGACTTCACAGCATTGCCATTTTAAGCTTCTTTAGACGCTTAAAACGCACACTCTCACTGGAATCGGACTCAGGGCCATAAACTCTTGCCTTTACCCAGTCATTCGGATCTTCATTCTCGCTAAAAACATCTGAATACGCATCGGCAAAAACCTCCAATGAACAGCATTTTCAGAGTCATTATATTTTCTCCCTATTTCTGAGTAGGATACTCTAAAAGCAGGAGGAACTTAAAGACGTAAATGGTAACTATTTGAAATATCAAACTACACTCACAGTCCTAAATTACCAAAAGATACTCGAAGGCGACTACTTTTCCCACGTTCTCTACAGCTGTAAACACCTAACACTAAGAACACCACTGGCAGCGTGTAGTAAAGAATTCTCTCGCAATACGTCCACAAAGGGTGACTTTCGAGATATGAGTAAACTCTGAATTCGTCCGCATTGTGTTAAGCTGGTGTCTTGCAGTATCAAGGTGCACTCTAAAAACGGCGCACTAAAAACGGCGCACCGCGAAGGAATGTCCCGTGGGACGGATATCGGTAGATGTCATGTACGTTCAGAGACAAACGAATGCTTCAAGTTTCCAAAAAATACGAGTATCTATTCGAAATAATGAGCTTCACCAATTGAGCAAGGCAATAACTCGTTGATCCCCATCTGGTCCATACAAAATCAGTTATTCAACTTAACACTGATTGAGAGAATTGCTAGATGTCCTCCTGCGAGTTATTTTGGCAAATTCTGTGCTATTGGTGCGTTAGATCCTCAAAATCTCGAGCTGGTTGTAAGGCCCTCCCGATAATGATACAAAAAGTTGTGTTGCGCCACAAATAGGTATAGGCATGGATCTGGGGAATTCTTTAACACTTTTCCGGAAGGTATATTGAGCCGTGAAAAAAGTTGCTCTTTTGAAGAGCGCGCCGCAGCGCGTTGTGTGAAGCAGCCGCCCTCCGTTTCGGGCGGTGGTGCCGCTGTGGCAATCGCAGCTTTGGTGTCTCCCTCTGGTGGGAAAGGGGAAAGGTTGCCTGTTCACGTGCATTTAAGGGGCGCTATGAGCTCGCGAGTGGCGGTTGGTCAGTCGGAGTGAGTCTGGGTCAATCTCGCGTCACCGGTTGCTGGTCTGTCTCTCGTTCGCCTTTGTGCGGCAGTTAGTGTCTGTCTGTTGTCAGAGTGCTAGTATGTCTGTCGTTTGGATCAAACTTTAAAGCCGGCAAATCAGAGTCTCGCCACTCCGCCATTAACAGAACTCAGCTAGTGGTCGCCCGGTCGGGGCTTAGTTCCTGCATCTGAGTCTGCGCGTTAGGCCGCCAGTCTGCTCGAGTTGCTCGGGCAACGGTCATCGGTGGCTGGATCGATCGGTCGGTCGGTCGCGCTCTGAGACACAAGATGACTTGTCCGTCCTGAGCGTCGGCGCATGTGAGGTCGCCACGTGAGTCTAGTGGGCCGCGCCGTATAGCGAGCGGTAGTGGCTTCGCGGTCGACACGAGAGCAACAGGAGTCTACCCACGACATCGGACTGGCCGGTGCGAGCTGCGACGCCGTGAGACGGGAGATCGGCACGCCTTCCTGCGTCCGTTGAAGCGGCTGGCAGCGGACGATTCGAGAGAGCGTTAAGTGACTGGAGATATGTTGTCTCATTTACATGTTAAATTCTACTTGTTTCCTTGGTGAGGTCACCGGCCGCTTTGTTTTGGTGACATCCCACCATTCTTCTTTGTTTGCCCACCCGCGGAAAAGTGGTTATTTAATAATTGAGTGATCCGTTCTTCCCTTGTGGAGTAGGGGCGGGTTAGAGCAACCTGCGATTCCGGTTGTTCAGTAATCTCCCTGTCAACCTGCCATACGTTAATAGCTGCCTCAGTCATGTTTGTCGGATTCGGTGTTAACGAGTTTATTGCTTGAAGTGTAACGGCCGAATTCCTGAAATATGTTTTGATCTTACCTATCATCTTGAGAGGCGGTATATGTGTAATGTAGAGCATGTTTGTATATTTTGTGTAAGACTGCATTTCATGGGATTTTACTTAAGTGGTCATTTTAGTATATAAAGTTGCCACCCTTCCACCTTAAGAGTTATTTTTTTTTAAAGTCAAGTTGCACCTTCGGTGGCAAGTTTATTTTTTTAATGTTTGTGTTTTGTACCATTTCCATCTCTCCTACAGGACGCATAGTTTATGTGCTTGTGTGAGTTGTTAAAATTTTTAGTTTAAAGTAATCTGGTGTGTTGCAGATTAGCACCAGTGTAGTCTTTCAGAGGTTGTTGTGAGCAGTCGTGACTACGTCCGTGTAAAAACCAGCGGCAAGGTTCTCCGCCCGAAAGCTCATAATGTCGATATTTGTTTTTTGTGCCTCTGAATAAAATTGTAGCTTGATATTTTGAGGGTCCTTTCTGGTTATGATTTTAAATCTGTTTTTTTTTTAAAAGGCCTTTTAGGAATAAAATTTCTGTTTGTTGAAATAAATGTAATTTGTTTTCGTCAGTTACCCGCTGGCAACTACTTCCACGCTCACATAGTGTGATCAAATGAGTTAATGTTCTTGATGAATCGTTAGTAAATAAAGTATATTCTTAAGAAAAGGTTTTGAATGTAAATGCACGATTCATAGAGGTTATAGGACCAGAGGGCGCATCGGGTAATGGGCACTAGAAATGGGCACTGGAAATGTTATTATTAAGCAAAAAATTCTGTGAGGAAGGTTTACGGCACCAGTTGTAGGCAAGGACACATAACCTGATGGGAAATGTAAACAAATATGGCGACCGATGTGACGTATCAAGTGTAACACAGAGCAAAGACATGCTCTAAAATTCCCGTACATGGCAGTTGCAACAGCACTTGTAGTTGCAACAGATCCTAGCAACCAGAATGTTGAGTTTGAACCAGGCACGAACAAGCTGACGTTACGATCGTAAAAGAACACTCCACTCATCCACTCCAGAGGGACTGGAAATTGGAAATTTGCGGTAAGATCTTACGGGACCAAACTGCTAAGGTCGTCGGTCCCTAAGCTTACACACTACTTAATCTAACTTAAACTAACTTACGCTAAGGACAACACGTACACCCATGCCCGTGGGAGGACTCGAACCCCAGACGGGGGGAGCCGTGCGGACCGTGACAATGCGCCCTAGACCGCTCGGCTACCCTGCGCGGCTCAGAGGGACTAAGTCAGAGGCGTAGGAAAAGGAGTATAAATAAGGTAGCCCTAAATCCAGATAGTGTGGATAACTTTGACAGAGGGGAGGTGACCTTGTCAAAGCGTGCAATCAGAGCGGCTCAGGAAGTCTTGAAGATGAGGGATTTAAAAGGGGAAATCAAGAGAAAAGACACAAGCAAATCATCGACATGGAGGTGTTACGAGGGAAAGTAAGTCACTTGAAGGGCAGTGATAGAAGGATTGTAGAAAAACTGTTGAGGTTTAGTGGTTTATTATGTACAGACGGGAAGTTACTAGTAACCTCGATGATAGCATACCAATTTATTGGAAGCCATACTGTAAGACACGTAACGTGTATCCACAGGACATGTGGCCTGTAATTGAAGAAGTGTCATGATGATCTCTCCATTGGCCAAAGATTCCGGAATAATCCCCCATTCGGATCTCCGGGAGGGGATTGCCAAGGGGGAGGTTACCATGAGAAAAAGATTGAATAATCAACGAAAGGATAACGTTCTACTAGTCGGGTCGTGGAATGTCCGAAGCTAGAACGTGGTAGGGAAACTAGAAAATCTGAAAAGGGAAATGCAAAGACTCAATCTAGATATGGTAGGGATTAGTGGAGTGAAGTGGAAGGAAGACAAGCATTTCTGGTCAGATGAGTATCGGGTAATATCAACAGCAGCAGAAAATGGTATTACAGGTGTAGGATTCGTTATGAGTAGGAAGGTAGGGCAGAGGATGTGTTACTGTGAACAGTTCAGTGACCGGGTTGTTCTAATCAGAATCGACAGCAGACCAACACCGACACCGATAGTTCTGGTATACATGCCGACGTCGCAAGCTGAAGATGAACAGATAGAGAAAGTGTATGAGAATATTGAAAGGGTAATGCAGTATGTAAAGGGGGACGAAAATCTAATAGTCATGGGCGACTGGAATGCAGCTGTAGGGGAAGGAGTAGAAGAAAAGGTTACAGGATAATACGGGCTTGGGACAAGGAATCAAAGAGGAGAAAGACTAATTCAGTTCTGTAACAAGTTTCAGCTAGTAATAGCGAATACCCTGTTCAAGAATCACAAGAGGAGGAGGTATACTTGGAAAAGGCCGGGAGATACGGGAAGATTTCAATTAGATTACATCATGGTGAGACAGAGATTCCGAAATCAGATACTGGATTGTAAGGCGTACCCAGGAGCAGATATAGACTCAGATCACAATATAGTAGTGATGAAGAGTAGGCTGAAGTTCAAGACATTAGTCAGGAAGAATCAGTACGCAAAGAAGTGGGATACGGAAGTACTAAGGAATGACGAGATACGTTTGAAGTTCTCTAACGCTATAGATACAGCAATAAGGAATAGCGCAGTAGGCAGTACAGTTGAAGAGGAATGGACATCTATAAAAAGGGCCATCACAGAAGTTGGGAAGGAAAACATAGGTACAGAGAAGGTAGCTGCGAAGAAACCATGGGTAACAGAAGAAATACTTCAGTTGACTGACGAAAGGAGGAAGTACAAACATGTTCCGGGAAAATCAGGAATACAGAAATACAAGTCTCTGAGGAATGAAATAAATAGGAAGTGCAGGGAAGCTAAGACGAAATGGCTGCAGGAAAAAAGTGAAGACATCGAAAAAGGCATGATTGTCGGAAGGACAGACTCAGCATACAGGAAAGTCAAAACAACCTTTGTTGACATTAAAAGCAACGGTGGTAACATGAAGAGTGCAATGGGAATTCCACTGTTAAACGCAGAGGAGTGAGCAGATAGGTGGAAAGAATACATTGAAAGCCCCTATTAGAGTGAAGATTTGTCTGATGTGATAGAAGAAGAAACAGGAGTCGATTTAGAAGAGATAGAGGATCCAGTATTAGAATCGGAATTTAAAAGAGCTTTGGAGGACTTACGGTCAAATAAGGCAGAAGGGATGGATAACATTCCATCAGGATTTCTAAAATCATTGGGGGAAGTGGCAACAAAACGACTATTCACGTTGGTGTGTAGAATATATGAGTCTGGCGACATACCATCTGACTTTCGGAAAAGCGTCATCCACACAATTCCGAAGACGGCAAGAGCTGACAAGTGTGAGAATTATCGCACAATCAGCTTAGCAGCTCATGCATCGAAGCTGCTTACAAGCATAATATACAGAACAATGGAAAAGAAAATTGAGAATGCGCTAGGTGACGATCAGTTTGGCTTTAGGAAAAGTAAAGGTACGAGAGAGGCAATTCTGACATTACGGCTAATAATGGAAGCAAGGCTATAGAAAAATCAAGACACGTTCATAGGATTTGTCGACCTGGAAAAAGCGTTCGCCAGTATAAAATGGAGGAAGCTGTTCCAGATTATGAAAAACCTAGGGGTAAGCTATAGGGAGAGACGGGTCATATACAATATGTATAACAACCAAGAGGGAGTAATAAGAGTGGATGATCAAGAACGAAGTGCTCGTATTAAGAAGGGTGTAAGACAAGGCTATAGCCTTTCGCCCCTGCTCTTCAATCTGTACATCGAGGAAGCAATCATGGAAATAAAAGAAAGGTTCAGGAGTGGAATTACAATACAAGGTGAAAGGATATCAATAATACGATTCGCTGATGACATTGCTATCCTGAGTGAAAGTGAAAAAGAATTAAATGATCTGCTGAACGGAATGAACAGTCTAATGTGTACACAGTATGGTTTGAGAGTAAATCGGAGAAAGACGAAGGTAATGAGAAGTATTAGAAATGAGAACAGGAGAAACTCAACATCAGGATTGATAGTCACGAAGTCACTGCAGTTAAGGAATTCTGCTACCTAGGCAGTAAAATAACCAATGACGGACGGAGCAAGGAGGACATCAAAAGCAGACTCGCTATGGCAAAAAACGCATTTCTGGCCAAGAGAAGTCTACTAATATCAAATACCAGCCTTAATTTGAGGAAGAAATTTCTGAGGATGTACGTCTGGAGTACATCATTGTATGGTAGTGAAACATGGACTATGGCAAAACCGGAACAGAAGAGAATCGAAGCATTTGAGATGTGGTGCTATAGACGAATGTTGAAAATTAGGTGGACTGATAAGGTAAGGTGTGAGGAGGTTCTATGCAGAATCGGAGAGGAAAGGAATCTGTGGAAGACACTGATAAGGAGAAGGGACAGGATGATGGGACATCTGCTAAGACATGAGGGAATGACTTCCATGGTACTAGAGGGAGCTGTAGAGGGCAAAAACTGTAGAGGAAGACAGAGATTGGAATACGTCAAGCAAATAATTGAGGACGTAGATTGCAAGTGCTACTCTGAGATGAAGAGGTTAGCACAGGAAAGGAATTAGTGGCGGGGTCGCATCAAACCAGTCAGTAGATTGATGACAAAAAAAATACTGTGTAGCAAGGCAAGTGAAACCATTGGTAGAAGAGCTTATTGACCAACAACTATGAGATGGGATCACTGAACTGAGTGGGTGCTCCTCGAACGCGGATGTAGTGATTGTGCTGAAAAAAAAACAGTGGACTAAACGAAGTAATATATCTAAATGAATGAACAATTTTGGATACTTATCCAGATATTTCCGATAATCTGGTTCAATTTCTGTTCTTTACAAACTATGGATCTCAGGAGCACGTGCCATCAATTGGAAGTGGCGCGTGAGGATTGGCAGAAAACAGCATTTGTGGTATTGGGTGGCCAGTTTCTGTAAAGCGCACGTCCTCGGGACTAAAGAACACACAGGGAACTACTCATCAGTTGTGAAACGGAGTATTGAGAGGATTAAATCCAAAAACTTGGATGTTGTATCTGGGTGACATAATTGACTTTTTTAAAGATTTACCAAAGCATATGAGGCATTTGTACGTCTTTAGTAGACGGCAGTCGGTATCTTTGTCATTAGGTATGGACAAGTGAAATTTGGTGCAAACTCAGGTAAGCAGTATGGGCCACGTTGTAGTGAACGTGGCATTCAGATCGATGCTCATCTTACAGTCAAAGTTCAAAACTTTCCGACACAATGAACAACCAAGCAGGTACAGTTATTCGTCGGTCTTTGTAATTATTACAGATGGTTCATGAGAACCCTTCAACCAGTTACGGAAAACTAGACGAAATTCCATTAGTCGCAGAAATGTCTAGTGGCGTTCGAAAAATTTAAGAAATATTGCCTTCAAATCAAGCATTGAATTTACCAGATATCAAGAAAGAGTTTACCCTTTCATGTGACGCTGCATGTGAAACTTAAGCTTTGAGGCAGTTAAACAAGTTGAAGCGTAACTACTCAGTGATTTGAAAGGAGATGTTGGTAGTCACATATGGTATTACCAATTTCCGATGTTATTTGCATGGTAGCAAGTTTAAGGTGGTGACAGAACATGCCTCATTGAAATGGTTGCTTGGTTCCATAGATCCAGATAGTAGATTTCCTCGGTGAGCACCGAAGCTTAGTGAATTCTTCTATGATGTAATCCATAAGTTAGGGAGACGACATGTAAATGTAGCTGCGCTAAGACATGGAGTAGCGATGTTGAAGACGGAAGGGACGAGAATGGAAGAATGACAGCGGACATAGGTAATGGATAACGTATGCTGAATTGAAGTCATTTTTGTTATTCACGGGGGTTTGTTTTGTACAACGAAAAGGTGTGGACCAAATGTGGTGGTTGCAGCAGTTTTCCAGGAGGAAGTTTTGCAGGAAGCTCATGACCACATGTTGTGAGGTGCGACAAATAGACATGCAGCAGAGCACTTTTGGTGGAGGAAGTGTGACATGGAGCTGTGTGTTATGGATAGCGTGTCACATGCGCAAAGAGCCAAAATGCACTTGAGGAAGTGTCACTGCTAAGTTTACCAGAGGCGTTAAGTCTGTTTTTTATGTTGGGGCTTGATCTCCTCAGGCCATGTAATAAAACATCTGGAGAGAGTAGGTATGTTCTCTAATCGACAACAATTTCCTCGATTCCTGGCAATGGCCCCGATGCCAGAGTAATGGGTTATTACCACCCGCCGGTGTTCTTAAATACTTGAATTTTGAAGTTTCGGTTACCTGATACCATAGTATCGGATCAGGGGACTAGCTCTGTCGTGGATTCAATGAATTAACTGTGCCACAGATCTGGTGAACAAGCAGACCAAACCAACAAGTCAACACTCTGCAGAGCGTGTTGGGTTACAACAGCAGTATGTCGGTGAGCTAAAACCCCTAGAATGCTGCTCATTAGTGGTAGCAAAACAGACGGAATCACAAGACTGACGTTCAAATTATCAGTCAGTTTGCGTGGAATAACCACGAGAGCATTCCGGCTGTCACACGAAATCGCATCCCAGACGATAACTCAAGGTGTATGTCCAGCGTGTCCAGCACGCACACAGGTTGATAGCAGGCTACTAACCAACATACGGCCATCAGTAGAACCGAGGCAGAAAGACGGTTTTCATCAGGAAACACAACAGACTTTCACGCTGCTCTCTGATGAGCTCTTGCTTGACACCACTGAAGTCCAAATGGCTATGGTTTGGGGTCACTGGAATGCGCGCTACAGATCGTCTGGTTCGCAGCTGAAGTAACCGTTTTGTAATAATTCGCTGACTCGCTGTGTTGCCAACTGCTGCTGAAAGTGGTGCTGCGGATGCAGTACGATGCTCCAGAGCCATACACCGAACACTATGTTTTTCCCTCTCTTCTTGCGACCGTGCATTCCCGTGGCCGCCGTTCCCAGCAATCGTGTACTGTGGTTACAATGATGAGAAGTCTTTCTGCAGTATCGCAGGAGGAAAATCCACCTTCTTGTAGCCCAACTACAAGACCTCTTTCAATGTTCATGTAGTTGGGCTACATGAGGTGTTAATAAGGGCATCTTTGTTTCCGTAAGGACATTACTGAGTAACATCAACTCACCAAGTCGTATCTCAGAGTTAACTAACGCTCATGACCATTACAGGGTGTATTTAAGGCCTATCTGATTTACAACCTCCTGGTGATAACACTAGTGCTACACTTATGCGACTAACGCGAAATCTGAACAGATTTCATCTTACAGATATAGAAACACACCGACGAAATTTCGTTTATGACGCACAAATGCTTGGTGTTTCGATTATTTCCGCCGGTGTACAAGGCTGGGAGGTTTTTTCCTGAAAGTATGGGTGTGTGGTTTTGTATAGAAGTTGAACGTGAGCGAAGAAAAGAATAAACTAGAAGGGAATATACGTTTGTGCAACGTGCTGCTATAGAACAATGATCAAATTACATCGGTGTATAGGATGACTTATGTAGAAGAATGTACAGTTGGACAGAAACGAAATTTAAGACAACATTTGACTGAAGTACATTAATCAATAGAACACATCATGAGGCAACGCGGAATCGTCAGTGTTGTAAAGGAGAGAAGTGTGGGAGGTAGAGGTTGTAGCAGAAGACTGGGGCTTCACTACAGTTAGCAGGCTTAAATCGATGTATGTTTCTGTAGTTATGCCGAGATGAAGAGGCCCACGAAGCGTAAACTAGCTTTCAGAGATGCATCAGGCAATGTCTCTGTAATGAAGACCAACACAAAAACAACTGTACTATGAATTTAAACGTCCTACAACATCCATCAGAAAAGTAAAAGATATTACGCAATTATTAACACAATTTTAATGAATGAACGAAGTAGTTAAAATAAACTGGGAAGGCAAATTAAGGAAGCAATTCCTATCTGAAGTCTGAGACAATCATAAAAACTTGCGGTTTATTCGGACTACAGTCACCAAATATCATTTGGAGTTAGACGACAGTTTCTTTTGGTCGACAACAACGGAGAAAGTGTGATTATCTGTCACAATATTAAAATGGGATACCGACTCGTCGTGTTCATCTTCGAAGTCCTAGTGTATAAATCCTCACTAAATCAACTTACTGCAAAATTCGTACATTTCGCATGTTTATTTAAGTATGTTATATTTCTTTAAGTTTTACCTTATTCGCAAGCGAGACTACGTATGTAGAATAAATTTGCTTCGAAATTCTACGTTCAAACATTTTACATACAACCTGACTATGCTGTAAGTGTCGCCTGCTGAAATCACTGACACTAATTCCGAGTGATTTCCTTACCATACGAAGAGAAACTACACAGTCACTTTGAGGCCCTCTGAACACATTGTGGCCCTGCTGTGGAAAAGGTCCTCAGGTACAGGATCAGTTGCATGCTATGCATTTTCAACTTTTTATGGCGTAATGTATAATCCGTTAAAATTCTTCCTTTTCCACAGATGTTTCGACCGCGTGTCTGCTGGTCATTCTAAGAGTGAACCGAGATTATGAGAAGATTTTTATATATACATTTCTTTCCCTAGGTAAAGAGTACTGTCCCAGTTGTAAAACCGAAAATGCATGGACCTGCTACCGATATATATATATATATATATATATATATATATATATATATATATATATATATGTGTGTGTGTGTGTGTGTGTGTGTGTGTGTGTGTGTGTGTGTGTGTGGAGTAATGGAACAGATCTATGTCACACTACAAAAGAATAAGTTCAACAGAAGTAACAAGCGGAATGACTACATGCAAATGTAAACCCACTTTCATCATCTTATTTTACGAGCGACGTTTTGAATAGTGTAATATTTCGAGAAAATTATTATTCCAATTTTAAAATAGCTACATGTACTTTTACTGAAATATGCCATTCAAGACTTTAATATGGTTCTGACAAGTATTAAGTTTCTTTTGACTTAATAAACCTAATTGCCGCAAAAGAAATCTTCATATATTCGCTACGGAGAAATGCACAAATGTGGAAGTGTGTCAAGTCCTCAGTCAGATTAAAAAAGCTCCCAACCATTTAGAAGTGAGACCCACAGAATTCGACATTGCCGAATAAATAGAATGAGCGTCTAACTTCCTAAAAACCACTTTGGGTAGCGAGAACTCTGTGTATAGAAACAAAAATTTTATTACACTGATCTGATGGCAACAAATAAGTAATATGTAACTTACACAAAACGCTGTCTCCCACAGCAAAATGTACAAATAAAGAATTGGAAAGCTTTACCACTTGAAAAATGTGCTCTAACTACCAACAGTAGTGAGTTAATAATCATTAGCACAGTTTCTCTTTCATCAACAAGCAAAGGCATCAGACATTGGCAGCAACGAAATTCTATTTTAAAACTTGTTTCATGTAAATGATCAGAAGTAGTACGGTTCAGGATATTTAGTAAATGATATTTACTAAATTTCAGGGTAGTTCATTATAGCTGCAGCTTATAATTCTATCAGAGAATTACAGGGTAGAAAACCTTGGGAGCAATAGAGTAAAACGTAAAATGAAATGACCTGCAGTAGCTCTTAAACAGAAGTTTGACATGAACTTGTCCGGCCAGAATGGTCATCAAACTGTAAGATGTTTGTTTTTCTTATAAATTTTTTACTAATGCAAAGCGAATCTACCATGCCGTGATACCGTGATAAGAAAAAAAATTAATGTATTAACATTAATTTCTTCCTCAGATTAAGGCCGATATTTGATGTTAGTAGACTTCTTTTGGCCAGGAATGCCCTTTTCGCAATTGCTATCCTGCTTTTGATGCTTCTTGCTCCGTTCATCATTGGTTATTTTACTGCCTAGTTAGCATATTTCCTTAACTTCATCTACTTCGTGACCATAAATCCTAATGTTAACTTTCTCGGTGTTCTCATTTCTACTACTTGTCATTACATTCGTCTTTCTTCGATATACCCTCAATCCGTAATCAGTACTCATTAGGCTATTAATTCCGTTCAGAAGATCATGCAATTCTTCTTCATTTTGATTCAGGATAGTAATGTCATCAGCAAATCGTATCATTGATATCCTTTCACCTTGAATTTTAATTCCGCTCCCGAACTTTCGTTTATTTCCATCCTTGCTTCCTCGATGTACAGATTGAACAGTAGGGGCGAAAGACTACATCCTTGTCTTACACCCTTTTTTCGTACAAGCACGTCGTTCTTGGTCGTCTACGCTTATTATTCCCTTTTGGATGTTGTACATATTGCATATGACCCGTCCCTCCCTATAGCTTACCCATAGTCTTCTCAGAATTTCGAACATCCTGCACCATTTTACATTGTCGAACTCTTTATCCAGGTCGACAAATCCTATGAACGTGTCTTGATTTTCCTTTAGTCTTGCTTCCATTATTAACCGCAACGTCAGAACTGCTGTCTCGTGTCTTTATCTTTCCTACTGCCAAACTGATCCTCATCTAGCGCATCCTCAGTATTCTCTTCCAGTCTTCTGTATATTATTCATGTAAGCAACTTGGATGCGTGAGCTGTTAAGCTGATTGTGCGGTAATGCTCGCAGTTGTCAGCTCTTGCCGTCTTCGGAATTGTGTGGATGATGCTTTTCCGAAAGTCAGATGGTATGTCGCCAGACTCATACCAACGTGAATAGTTTTGTTGCCACTTCCCCCAATAATTTTAGAAATTCTGATGGAATGTTTTCTATCCTTTCCGCCATATTTGATCTTAAGCTCTCCATAGCTCTTTTAAATACTTATTCTAATACTGGATCCGGTATCTCTTCTAAATCGACTCCTGTTTCTTCTTTTATTACTTCAGACAAATCTTCTCCCGCACAGAGTCTTTCAATGTTTTCTTTCCACCTGTCCGCTCTCTCGTCTGCATTTAACAGTGAAATTCCCGTTGCACTTTTAATGTTTTCACCCTTACTTTTAATGTTAACGAGTCTGTCTATTGAGTCAGTCCTTCCGAAAATCATTTCTTGTTCCATGTCTCGCATTTTTCCTGCAGCCATTTCGTCTTTGCTTCCCTTCACTTCCTATTTATTTCATTCCTCAGAGAATTCTATTTCCGCATTTCTGGATTTCCCGGAACATTGTTGTACTTCCTCCTTTCATCGATCAGTTGGAGTACTTCTTCTGTTACCCACGGTTTCTTCACATCTACCCTCTCTGTACCTATGTTTTCCTTCCCAACTTCTGTGATGGTCTGTTTTAGATATGTCCATTCCTCTTACTGTACTGCCTACTGAGCTATTCCTTATTGCTCTCTATAGGCTTAAAGAACTTCAACCGTGTCTCGTCATTCATTAGTGTTTCCCCATCCCACTTCTTTGCATATTGATTCTTTCTGGCTAATACCTTAGACTTCAGCCCATTCTTCATCACTACTATATTGTGATCTGAGTCAATATCTGCTCCTGGGTACGCCTTACAATCCAGTATCTGATTTCGGAATCTCTGTCTGACCATGATGTTATCTAACTAAAATCTTCCTGTATCACCAAACTTTTGAACAGAGTATTCGGTATTACTAGCTAAAATTTGTTACAGAACTCTACTAGTCCTTCTCCTCTCTCACTGCTTGTCCCAAACCCATATTCTACTGTAACTTTTTCATTTACTCCTTCCCCTATAACTGCATTCCAGACTCCCATGAATGCTAGATTTTCATTTCCCTTTACATACTGTATTACCCTTTCAATATCCTCATACAATTTCTTTATCTCTTCATCTTCAGTTTGCGACGTCGGCATGGATATCTGAACTATCGTTGTCAGTGTTGGTTTGCTGTCAATTCCGATAAGAACATATCTATCACTGAACTGTTCACAGTAACACACTCTCTGCAAACCTTCCTATTCATAACGAATCCTACTCCAGTTATACTATTTTCTGCCGCTGTTGACATTACCCTGTACTACTCTGACAAGAAATCCTTGTCTTCATTCCACTTCAATTCACTGACCCCTAATATATCTAGATTGAGCCTTTGCATTTCCCTTTCTAGATTTTCTAGTTTCCATACCTCCTTCAAGGTTGTGACATTCCACGCCCGACTCGTAGAACGTTATCCTTCCGTTGATTATTCAATCTTTTTCTCGTGGTAATCTCCCTCGGCAGCCCCCTCCCGGACATCCGAATGGGGGCCTATTCCGGAATATTTTTCCAATGGAGAGATCATCATGGTCAGTATCTAAAGTGTTGTAGTAAGCAATTTGTGTGCCATGGGGACATAGATTTCGTTCTCTCATTGAAATAGTATAATATGATCCAGTGGATAACTGCTAGCACTACGACTTAAGGTTAGTTCAATGGTTATGCAGTTCGAAATCTTTTAATGTGCATAATTTTCCAAGTAGTTTCAGACAGACGGAGATGATGCTTCATTAGAGGTCGATTGTGAAACATTAATAAATACACTTTTGCAAGGTCGGGTAGATCATTCCTCCAACACATGTGCGTCTTCGAAATCTATATTTTAGCTGCAATGCGTCATTAGAATGGGCATAAATTTTGTTATATGTAAGGGAGTCAATCTGAGGTATGAAATAATTAATGAAATGTAACAAGTGCCACAGTTAGCTGAGACAGAGGTTACGTCATGTATATTCTTCTGACCAGAAATCCTTGAACGCAAAATCGCAGCAGGCAGATGATCGTGCAAGCTTGCACTTAAATACTCACTAAACGAGTCGAGAAATTTGAAATAAGATTAGTATTTGAAGTTACATTACATAATAGATTCACAACCGAGTGAACTCTTTAACACACTCCCGCTTGGTATCACAGTCTCAAGTGAACTTAAGTCGTATATCCAACATACATCACCACATTTCTATACGCGACACAAAGAAAATAATTTAATCAAGTAAAGTGTATGCAAGAGTGACTGTACTGCCTGTATACTGTTTCGGATTAAATGACAAAATCTAGATTCGGTTACTAGACCCTTGTTTATTAACTTCACAAAGACGCGAACCGACAGCAACACTATGTGGAAAATACATTCACTTCTGCAACTCATAGTTAGGTTATCAACATGAAACTAGTGAAAAGTTTAGTCGTGGAATGTGAAAACTTCATGAGTGGTTTAATACAATGGTTTACGTATGAATTACTCCTTCGGCTAAACGCAATAAACAGGACCATCTCGTCATGGTTGCAAAACCACGACATCACCATAAACACCGGATAAGCGTCTTCACGAAGCTACTGGAGCCATTTGTTTTTAAAAAGCTACTCTCCAGCGTGATAAACGCCGAGGTGCTGATTGGCCACTACACCGAAAAATCGTGACTAAAACTTCGAGCAAAGGTCATAGATGGGAAACTTAAAAGATAGTCATTTTCTCTAGTAGATGCTGAATACAGAAACGGGTTTGCATAGTATCTGCTATAACCAACTCGCGAGATAAGTAAATAACTGAAAAATTTACATTTCCCATTTACCAGGTATCTTTCAGATTGTGCTACTAAAGAACTTATCGACTTCAGATTTAGTCGTAAAAAGAGCAACAGCAGAATAAATTGAAATGAGTCTAATAAGTGCTCTGACAGAAATAAACAACACATAATTTGCAAGAATATGTAACATGATTGAAGTACTATTGTCATATACAGAGCACATCTAGCGGTAAAGATATTCAGCAGCTTCATACAAGCTGTAGACCGATATTCATCCCAGAAATGACATGTGAAAAAGGGAAGCCAGCCTGTTTCTGATAACAAAGGAGGGCTTTGTCTGTTAAGTAGTATATTAAAAGATCGTCAAAACAAAGCATGATGAGTCAGCTGCAGCATTACAAGAAACGCACAATACCGTTTCAGGCTAGGCAAGGGCAACAAATTCATGTCAAAGAATAAACAGTCGTTAAAATAAATGAAGGTTCAGGAGAGGGACTAAAATTGGTGGTGAAAGATCGCAAATGATAAGATACTAATCATCAGTGAAAATGAAGAATTGCATGATCTTCTGAATGAAATAAACAGTCTAATGAACACGCACTACAGAGTGAGCGTAAATCGAAAAAAGACGAACGTAATGATTAGCGATAGAAATGACACTAGCAATAAATTTAATATCGAAATAGGTGATGGGTAGTAGACGAAGTGAAGGAATTCTATTACGCTGGAAGCAAAATAAAACATGATTGACGAAATAAATATAGTAGGCTAGTGCAGGCTCAGAGGGCATTCCCGGCCAAAAGACGTCTTATATTCCCAAACATTGGCCTACATTTGATAAAGTTGTTGCAGTAAATTTACTTTTTGGACACCGTTATGCATGGAAGTGAATCGTGGGAAAAATCGGAAAACCGAAGTGTTTAAGATGAGGTGCTGTAGAGCGAAAACTGAAAATTAGCTGTACTGATAAGATAAAAAAACGATGAAGTTCTCTAAAGAATCGACGAGGACAGGAACACGTGGAAAAACGAGAAAAAATAAGACACGATGATAAGTAATGCGTGAAGACGTCAGGGTAGTTTGCGATGTCGACGGCAAAGCCTGTGGAAGACTGGCCTATAACTAAGAAATAGTTGAGGACATTGGATGCAAGGGCTACTTTGACATGAAAAGGGTACCACTGGAGAGGATTCGTGGCGGAGTGCATCAAACCAGTAACAAGAGCGAAGGTAATAAATTTCTTCTGATGGAATTCACGGTGCACAATGATGAACGTCTGCGTGTGAATCTGATATATTAGCTGTTTCCAACACAGTATTGAGCATAGATATCAATGCCATCTCAAAAGTTTCACTGAGTGCGGACAATGACGAATTGACAGTTGCGTGGTCTGATCATGTGATTATGAAAGAGGCTATGGGTTGCGAGGACGCAAGAGTTCGTAGATTATTCGCTGATCTCGTGTCTGTCTCTGCCGTATCCATTCGTCCATTAACTGGCGAATGGCGGGTTCCTCGAACTTTTGTAGCTTGTCGTTTGGATGGGGTCTTCGAGAGAATATTGTGGGGTATGATGAACACCTTTGGTCACGATAACTTGCAAACTACTTTTAGCAAGCGTTTAGTACAGTGTACTACAAGGTCATTAACAGCTCCTTATTAAGGACTAATCTAGTCAAGCCTCTCAGGTAATTTACAGCTGAAGAAAAATTTTTCGTTTTTCATGAAATTCTGTTTTCTTTTGATTTAAAGATCACAAGGAAGAACGAAGATACATCCATGTGAATAAATGTTACAGGAGAAAGGCGATGATTCATACTCCAGTATACTGTTCCAGAAATCTTCTTTCATTTTTTCTAATACATACTTAAGAGCGTAGTTGTACACCTTCAGTTTCTACTGAAGCATGTTCTTAAAATATAAAAACACTGTGGAAAATGGTGTATGATGAACTCCTCATAAACAAATAAAATTGTTAGTCAAAACACGTTCCGTTAGTCTGCAGAAACATGAAAGATTTATATTTTCTCCCCGTCCTTAAATAAAAAAATTAAATAAATAAATAAAATCGTAGATGGAGACCAAGAGATGAATACACTACGCAGATTCAGAAGGATGTAGGTTGCAGTAGCTATGGGGAGATGAAGAACCTTGCACAGGATAGAGTAGCATGGAGAGCTGCATCAAACCAGTCTCAGGACTGAAGACCACAACAACAACAACTTAAATAAAAATACTTTGGGGTCCAAAATTAAAGCAACTGAAATTTTTCAAGTTTTAAACGCAAATTGCATAATTTCAGCTTATTGCTTTGATTTCACACCACGAAACAGTATAAAGAGTGACAGTAAAATAGAAACAGTGTAAAGAATGGTTAAGATAAATAACTACTGTATGTATAACGGTAGACCTAAATTTTATTCGTTGTATCCAACGTCACGGATTTGCACACACATTCCGAAAATTGGTTAATGTGTTCGGTATGGAGTGTGACCACCTCTGGCAGTAATACTGTCCGACAACGACGGGGCATGATGTTAACGATCTCAATCTCATGTAGACGCAGTAGCGCTCATTCTTCCTGCAGAGCTGTTCGCAAGTCTTGGAGAGTAGTTAGGAATGCTGACGTGATGCAGCCTGTCTCCCTAGTGGATCCCAGACGTGCTCTACAGGGTTCAAGTCGGGGGATGGAGTAGGCCATGCCAAGCTTGCAACATTTTTGGTTTACAAGAAAACATCGACCACCCGTTCACTATGGGGTCGAGCATTGTCGTCCATCAATACGAAGTCTGAGTCCGCACCACCTAGCAACAACCGCACATGACGTCCCAAGATCTCGTCACGATACCCCTAACAGCAGTTAAACCTTGCCGATTCACCCATAGAATTTCAGAAATAGTTATTCGAGTGGTCCGCATAATCCCTGCCCACACCATTTGGTCTCTTTCCACAATGCTTGGCTTCCGAAATCGTGTTCCACTTTCCTTCCAGATGCGAATGGTTGGAGAATCACTCTCCAGACCAAATCGGGACTCGTCTGTACAAAGAACATTGGCTCATTGTTCGACTTTCGGGTGGTATGCTGACGACTCCAGTCTAGAAGTTCCCTTCTGTGAAGACACATCAGAGACACACATACAGAAGGTCTTCGACAATAAAGGCCACTCTGCCGAATGTTTCTGTCACCGTTTGTGTGGATACAGCACGCCCAAAAGACGCTGCGCGGTCACATGACAGTTGCCGTGCAGTAGTAAAGCGACTCCGTCGTGCCCTTATAGCCATGTAGCACTCCTCTCTTTCTGATGTCACACATGGGTGGCCCTGTTCTTGTCTTCATGATACTGTTCCGGTCTCCAAAAATTGTCGTCACAGTAGAGAACAACAGAACGATTCTCATGAACCCATCGGGCCACAAGAGTTTGCGACTGTCCTGCTTCCATTCTTCTTATGGCCCTCCACCGCGGAGAGTCTGGTAGGCGTCTTCTTTGTGCCATACCGCCCCGTCTGTGACTGTATACACAGTGATTGAGGATGTGGGACTACCCGGCTCACAGTATCCCGTTTGACAGGTGCACTCACCTCATCGCTGGCGTGGTTGTCCGTTGACCGAAATGGTTCATATGGCTCTGAGCACTATGGGACTTAAATTCTGAGGTGCCGGCCGCGGTGATCTAGCGGTTCTAGGCGCTCAGTCAAGAACCGCGGGACTGCTACGGTCGCAGGTTCAAATCCTGCCTCGGGCGTGGATGTGTGTGATGTCCTTAGGTTAGTTAGGTTTAAGTAGTTCTAAGTTCTAGGGGACTGATGATCACAGATGTCAAGTCCCATAGTGCTCAGAGCCATTTGAACCAATTCTGAGGTCATCAGTCCCCTAGAACTTAGAACTACTTAAACCTAACTAACCTGAGGACATCACACACATACACGCCCGAGGTAGGATTCGAACCTGCGACCGTAGTGGTCGAAGCGGTTCCAGACTGTAGTGCCTAGAACCGCTCGGCCACCCCGGCCAGCGTTGACCGAAATGCCACCTTCCGTGCAAAACACGGTTATACGGAAGTCTGTTAACAGTTTGTGCGATTATACCGTGGATTAGACACAAGACGGGGAAATAGAGTTTTCTTGCTTAATTCTGGACACCAGTGTATTTTCTATGCTACAGTCTTTCAAAACTCTTACCATATACGTTAAACATTTTTTTCGGGAAATTTTGCTTCATTTCTTTTCTGGCTGTCATCTGCAAACTTCTTAGAAAGGGGCAACATGACTCACCTACATGCTTTGTTTACTCCCAAACAAATATGAAGCTAAACTTTTTATCTTTATGGCGCTTTAATATTGTCCAAACATATCACTTTGCTGCTATATAGCGCACGTTGCACATATGATAGCGCTCTGAACCTCTTGTCTGCTTCGTTTAACCCCTCATGTCGCTTACGTTGATTCGGCACAACTTTTAGATACAGGTGTGTCAACATTTTCGCCGGTCAGAGATAAAATAATTTTCAAACTCGCCAGTTACAACAATCCCCCAACCAACACATTGCTGTTAAGGCAATAACAAACGCAATGACGCTGAGCACATATTTTAACGCCAGAACAGACATAGAGAATAAAAGAGATATCTGTCTAGAATAAGTTTAGTTCGGAATATCTCAGTTCATATTGTCAGTATGACTGAGTACGACACTTAGAATGTCTCTGTTTTTCCCAAATAGATGCTGCAACATATCCTCTGTAGAAGTACTTTAAAACAGGGTTTGTGCTATGTTATATACAAACTTTAATTTGCTCGAATCGAGCATAGAATTACTATGACATACAAATGTATGCCCTGTGTCACCTGCGGTCATCATTTGTCTACTTTGTTTTGTGCACTACGTTATATGTTTAATGTGATGTGCATGTTCGGGGATACACCACTGTTAAGTCGATCGTTGTTGTCATAACCATTTGTTTATCAGATAAATAAACTTAATCGAGTCAGTGGCAATAGGTTAAGAACGAGAGGCTTGATATAATTTATTTTGACACCTCGGCTGAAACCACATGAATAATACCTGCGAAAAAATATACCTGGTCCAGATAGAGCATCATCCAGAATTAACCTTTTAACGTTACTTATGATCTATACAATTTTGTGCTATGTTTTCGAAAACTGAAGGATCTTAGCAATTTCTACGATTTGGTGGCATGTGTCAGAAGCCTATGTTGTCTGACAACAATGTTCGAATGTTCCACGATAAAGCAAAATCTGCTGTAAATTACTGAAATAAATAAAGACCTTTACAGTTCCAGTATCTACTGGACTTCAAATAAAAATACAACTTAAATCGGTGGATCCACCCATCCACTAAAATTTAAAGTTCATCGGAAAATAAACTACATCGAAATCATTCTGCAACACTTGACTATAGTGTTAGGTAGTTCTGTGTGTTCCACAAGACATAAGCCTAGGGAGACAGATAACACGAGGAAATATTTCTGAGTCTGTGACCGGCAATCGCATGTCAGTGCAGCAGGAATCCAGAAGAGCGGAACGTTGTCATACTCAAGAGTCCAGCGGCAGTGGTGATGATACGGTGGTGGCTAAATGTGCCTGGTGATGGTGTGTTTCTGGTGGCAACGTGTAGACAGCTGACTTCCGCTTGCTCCACGGCCAGCTCATTTGTCATTTTTGTGGTCCCCTTGAGTCCGACAGTTACATGATGTACACTCATGCTCATAAATTAAGGATAATGCTGATACATGGTGAAACAACGATCTGGTGGGCGGTTTGCGGGTTTAAACCACCTCAGGGTATGACCATGCGGTGCATTTGACCTGCGGTCGTCGCATGGTGGCGCTGGCAGCAGTCCACATACGCAGAGGTGTGTTAGTGCATGTCAGAGTACGGTGCAGAGAATAAGTATGCAGACGTTTTCAGACGTGCTAACGGTAACTGTGTGTTGAAAATGGCCCAAAGAACACATATTGATGAAGTTATGAGGGGTAGATTACTAGGGTGGCTGGCGGCTGGTCAAACACAGCAGGTCGTAGCACGGGTCCTCCGTGTGCCACAAAGTGTGTTCTCTATTATGGCAACGATTCCAGCAGACAGGAAACGTGTCCAGGCGCTACAGTACGGGACGTCCACAGTGTACAGCACCACAGGAAGACCGATATCTCACTATGAGTGCCCGCAGACGGCAACGGAGTACTGCAGGTAGCCGTTCTCGGGACTTTACCGCTGCCACTGGAACAGTTGTCTCCAGAACAACAGTTTACAGACGACTGAACAGACATGGTTTATTTGCCCGGAGTAGCAAGGTGAATTCCACTGACCCCTGGTCCCAGAAGAGCCCGTAAAGCCTGGTGTCAAGAACATAGTACATTGTCATTGGAACAATGGTCCCAGGTTATGTTCGCGGACGAGTTCAGGTATAATCCGAACAGTGATTCTCGCCGGGTTTTCGTCTGGCGTGAACCAGGAACCAGATACCAACCCCTTAATGTTCTTGAAAGGGACCTGTATGGAGGTCGTGGTTTGATGGTGTGGGGTGGGATTATGATTGGTGCAAGTACACCCCTGCATGTCTTTGAGAGGTGAACTGCAACAGGTCAGGTGTATCGGGACGTCATTTTGCACCAGTATGTCCGCCTTTTCAGGAGTGCAGTGGGTCCCACATTCCTCCTCATGGATGATAACGCACCACTCCACCGAGCTGCTATCGTGGAGAAGTACCTTGAAACAGAAGATATCAGGCGAAGGGAGTGGCCTGCCTGTTCTTCAGACTTAAACCCCATCGAGCACGTCCTGGATGCTCTCGGTCGACGTATCGCTGCACCTCTTCAAAACCCTACAATACTTCAGGAGCTCCGACAGGCAGTGGTGCAAGAATGGGAGGCTATATCCCAGCAGCTGCTCGACCACTTGATCCAGAGTATGCCAACTCGTTGTGCAGCCTGTGTACGTGGGCATCGTGATCATATCCCTCACTGATGTCGGGGTACATGCGTAGGAAATGTGGCGTTTTATAGCACATGTGTTTACGGACGGTTTTCCCAATGTATCACGAATTCGCGAATACTGTGGACTTATCGATCTGTGTCGTGTGTGTTCTCTAAGTGCCTATGCTATTAGCGCCAATTTTGTGTAGCACCACGATGTTTGGCACCACATTCTGCAATTATCCTTAATTTATGAGCATGAGTGTAGTTCCTGCCTGAGGTGAAGCCGCTAAACTTGCGACATCCATATTCTCTGTTCTTAATGTTTAGTATTCGAACGATGAAAGCCGTACAAGAAAGTCCAAAACAACAAGGAAGATGTGAGGATGTACAACGAATTTCCGCTTCTTCAAATGAACTCATTAAAATTCCTTTCACACACATAGTAGTTTCTAGGGAACCTTGTGTTAGTGAAAATAGTCATCAATAAAACAAGTGTCAGAAATGTTCGTTCCCTCACTTAACAATGACACTTTTCTACGAACATGATACAGATATGGGTTCTAATGGCTCTGAGCACTATGGGACTTAACATCCAAGGTCATCAGTCCCCTAGAACTTAGAACTACTTAAACCTAACTAACCTAAGGACATCACACACCTCCATGCCCGAGGCAGGATTCGAACCTGCGACCGTAGCGGTCGTGCGGTTCCAGACTGTAGCACCTAGTACCGCTCGGCCACTCCGGCCGGCTTACAGATATGGGACTCACCTGTGTTCATAGATATCATGAAAGGGAAATGTACACTGGTGTGCGTCGTGGCCTGGAACCGCTTCTCAAGTTAACTCGACTACGGCAGCTTGTCAGCTAGGTTGTTGACAACATAACTGTCTTGCACACGTGAGTGTCGTCGTATTTATGTGCCTCTTAATGAAAGATAACACACCAATCCTCACCAAGTGCGCCAAGGCGGTCTCAAAGTTGGTGATGAATGTATGACCACCCACACCTTAACATGGCCATATTCCCAAAGACATTGTGCAACGGTTTGGACCTTAATCCAGCCCATTTATGCGAAGTACTGGGATCAAGAACTCCACGCTAGTACTTCTCGACTACTAATGAAATACGTGAGATTTCAATAGTTCGGTTCGAACCATTTATCGTTGAATCAGGCATGGCTAAGCTAGAGTACATGAGCAACTTTGGCGTCGGAAGTAGGTGCTATTTGCACTGAAATAATTTATCTTTATCCCACTTTACCGTAGTAATTGACTTCGAGTTTCAGTACAGAGACACATACGTAATTTCGTACAGTGTGTGTGGAGGGGGCCCGCATCTCGTGGCCGTGCGGTAGCGTTCTCGCTTCCCACGCCCGGGTTCCCGGGTTCGATTCCCGGCGGGGTCAGGGATTTTCTCTGCCTCGTGATGGCTGGGTGTTGTGTGCTGTCCTTAGGTTAGTTAGGTTTAAGTAGTTCTAAGTTCTAGGGGACTTATGACCACAGCAGTTGAGTCCCATAGTGCTCAGAGCCATTTGAACCATTTGTGTGGAGGGGTTTCTTCAGTACGTCTCTGTTACAAGAGTTACAGGGTTACCTGAGGCATTGTTGCATAAACGTGTTTCGTCTCATTAATTTTACAAGTTATTATATCTATGCGTATCTCTTAATTTCTTGCAGTCTTTGTAATAAATGCAATAATCCAGTGGTACACCCATGATTGCTTCACGTAGAAACATTCTTCCAGCTGGTCCCAAAACTACTTCCCGTTCGATAATTACACTTGCAAAATGCTCTATTCTAAATGTAATTGTTCATTAAATAAAAAATTAATTTAAACAAGTTTTAATGCATTGTTTCATTCTTAAGGAATTATATCACGATAGCCAATTTCGGTCGATTTCTGCAACCATCTTCAGATTATCCAAACCGTAAAAAACAGCTTTGGAAAATTTGGGAAATTTGTAGTGAAGTACTATGGGACCAAACTGCTGAGGTCATCGATCCATATGCTTACTCACTACTTAGTCTAACTTAAACTAACTTACGCTAAGGGCAACACAAACACTCATTCCCGAAGGAGGACTCGAACCAGTGACGAGGGAAGCCGCGCGAACCGTGACAAGATGCCTAAGACCGCGCGATTTACCAGCGCGGCAATAGCTTAGGACAATCTGAACATGGTTGTAAAACCTCAGCGTAACTAGTTATCGTGCTATAACTTTTTAAGGAAAAAATGGGGTATAGGTATTAAAAAAAAAAATTGTTCAAATGGCTCTGAGCACTATGGGACTCAACTTCTGAGGTCATTAGTCCCCTAGAAGTTAGAACTAGTTAAACCTAACTAACCTAAGGACATCACACACATCCATGCCCGAGGCAGGATTCAAACCTGCGACCGTAGCGGTCTTGCGGTTCGAGACTGCAGAGCCTTTAACCGCACGGCCACTTCGGCCGGCCGGGTATAGGTATTAAAAATTGTAGAGTAAAACTTTCTATTTCTTAAGTTATATTAAGGCCGCGGTTTCTACCCTGACAATGTCAGTCTTCAGTAATTAGATCATTTGCTACTTTATCAAACACAGAACAGCGGACGTGGTGGAAGCACCTCGTCAACAGCAGTACGTGAGATTGCACCTCCAGCGGGTATTCTCCGGTCGAAAGTCGGCAAGTTATAGTTGTTGAGAAGTTCCGCACCGCGGCGTCCCGGTGGAGCAGCGTAAGAGATCCAGTCAAAACTTTGGAAAAGCTCGCTCGCGAAGAGAAATAAGGGTAACAGCCCGCCGCATCCTACGTGTGGGGTTGCAGAACCGGCTGGCACGAGTACTGAGACAGACAGAAGTTCCGATAACCGTTATTACAAAGGGTCTAACATTTTGTAATTAATAATTTGTGTCTGCTCTGTGTGAGAGTTAATTACGTCGTTATAAATGATTCCTTGTCACTGAAAGGTAAAGACAGCAAAGTGAGAGGTAAATGCGATATAATTTAAAAAAGTAATTTCTGATCTGTGAGTTGTGGCTTTACGATAACGGGACTATTGCTGTGAAACATTTTATTTCACAAACGTTCGAATTTACATTTGTCACCCTCAGATACTTCCCTCCCCTACCTCTATGACGCTCCGTGCGAGTTTTCCATTGATGGAAAATTTGATGGAAGTCTTCCTCTGCGAGATCCTTACTAACGCGTGCCATTTTTATTTCTTTCACTTCGTCAACGGACGTAAATCTTGTTTCTTTTAATACAGATTTGATCTTGGAGCCAGGTGAGGTGAATAAGGTGGGGCGCCAACACTGGGATGTCGTACTTCGCTAGAAACCTTTTAACAGGCAATGCGGTATGAACCACTGCGTTGTCATGACGCAGAAACCATGACTTGTTTTTCCACAATTTGGGTCCTTTTTTTCCTTATTTTCTCACAGAGTTGCGCAAGAACATCAAGTTAATAATGTTGATTACTAGTTTGGACTCAGAACCCCAGTGAAGTTACACAATTCCGTGATTATCGATAAAAATAATCGTCATCGCTTTGAATTTTGATTTGCTTGTTCGAGCTCTTGTAGCTCTCAGTGAAGTTGGGCCCCTAAAGTGCATGGAAGGATGCCTAGTTTCCGGATCACAAGTGAAAAATCAAGATTCGTCACAAGTTAGCACTCTTCCCAACAAATCAGGATCGTTCTCAGTGGCATTCATAATGTCAATGCAAACATTTTCACGAGCTTCTCTTTGTTCCATCGTGAGAATTTCAGGCACCAGTTTCGCACACACATTTCTAGTGTAAAACTGCTTATGTAAAAGTTGTCTTTCGCATTCTTTGTCAATTCCTATAGTTTCATCAATCTATAGAATAGTCATCCGATCGTCAGATCGAAACAGATTATATATATTTTTCACAATTTCGCTCGTCTCTTGTGTTGAATGGAGTCCTGCGAGTGAGACGTCTTGAAAGTCTTTTCGACCATCTTGGAAAAGCCTAAACCACTCAAAAATTCGCATATTTCATAAACAGTCTTCGCCATCTACTTCTTTTAGTGAAAGATACGTTTTAGTGACGTTTTTTCAAAATTTCATGTAAAACTTCAGAATAAATTTTTGTTCTCTATTACACTCACCTTTTTTATTCAGAACAAAAGAAGGACTCTTTCATAAACAAAGGCCACACTGACTTGTTTATAGATACCAGAGATGCAACGGCCAACTAAGACGGTTTCACGCTTTATAGCTACTGGTCGTTCATCTTAGGCGCATGTTTACCTTATGATAGCATCAGTTCCGTTATTTTATAGCCACGTCTTTTATTTACGATTTTTGAGCACAACACTCCAGTAACTTGCCTCCCTCATTTGCCTTGTGATATACGTTTGTGTGGACAATATCGCAGCATATGCTAAGGAAGGGAACTTATGCAACACTGTATTAGAAATATGAAATTGTTGTAAACAAATAATTCCAAAACGTGTCGTGAAGTACACATTCTCACATGTGTTCATTGCATAGTCTCGTAATGCGTTTGTGTTGTATGTCTTCTGATGAAAATCACATTATAAGTTATGTTTTCGACGTTTGCAGCAATTTCTCTGTACTGAAGGTATAACAAGGCTTTCCAGTTGTAATAATGTACAGCTTTTGGTAAAGAAGAACAAAATGTCTCAATTTATTAATTACGGCTGGAATGACAAAACACACACACACACACACACACACACACACACACACACACACGATATTGTGCTAGTGATCCATGGAACATGAAACTAACTAACTAATTAACTAACTGACACGAAACAATCCAAACAATGATCAAAGGAGTGTGGTGTGTTCTAAATTGTCATCTATAAGCAACGAAAAACAAAAAACTAACTGACACGAAACAATCCAAACAATGATCAGAGGAGTGTGGTGTGTTCTAAATTGTCATCTATAAGCAACGAAAAACAAAGGCACACTCAATAACACAACAAGTTTTGTAATTCATAAGTGAGATTTACATAAAAACCAAATGAAATTTCAGGAAGAGACGAAACCTAACGACGAGGAAATATTCGCTATAAGTTTGGCCTCAAACTCACTGGTAATGAAACGATAAATCATCTGTCATCATGAATAAGCAAATCTACAGTGTATGCCGTTAGCCATCTAATGCTCAAGTAAAATTACAGGCAGGTGTAAAGTAATCTAAATGTATCAAAAATATTCAGTGAATCACCACTGCAGACGATTTTTTAATTGAACAAAGTACATCTGCCTCAGTTACGTTATAGCTTGTGACTTTCTGAAGTATTCTTTTCCTTCACCATTTCCCAAAAGCAATACTTAACCTACATTATCCCACTTAAACACATATATGAAATGACATGCCCAACTGAATTCTTGCAGACTCCAATTGAAAGCTAGACGATCAACCTTGAAAACTTGACACGTGGATTACTGCAAACTTCTTCGAGAAAAGTATGTCTGCCTGTGTTACGTTATATTCACCATCACCCACACCAAACCATCTAAACTCGCCCATTACGTCACAAGACTGTAAAATGAGGCTCACCGAAAAATCACCCAACGGCGCCTGCTCCCTATTCCATTACTTACCGCCGCCGTACTTCGATCTTCGATTTCTTCCTACTAGGTTTACCTACACTACGGAATATCAACAAGTACAATACTTTTACTTTATAACTGTGGAAGACCTTCAAAGTTCATTTACTCAAACCTTCCTGCGGAACTATTCTTTAAACCAAACATATCTCCACGTGGAACCTTGTCAGCCACTCATGAGCCTAATTTTCTTCTTCAGATAAATCCTTATATCAGTTATAGCCTAGAGCACCCATAAATATATGCCTGGCACTGAAAATTGCGATGGAGTGGCGAGAATATGGGAACGGGTCCAAACTCGTTCAAGAAGACCCTAGGCAGAGGTGAAACTTAGAATCCCTAATATGACTTCATTTATCGATCTCACTTTGGGAAGATAAACATAATCACAGATTTCAGTCAGAACTATGTGCATGACCTCATAGCAGTCTTTGAATTCACTGGGAAAAATCAATCTTGCTATTAGAATTTGAGGGTAATACAATTTTTGCCTCTGAGTGTAGAATTGTAATTAAGTTTCCTGTCACTGTTTTTTAAGATGAATGAATACCTCAAGAGAATGCTAGCTCTTTCATCGTAGGGTGTCCCGAATACTTGATCTTAAACATTTAATGTAACGTTAACTGTAAGGTGAACAGCAAGTTACGGTGACTCTAGTATCTTATCTAACAAATGTTAATAAAATACACGAAAAATATCTATTTTCGATATCATCGTCACAAGCAAGCAGGTGACTTACTCTCACCAATTGTTATCTATAACGCAGTATGTCAAAATACGGGTTCATGCATTCAAAGTTAGTCATGAAATTATCTTGATCTGCTTACATTTGTGTCACATAATATCACATACTTTTATCATGTCTATGCACTATGATAATAATTTATGTTTTACTGTGTATCAGTATAGGGAAGATATATAGAATACATAGTTCCCACTGGGGCAGACAGACTTTAAAGATGCGTAACATAGCCACCGAAATAATATATGACAGCATTAGCTTTGGCAATCTGTTTGTTTAAAAAAGAAGGAAACATGTGGTATTATCTAGATTGTGAGTAGTTTATCCGTCCAACAACTTTCCTTGAACGTAGTGCTATCATAAGCATTTTTGAAAAATTTAGACATCTTCACGTTTGGCCAAGAAATGTTGACACCATTAAGTATCTAATTCCTTAGGAGCTAGGCATACTGCAAAATGAACATTTGAAACCCACAGACAATTTTTAAGCTCTAATTTTAATTGAGATTTATATTAAAAGAAATTATAATTACATTTCTTTCACTCAGACAGAAATATGACCTCCTTTTGTACCCTTTTTTTGCAACAAGTCACTAATTTAACAAAACTACAGTAAGAGAAGCGCAACGCCGTGAAAGTAATCCAGTATTTTAAAGTAAACAGTGCTACAGGAATTGCTTCCAGATCTGAAGCCCACCTATGAAATCCATCTGTTGTTGGGGCAACAGGAGAATTTGATTGTATACTACCTCGCTATTAACAAGATTTAAACCTCTTCCATGAAATCGTTTGAGTATGCTCAAGTCATATGTCAGCAATGTGCTGAATACAATCGCTGTGTGCGCATGAGCGCGCGTGCGTGTGTGTGTGTGTGACAGTGTTTGTGTGTAGGTGTGTGTGTTTCTGTATGTGTAACATGAAAATTTCAGAGTAAGTCGACATATGTATTTCAGAACCTGGTTTCAGTTAAAGCTTAATCACTGTTTCACAGAATAATTCATAGTTTCTAGAAAATCTTATATAACTGCAACAGGTGTGCGGCGCTGGATGTGGTTATCTCTGGCTCAGTCCAATTTTCGATGATTAATGTGATGTGAAACTCATAAGACTTTTGAATATAACTTTTCAGAAGCTAATGAGGGATTAATTCTGTATCAGACATCCACAGGCTCCGATACGCTTAACAAGTAAAATATACAAAAATTATAATTGCATAGTAGAGATACATCGTAAGCAGTCATCTACATATACATGACTGTTCTGCAATACACACTTCACTGTCTGGCAGAGCGTTCATGGAACCACTTTTCCTCTATTCCTCTACCGTTTCCTTCTCGAAGAGCGAGCAGAAAGGCGAAAACTTAGATCTTACCGCACCATTGCTTTTACCATCGGCTTACTTTCGTCACTTTTGCCATTTACTTTCAAGCTTTCCTGAAATACCACTTAACATGTTTTCAATAGTGATGAAATCTGATTGTATAAGGTGCCCACACTGCTGTATGTATTTTTATAAATTTTATTTGACAGTTCTCTAAAAGTTTGAACAATCAATGTTGTCTCCCCTTACCTTAATAGAAATAGCGTTACCTGTGCTTACGACGATGTAAATCTACAAAACGTGATGTTAATTTATACGCCACTGGCTTAAGAGAGCCTGCAGTACCCTTTCAAAATGTATTAATTAAAGTCAAATACAGTTGCATGTGATAACCTTTAACGTCAAAGCTGCAAAATCACACATAGAGAAAGGTATCTCTAATCGGCAACGGCGATAAATATTTATTTTCTGTTAATGTCATGGTAGTTCTGTAACAGGACAGCACCAATAGATCATAGATTCACTTTCATATATGTGTTTGTCCCACAACATCCTAGGAAAGGGTGCCAATATATGGACGTTTTTATAGCTACGTTTAACTGCATAAAATCAACATAGGATACGTTGGCATGTCTAAGTCCAGTTTTATTGTGTTTGTTTTTTCTCATAACCAAGACAACGCTTTCGTTTGTGGGAGTTTAATAGAAGTCTACTGTGCCTGCATGAAATAAGTGCCAGAAGCATTCGACAGTTAAAAGCTTTATATCAGTATATGACACTTGAAAACCGTCATTGTATAAACCCTTTTGGTGGGCTATTACTCTGACGTAAACTTCAGAGTCACCTCCATGTGCTGTCTTATGTAACTGATGGTGATTTTGACGTGCTCTGTGGTTATCTTGTTTTGTTAGTCCTAGCCACAAATAATGCACACTCTAATAGTAATTACTCTCCACCTGTTATAAGCCTTATATCTGCTACATAACCCAGCCTTTCCTATTAGTAATCACTCAGCATTGGAAGGAATTCAAGAAACACGTTGTTGTTGCTTTGAATTTAAGTGTATCTATCGGACATTTTATATGAAATATCTAGCTTCTCATGATCTAAACTTTTTTTAAGGAAGAAGTTACAGTATGTATCCGTAGGTGAAGAAACATGTGTCCCTGAAAGCAAGAATACCAAAACTAAACGTTCTTATATGTTCAATTGTTTTTTCAGTATAGTTTCTGGGTCGCAGCTCCGTCCTCGTGGGCCCATACATAAAAATAACATGTAAGCATCAAGTCGCACCATAAAGATAGAAATTTGGATGAATTACATAAAAAGAGCATTTTACTGTCATTTGTTCCTCTAACACATGTTAAAAATAATTCCCCATGAAATATGAAATTCAATTTAGGTTACAGATAGCTATGTAACGTAGTTCCCTAAGTTTCATCTGATTTACTTTGACTACACCCCTTCTCGCTTGGTTCACTTCTGTTGACGTTCACTTATTACTTTATTTCAGACTTATCTATTCCTTTCAATTTGTTTCCTAAGGCCTTTGGCGTCTCTCGTAGAATTACTACATAATTGGCAGATCAATCCACTTTCCTTGTTCGTTTTACTACTTGGTCAGTGCACTAACTGAATAACAGGGTAGATAGGCCACAATTCTGTATCAATCCCTCCTCGACTATTGTTACCCTTTTATGCCTTTCGACGCTGTAATTTATCCTTGTAGCCGAAAGAATTTCAAAGAGTGTGTTCCAGTCAACACTGTCGAAAGCTTTCTCTAAATTTATGGTGGTAGCTCAATTTTGCCTCGCCTGTTCCTATATTTTTCCTAAATGTATGTTGATCCTCCACCAGGACGAATCTACCAGTCGTTATATTCTTCTCCATATAATTCCTGTTGGCGTTTTGGGAGCCATATAAAAGGGAACAGTGTATTTCGTTGGTATGGAGGATAGCATGCGCCACTACATCTTTCATCAGTCACTTTGTAACCTTGACTGACACCATGATGATTTCTATACGTTCTCACTCAGAGCGGATGTTAGGGGGATATTGTCGTTTATGCTTCGGTTATTTTGACGCTAGTGTGGTAAAAATTCGAGGCACTTTACCTAATATCTGCTAGAGGCATTACAAATCTTGCTTCGGTCGGTTGTTCCGTCTGAACAACGAAGATAGCTGTAATCCTAAAGGAACTCCATTGTGATAAATAATATATGAACGAGCCGATCAACATACGTATTCCTGGATTATAGTTTAACATTATCTTGAAGTATTTACGCGGAATAACAATTAATCATCCATTGGCGTAGAACAAATACGATTTGCTAACAGTATTTTTTAACTTTGTACAAGTGGCCAAGTTTCTTCGGAACCACATGTTCGACATTCACCTCCTCTGCCGGTACGCCATTGTTGCAATTTCCGACTCGTGCATGGATGTGTGTGACGTCCTTAGGATAGTTAGGTTTAAGTAGTTCTAAGTTCTAGGGGACTGATGACCTCAGCAGTTAAGTCCCATAGCGCTCAGAGCCATTTGAACCATTTACAATTTCCGATACCCAAGGACCTGACAGTAACCCCTGGAATTCATGTTTTTTTGACACATCAGTCGTCTTACTGGTTTGATGCTGGTCGCCACGAATTCCTCCCTTGTGCCAGCCTATTCATCTCAGAGTAGCGATTGCAACATACGTCCTCAGTTATTTGGTCGATGCACTCCAATGGCTGCCCTCCTCTAATATTTTTACCCTCTATAGTTCCCTCTAGCACTGCGCAAGCTATGTCCTGATATCTTAACTCATGTTTTATCATCCTGCCCCTCTTGTCAGAGATTTTCATAATTTTCTATCTTCGCCGATTCTGCAGAGAGCCTCCTCATTCTTGCCTTACCTGTCCACATAATTTCCAACATTCTTCTGTAGCGCCAAATGTCAGTGGTTCGATTCTTATCTATTGCGATATTCTCACAGTCCATGATTCATTACGACAGATGTCTGTGCTCAAAATGCACATTCTCAAAAATTAATTTCTCAAGCTAAGGCCTATGATTGATACTAACAGACTTCTTTCTGTTACAACGCCGTCTTTGTCTGTGTTAGTCTGCATTTTATGTCCTTCTTGCTTTGTCCGTCACGGATTACTTTCCTTCCTAGATGGGATAATCCCTTAACTTACAACAACGTGGCATAATATAACCTTGTGACTGCTAGGTTGTTTCCACAGTGCTGCTACAGTTGTAAGAAACATTAAAAGCGAGGAGGTCTGAGAGACTGTCTCGGAACAGTGGTCACTATACCGCGGAAAACTAAAATCTAAGCGCAGAAGCGAGCGACGTTGTAGGAAACTTTTATGACAAAGGAACTATTGATTTGCAGTAAAGATATAAGAGCTTCGTGTAAGGTGAATTTATTTGAAGTTTGTTTCAGCTGGATTACACAGAACGGATACAGCCGTCTTTCCACTTTTTCGTCCGCTGCAGAGAACGCTGCCACGAGCTTTTGTCTCCCGGTTTCTTTATGCAGCCAGACACTCCTATTCTACACTCGGCACAACCGACTGGCTCCTTTTTATCGTCGCTGACGGATCATTAATTACGCCACTTGTTCCGTCCTCGCGTGTCGTTCCACGCGTATTCAGTGCCTTTCAGCCGGTCTCGGGTAGCAGGCGGAAGGAACTAATGACAGAGCTCTATGCAACTGCCTCTCCAACTGACGGGAACACAAAGTTGTCTGTCAGCCTTTGCTCTAAGTTCGGTCTTCCTCTCCCTGAGTATGTTTGGAGACCAAATTTAGAGGTTTTTCTGAGCAAATGTGAACATGTTCCGGCTTTTGATGAAGGTATCGGTAGAAAATGCAATTTGGCGTTTTGTAAATAGACCATCATTATGCGACATCTTCAAGGGATGGTTACAGTTGTATAAAAATTTATGATAAAACAAAAGGAAGCATATGATTCTAAAAATTAATTCAGTAAAGTCAATAATTTTTAAGTGTGTCACTGGCATACTGATTTTGTATATGATTTGAAGCCTGCCAAGGTACGATAAATAGGTAAAGACAGTACATAGGTATACGGGTTAGTCAGACGCAGACTGATAAATGGTTCAAATGGATATGAGCGCTACGGGACTTAACTTCTGAGGTCACGAGTCCCCTAGAACTTATAACTACTGAAACCTAACTAACCTAAGGACATCACACACATCCATGTCCGAGGCAGGATTCGAACCTGCGACCGTGGTGATCACGCGGTTCCAGACTGTAGCGCCTAGAACCTCATGGCTACCCCGGCCGGCGCAGCCTGATAAGTTGACTAAGGTATTGCAAGGTAGTTTGTGCTGCGAAATAATTGTTAAGAAAATAATTCTTTACGTTGTGCCGTTTCGGGTTTGATTAGCAACGAAATTAGTCATCCAGGCTGTTGCGCATGCGAATTCAAGCGGCCCGTCGGATGGTGTCGCCAAACTACTTCGTCGTTTGTACAGTGTCCCGATTCGGTACCCCTGCACACTTCGGCTGTACCGCATTACACACAGCCTTCCAGGTGCTGTCTTGCCACTTCACGTCCGCGGCTAATAAACAAACATACTGCGAAAAGCACCGTGCAGCACCGTGGCGTTAGTATCACTCCAAGCGGTGTCACAGTAACGAGCCTATTTCTAACGCTGGTCATGCGCCGCTTGGATTTGTTCATGTATCTGTCCGCCGGGCCTGTACTTAAACAGCTGCATAGCCAACACCCAGCCAGTCGTTTCGCGAGGTCCTAGTAGCCAGACCGGAGTACAACCATTCGCAACCGGGAAGGACCTCGCGCAGCTTCCCTACACGTTTCGCCGTCGTCCTGAGCGGTCTTCGCATGTCCTCGTGAGCCCACGGCCCTACGATCCATGAGAGACAACGCCGTCACCGCCCAACCACCGCTCACACTCAGCTACAACCTCTGTGGACGCAGTCTGCATTACTTTCTAGACCGGGTTAGCTATCACCAGGCGCTGAAATCGCTCTCCACGGACGCCCTGCCTCGTGGAACTCGGTAGTTACAAACGCTACGAGGCAATCTTGCTTCAGTGATTAAATCTAGACTCCAACTGAAACATTTGCTGGTAGATGCCGTGTAACCGTGTTTCTTATTGTCTGGAAGTGACTCTCATTTTCGTTATTGCCATCAAGCAGTGACTATTTTCCTGTGACGTATGTTCCGTGCCTCAAATGGCTCTGAGCACTATGGGACTTAACATCCGAGGTCATCAGTCCCTCACACTTAGAACTACTTAAACGTAACTAACCGAAGAAAATCACACAAATCCATGCCCGCGGCTGCATTTGAACCTACGATTGCAGCAGCAGCGCGGTTCCGGACTGAAGTGCCTAGAATCGCTTGGCCACAGCGGCCGGATAATGTTCCATGTTTACCTATTTAATAAACAGTTGTTCACCATTACTGGCAGCACGTCAATAAGCGTTATCCCCTTGCAGATCACAGAATTAGAAGTTTGATTTTCTAAAACCGAAAAAGAGAGCGGTTCAAGATCTGGACATGGGACGTTGTAAAGGCCGGAACACGAGCCAAAGGCTGAGCAGCCTCGTGCGCTATCATCTATACTGTAAGAACTAAAAAAATGGTTCAAATGGCTCTGAGCACTCTAGGACTTAACATCTGTGGTCATCTGTCCCCTAGAACTTAGAATTACTGAAGCCTAACTAACCTATGGACATCACACACATCCATGCCCGAGGCAGGTTTCGAACCTGCGGCCGTAGCGGTCACGCGGTTCCAGACTGAAGCGCCTAGAAGCGCTCGGCCACACCTGCCGGCTACTGTAAGATCTACTGACACTAATTGTATTTGATGAGCCACTTGAATTCCCGCGCCCAACGGTGTGACTGGCTAACTTCACTGATTATTAACTCGGAAAAGGCGCAGCGTGTAGAATTAGGTTCGCAACAATTATTTCAGCAGCAAAACCTACCTTACTACGCTCTTACAAGATTTTCAGACTGTTTCTGAGCACCCTTTAGATGTACCGTTCTCTGACATTCGCGGGACGCTACGATTTTATGTGTAGCGACACACGTACAAAGTGAAGTTCACCGTTAGAGAACGCCAGCACTTGGCAACTGAATGTTCCACTGCAGCCATTCCGAAACAGCTGCACAAAATGGTAGTACGATTGTCTACACAAATTAGAGCCACCTTCTTCTAACAACTGTTTACTTGAGAGGTGAGGTTTTAGTCGGAACCATTGGGAACAGAGGCTCTCAAGTTCGGTATTGCTTGAAGAGATCTGCACGAACTTTTGTAACGGATACTGTGAGGCCTCTGTAGTATATGGATGTATAGATTATTCGCGATGTTGTGGCAGTGTTCCTGAGTGCTGAAGTGTGTGACAACCTAGAAAGACAGGCGATTTTCGAAGAGCAAATCATTTAAACAGAGACGTACGCGAAAGCGAAAAAACACTGCGAAAATTTTTTTATTGGATCTTTGTTTACTACATGATATTGAAATGTCAATTCCTGAATATTACTTTCCAAATCCTCTCCTAAGTGTGATAATGATAATGAGTAACATAACAACCTTTGTTGTTCTGTTTCTTTTTGCCTCCTAATATTTATTTATGCGATGTTCTTTTTTTCAGCTATATGCAGTCACAAAGTGGCGAACCTTTCTGTGTTTTGCAAATCCAGAATTTCTGCAAAAGTATGTGTATGTAAGAACTCAATATCCTAATTAAAGTTAAAACTCCCTAATAGGAAAACCTTGCTCCAAGACAACATTTGTTTCCACAGTTGCTCATGAAGTTGCAGCATATGGTATTTGTGCTATTCTTGGCAGACAACGGACTCTACAGAGGCTAGGATTTGATCCAGCAGCTTTAACACTGTCGATACTGAATGAACTCGACAACAGTGGAATTGATGCACCTGACATTATTGCTACTCAAATGAAAATCAGGTTAACGTTAGAGAAAAAGGAAAGAAAAGACTGCTTGAGGATGCAGAGGAAAATGCATCTGGTTTTCACAAGTACATCCGTATAAGGTAAACCTTAATACAAACACGGTGAAATCTTTGAATCAGATTTCACATAAGTTATATTTTAGTAACTTTACGTTTCTTTTCCTCACAAACCACTGAAATTATAATACTAAAATTTTTCATGCAATAAGTCAATACTATACTGAATTATTCTGTGGAACAAATTTTCATTTAAAAAAATTATAAGGCATTTACGCAAGGGGGAAGCCCTATGATTTGATACTTTTTTCGAATAAATTGGCAGATCTGTAAAAAACTAGCAAGATATAGGAAAATATTCTGTTCCACCACATTTGTAATAATGGTGTATCAAACTTTGTACAAAAATATATTAATAACGTTCTGACAGGTTTTTCAAAAAAGGAACGTTTGTACTCACATTCTGCAAAAAAATTCAGTTCTTTATAATTAAAAAGGTGTAAGTTCAGTAAGCATTAAAATGTGTGTCTACATAACACCCCTTAACGAATGTGTCAAATTCAGTTGTATTGCCTTATAAACGTTAGAATTTATAAGGTTTTTTTTTTTTTCAAAGTATTGCAGCTTCACATCCTTAAGCATCTTGTTGCTCGCTCGCGCATTGACTTGTTTAATAGACATTATGAGGGTGGCTCAGGTAATGTTAAATCTTCTTCCAACGAAACACAATTTGAAATAATATTTCCCTTGCTCTCATTCATTGTCTACTGTATTAATTACTACACGTAATTTTCTCCTGTTACGCGACCAGCGACTGCTAGTGCTATAACCAGTTAAATATGAACCCATCGTACCATTCTTCGCCAGTCAATTCAATGCTATTACATAAACTGGGTAATTGAGCTTGTTATACCTAACCGAGATCCATATTGACTACATCTGTTAATTTGAGTCCGTCTATCACTTCCACTTACGTAGCGATTTTATCTCCGAAACAATTCACAATTGCTATTACCAGCTGTGTCCGCTGCTCGTGGTCTCGCGGTAGCGTTCTCGCTTCCCGAGCACGGGGTCGCGGGTTCGATTCCCGGCGGGGTCAGAGATTTTTCCTGCCTCGAGATGATTGGGTGTTGTTGTGTCGTCTTCATCATCATCATTCATCCCCATTACGGTCGGAGGTTACTAACGTCAATTATTACGAGGGAAGATGTTGCGGTGGTCACGATCAGGACCGAAAGATGTAGAGAATTTCAGCAAAAAGAGACAGCACTAGGAGCCAATCAAAAAATAGTTCAAATGGGACTTAACTGCTGAGGTCATCAGTCCCCTAGAACTTAGAACTACGTAAACCTAACTAACCTAAGGACATCACGCACATCCATGCCCAAGCAGGATTCGAACCTGCGACATCAGCGGTCACACTGCTCCAGACTGTAGCGCCTAGAACAGCTCGGCCACTACAGCCGGCGGAGGCGATCAAATACACGGTTAACAGTGATGACCGTAATAATACAGACAGACTATAAAAATCACTAGGCCACTAAGAAAACACTGTTTGCTAAAAAAAATAATTGTAAGAATTTTTATAGTAACCAGTACCACCTGCACGTTAAAATTTAGTGATAACTAGTTTATAACTGCAGGCATTCATTATCGAGTATCTAATTTTGCCTTCTATGTTCCCAAATTTATTCGATGAAATGTGTACTACTAGTGGTGAAGATATCATTTGGTAACAGAGATCTTAAAGACTGTTCATAGATTGCATTACACTGCGAGTTAGTTATTTATATGCCTTTTCCTGGATAGTGTTTGCATAATGAATCCAAATGCTTATATTTTTTTTACTACAGTAGACTCTTAATTACGCAATAAAAGCCACTCTACTGCCATTCGTCGTCTTCATTTATTAGTTACTCCAGTTTTTATTTCTTTCTGGAGAAGAAAAGTACATTGATTAATGTATTTTATCCTTCTGTCTGCAGATCTTTAAATAACTCTGTATCCCTCCGCTATCACGGCTGGGTTTCTGATATTTGACATATACGTACAAGCTTCGAGTGTAGTACCCTCCATTTGACACTTGTATCTCAACCTAATACTTCTCACAGTTTTTATGGAGTCCTTGAAAGTTGTAACTTATATTACACACTCATTCGTTATCTTTGACCTAAGCAAAGTTCTGTATCCTGGTGCCTAACTCGTCTGATGTGGGAAATGTGACCTTTCTGTTTTCTAGATACTTCGCCTTTGAAGGTCATTCCAACATACCAGTCTTTCACAGTACTTTGCCTTTATTTACATGTACATGCTTTCGTACAGTTAATCTATTTCCTTCTGAATATAAATCATGTAATCTTCTGCCCTTAATGTACATTGCTACGAAATTGTTAACGAAATGTTAAAGAGCATGTCTCATGTGTGACACAATTCATACATCTTTGTACTTAGAATCGAAGTGCGGCAGCTGCTAAAAACACACCGGATAATCAACAATAGGACTACTACGTTTTGTGGTTCATTGATAACGTTGTGTTCTTTAGTTCGTATTTCAACCCTAATCTTTTGCTTAACCAGGTGACGTTGTTTCAGGGTCTCATGCCCTCAGAGTAAACGTCGGCATGCGACTATCTTTCTTCTGTTCTTCCAAACACTCCATGAGCTCTCCCGCACAGCCTGCTGGATTAGTAGTCCTGGGAGGAAAGATATAGCAGAGAGTATTTAATTAGAGGTAATAGCTCATAACGGCTTTGAAAGAAGTTTAGCCTTGGGCAAACACAGCTTTCTTTGATTTTTATCCACGCACATATAATCCGGCGAATTTGTATTAACAACAGTGGGTTCGTTTATGTATTCTGTCGAATTACAGAAGAAAGCTATGGTACTATATTAAGTTTTGGGATTGTGTCCCTTACATTCATAACGTTCTAAAAACGCAGAAGGAAGTTAAACGGATATTAGTATGTGCTAGTAAGAGAAATATTTTCTTGAAAATGCTACTAATATAATGACCACAATCACAAAGTTATACACATTAATGTGCGACTTTTATTTTTTGTTCGACATGAAATAAAAATGAACTTCCCGACGTAGATGCAAATTCACGGAAACATCAATGGATAGAAAAGAAGAAAATTGTGTTTTCCCTACGCAAGGTCCTTTTCAAAACATATTGATACTAACGAAAAAGTTGTCAGTAGACTGTTCCTAAGATAGCAGATGCCGACAAGTTCGAGAATTATCGCACAATCAGTTTACCTGTTTATGCATCCAAGTAGCTGAGAAGAGCAACATGCAAAAGGACAGGAAAGAAAATTGGGGATGTGTCAGATGACGATCAGTTTAGCTATAGGGAAAGTAGAGGCCACACAGAGTCTATACTGACGTTTCGGTTGATAATGGAAGCCAATCAGAAGAAAAATCAAGGCACATTCATAGGATATGTTGATCTGGTTGGGGCCAGCCACTGTGGTCGAGCGGTTGTAGTCGTTTGAGTCCGGAACCACGCGGCTGCTACTGTCCCAGGTTCGAATCCTGCCTCGGGCATGGATGTGTGTGATGTCCTTAGGTTAGTTAGGTTTAAGTAGTTCTAAGTATAGGGGACTGATGACCTCAGATGTTAAGTCCCATAGTGCTTAGAGCCATTTGGTTTTTTCGGCGTAGTTGGGCAGCAAAGATGTATACATCGAAGAAGCAATGACGGAAATATAAAGAAGGTTCAAAAGTTAAATTAAAACTCAAGTTGGGAGTATATGAATGATAAGGTTCACTGATGACACTGCTATCCTCAGTGAATCTGAAGAGGAAAGACAGGAAATAAGAAATGGAATGAACAGTGTAATGAATAAAGAATATGGATTGAGAGTAAATCAAAGAAAGACGAAAGTAATGGGCAGTAGCAGAAATGATAACAACGAGAAAGTTATCATTAGAATTGTGGATCAGGAAGTTGACGAAGTTACTTACTTATGTAGCAAAATAAACCATGATGGATGGCGCAAGGAGGACATATAAAGCTAACTAAAGCTGGCAAAAAAGGGCATTCCTGGTCTAGAGAAGACAATTAGTATCAAACATGGGTCTTAATTTGAGGGAGAAATATCTCAGAATGTATGTTTGGGGCACAGTATAATAGTAAATCACAGAGTGTGGGAAAAAGGAAACAGAAGAGAATCAAAACATCTGAGATGTGGCGCTACACAAAAATGTTGAAAATCACATGGTTTGGTAAAGTGAAGAATAAGGAGGATCTCCAGGGAAAGGTATATATAGAAAATACTGAAAAGAAGGGACACGACAACTTTCATCGTATTAGAGGGAACTGCAGAGGGTTAAAAATTATAAAGTAATACAGAGATTGGAACACATCCAGCAATTAATTGCGGACGTAGGTTGGAACGCCTAGCCTGAGGAGAAAAAGGTAGCGCTGGAGTTGAACTCGTAGCGGGCCGCATCGACACATTCAGAAGACTGATGACCCCGAAATATAAAGGAAGTCTATGTGTTACTTCCAGATCGAAACTTTCCCTCTTAAGCGGAGCATGCGACGTAATTGAATTTTATGACACTTTAAAACTGCTAAGCAGGCGACAAAGTACAAAGTAGTTAATGCTTTCGCGGCCACTTGTTGACCAACTGTCGGTTCACTTCTGTATCTGTTTCTTCGGCTGGAGTTTGTTAGACGATTTCTCTGACAATTCACCAGCGCGAGTGGCTGGTGCTATCAAAGCCTCACCCTCCGTGGCTGGTGGTGGTCTGGAGTCGAGCTGGCGGCCGCAGTTTATATGTACCTGGCGCGCCATTATCCAATCGCTTTTCCGTGATCATTTCTGAACGACCGTTCCAGGTAACAAGGGAGAATCGCACCAGAAATAACCACGGAAAAACCCTCTGACCTTGGCGAGCCTGCTACAAATAATCTGTGGCCGCAGACTTTACTCCAGGTTATCACCAGTAGTGGAGAATGAAACGTTGACAATGCCAGCCACTCGTGCTGGCGAAACGCCAGAAAAATCATCAAACAAACTTTGGCCGAAGAATCCGAAACTGAAGCCAACAGGCAGTTTGTAAGAAGAGAAAATGTCGCAGCAGAAAAGTCTGCTAAACATGGACTCGAAAATGCATAATTTACGACTTTCGAGCATTTCTGCTACAGAACAGGTGCTCATAGCGCTTATGGTATGCGTTTTCGTGTCGGATGTTCACTAGACAAATTTCTACAATTTTTTATTGTTTTACGTGCTGGTTGGATGTGTGAAATCAACACAGTAAGATGGGGTGAAATAGCGACGCAACAGATTCATTCTTGTGATCATCGTATATACACTCCTGGAAATTGAAATAAGAACACCGTGAATTCATTGTCCCAGGAAGGGGAAACTTTATTGACACATTCCTGGGGTCAGATACATCACATGATCACACTGACAGAACCACAGGCACATAGACACAGGCAACAGAGCATGCGCAATGTCGGCACTAGTACAGTGTATATCCACCTTTCGCAGCAATGCAGGCTGCTATTCTCCCATGGAGACGATCGTAGAGATGCTGGATGTAGTCCTGTGGAACGGCTTGCCATGCCATTTCCACCTGGCGCCTCAGTAGGACCAGCGTTCGTGCTGGACGTGCAGACCGCGTGAGACGACGCTTCATCCAATCCCAAACATGCTCAATGGGGGACAGATCCGGAGATCTTGCTGGCCAGGGTAGTTGACTTACACCTTCTAGAGCACGTTGGGTGGCACGGGATACATGCGGACGTGCATTGTCCTGTTGGAACAGCAAGTTCCCTTGCCGGTCTAGGAATGGTAGAACGATGGGTTCGATGACGGTTTGGATGTACCGTGCACTATTCAGTGTCCCCTCGACGATCACCAGTGGTGTACGGCCAGTGTAGGAGATCGCTCCCGACACCATGATGCCGGGTGTTGGCCTGTGTGCCTCGGTCGTATGCAGTCCTGATTGTGGCGCTCACCTGCACGGCGCCAATCACGCATATGACCATCATTGGCACCAAGGCAGAAGCGACTCTCATCGCTGAAGACGACACGTCTCCATTCGTCCCTCCATTCACGCCTGTCGCGACACCACTGGAGGCGGGCTGCACGATGTTGGGGCGTGAGCGAAAGACGGCCTAACGGTGTGCGGGACCGTAGCCCAGCTTCATGGAGACGGTTGCGAATGGTCCTCGCCGATACCCCAGGAGCAACAGTGTCCCTAATTTGCTGGGAAGTGGCGGTGCGGTCCCCTACGGCACTGCGTAGGTTCCTACGGTCTTGGCGTGCATCCGTGCGTCTCTGCGGTCCGGTCCCAGGTCGACGGGCACGTGCACCTTCCGCCGACCACTGGCGACAACATCGATGTACTGCGGAGACCTCACGCCCCACGTGTTGAGCAATTCGGCGGTACGTCCACCCGGCCTCCCGCATGCCCACTATACGCCCTCGCTCAAAGTCCGTCAACTGCACATACGGTTCACGTCCACGCTGTCGCGGCATGCTACCAGTGTTAAAGACTGCGATGGAGCTCCGTATGCCACGGCAAACTGGCTGACACTGACGGCGGCGGTGCATAAATGCTGCGCAGCTAGCGCCATTCGACGGCCAACACCGCGGTTCCTGGTGTGTCCGCTGTGCCGTGCGTGTGATCATTGCTTGTACAGCCCTCTCGCAGTGTCCGGAGCAAGTATGGTGGGTCTGACACACCGGTGTCAATGTGTTCTTTTTTCCATTTCCAGGAGTGTAGACTTGTTCGTGACCAGTACCAAATACAGAAAAGAACATCTGTCAGAGCAAATTTTCTCATACTGCTGAAGTGACAGCAGATGTAATATCTGAAGAGAATAAGCGCAACGCCAGTCCACAGGTTAAAGATTTTTTTGTCTCTAATCCGCTAAACGTAGCTTATTTATGATTTGCCACTGTAGTTTGCTTTTTTTTAATAAAGTAGTGTGAAATGTAGCAATATAGGTCATTCACAGTAGGAGAATTTTAATGACACATCACATTAAAAAAATTTCATACAAGGGGATCAGTTACAGAGCTCGGCAGTCTGTGACATAGATGTGAAACTGGTAGACAGGAAGAACACAACTTGTGTGGATGGAACATCGACACTTAACAAAGTATAGTGGTTTATGAGAACACTGAAGATTATATTGTAATTGGTACCCTGATCTCAATTAAATCTAAGTACTACGTTACGAAGTAAACACTAAGAGAGGAAAGAGAAAACGAAGCATCAAGAAGGAATGGGACGAAAATCTGTAAATTTGATTTACATGTTCAAACAAATATATCATTACTTTCAGACACATTGTATGACATAATCAAGAGAGCTTCACAAATTGAGCAAGTAAGTAATGAGTTGATCCCCCTGTGATCTTTATCCAAGCAGTTATTATGCTTGGCATTGATTTATAGAGTTGTTGGATGTCTTCCCGAGGGATATCGTGCCCAATTCTACCCAACCGGCGCGTTCGATAGTCAAAATCGCGAGCTCGTTGGAGGACCAAGCCCATAATGCTACAGATGTTTTCAGTTCAGGACAAACCCGGCTACCTTCCTGGGAAAGGTAGGGTTTTGGAAAGCAAGAAGACAAATAGCAGAAACTCTCGCCGTGTGCGATCTGGCACATTCTTGCTGAAATGTAAACCTAGGATGGCTTGCCATGAAGGCACCTCAGACCAAGAAGGCAATCAAGGTTATCACTCTTGGCTGTTGGGGCTTATGGTTGGCGACAGTCTCGTGATATCCCACTATTTTCGCTGCCCATCGGGGCTCACGTCCAAGCGGGACTCATCACTGAAGATAAATGATTCAATGAGATTCGAGGTCAAACACATGCCTGAAGACTCCCTAGAAAGCGATGGGACACGAGCCTGCCTGTTGCCCACAATGTGGCCCTACAACCAAGAGTGATTTGCTGGGGTGCCATTTTCTTTTCATAGCGGTACCACTTAAGTTGTTATCCACGGCATCCTTACAGCAGAGCGGTACATTGAAGATGTTCTACCCCTTGAATATATTACCCATCAGGGGAAGCCATCCTGGCCTTACATTCCAGCAAGATACTACCCGACCACTCATGCCAAGAATTTCTATTCCTTGTCTTCGTGCTTATCCAACCATACCACGGCCAGCAAGATCACTGGAAATCTCCCTATTTGAGAACTGTTGTAGCACTATGAGCAGTGTCCTGAAACCAACTCGGGATATGACGATCTAACGTCCCAAGTGGACAGAATTTGGCACGATATCTCTTTGGAGGACATCGGACAACTCTATCAATCAATGCCAAGTGAAATAACTGCTTTCATAAGATCCAGAGATGATCCAAAGCATTTTTGATGTGCTCAATTTGTGACACTATGTCTCTTGAACAAATAACTGAAATTTTATTTTTTTAAGAATTGGATCCATTTGTTTATCTGTACATGTACATTAAATCTATCGATTTCCATCCCTTTCAGATAATCTTTTTTGTCTTAGAGTGTGTATCGCAGCCACCATCTGTAACATATTAGCTAAAAATACGAGTACTATATCTTAAAATGTCTAACACTCATAACTTAATCACACGCTCAAGGGTGTACAACGGATCTGAAACCTTTGCATCGTAGGGAGTGTAAGTGTAATTGATTCTGACTGATCAGTATTAGACGAAGATGTATTCTAAGACTGTTGGTCACTATCACACAAAAGAAATCAGTCATATTTCCAACTGGCAGAGAGTATATAAATAAAAGATATGTGGGACCCGTTGTACTCAAATTGTGAAAGATTGTTAAGGCTTAGAGAGCGGTTGTACGTAAAAGTAAAATGCACGGGTTTCTCACGGATCAGATGGTGTTGCTCAGCTGTTATCGGTATTCCACTTTCTGTTTTTAAGAGAATTTCGTAAAAAGGATTCAAGACAAATACGGATTGGTTCCTTAGAAATAATTATAGAACCGTGAGAACTGCATCCTTCCGCACAGCGGTTCATTTTATTTTGCCCATAACACGTATGAGGCCGTGGTTGTAAACAATTAAGAATGAAATGTCAGCTCTACCGACTATTTACAGTGTAAAAACCACAATAATTTAAGCGTTTCAGTCAAACCTTCTTCATCAGAATTTTTGTAGGACCTCTGAAAGCAACCAGTACAGAATTTAAACGCGAAAAACGAAAATAAAATTATGTAGCCATCATCAACGGATAAAATGGTCTACTAGGAATTACATGTGTTGTCCAGGATTTCGACGGCGCCACAATAACAGTCATTCGCGTGCACGGCCCTCGAAGCCATATCTCGAAGACAAACACTGAAGTAAGGCGAGTGAGTACTTGGTGAAAGTGAACAAGAAATCAAAGAAGTACCGAATCACCAAAGATGATGCCTAGCCACGCCAGAACGCCCAGAAATTCAAATCCCGAAAAGAAGAGGAAGCTAATGACATACTGTAATTGAGTTCACTAAATAATTACTGATGTTAAAAAAAGTTCACCAAAGTTACTAACGCCGGCAGGGGTGGCCGAGCGGTTCTAGGCGCTACAGTCTGGGAACTGCGCAACCGCTACGGTCGCAGGTTCGAATCCTGCCTCAGGCATGTGTGTGTGTGGTGTCCTTAGGTTAGTTAGGTTTAAGTAGTTCTAAGTTTTAGGGTACTGATGACCTCAGAAGTTAAGTACCATTGAAAGGTCTGATTAGGGTAGCTCCAGAAAATAAAGTCAGTAATTGCCAACCGCAAGGTGTAATATCTCTGAGTAGGAAGATCTTTGATGGTTATGAGAGCTGGGCGCGTCCAGTAAAAAAGCCAAGGAGTCGCAGGTAGGTGCCTGGAGGAAGCAGACGTGTGCAGACAGCTTTAAGGTAGGAGTCGCGCTTATGCGTTTCAATGACATCCTGTAATTTATTGTCACTTATTTTTTGAAATGTGTCGATAGTTTGGTTTAATTTCTGAATGCTACCGGTGAGGTATTCGTCGCGTTTTGCGTTCTGTTCATGACGCTTAGCATTCTCTGCACGGTATTGAGCAAGTTGTTCAACATGTTTAGCACTGTCTGCACGCTATTGCGCAAATTTTTCATCGCGTTTTGCGTCACGTTCTTTCAGTAGTCGAAGAAAACAATCTAATTTATCTTCAGCTAGAGCTGGGGATGTCACCTCGGTATTTGGGTGTTCCAACTCATATTGCTGGGGAGAGTTGCCTAAAACTGTTTGAGAATTCTCAGATGAAACAATTTCTCTGTCTGTGGAAGAATATTGCAAGAGAAATCGGTTGTCAGAATCAACCACATGGCTTTGTGAAAGTTGAATTAACATGAACGAGTCATGGGAAACTGTTTCTAATTGGCTTACTGTGTTCTGAGAGCCAGAAGGCAGAAGAGGAACCGACGCGGAATTTTGTGACTCTGTGGCATCATTACTTGCTGCAGCATTGATGTCAAATTCCTGATCACTTTGTGAAGTAGGTGGGTTAGCTGACAAAACTAGGTCATTGTCCGGTTGTTGTTGCTTACGCGATTTTGGGGAACTGTGTTATTGTACCTTATCACCCTGTCGATTCGTTTTGGACGTCTTGAGGGAGTCAATATGGCGGATAAAATCTCAAAATGGTCCTAATTCACAAGACGATATTTTGTACACAAAAAGGTAAAATATTTAGAATAGACACACAAAATTAGTATAAGCAGAAGCAGAGCTAAAAATAAATATTCACAAGCTGCAATTAGCAATGCAGCGCACAGCTGAAACAGAGGTGACGAAAAGAATGTTCGAAAACAAAGTCCACAGTTACAGAAAATATATCCAAGAACGTCACCACAGAGGATGTCGTCAAGTGAAAGTATCTAAACAAAATTGTAACCTTTTTTTTATTCATGAAAGTATCATTCGTAAGATTGTTCTAAATTAATTATTCAACAAACCTGCATCTGACTGCGTCTGTGAACTTGTTTCTTGCACTCCTCCATTTTGCCAGAACTGCAACATGTATTTGACTCAGCAATCAAGTTTAAGAGAATAATGCCATTTGTACAATGGCATTACGATGGTACTGAAAAATTAACTTTTGGCCCTGATGTTTATTTAATGAAATTATATCTTGACTTGAATAATGCTAGTTGTGCGATGGCATAAAATTAGTTATTTGAAGTAACTTTGCTCTGATAACGCTAGTAATACGGAATCGATTTCAAACTATGAACTGCACATATATATTGCATAGAGGACTCATTTCTTCATGTTCTTTCATTGGTGGGTGACTTTACTTTGCTACTCATTTTCGTATTCAATACAAGCAAAGGATGTGGATTATGATTCAGGCTGTTAGATTTAAACACAATGTTGATGTCACTATATATATTGTTAAAATTTTAAGTCATACACAAAACCCACCGTTTCCAGCATTTCTGTAGCACGAATTTTACAAATCGCTTACTCTGTCGAGCCTTGGACATACAAATCCTAACTCTGAACATTATCTAACAAAAAGCCTTTTGAAATCATTATATATTTTCTTTCATTTACGTGCTAAAATTGTCTTAGGGTAACTGCACAGTGAGTGCGACTCCTACCTTAAAGCCGTCTGCACACGTCTGCGCTGAGCGGTTCTAGGCGCTACAGTCTGGAACCACGACACAGCTACGGTCGCAGGTTCGAATCCTGCCTCGGGCATGGATGTGTGTGATGTCCTTAGGTTAGTTAGGTTTAAGTAGTTCTAAGTTCTAGGAGACTGATGACGTCAGAAGTTAAGTCCCATAGTGTTCAGAGCCATTTGAACCATTTTGAACACATTTGCTTCCATCGGGCACCTACCTGCGACTCCTCGGTTTTTTTACTGCGCGCACCCGGCTACCTTAACCATCGAAGATAATCCTACTCAAAGATATTATACTCGTTCCACCTTGCGATTGGCAGCTACCGACTTTATTTTCTGGAGCTACCCTGATCAGACCTTAGCACATACCTTTCACCATAGTGCTCAGAGCCATTTGAACCATTTTTGAAAGTTACTAAATAAGTTATTTTTGTCACCCTTAAGGTGTTTATTTGATATATCATGACTTCCCACGCAATGTACAGTAATTTCTTATTGCTCTAGTAGATAGAAATTCTTTCCTTCATTTTGTATACGCAAATCGTGATATCCCCTTCACTTCCCTTATGAGGTGGCCAGTTTCGTAAGTATGCATGGCAATGATTGACTTACCAAAACTGTTAAGCCAAAAAGCATCTTTGTATTCTTTGTACCTAAACGTAAAGGACCTAACTGTTTGGCCGATGTAGTTCGCTTTGCACTTGTTTCATTTGATTTTGTGACACGTGCTGTTTCCTAAGTGTCGAATTCGGTTTGTAAATTGTTCCTTATCTTGAATGGCAGCTTATTAATGGTTTTCAATAATCCATCGACATTAAAAAGTGTGGAATATTTGGTCAGACGTAGTACAGTGTATCGACTGTCTTAAATATTACTTGCCCAAGCTATTTCGAAGGTAGAACTGTACAAGACTAGAGATCGCCTGTAATTCAATTTTCGAATGACGAGCTGAGAACGACCATAGTCGTTTTCAAACAAGTAGGATGATCGGCATTCACTTTTTTCGAGTGAGTGTATAGTTATTACTGACGATTGTTCTGTATTACTTTATAAAGGAAATTTCAACTTGCAGTGGCTTTGGAACTGTGATCGTCATTTCTAAACGCTCTTGTTTCCCTTAGAATTTTCCAGCCCTTCGAAAGGAAATTTTTTCAAAGGTATGAAAATACGGCTTGTAGATTTAAAGAGATGCGAGGACAGTCTATTACGCGTGGCACATTGCGAATGGATGCTGAGGAAAATACCTGTGAGAACCAATTCCTTCGAAACAACTGAAGGATCTGAATTTTATGAGGTCCATTTCGAGAGAACGGAGGACACTGTGAGAAACGAAGGGAAACCGCAAGCTCCATTCGTACATAAATAGGGAGGTGCGATGGTCGAGCTGCAGCTCAGAAACGATTCAGTTGGGGAAACTGTGGTATCACTGTACTGCCGCACGGTGTTACAATCGCATGAAAAATAATTTTCTAACTGAATTTTTTCAATATGAGAATGCTGAATGGCAATTCGTTTTAATTGTTAAAAATCATTCAAAATCCAAGCTCGCACAAAATACTTGTTATTCAAGAAAATCAGTTTCAACAGTCTTAGTTGTCATCTTCAGGTTTTAAACCCTTTTTTTTAGTCAAACATGTTCATTTTACGCTGACATCATTCTCAATGTGCTGAGTTTTATCCGTCTGACATAGACTAATGAAACTGGTTGTCTTGAATAAAAAATATTTTGTGTGTTCTTGGCTTTTGAATGGCTTTTAGCAATTTTCTTTTAACGGAAGCGTATCATATTAATATTTCAGCATTGTGATACAGTTTACTTGCATTATGTAGCAACTGTACTCGTGGTATGATGAAGATGATGTCCCATACTCCGTGACAGAGCGTAGGGGACGATGCAGGAGACCCTTACCGCCGTATTCGGCAAAGTCCTAGCGGAGGTGGTTTGCCGTTGCCTTCCTCCGACCATCATGGGGATGAATGATGATGTTGAGGACGACACAACAACACCCAGTCATGTCGAGGCAGGTGAAAATCCCTGACCCCGTCGAAAATCTAACCCGGGACCCCGTGCTCGGGAAGCGAGAACGCTACCGCGAGACCACGAGATGCGGACACTCATGGGAACAGTGAGGCAATTAATACAAAATACTCAGGTATGAGATACAAAAAAAAACAAAAATTGGAAGAGTTATATACGTCGCTAAAGAAGAGGTAGGGGCAACAGTAATCCGTATCGCTGAAGCCACCAGTGCATGAGAGTGTTAAGAGGGTGTCTTTAATGATGATGAATAGATGATTATGACAAAGACAAAGGTGTAACGAAACGATACGACTAAATTTCAGGAGGATGAAAATATTTTCTACATAAACATCTGTTTTCCGCAAACCACCTTATGGTGTTTGTCCGAGAGTACGACGGTCGATGAACCTTGATATGACCTCTATTTTTGCTTTGTCGTTGTGATCTCTTCATGAGACATATTCGGTAATCATAAGAGGTGAAAACATATCTGGAAAAGACTCAGAGCAAATAAGGAATACAGTGATTAACTCACTTGGGAATGAAGCAAATAGAAATAGTAGGGAAGCTACTTCGAAATGGCTGCAAGAAAAACGTAAAGAAATCCTAAAGTATATGGTCGTTGGAAAGACAGTTTCAAAACACAGAAAAGTAAAATGGACATTCAGTGAATTTCTAAGCAAAGGTGCAGCATTAAAACTGCAGGAGGAATTCCGCTTTCAGTCGTAGTGGTCAGAGCGGATAGATGAGAAGGGTGCACTTGAGGCCTACATGAGGGAGGGAGCTGTCTGCTGCCGTGACAGAAAAACAAAAGGAAGCAGATTTGGAAGACGTAGGGGATCCACTATTACAGCCAGAGTTTGACAGAGCTTTGGAAGACTTGTGACCAAGTATGGCAACCGGTATAGTTCGAAATTTCTAAAAACATTGGTGACAATGGCAAAGACACGAAGTTCAGTTGGGTGCTTCACGCAGTTGATTGTATACAGCTGTTAAGTAATTTGCAAAACGCATATTTAGGCCATCAGCTGTCAAATTTTATGTTTATTCTCTGTCTACTTCGACTGTTCTAGTCATCATCACGTTTCTTCCTGGAAGATGATTTTAACAGTTGAAGCCGGCAGAAAACATACATACAAAATTGTATAGATGATGGCACAAAAATGGTTTCTCCAAATTATTAAAATTGTTGTGAAGAATCTATTAGACTAAAGAAATAACATCACATTTTTGGGATACTATCATGCATCCAGTTCCGAAAATACGAAGAGCTAACAACAGAAAAAAAGAGGCCCCACAATCAGTTCAACAGCTCATACGTCCAATTTAGTGGCAAGTATCATATACAGAAGACTGTCGAAGAAAATTAAGAATCCCTTAGGTGATTACCAGTTTGGTTTTAAAAAAAAAACAATGGAAAGGCAGAACTGGATAATGGAAGTGTTGCACAACAGATCCAATGTAATCTGCACTACTGGAGATTAAAATTGCTACACCAAGAAGAAATACAGATAATAAATGGGTATTCATTGGACGAATATATCATACTAGAACTGACATGCGATTACATTTTCACGCAATTTGGGTGCAGAGATCCTGAGAAATCAGTACCCAGAACAACCACCTCTGGCCGTAATAATGGCCTTGATACGCCTGGTCCTTGAGTCAGAGCTTGGATAGCGTGTACAGGTATAGCTGCAAATGCAGCTTCAACACGATACCACAGTTCATCAAGAGTAGTGACTGGCGTATTGTAACGAGCCAGTTGCTCGGGCACCATTGACCAGACGTTTTCAATTGGTGAGAGATCTGGAGAATGTGGTGGCCAGGCCGGCAGTCGAACATTTTCTGCATCCAGAAAGTCCCGTACAGGACCTGCAACATGCGGTCGTGAATTACCCTGCTGAAATGTAGGGTTTCGCAAGGGATCGAATGAAGGGTAGAGCCACAGGTCGTAACACATCTGAAATGTCAAGTGTAATGTGCTACGAATACATAGAAAGAAAGATCACTTATCATTTAGCTGCAATATAGCAGGTCAGCAACTGGAAGCACTTAATTCCATAAATTATCTGAGAGTACGCATTAGGAGTGAATGGAATGATCATATAAAGTTGATGGCCGGTAAAGCAGATGCCAGATTGTCATTCATTGGAAGAATCCTAAGGAAATGCAATCCGAAAACAAAAGGAGTAGGTTACAGTACGCTTGTTTGCCAACTGCTTGAATACTGCTCAGCAGTGTGGAAACCGTAAGGGTTGATAGAAGAGATAGAGAAGATCTAACGGAGAGCAGCGCGCTTCGTTACAGGATCATTTAGTAATCGCGAAAGCGTTACGGAGATGATAGATACACTCCAGTGGAAGACTCTGCAGGAGAGACGCTCAGTAGCTTGGTACGGGCTTTTGGTGAAGTTTCGAGAACATACCTTCACCGAGGAGTCAAGCAGTATATTGCTCCCCCCTCCGTATATCTCGCGAAGAGACCATGAGGATAAAATCAGAAAGATTAGAGCCCACACAGACGCATACCGACAATCCTTCTTTCCACGACCAATACTAGTCTGGAATAGGAGGGAGAACCGACAGAGGTACTCAAGGTACCCTTCGCCACATACCGGCAGGTGGCTTGCGGAGTATGGATGTAGATGTAGAAATGTAACGTCCAATGTTCAAAGTGCCGTCAATGCGAACAAGAGTTGACCGGGAAGTGCAACCAATGGCACTCTATACCATCACGCAGGGTGATATGACAGAATGGCGGTGACGAATACAAGCTTCCAATGTGCGTTTACCGCGATGTCGCCAAACACGGATGCGACTATCATGATGCTGCAAACAGAATCTGGATTCATCCGAAAAAACGACGTTTTGCCATTCGTGCACCCAGGTTCGTCGTTGAGTACACCATCGCTGGCGCTCCTGTCTGTGATGCAGCGTCAAGGGTAACCGCGGCCATGGTCTCCGAGCTGATAGTCCATGCTGCTGCAAACGTCGTCCAACTGTTCGTGCAGATGGTTGTTGTCTTGCAAACGTCCCCTTCTGTTGACTCAAGGATCCAGACGTGGCTGCACGATCCGTGACAGCCATGCGGATAAGTTGCCTGTCATCTCTACTTCTAGCAATACGAGGGCGTTGGGATCCAGCCGTATTACCCTCCTGGACCCACCGATTCCATACTTTGCTAACAGTCATTGGATCTCGACCAATGCGAGCAGCAATGTCGCGATACCATAAACCGCAATCGCGACAGGCTAGAATCCGACCTTTATAAAAGTCGGAAACGTGATGGTACGCATTTCTCCTCCTTACACGAGTCATCGCAACAACGTTTCACCAGACAATACCGGTCATCTGCTGTTTGTGTATGAGAAATCGGTTGGAAACTCTCCTCGTGTCAGCACGTTGTAGGTGTCGCCACCGTCGCCAACCTTGTGTGAATGATCTGAAAACTAATCATTTGCATATCACAGCATCTTCTTCCTGTCGGTTAAATTTCGCGTCTGTAGCACGTCATCTTCGTGGTGTAGCAAATTTAATGGCCAGTAGTGTATGTAAAATGAAACATTGCCTAGATGGCACCAAAATAAAATACTACACGAATCTATTGAATACTGAACTAATGTTGCACATATAAATTTTATTACTTGGCGTATATGGTAGAGAACCAGGTCAGGCTCATACTTTGTGTTACCCAGTATCTGAAGTATGCGGGGATCGTCAGTGATGCAGAATGGGGGGTGTCATTGATAACAATCATAGCGTGAGTTCCACCTCGCTGGCTGTATGTGGAACCGCCTCCCTGGCGGCACACGGCGTTGCTGATTTGAATCCTGAGCTTCCACCTTCAAGACACCAGCAGGCTGTGATTTTTTCGAAATGAACGTCTAAGTGCACGTCTCTCCTCGAGAGCGCTGAGGTTGGCCGCACGAGTTGTTGCTGAGTCGCTATAGGCTTGCGCTCGCAAACTTCTGATCCAGTTACCTGGGTGACATTGCTGTTGGATCCTGCCCTGTACAACACCAGACTGCTGCTTCCACATTCCTTGTTGCGCTCGATTGTGCGAGACAGATTGCCTTCCACCATGCCAGAATAGACAGCCATGTTGTAAAATCACAACATATGTTTCTAGACATCGCTGTTTAACTGACTCTTTACGCCGTGCGACAGTCACGCTCACCCTTTCATGAATTCAGCCTCCTGCTGCTGTAACGCACCCGCATCACTCTCTCAGACTCCACACCCATTGCAAATCGTGACCCCAGGGCGGGGGGGTGGGGGTGGGGGTTACTGTCACAACTGGTGGTCAAAAGAGGGTTTCACGCTGACGCGGATACTACTGGAGTCGGAAGTGGCTAACCAATAGGTGATCAGAAGTGGGCCTCATGTTGACCTGGTCGTAGCTGGTGGCCCGAGGTGGTCCTGACGTAGTGGTAGCTATGACTGGCCCTGTTTCAGTCGTCATCATCACCACATCACCTTCACTCATCTTGTAGACAACGCTTCACACAATACAGTTCGGTGAGTGAGAAGCATCTTGTATACCTTTGAAAAAAATTGTTGAAATGGCTCTGAGCACTATGGGACTTAACATCTGTGGTCATCAGTCGTCTAGAACTTAGAACTACTTAAACCTAACTAACCTAAGGACATAACACACACCCATGCCCGAGGCAGGATTCGAACCTGCGACCGTAGCGGTCACGCGGTTCCAGACTGAAGCGCCTATAACCGCACGACCGCACCGGCCAGCTATACCTTGGAAATGGCCACTTTCATTACATAGTTCATTGGCCAAGCTATCGTAGGGAAGTTTTTGTAATCTGAGGGTAACTATTGAACAGCCGTGTGAACTTCCCCACCTCTCCAGCTTTCAGTTTAACTGTCGTAAACAGAATTTGATACCTGCCAGCTCTACATTTTGAAATCTTCCTGGCCGCGAAGTTACCAAATGTCAAGACTATGCCAGTCAAATGTCTCACTTCTTGACGTTTTGGTTCACTGGGCACGAGATTGTCGTGAACGTATATGGGCTATGATACGCTATGAAAACTGCAGTAACTTGCAGTATATTGTGTACTCTTTAGTGTGAACCTGGTGTTCATTTCCTGAAACTGGCTGTCATTATGAAAAAGCAGTAGGAAGTACGGTAGTAAAGTGCTTGTGTGAGAGAATACAGTGCAAACAGACATTATGAATCGAAGTTTGTGGAAGCTGCTGTAAGCTTATTTGATACGCAAAGTTTTTGAGCTGTGGAAGTAACGGGGAGTAGTGTAAAAATCTTGTGACAACGTGATGTCTGAAATCTCTACGCAGCCAAACGAAGTAAGCGTGTGTTTTACGGAAGGAAATGGTTGACAGAGCAGAAGTACGTGAAATATTGTATTACGTGCAGTAGTTTTTATGCCACTGGATGACAATGGTTGTTGTTTTCCAGGCCATGGAGTCCGGACCTGATGAACAGGGAAGAGTATGTGCCCCTAACTTTTGCATAGCGCAGAATGGAATTTCAGACAGTGATTTTAAGGTAGATACTGCGGAGAATCCAAAGGAAAATATTGATGATTAGCTGTGGTACGAACGTTGTAGGTAATGAAGTACAAGGCGCGATCAAAAAGTTTCAGTTCGAGGGCGTTGCTGCGGTGTATGCAGGGTGGCTCAACTCTGATGCCGGTACGTAAGCAAGGTATTAGTGTAGCATTCGTGTCTTTCCGACGTGCGTGAGGCAAATGCGAAAAAATGAACTATGGAGACATTATTACCAAATGCATCCAAACAGGACCGACATTGCATACACGCTGAGGCAACGTCCTCAAAAGGAAAATTTTTGATCTCCCATTATGTGAGTATTTCAGTGATCTGCAACGTCTGACAGAGACGTTTGTCAAGCAACTTCGTAACGCTCCTGTGCTTACTACACACTCCCGTTATGAACGTGTAGCTCTTAGTTGTATCCTACCTGTCATACACACTATGTGATCAAAAGTCTCCGGACACCTTGCTGAAAATGACTTAAAAGTTCGTGGTGCTCTCCATCGGAAATACTGGAATTCAATATGGAGTTGGCTAAGCCTTAGAATTGACGACAGCTTCCACTCTCACAGAAATACGTCCAATCAGATGCTGGAAGGTTTCTTGGAGAATGGCAGCCCATTCTTCCCGAAGTGCTGCACTGAAGCGAGGTATCGATGTCGATTGGTGAGGCCTGGCACAAAGTAGGCGTTCGAAAACATCCCAAAGGAGTCCTATACGACTGAGTGTAACCACTCTGCCAAAGGCCGTGCATTATAAACAGGTGCTCGATCCTGTTGAAAGATGGAATCGCCATCCCCGAATTGCTCTTCAGGAGTGGGATGCAAGAATGTGCTTAAGACATCAATGTAGGTCCGTGCTGTGACAGCAACACGCAAAAAAAGAGGTGCAAGCCGCCTCCATGAATAAGATGACCACACCATAACACCACCGCCTCCGAATTTTACTGATGGCACTACACACGCTGGCAGATGACGTTCACCGGGCATTCGCCATACCCACACCCTGCCTTCGGATCGCCACATTGTGTACCGTGATTCGTCACTCCACAAAACGTTTTTCCACTGTTCAATCGTCCAATGTTTCCGCTCCACACACCAAACAAGGCGTCGTTTGGCATTTACCGGCGTGATGTGTGGCTTAAGAACAGCCGCTTGACCATGAAATCCAAGTTTTCTCATTTCCCGACTAACTGTCATAGTACTTGCAGTGGATCCTGATGCAGTTTGGAATTCCTGTATGATGGTCTGCATTGATGTCTGCTTATTACACATTACGACCGCCTTCAACTGTCGGCGGTCTCTGTCAGTCAACATACGAGATCGACCAGTACGCTTTTGTACTGTACGTGTCCCTTCACGTTTTCACTTCTCTATCACATCGGGAACAATAGACCTAGGGATGTTTAGGAGTGTGGAAATATCGCGTACAGACGTATGACACAAGTGTCACCCAATGACCTGACCATGTTCGAAGTCCGTGTGTTCCACCGTTTCTGCTCTCTCGCGATGTGTAATGGCTACTGAGATCGCTGATATGGAGTACCTGACAATATATGTCAGGACAATGCACCTAATATTAGAAACGTATGTCTTTGGGGTGTGCGGATACTTCTGATCACAAAGTGTAACCCCAGCATGGAAAGCATCACAGACGGCCGAGAAATACATGATAATCGTTCTTGTACGTGTACTGACTTACGGCCTGGAACCAGAAACCCCTAATTACATACTCCAACTCACTTTATACTACTGTCCACAGTAGATTAATCGTGGGAAACATCGAAAGACATTAAATAATTTAGTGCTGAATCACTTAAACAGCTGATCCAATTGTAAATTGTAAGTTGTGATTATGTAGAGTTGCCCAGCGTAATAGACGTTTATGTTCTTTACGGAAGTGCCACCGGATTTCATCGTTCTGACGACATGATTCATCACATTTGTTAATTACTGTCGGCGGGACTGCAATTCTATGCTTTGAAGAGGGCGGCCCTTCAGCTTCTCGCACACGTGCAGCGGCCTGTTCCCTGCGTATAATGTAGTCACCATATCTGACATTACCTCATTTACGGAGTGACTGTACACCTGCAATCTTTCCTGAAGGTGACAGCCAATAGGACCGTTGAAATATCTTGTATTCAGGACGATGAAAGACGGCTGCGTACTCGTAAAGAGCGTTCGTTAATGAAGCTGTAAGTTAGTCGCATGGCAACATGGGGATTGATGTGAGTTGCCTGTCCACATTACCATGAATGAAATTTGAGATAAGACTCCGACAAAGAGCAAAGGAATAAGAACATTATGAAGCATGCCCAAGAAGGCAATCAACATTTCACCTAACGTAGAGTTTCAAGTGCTGTGATGTTCAGTTCCGTCATTGTTGGTATCACACAATTAACACGTTTGAAAAGGATGTGTCTGCACAAAGTATTTTATTTTCTGTGTGCGCAGATTTCTGGCTTTATGTTTCATTGAAACTTTTTGCTACACGCTGTATATTCTGGGGAAAGCAGTATCACAGCACGGCAGAGCAAATACCCACTTTACGATCATAGACGCAATGACTAGACGACCTACTACCAAATGCGGCATTACTCACTTATTGGAGCCTATAAAGTCGTTGATATTCGATGCAAGCGATTATTTGGAATAGGTTGGAATTAAAACTACGTCTAAGAAACGTACTAGCATTATTCGAAAATTTGAGCTTTTGTTAGTGTGGCAGACGGTCACATATGCTATTGAATAGAGCAAGGTACTGGTTTAGGCCGGTAGCCTTGCTTTCCAGCTAACGGAAGGAATTCACGAAAAGCTCATTAAATGTCACGAGCGGGGGCTGTACTCCCTTACCCACCGTAAAGCGCGAAAGGCAATAGAATACAGCTGGGGGCACGATTCTTCCTTGCGGCACCAGGATACGGAATGCCAACTAAACTATTCATCACTGTTTTTATGGTTATTTCTACGTCCTTTAGCCCACAGTGTACACGTTTTTAACAACACGGCACAAGACACGTTAGATGCATCAGCTTACTAATTGGGACCATAAAAAACTAACCTGTGTTCTGTTTTACTAATCTGAAATCGTGTACGTAATTGCGTTTACAAGTAGAAGCACACTCCAGGGTTCTTGTTGTGAGAGTCAATCGATCTGTGAGCTCGCGATTTAGTTTCTGGGACCATCCCGACAGCAGAGCTATTTGTATACGAGTGCATATGTCCATCTGTGTTACAACACTCTCAGAAGCAAGATGCACCTAGGCTTTTGGGTACGACACACTCTATAATTGTATTCATGTCAGGTTCGAGTTCAGGTGTGCTTATTGTGCCACTGGTAGCCAATGTAACGTATTCCCCAATTGGCCTGAGAAGCAATGACCCACCGTGACGAAGAACGATACTGCACTTGAAATGTATTAGCACTTGCGAATATGGACAAACATTAGCAAGTATAATGGAATGACGAAAACGGAACTTTCTGCAGCACCGGTACATGAACACAGATTTCCCGCTTACCGCGAGCAGTCGCTTTACCATTTGATTCTCAGAGCACGAATCACAGCTAGACCCAAACATCCGTATGCCGTCAACCACGTATCTGCAACCTGTACCCCTACATCCATTATGTATATTCCCTTACGGGAAGTCATTTTACTTGAGAGCCGCTCGTCATGTGTCGGCGGATAAATACAATATTGCAGTGCCTATGTTATTCCGGATTTCGAAGCACTGCTGCTTCGGAATGCATGCATGACCGAAGGAACAGGCATTGCGACGACTACAACCGCTATGAAACACATTAAATTTGAAACTTCCTGGCAGATTAAAACTGTGTGCCCGACCGAGACTCGAACTCGGGACCTTTGCCATTCGCGGGCAAGTGCTCTACCAACTGAGCTACCGAAGCACGACTCACGCCCGGTACTCACAGCTTTACTTCTGCCAGTACCTCGTCTCCTACCTTCCAAACTTTACAGAAGCTCTCCTGCGAACCTTGCAGAACTAGCACTCCTGAAAGAAAGGATATTGCGGAGACATGGCTTAGCCACAGCCTTGGGGATGTTTCCAGAATGAAAATTTATTCACCGACACCGGGCGAGTGACTTTCAAGTAAAAGTTATCGTCTTCCGTAAATGATGGGACCGATGACCTCGCTGTTGGGTCCCCCCCACAATCAACTATTCAACCAACAAAGAGTTTCAAGTGCGTTAATACAAGGCTGACCTGATAGACTAGGGATTTCGAAAGGTCTTCACTATCATGGGGTTGGTCCTCTTCCACCAAACATGAAGCTCAATGTACACTATACACGATTTTTAGAACTCCTTAGACACTAAAACCTAAACTGTTAGTTCGAGAGGCCAATTATCCATCTAAAAATAAGTCCAATACGACTTTTTCTCCCAAATACCAAACTAATCGACGGCAGAAGGAAAGATCGCTCTTCATAGATCCAGAACTCTTGCAGTTCAGTGAGAACAGCTAACCTCTCCAGCTCACAAACATAATACTTCCACTCCAAGCACGACATTGCTCGTGACACGACGCACGAGCCAGTGGACGCCCATCCCCGTGGTATTTCCTCAATAGCACCGTGGCAAAACTGAAAAGAGATTTATCAGTGTGAAGGGAAACTCTTTTAAGAAATGTGGCCAAGGCAACTTTTCAGCATTTAAACGTGCATTCTTGTGACTCACGCTTTGCTGGACCCGGTAGAACAAAAGTGTAAATCAAGTAACGGGATAATCTTTTTCTTTAGTGCTTGTAGTAGTCGACTATCCACCTGACTCCACACAGCCCACTTAGCACCAAAAACATGGGTGAAGACTATGGGGTGGTGGATGGCCCAGTTATTTTCTACTCTGGCATCTAGCCAACCAACTCCTTCAATTGATTCATCTGGGGTGATAAAGCTCGATAAATAGGGTTCCTAAATGTTATGACGCCCATGAGTTTTGTACTCAGCTTGCTTGAACACCACCAATTCATTGATAATTACTTCGGAAAAAAGTCTAGGATAACTTCCACAGCTGGCTACTAATTGATTTTTCTTGAGGGCAACACCAGCTGAAGTACTCCATTTTCCAGACGTAAACGGCTGTATATGAATATACATTTATAGGGGCACGACCGGTTTCGTGATACCAAATCACATCTTATGTCTAGCTGAAAATGCGATTTGATATCACGAAACCGGTCGTGGTTCTGTATATATAAGTTCATACAAAGCTTAAAAGCGATTTGTTTCTGGAATGTCCTACATGTGGGTAGCTTATTGGGGCAAGAGGCGATCATGTTCGAAGTCGCCACACTTTTCACCGCTAACCAAACTGAACTGGCCGCCCGACAAGTCACCATCCTCGCAAAAACATACGGCCTTATCTTATAAATCAGAAGGAAAATTTTCTCTATATTCAGTCAAGGTCAGAAGAGAATATAATCGATCAAACAATAAAGGGAAAGGCCAAACCACGTGCCACGTAAAGCCTACAGTTACACGAGAAATCACCAATCTGCAGTTTAAAGTAAAATTCACCAACTTCACTTTTTGGTCATTGACCATTTTGCAAACTCTGGCAGCTAGACCCAATGAAGGCACAAAACATTCCAAGCAGAATATCAAACTGCACTCATTTTCGAAGTAGAACTACCCAAATCCGGAAAGCATAAACTGGCTTCTCATTAATACCTGTATAAGTTATAGTCAGATGAGGAGTTCGAACAATAGCCATTTCATTCCACAAGGGAAGGGACTTTCGTAATTGGTTTCCCCAGGCAGTGACAAATTTGCGCGAAGCCAAAACTGTGCAGTCTTGCCGTAACTGACGCTATTCACACACTTAAAACGTTTTCGGATAGACTATGACTTATCAGCGCACCTTTCATCAGGCAAAACGCCTGCCTCATGTGCTCTGCGTTAAACACGGCGCTGCACCACGAAGTAATTTCCTGAATCGTTGGATGTGAAATACACTTACAGGCAAACAGGTAACTACAGTATCAGAAAAACTGAATGATTTATTCAAGAGAAAGAGCTTAACAAATCGAACAAGTCAACAACAGGCTGGACCACCTTTGGCCCTTATGGAAGCAGTTATTCGGTTTAGTATTGATTGATAGAGTTGTTGGATATGCTCCTGAGGGTTGGTGCTTATGTTTCACGACTTTGCCTCACTTTCCGAGTGGTGTACATACTTAGCGTTGTACCGCAATCTTAAGTGGATTTGGTATAGATTAATTAAATAAATACGTTCATTAGTGGGCTATTCAAGCTTGCCATTAAATATTTTTCTTTTATTTTCGTATTCTTTCAGTAATCTCAAAAAGTTAGTTTTGGCTACATTCGGCTGTTTAACCCTAATTTTTGATCGTGCATATTTAGCGTTATACACAAATTTAAGTGCATTTGGTAATTGTTTACTTATATATTAGTTTCCAAAACATATTTAGTGTCCTTTTGCATCTGTATTTAATATATTATCGTTATCACTTAGTAAATCTCTTAACTAATTTCCAGACTACCATGGATACTAAGTGTGTGAGCTGCAGTAGGAAAGTTAGATCAGGAGTTTTGTGCAGCTGTTGTGGGAGGTGGTTTCATTGGGGAAATTGTAGCGACGTGGGAATTGGGGAAGCATACGAGATTCGTCCATTCTTTTGCAGGGTTTGCTCAAGAGGTAGGATTATAGCTGAACAGGAGGAGAAAATTAGATCCCTTCAGACCTGTTTGGACAGAGCGAGGGAGGAACTGAAGAAGTTAAGAGGGGAGGAGGGTAAACAGTGGTGGGGAGTGGTATCCAGGGAACAGGGGCCACAGAAACACAGAAAGAGGACAGTGTCTGACAGTTTCCCAATTGGCACAACCAATAGATTTGCCTTGTTACCACAGTTAAGTAAGGAAGAGGCTCCAGTAGAAGTAGATGTAGTTAAGATGCAACAGAATCGCACTAGGAAACCAACTGTTTCAAAAAAAGTAGAAAGTAAGATGAAAGTTATGTTGCTAGGTAGCAACCATGGAAGAGGTGTGGGCCAGATTTTGCAGGAAAAATTAGGTGACAGGTACCAGGTCACAAACTTTGTCAAGCCAAGTGCATGTCGTAGCCAGGTGGTAGAGGATATAGGTTCCTCGTGCAAGGGTTCCTAAAGCAGGATTATGTGATGATAGTGGGTGGAGTGGGAAACAGTATTGATAGGATCAGGGCTACAGTATTGAGTGTGACCTAGTGAAAATGGCATCTGCAAGGACCCATAACAATGTCCGGCTGGTGCCTGCTTTCGTGCAGCATCATCAGCCCCAGTTGAACCGCTCTGTCAGGAGGGTAAATATGGAGTTGGATCAGTTACGTAGGGCGGCCACTCTGTCAGACATTGGATTAGTTCCTGTCGAGGCTACTGATAGGGGGGATGTCACAAGGCATGGCCTACACCTCAATAGGAAAGGGAAGGGTAAACGGGCAGGGTTGTTAGCGAAATCAGTAAGGGGGGACACTACTACTCATGGATGTAGCTCTTTTTTAGACTAATATCAGTGTCCAATGAGAAGTTCAGGCAGGCAGGTGCTAAGGATGTCCAAAACTCACAAGATTCTCACAACAGGAAAGTAAACAATAATGTTACTATATTTAACCAAAATATTGTTGGATTAAAGAAAAAAGTAGATTCTCACAAAAGTAAAGTAATAAATTAATGTTACCATTTTCACCAAAATATTCTGGGATTAAAGAATAAAGTAGATGAGCTCCTGGTTTTGTTTGGATGACATTGAATCTGATAATGTAATAGATGTACTATGCCTGTCTGAAAGTCTCAAAAACGAGATCAACAGGAAGTGCAAAATGGCTAAGCAGGGATGGCTAGAGGCCAAATGTAAGGACATAGAGGCTTATCTCACTAGGGGTAAGATAGATACTGCCGACAGGAAAATTAAAGAGACCTTTGGAGATAAGAGAACCACTTGTATGAACATCAAGAGCTCAGATGGAAACCCAGTTCTAAGCAAAGAAGGGAAAGCAGAATGGTGGAAGGAGTATACAGAAGGTCTATACAATGGCGATGTACTTGAGGACAATATTATGAAAATGGAAGAGGATGTAGATGAGTATGAAATATGAGATACGATACTGCGTGAAGAGTTTGACAGAGCACTGAAAGACCAGAGTCGAAACAAGGCACCTGGAGTAGACAACATTCCATTGGAACTACTGACGGCCTTGGGAGAGCCAGTCCTGACAAAACCATTCCATCTGGCAGCAAGATGTATGAAACAGGTGAAATACCCTCAGACTTCAAGAAGAATATAATAATTTCAATCCCAAAGAAAGCAGGTGTTGACAGATGTGAAAATTACCGAACAATCGGTTTTGGTTTAATAAGCCACAGCTGCAAAATACTAACACGAATTCTTTACGGACGAATGGAAAAACTAGTAGAAGCCGACCTTGGGGAAGATCAGTTTGGATTCCGTAGAAATACTGGAACACGTGAGGCAATACTGACCTTATGACTTATCTTAGAAGAAAGATTAAGGAAAGGCAAACGTACGTTTCTGGCATTTGTAGACTTAGAGAAAGCTTCTGACAATGTTGACTGGAATACTCTCTTTCAAATTCTAAAGGTGGCAGGGGTAAAATACAGGGAGCGAAAGGCTATTTACAATTTGTACAGAAACCAGATGGCAGTTATAAGAGTCGAGGGACATGAGAGGGAAGCAGTTGTTGGGAAGGGAGTAAGACAGGCTTGTAGCCTCTCCCCAATGTTATTCAATCTGTATTTTGAGCAAGCAGTAAAGGAAACAAAAGAAAAATTCGGAGAAGGTATTAAAATCCATGGAGAAAAATAAAAACTTTGAGGTTCGCCGATGTCATTGTAATTCTGTCAGAGACAGCAAAGGACTTCGAAGAGCAGTTGAATGGAATGGACAGTGTCTTGAAAGTAGGATATAAGATGAACATCAACAAAAGCAAAACGAGGATAATCGAATGTAGTCGAAATAAGTCAGGTGATGCTGAGGGAATTAGATTAGGAAATGAGACACTTAAAGTAGTAAAGGAGTTTTGCCATTTGGGGAGCAAAATAACTGATGATGGTCGAAGTAGAGAGGATATAAAATGTAGACTAGCAATGGCAAAGAAAGCGTTTCTCAAGAAGAGAAATTTGTTAACATCGAGTATAGATTTGAGTGCAGGAAGTCATTTTTGAAAGTATTTGTATGGAGTGTAGCCATGTATGGAAGTGAAAGATGGACGATAAATAGGTTGGACAAGAAGAGAATAGAAGCTTTCGAAATGTGGTGCTACAGAAGAATGCTGAAGATTAGATCACATAACCAATGAGGAAGTATTGAATATGATTGGGGAGAAGAGAAGTTTGTGGCACAACTTGACCAGAAGAAGGTCTCGGATGGTAAGACATGTTCTGAGGCATCAAGGGATCACAAATTTAAAATTGGAGGGCAGCATGGAGGGTAAAAATCGTAGAGGGAGACCAAGAGATGAATACACTAAGCAGATTCAGAAGGATGTAGGTTGCAGCAGGTACTGAGAGATGAAGAAGCTTGCACAGGATAGAGTAGCATGGAGAGCTGCATCAAACCAGTCTCAGGACTGAAGACCACAACAACAACAACATGCCTGTCTGAGCATCACATTGTGTCTGATATGGGGAAGGTAAATATCAGTGGCTATAAACTAGCTGCACGTATGAGTAGAGAGAATAAGGTAAGAGGAGGAGTTGCCATAGATGTCAAAAGTTATCACTGTGTAAATGGCTTAGATACAAAGAACTTTGTCTAGAGCAACATATAGAAGCTAGTGCCTGCCAACTTAAACTGAAAGAGGGCTCTTTTATATTTGTAACAGTACATAGGTCCCGTTCAGAAAACTTTCATTTATATCTGGAAAACTAGGATGCCACATTGAGCTATCTGTCGGATAGGGGAAAGCTAATTAGTATTTGTGGGGACTTCAGTGTTGATTCACTGAAAGAGTGTAATAGGAAGAATGACCTGGAAGTCTCACTCAGTTATTTCAATTTGACATACGCCATTAATTTTCCTACTCGGGTAGTAAAGGACAGCAGCACATTGATAGATAACACTTTTATAGATTTTATAGACCAAGATACGTTTAAAAACATAATTTCTTGTCCTTTTGAGAAACTCCTTTCTGATCATGGTGGTCAGCTAGTTACAGTACATGACATATTGATCCATTTGGTAATTAAATTTACCCTCCAAAGTTGTGCGTTCAATTAATGACTCAACAATGAGAAATTTCAGAGAAAATCTTCAGCAGTTAGACTGGGATGAGGTGTACAAGGAACCTGATGCTAATTTAAAGTATAACTTATTTCATGATACATTTGTAAGAGAATTTGAAAACTGTTTCCCCAAGAAAGTAGTTAAATCTAATTATAAGAAACCATGCAAAAAACCTTGGCTTACTAAAGGAATAAAAATATCTTTCAACCACAAAAGGGAACTGTATCTAACAACAAGAAAGAGTAATGACCATCAAACAGCCAAATATTATAAAAACTACTGTGCTACAATAAGAAAAGTTATTAAAAGTCCGGAAGCATGTGCATCATGTGTGAGATTAATACCTCTGATAACAAAATCAAAGCCGGCCCAAGTGGCCGTGCGGTTAAAGGCGCTGCAGTCTGGAACCGCAAGACCGCTACGGTCGCAGGTTCGAATCCTGCCTCGGGCATGGATGTTTGTGATGTCCTTAGGTTAGTTAGGTTTAACTAGTTCTAAGTTCTAGGGGACTAATGACCTCAGCAGTTGAGTCCCATAGTGCTCAGAGCCATTTGAACCATTTTGAACAAAATCAAAACAATGTGGAATATTATTACTAGGGAGACAGGGCAACCAAGAGTACAGGATTACAGCATTACCACCAAATCGAATAGAAACTTGACAAACAACAAGCCTGAAGTAGAAAACATTTTTCATAATCAATTTTTAAATTTAGTAGAGAAAATAGGATGTAAATGTCCATTAGAAGAAACAAGTCAGTTAATGGAAGAGGCCTTACCCACACCATTCGATACAATTGAAATTCCACCCTCATCTCCTTCTGACATTAGGAAGATAATAAACTCTCTCAAGAATAAAAGCTCACATGGAATTTATGGCATTTCCAGCAGGATAATAAAAGCTTGTTCCCAAGACATAAGTGGGATTCTTAGCCATGCATGTAATAGCTCTCTGAAGCAGGCTATTTTCCCTGATAGACTGAAGTACGCCATTGTTAAACCACTGCATTGAAAAGGGGATACGTCTGATGTCAACAACTACCGCCGCATCTCACTTCTGACTGCATTATCCAAAATTCTTGAAAACGTAATGTATTGTAGAGTAACTTCACACCTTTGTAAAATTAAAGTCTTAACAAACTGTCAGTTTGGTTTCCTGAAAGGTGTTTCAACGGAAAATGCTATATATACTTTCACAAATGAAATATTAAATGCGCTGAGTAACCGGAAGTCACCCTTTGGTTTTTTTGTGATCTCTCAAAGGCTTTTGATTGTGTAAATCATGGAATACTTCTAGATAAGCTCAAGTATTGTGGTGTGAATGGGACAGCGCTCAAATGGTTTAAATCATACCAAAGTGGAAGTGTGCAGAAAGTTGAAATAAAATGTTCACATAATATACAAAAAAACTGCTGATTTTTCAAACTGGGGAGCAATCAAAAATGGGGTGCCATAAGGTTTGATCTTGGGTCCTCCGCTGTTCTTAATATATTTTAATGACTTGCCATTCTATATTCACGAAGATGCAAAGCTGGTACTTTTTGCCGATGATACAAGTATAGCTATCATACCTAACAGACAAGAATTATCTGGAGAAAATGTAAATGATGATTTTCAGAAAATGGGGTCTCATTAAACTTCGACAAAACACAGTATATACAGTTCCACACAGTAAATGGAATGACACCGTTAATAAATATAGACTTCGATCATAAATCGGCAGCTAAGGTAGAATATTCAAAATTTCTAGGTGCCAGACAGTGGTGGGAGACAATTTTACAGACGAGCTCCTAGATTTGTTACAGGAAGGTTCAAATAACACGTAAGTGTTAAGGAGATGATTCGGGAACTCAAATGGGAATCCCTGGAGGGAAGGTGACGTTCTTTTCGAAGAACGCTATTGACAGATGTTAGAGAACCAGAATTTTAAGCTGACTTGTCGAATGATTCTACTATCACTACAGTGTCATGACACTAAGCAACGTCTGTTCCCCGCCATGCAACAGTTATTACAATGGACAAATTCCGCCTCCATGCGTTTAAATTTTAAACGCTAAGAATGAGCCATTTTAAGGGAAGAAGCTTTATGGACCATTACTGCTAGCATGATTTTAATATGGGATACGTCCGGACTCGCCTCTTGCTCTGAAACAGCAGAAGGAACCTATTGCAACGCATTGGCGCAATCCGCCGGACTGGTAGCGGGCTTCTGCCCTAGTACGGTAACTTTGCAGCCCAACTCTTACTTTCGTAAATTGGCAACACTCGAAACCATCCACGCAGCCATCCCGAAATTAATTTACATCGAAAAAGGTTACATCTGACAACAAATCAAACGGCAAAGGAATCAATTAAGGTCGATTTTTTCAATCAGATCTAAGCTGAAAGGGAATTAGACCAAACACCTGGCCACACTAGGCTCTCTGATCAATATGTAATAACTGACCTTTTTACTAATATTTAACAGACCAGCTAGTTAAGATGGGTAGTGAAAGGCGGGGTATGACTGACCGATTGAATGAATTAAGATTGGAGTTTAACGTCCCGACGACATCGACGTCATTAGGGACGGAGCTCAAGAACGGATAGCTTCTAGGATCAAGAAGGAAATCAGCAGAGCGATTTGAAAGTAGCTTCCTATATTTACCTGGAAAGATTTAGGGGAAAAAGATTTATTGACGTTGGTCGGACTCGTATGTGATTCGTCGTACTTCCGAGTACGAGATCGAGCGAGGTGTCTCTGTGGTTAGTGCAGAAGACTCGCATTCCGAAGGAAGATGGTTCAAATTCACGTCTGGCCATCCGGATTTATGTTGTCCGTTATTTTCCTAAACCGCTCCAGGAAATCGTTCTCGTGGTTTTATAAAGGGCAACGCCGATTTCCTTTCCCATTCTTAAAGCCTTACGAGCGTGTCATCGGTCTCTATAAGGACTATTCGGAAAGTAACGTCCGATCAGCGCGAAATGGAAACCACAGCGAATATTTAATGAAGCTTGTCGCAGGTGTGTAACGCAAGATCTGTAGTATGCCTGTCGATCACATCACGTCGCTCTTTTCGGTTTTGAACTCACAGTGAGCACATACAGGTGAGAAGAAGATAGTGTCCCCAGCCAAGTATCAGGATCTGGTCAGAGATTTCGCCTGATGTCATGCAATGCACATGCCAAGCGTTTCATTTTCATTTTCAAGACAATTCTCGGCCGCGCTCTGCATGTGCAATAGAGATTTCCTGCAGCGTTTTCGTTGGGAAGCGATATTTCACCCACAATACAGCCAGTAATTGGCTATAAATTAGTAATCGCTGGTCACATTGACCGCTGGCTGTGAAGACAACATTTTGGTTCAGACAAAGAGCCGTAGTCTAGTGTAGAGAATTGGCGGAAAGCAGAGGCGGCTGCCTTCAATAATTAACATTTTGGGAAGCTGATACAACGCTATGACAGATGTCTAAGTCGGAGCGGCGACTATGTTGAGAAGTAGCTGGCAGGTGCAGCTAAGTGTAGATTTTCACAGTGGTTTCCATTTCGCGTCAGATCGGACCTTACTTTATGGAAAGCCCTCGTACATCGATGTCGATGGGATGTTAAACCCCAATACTCCTTTCCTTCCGAAAGTAAGTCTATCGTGCCAACCAACCACTGCTCCATGTCGCTTAGGGGGTTCGACTGAGACCCACGCGCATTTCTCGGACTGTAAGACAACTGTAATTACAGCGCATACCTCATGAACAGAGCCTCAACAGTTTTAAAAGTAAACCATTTAAAACGTTTGTAAGAACTAATAATAGAAACTTGAACTGTCTGGGAACAGATGGGCCTTAATACTATGTGCCAAGCTTTAAGATTAGCAACTCTCGGGACGGTGATAGAATCATCTACGCCAGCAAGGATCTTGAAAGAGCACTACAAACCATGACATAAAAAATAGTCAGAATCAACTATAGCAGTACTACGTGGATGATGACGTTTCTCTGTTACTCTTTAGAACTAATGCAGCAGTTCATAAACTGTAGGCTGGATACACTGTCGTTGCCGGAGCCACTCGATCTCACTCCGCAAGTGCGTCTACATGCAGACCTTCAACACGTCACAGTCGTCTGCTGCGTCGATGGCGCTTACCTGATACAGATCAACAGAGCCGTCCAGCGCCAAGTTGTTGCTGCTCATGCCAGAAACACATCCTCTTGCAAGTGCAGGACAGGCAGCGTTCTCCTAAGATTTCGATAGCGCTGCCTAACTGTAGGAGCAGCGGCGCGTGTTTGTCACGCAGAGCAGTGAGCACATCAGTAATTCATATGGACAATAGAAATATTGATGTCTAGTAGTGTCTCCACTTACGTTTCGTGGTGTTAGTATTGTGGCTTCACCGTAGTCCATGTCATATTTTAGGTCACTAGTTACCCTAATTATAGCAGATTCCAGGACGACTGCCCGCTGTTTTCACGCTGCCGGGACAGGTAAGATGTACTCCGGGTCTCATTCATCAAAGCTCCCTGCCAGTTCCATTTTTCTCATCGCAATAACGGTTTTAACACCCTGGCAACAATCCTGAAAATGTTGTAATTTATAATGGGCAAATTATTTCATTTCTCTAAAGTCAAAGCAATTTGTAAATTACATTTGAATAACCGTGGTGCACAGATATATCTGTTTCTAAAAATAAATATTTATGACTAATATCCTTACATTCTCGTGGCAACTGCTCCTAACCCTTTTATATACAATGATCAGCCAAAACATTACGACCACCTACATAATAACTTTGTAATGGGTAATTTAGAGTTCTATTTAATGTTGTTGTTGTGGTGTGTAAGTGTTACAGTAAAACATATGAAAATGTAGCAGCAATAATAACAAATTATTTGAGAGAAATAAATGAACTGTGATAATTGTTATTTACGTGCTGCTGAGCCCGAATATAACGAGCTTAAATAATTCCATACGCGGCATTAAAATGAATGCACCAAATAACTAATATATCACACCACCATCTCTACCGATAACATCCCTGGTGCCTTAAATATTTCTATTTACTGTCACTGATGAATTAGTTCTGGAAAAATTAATCTTACGCACCAGCCATAATATTCGTTCATTACATAAAGTCTAAGATGGTTCTATTGATTGTTATCTTCACTTTTACAATAGAAAAATAATAAATTCCTGTGGGTTCTTGTCCTCGCAGTTCAAATATTGTAATATAGATCGAAAGAATTAGTACCTGATTATTTCTGCAGTTTAAAAATGCCGCTCCATTGGCTCACTTAATGGCGGCAAACAAAGCACAGTCTGGACTGCTGCGGACACAAAACTTAAAACATTCATACTTGGTTATTTAGTTAGTTAGTATTCCATTTACTAAATTTTAAGTTACATTTTTCCTTTGACCACTTATGACTATCTTTTACAATAACTAAAAGAACAGACCTCAGCTTATCTTCGATCCCATCCGCTTCGTACAACATGGAGAACAAGAACATAAGAATTAAGAATTCCACAGAAAATACAAAACCAATACACTCTTTTAGTGGTATTACCTTTTGTTACGTGAATATTCTTTGTAGGAAACTGGTTATAAAACAATAAAACTTAAAGCCGTTATTTCACAATATAACAATAATTCACAATATAATAATAAGTCTTTTCTCAGTTAAAAATCATTTCTGGAAAAGCATTCGTTAATTCACAAGTCCCGGGCACTGTCCGACACATTCGCGTTGACATTACGTCTTGTCGGTCTTTGGTAGAAACACATCACTCACTCTACGTAACAGGAATCCGACAGTTTGTTGGTAGGTTTCTGGAGTTATGTGGCACTAGATGTCTACACACCCGTCATATAATTTACATCAGGCGAATTTGGTCGCCAAAAATCAACGTGATTTGACTATAATGCTCCTAAAACCACTGTAGCACGGTTCTCGCTCCGAGACGCAGTTATTCTTCTGAAAGATGACATAGCCATCGGGGAAGACATCAAGCATGAAGGGGTGCAGGTAGCTTGCGGCTGTCACTGTGTCTTAGATTATTATCACCGGTCCCACCAACCTGCAGCCATGGCCCCCCGCAAGTTTCGACCCGCCGTTCACCTCGATGACGGCCTTCGTGGAAACGACCATTGACCTAGTGCAGGAAAAATTTGATCCACTCTAAAAGCCGACATGTTTCCATTGATCGACGGTCGAGCCCCGATGGTCCCGTGCGTAGACGATGTCGCTTAGTTAACATGTTGACACGTAGATGTGGTCTGTTGCAGAACTTCATGCACGATAAACGGTGTGCTTCGAAACACTTATACGTGCACCAGAATAGTGCTCTTTCGGCACATATGCCACAGATCACCACCTATCCTACTTCACAGAGCAGAGAAGCCTCTGAACCCCACGTTCTGTGAAAATTCATGGACGTCCAACCATTTAGCGCCTAGTGGTAGTAGTTTCACTGTTCGTCTACCTCCTTCCGTAGGTTCTCACGACAGTAATACGAGAACATTGAACCAGCTTCGCCGTTTTCGAGAGTCTCGTTCACAGGTTCCACATAATAATAATCTGCCCTATGTGAAAGTCTCTTATCTCACTGGATTTCCCCATCTGCAACCTTCGCTAGGGGTATCTCTCTTCCGTGTCTGCTTCTCTTACACAGTTGTCACGTGACCCCAATGCCAACAGGCGGCATCCAACGTCCCGGTGGGCAGTGGTCATAAGGTTTTGGTTTACCAGTGTACTTTGCAAATGTCACTCTCAGCTGCAACTGAAACCATAGGGAATCCTTTCTTTTTTACGTACAAATATACGGAAGTTACGCCCTCAAGTGGATTTAATACATATTGTAATTCCCAAAATTTCGATCACTACAACCTGCAGACGTCAAAAAACGTGGAATTTAAAAAATGAGCTATCAATTTAATACATTTTGTAATGCCCAAAATTTCGACCACTAGAGCATGTAGACGTTAGAGAACGTGGAAGTCCAATACTGATCTACCAGTTGTGGAGGATAGGAAAGAAAAGAACACTGTGTATACGGCAAAGATAAACTTGTCAAGAGACAACGAGGAAAGTCGAATCAAAGGATAAAAGTAGAATTGAAAAATTACCTTCTCACACGGTTAACAAGCTACACAAACCACGTGTCGGAATCATTTCCAGCAAGTGGTTTATGAACAAAAGTAATTGACTTGTTACTTTCGACAGTTGCTCATTAGTGCGGCAGGTATTAAGTGCTGCTCCGGCACCGGCAAGCAGCGGGCGGTATTTAACGCTCTTAGCCGCTAGGAGCACTCAGCGTAATCGAGGAGGCAGAAGCGGCTCGCTTCGGCGTGTCTGCTCCGCTCGCATTTTGGACGAGCCGCCCGCGGCTCCCACCTGCTGAATAGGGCGCTGGAACAGGGTCGGCGTGGTGGGGGGGGGGGGTGGTTGGAGAGGGGCGGGGAGGAGGGTAGGCGACGCTAACGCCACCGCCTGCACCGGCACCAGCGCCACGGCTGTAATTAAAAAGTTGACGCCTGCCGGCCCTACCTGACGCGTCGCATTTTTCACGTTAGCCCGCCTCATTGGTCTCTCCAAACTGGACGCAGCCGTGTCACAACAGGCTTTTAGCGCGGCCAACGTTGTTATTAAAGTGCCGCACGCGGCCGGCGAGATCTCTTTAAAGCTCTGACACCGGGCGTTCACATCTTTCCGAGGCATGAAACTTGTAATACCCTCTACCTTACCATCGTAGTAACCTCTTACGCTATTCTTTAAGCTGATTGGACGCAAAAGCACAAAGCGACACCCAAAAGTACCTTTAAGAGACAAATGTTATGGTTTTAGTAAACCTAACGAAAGCGTCAACAAATGTAAGCAGTTGGGGAGATTGTTGTAGAGTGGAACTCTTTTCAAACTTCCGCCTCTAGCCAGACCTGTAATGAAAGACTGATATATTGTCTCACTCCATTTGTAAGTGGTGGCATTCTCTTTCTCTCTGCTACAGTAATTTTCTGAAATTAGAGAAGTTACACAGGAAAAGTGGGTTTTCTTTCCAAATGGGAACACATGTTTCAAGGTACAACGTGGTCATGTGCCTACTAAAGAACATTACACTCAAATTTGAAAGGAGGTGAATTTGAGCAATTCTGTCAGTTCCGTATTTAATCGTCGCTATGTTACATTATTACTCTACTACACAACCAAAGCAAATTAAGACGAAGTGTTATCAATAACCAGTTAAAAACTAAATCCATTTTCAAATACACTTATCAGCCGGAACATTATGACCACCTGTCCAACAGACGGCATGTCCACCTTTGGCAAGAATAACAGTGACGACGCATGATGGCATACAAGCACAGAGGTCTTGGAACGTCGCTTAAGGGAGTGAGCATCACATCCGCACACACAAATCAACTAATTACCGTAAATTCTGGAGAGGCGGCGGATGAGCTACGACACTGTGTACAATACTTCTCAGACATGTTCGATCGAGTTCCGATCTGACGACGAATTTAGGGGTGGGGAGGGTGGAGGGGCAGCACATCAATTGGAACTCGCCATTGTGTTCCTCGAAGCACTCCATCCCACATCTGGTGCATGGCGCATTACCATGTTGAAAAATGCCATTGCCGCCAGGCATCATGATCGTCATGAAGGGGTGTACGTGGTCTGCAACCAGGGTACCACACTCCTTGACCGTCATTCTTTCTAGCACAATCTCTAGTGGACTCATAGATGCCAAAGTGAACGTTCCCCTCGGTACAGTGTAGCTGCCACCAGCTTGTCTCCGTCTAGCAGTACAAATGTCAAGGAACTGTTCCTCTGGGAGACAACGGATACCTGCCCTTCGATCGGCATGATGAAGAAGGTTCGGGGTTCATCAGACAATGCAACGCTCTGCGAATGCATCACCTCCAGTGCATATGGTCACGTGCCCATTTCAGTCGTAAATGATGATGATGATGATATTTGGTTTGTGGGGCGCTTAATTGCGCGGTTATCAGCCCCGGTACAAATTCCCAACCTTTGCTCAGTCCAATCTCGTCACTTACACGAATGATTATGAAACGATACCGCCGGGAATCGTACACGGAACGCTGTGCCCGGGAAGCGAGAACGCGACCGCGAGACCACGAGCTGCAGACTTCAGTCGTAGATGTAGACGTCGCGCCGAAGTCGTGATGTTAACATTGGCGCATGCGTGTTTGGTCGGCAGCGGGGGCCCATCCTTGGAAGTGTTCGGTGCACTGCGTATTCAGACACACTTGTATTCGGTCCAGGATTGAAGTTAAATGTTAGTTCCAACACAGATCGCCCCCCTGTCTTGATTTTCCAGTCTGCCCACTCTACGACATGCGACATCTGTAATGAGGGCTGGCCGCCCAACCCCATGACGTCTCGACATGGTTTCTCCTTCGTTTCGCCACGTATTGAAAGCACTCTCCGCAGGACTCCTCGAACACCCTACAAGTCGTGCGGTTTCCGAATTGGCTCCAGCCCATCACAATTTGCCCTCGGTCAAATTCAGATACACTGCGTCGCTTCCCCATTTTACACGCGAACAGCAAGCTCACGGACACTACATGCATCGTGCGGATCGTCTGACTAACAGCCATTCCTCGCCAAGTGTTGCCGCTGTCGTTTGTATGAGTTTATATCGATAGTAGGTCGTGGCCAGAATGTTCTGGCTGATCAGTGTGAACTCTATTAGAAATTAGTGGAACTTTCCAGTTTCAAGACAGTTATAACTGTCGTAGTTGTTGTTGTGGTCTTCAGTCCAGAGACTGGTTTGATGAAGCTCTCCATGCTACTCTATCCTGCGTAAGCTTCTTCATCTCCCAATACCTACTACAACCTACATCCTTCGGAAGCTGTTTAGTGTATTCACCTCTCGGTCTCCTCTACGAGTTTTACCCTCCACACTGTCCTCTAATACTAAATTGGTGGTCTCTTGATGCCACAGAATATCTCCTACCAAGCAATACCTTCTTCTAGTCAAGTTGTACCACAAATTTCTCTTCTCCCCAATTCGGTTCAATACCTCCTTATTATTTATGTGATCTACCCATCTAATCTTCAGCATTCTTCTGTAGCGCCACATTTCGGAAGCTTCTATTCTCTTCTTGTCCAAACTATTTATCGTCCATGTTTCACTTCCACACATACCTACACTTCACACAAATACTTTCAGAAACGACTTCCTGACACTCAAATTAAACTCGATGCTGACAAATTTCTCTTCTTCAGAAACGCTTTCCTTGCCATTGCCAATCTACATTCTATATTCTCTCTACTTCGACCATCATCAGTTATTCTGCTCCCCAAATAGCAAAACTCATTTACTACTTTAAGCGTCTCATTTCCTAAACTAATTCCCTCAGCATCACCCGATTTAATTCGACTACATTCCATTATCGCCGTTTTGCTTTTGCTTATGTTCATCTTATATCCTCTGTACATTCCGTTCAGCTGCTCTTCCAGTGGCTTTTCTGTCTCTGACAGAATTACAATGTCATCTGCAAACCTCAAATTTTTTATTTCTTCTCCATGGATTTTAATTCCTACTTCCAATATTTCTTTTGTTTCCTTTACTGCTTGCTCAGTATACAGATAGAATAGATATTAGCCGGCCGGGGTGGCCAAGAGGTTCTAGGCGCTACAATCTGGAACGACGTGAGCGCTACGGTCGCAGGTTCGAATCCTGCCTCGGGCATGGATGTGTGTGATGTCCTTAGGTTAGTTAGGTTTAAGTACCTCTACGTTCTAGGGGACTGATGACCTTAGAAGTTAAGTCCCATAGTGCTCAGAGCCATTTTTTGAATAGACATTAAAAAACTCGGTTCATTCGAAGGTTTGAATTTCTCCCAGTAAGACTTCTTCTTTTGTTTAAAGATATAAGGTGAAATAAAGCTCATAGGCGTGGCACACATATTGTAGAAGTATTTATAAAAGAATTCAGCTTTTTAATCACGATTAAACTCTGTATCTTAAGAATCATCGATATTTCCCAAACTGCTTTAATACATTAAACAGCACTTCGATTTATATTTGTACGTCCTGCATAAAACACAATGTCATGTGTGACAAGAAAAAAAATTCTACAGAATGGCGGGAACGTCTTGTGGTGGTCTGTAGAGCACAACGCACGAGACCATGGCTCTCCAATTTGCGACCCGGTTGGCCAACACCAGCCCACGAACACCATCAATTCGGCCTGCGGTAGAGGGTCACGTAGGTATGAATGAATGTAAGATGTAGCACTTGGAGCTCAGGGTTTGAGTTCTCATCTGTCAGCCATTAGTTTTTTTCGTTGTGTTAGACAGTTACGTGCTTACACTGAGGTAAAGTTTATTATTTTATCTATTGGCCCCGCTGTCTCCGGTGGTTTATTGGAAAGTACAGTACAGCAAAAGCCTACGTGTTGCGTCACAAGTAAATGAGTACAATCTTCCGAATAGCGTCATTACCAGTAAATAACCTAAGTTTCCTTTTCTCAATAATGTCTGTAAGCAAAACTTTACAAAAGGAAAGAAACACAAAATAAAAACAGCTTTTACTTGGTTACAGAGAAGGGACAATAAGTCTGAAACATCTACGTTTACAACAGACCACACTTACAAAAGCTGTTCGAAATTTGCACCGTCTGCTCCAATGCTAGTGTTGCACCACACCAGCATCCTTTCACGCCCAAGCTCAAGCAATGCATGTGCGGCGAGGTGCGTTATCTGGTGACGTCATATGTTCAACATTGCTCATCCGTTCTTTCTAGGTTTCCTGACATTTGGGACCTCATGTGTCATGCGTCATCTACACTCCTGGAAATGGAAAAAAGAACACATTGACACCGGTGTGTCAGACCCACCATACTTGCTCCGGACACTGCGAGAGGGCTGTACAAGCAATGATCACACGCACGGCACAGCGGACACACCAGGAACCGCGGTGTTGGCCGTCGAATGGCGCCAGCTGCGCAGCATTTGTGCACCGTCGCCGTCAGTGTCAGCCAGTTTGCCGTGGCATACGGAGCTCCATCGCAGTCCTTAACACTGGTAACATGCCGCGACAGCGTGGACGTGAACCGTATGTGCAGCTGACGGACTTTGAGCGAGGGCGTATAGTGGGCATGCGGGAGGCGGGGTGGACGTACCGCCGAATTGCTCAACACGTGGGGCGTGAGGTCTCCACAGTACATCGATGTTGTCGCCAGTGGTCGGCGGAAGGTGCACGTACCCGTCGACCTGGGACCGGACCGCAGCGACGCACGGGTGCACGCCAAGACCGTAGGATCCTACGCAGTGCCGTAGGGGACCGCACCGCCACTTCCCAGCAAATTAGGGACACTGTTGCTCCTGGGGTATCGGCGAGTACCATTCGCAACTGTCTCAATGAAGCTGGGCTACGGTCCCCCACACCGTTAGGCCGTCTTCCGCTCACGCCCCAACATCGTGCAGCCCGCCTCCAGTGGTGTCGCGACAGGCGTGAATGGAGCGACGAATGGAGACGTGTCGTCTTCAGCGATGAGAGTCGCTTCTGCCTTGGTGCCAATGATGGTCGTATGCGTGTTTGGCGCCGTGCAGGTGAGCGCCACAATCAGGACTGCATACGACCGAGGCACACAGGGCCAACACCCGGCATCATGGTGTGGGGAGCGATCTCCTACACTGGCCGTACACCACTGGTGATCGTCGAGGGGACACTGAATAGTGCACGGTACATCCAAACCGTCATCGAACCCATCGTTCTACCATACCTAGACCGGCAAGGGAACTTGCTGTTCCAACAGGACAATGCACGTCCGCATGTATCCCGTGCCACCCAACGTGCTCTAGAAGGTGTAAGTCAACTACCCTGGCCAGCAAGATCTCCGGATCTGTCCCCCATTGAGCATGTTTGGGACTGGATGAAGCGTCGTCTCACGCGGTCTGCACGTCCAGCACGAACGCTGGTCCAACTGAGGCGCCAGGTGGAAATGGCATGGCAAGCCGTTCCACAGGACTACATCCAGCATCTCTACGGTCGTCTCCATGGGAGAATAGCAGCCTGCATTGCTGCGAAAGGTGGATATACACTGTACTAGTGCCGACATTGTGCATGCTCTGTTGCCTGTGTCTATGTGCCTGTGGTTCTGTCAGTGTGATCATGTGATGTATCTGACCCCAGGAATGTGTCAATAAAGTTTCCCCTTCCTGGGACAATGAATTCACGGTGTTCTTATTTCAATTTCCAGGAGTGTATTTCGCTTCGGCGGTTTATAAACTTTAATAATGTTGATAACAATCACTCTATCGAAAGCTGCCGGAAACTTTCTCTGATTGCAGACTGAGTGCATAAAATGAGTGAGATAATTTTGGTTCATTAGAGACTGAATCAACACAATTTTCGGTCTAAATTATATGTGTGTACAAATCAGGCAGTAACTGATCTTCTCTTTGTAATTTCAATTTAAGCTCATCCCTATGTTTAGTTAAATCTGCATGAAATGATAACTTAAATAACCCTTAATTGTTTTGTAACTCAACCAGAGGTTCATTCCTTTGATTGAAGCAAATTTCGATTTTTGTTTGCAGTTCAAACAATTGCGTGGGACCTTTTTCACAGATAAGCCAAGGCACTGCTTTTTAAAACATCATTTTTTTCAATCTCTACAATAAACTCGTGGAATTGACCTTGACAGAGAGCATAAGGTGTTATATAAGTTGCAGCTAACTTATTGAGCCTTAAAGTTTCTCACCTATCCAGCCTTTTTCCACACAAAAACTGTTAACGAATGATATAATCCACGATTAACGGCTTTGATCCACCGCCATCTTCCCACCAACTTCGACACAAGATCAAACACATCTTTAATTTTTCCGCGCATATTCTTGTCACTATCAGTTGTTATACGCCTTAAGTTTTCCCGTTGAAAATTGCATTTCTGAACAGAATTTTCTACTCCCTTAAGAATTTCTTCTCCGGTGGCCGTTCCATAATTTCTCTGAACGTCAAGAGGTCCTTACCCTCCTTAATTTTTGTTTATTCCTCGAATAAAAATCGTTACCTAACGTCTAACATTCTGCGTGGTGTCTGTTTGTTCTAGGTCGTGTCTCCCTACCACTTTCGCGCAACGACGCTCTGAGCGCGTTTTTTAGGGAATTGACTAGTTTGAACCTGGGACCGGTTGCTGGTAAGGAGACGCCAGACCACACATTTGATGTAGAGTTCAGAAGAGTTCAGTGACACTAGCGATGATATAATCAAATACTTAATGATTTCAGCGTCAGCTCCACTGCACTCCATGTAAAAGAATCTTAATACTAACTAAATTTAGAGGAAGGGGTTCAAGGCTTTCCTATTTTTAGTCAGCTGGTAAAATAGCGTCGAAAAAGCAGTTAAGTTTACCATTGGAAATTTTATTCTACTCACAAAACATTGTTTATAAATTGCACTATTGATAAAAGGAAATATTTTAATACAGGATGAAAAAAAACCAACTGCGTTCAACAAAAATGTGTACGAATATTCCCTGAATGGGTTTCCAAGTTCTACAATTTATCGAAGGATGACCTATGCCATATCACATCTATAATTTAGATTTAAATTAAGTTTCATAAAAGAGAAAACTATCAAAATGGTCTACAGTGACCCTCAATTATCTTTAGTTACTTATCTAACATGTCGTAAATTACAGTGGCTGATGTGGCTTCTCAATAATTATATAACAGAAAAATCATCACGCTTCATATTTTAACTTCATGTAGCAAATGTGAATACCATGTGATTTAATTGACGATCGACACTAGTATTACGCAAAACGGGGGTGTATCAGATGAGACTTCTGCAGTTCTGAGTGAAGGCTTATGCGCTCTCATGCGGCATTGTGTGCGTTCATTACCTTGTCATTGGTTAGGCAGATTCAGGGGGCGGTGGGCGGCGCAGCTCCACACCTCGCCATCTCGGAAGGAACTCTCTCCTAACTTCTCCTTACTACAATTTACCGAAGTTGGCTTAAAAACGAAGGTATCCGGCTGTGTTTCCAACTGACCAATCAGGGTCTCAATGTTAACCTTAAGCTCTGCCTACAAAAATTCTGTCTGTCCAATGAGAAACGTTATACTTTTCGTGGTGGGGCTATGTTTTTAACGTTTGCAACGTAACAGAGACGCGAAAAAGTCTCACGCTAAAATCTGCAGCTGGTGTGGGCCTTTTAGTGTTTTCGTAAGATCTATACTGTTCTTCTGGAGGGCTCTATCTTTTAACATGGGCTGAGGGGTGGTTTTGGCGGTCAGCTGGCGATATGGGTGTCCGTCCCGTATCGTAGGGCCTCCTAGCCTACATGATTCTGCTCTCGGCTTCTGTTCTCGTTTCTCCCCTCGGAACTGCGTCTGTTTCACGGTGGGATGGTATGACATGCACTTAGGCGTTCTTGTGTTAGTCTGTGGTATTCCATTTGCTCACACATTGATCGTATTACTTTGGTTAATTTAATATCAGGATTTATTTGGAGCTATGTGACATACTGACGGATTTGCTATCATGTTAGGGTTGTCATGGAAGGCGCTGGATTTGCCTGACACCTTACAAACGCAGTATCTGAAACATCAATTGACTCATCCGGAGCCAAAGAGAACCATCCTGTCTCAAGTTCTTTCAGTCAGTTGAGTTAATACCTTCCAGTAATATCATTTGATTTTCAAGCCACAGTGTTTGTGACAAACTAATGTTTTTAAATGTATGAGCTTTCCTTGGACACATTTCTTCAACTGTTGGAATCATGAAGTCCTTTATCATTTCGCCATCAGTAAGTAGTTTTCCACATTTTGGTCGAGTGAGCTACGCGCAAACTAGTATATGTTGCTACTTCTTGTTCAGTATTTACTTTCTTACGCATTATTTGCTGAGACTTCAAACCACATTTCAATGACGCGTATATTTCTAACCGTTTTCTTCCAGTAAATTTGGAACAACTCTGAGAATGTTTAGTCTCACAATGATGTTTTGTATTGTATCCTTTGAGAACTGTTACTGTTTCATTGCAAATTATACATATCACTTTATTACTTGGCTCAGTCGCAAATACTGCTATCCCCATTGCTCTTTAAAATTTCTGCACTCACTGTCTTCCGTTTCTTTTCCATATTTACACAGATCCACAAAAATGGTATGTAAGTGGAAATCAAAGTGGTGCCAATTAATAGTATTAAGAGTAGGGGTTCTGAGAAAAGAATGTTAATGTACGAGGGCAGTTCAATAAGTAATGCAACACATTTTTTTTCTCGGCCAATTTTGGTTGAAAAAACCGGAAATTTCTTGTGGAATATTTTCAAACATTCCCGCTTCGTCTCGTATAGTTTCATTGACTTCCGACAGGTGGCAGCGCTGTACGGAGCTGTTAAAATGGCGTCTGCAACGGATGTGTGTTGCAAACAACGGGCAGTGATCGAGTTTCTTTTGGCGAAAAACCAGGGCGTCTCAGATATTCATAGGCGCTTGCAGAATGTCTACGGTGATCTGGCAGTGGACAAAAGCACGGTGAGTCGTTGGGCAAAGCGTGTGTCATCATCGCCGCAAGGTCAAGCAAGACTGTCTGATCTCCCGCGTGCGGGCCGGCCGTGCACAGCTGTGACTCCTGTAATGGCGGAGCATGCGAACACACTCGTTCGAGATGATCGACGGATCACCATCAAACAACTCAGTGCTCAACTTGACATCTCTGTTGGTAGTGCTGTCACAATTGTTCACCAGTTGGGATATTCAAAGGTTTGTTCCCGCTGGGTCCCTCGTTGTCTAACCGAACACCATAAAGATCAAAGGAGAACCATCTGTGCGGAATTGCTTGCTCATCATGTGGCTGAGGGTGACAATTTCTTGTCAAAGATTGTTACAGGCGATGAAACATGGGTTCATCACTTCGAACCTGAAACAAAACGGCAATCAATGAAGTGGCGCCACACCCACTCCCCTACCAAGAAAAAGTTTAAAGCCATACCCTCAGCCGGTAAAGTCATGGTTACAGTCTTCTGGGACGCTGAAGGGGTTATTCTGTTCGATGTCCTCCCCCATGGTCAAACGATCAACTCTGAAGTGTATTGTGCTACTCTTCAGAAATTGAAGAAACGACTTCAGTGTGTTCGTAGGCACAAGGATCTGAACGAACTTCTCCTTCTTCATGACAACGCAAGACCTCACACAAGTCTTTGCACCCGAGAGGAGCTCACAAAACTTCAGTGGACTGTTCTTCCTCATGCACCCTACAGCCCCGATCTCGCACCGTCGGATTTCCATATGTTTGGCCCAATGAAGGACGCAATCCGTGGGGGGCACTACGCGGATGATGAAGAAGTTACTGATGCAGTACGACGTTGGCTCCGACATCGACCAGTGGAATGGTACCTTTCAGGCATACAGGCCCTCATTTCAAGGTGGCGTAAGGCCGTAGCATTGAATGGAGATTACGTAGAATAATAGTGTTGTGTAGCTAAAAGATTGGGGAATAACCTGGTGTATTTCAATGCTGAATAAAACAACCCCTGTTTCAGAAAAAAAATGTGTTGCATTACTTATTGAACTGCCCTCGTATTTATCCTTGAAGCCATGTAATTCATTTAAATACTCACTCTTAAACACTATGTGTCATCAGTAAGCAAATCTAGTGGAAAGACGCCCTACTTCTACTATATTTTGCATTCCGTAGATCAAGCTCAAACAACAAGCAGTTCACAGCATACGGACTACTGCTATGCCACTCACAATCAGTATCAGCCCGTAAAAGTTGGCAGCAGCGCTAAGCGTCAGGAAATCTTCTGAATTTTACGAAAGAGTTCTGAGTAGTACAAAGGTATCAGGCTTCAGGAGAACTTAGACGTAGTTAGGTCTTAGCCCTTGTGACTGAGAGGAAGGTCAGACCCCGGTAGCTGAATTGTCATGCCGGCCGGAGTGGCCGAGCGGTTCTAGGCGTTACAGTCTGGAACCGCACGACAGCTACGGTCGCAGGTTCGAATCCTGCCTCGGGCATGGATGTGTGATGTCCTTAGGTTAGTTAGGTTTAAATAGTTCGAAGTTCTAGGGGACTGATGACCTTAGAAGTTAAGTCCCATAGTGCTCAGAGCCATTTTTTGAATGGTCAGCGTGACGGATTTGTCAATCATCTGGGCTCTCCGCCCAGGGACTGGATGTTGTGCTGTCTTCATGATTATCCCATCATCCTCATCGGCTGCAGGTCACTGACGTGGCGCCATATTGAAAGCCGGCACCCGGCGAACGGCCGGCCTGGCGGGGGGCCCTAGCCATACGATTACATAAATTCAAATGAGCGGAAGAGCCGGTGTGGCCCTTGGGCTAAAAAATTTGGAGATTTCTGCACCAAAGTATCAACTGAAAAGCATTATTTGTTCCTAGGTACACTCTCGCCTACTGCTAACCATCGTAGTATAGCCTAATCACTTCTACACGTCAAGCATCACACTTTCTCTGGAACGGGGGAAACTGAGCACGCCATAGCCGGTCGGAGGTATAGTCCTGCTGTTTCGTATAACAGAGCGCAAGCACCACACAAGCTACGCAGCTTTACGCGAAGTGTGGGACGGGGGGGGGGGGGGGGGGGGCAGTCGTCTTTCAGATTTCGCGAGTAGCGGTCGTATGTAGCTGATTCGCACAAAAAATATGTGAACAGTTTTAGATGTTGATAAAATATGTTTCTATGTTTTCTGTGCGGTATTGACGCACCAGTGAGTGAGTAATTAGCTTATTACTAGACAGTGGACCCAGTAACCCGCGAAATCAGGGGACAAATCGCTGTCGTCATTCTTAAAGCCATTTTCTCCTGGGACAAGAAAACGCACGTCGTCGAGGAGATAGTGTCGTCACAGCTTGGAATTTCACGTCGCGCTACACTACGGTGGGTAAAATAAAAAATCTGGCACGTCAGATTTTTGCGTGCTGGAGAGGAACGTGGCCAACGAGAGACACATCGTTTTCAATCACAAGCAGAACATCAGAGCCGTCATATTGTATGGTGGATTTTCTTCTCAAAAAGTACATGGTGTGTACATAAGCTGTTTCAGAGCATCTGAAAACTGAGCATCTCTCGAAAACGCTTCGTTTTACCCACGATTTCTTACAACGAAATGACAGAAAACCACATCGGTATGTAAAGGCTTCTAGTAGTAACGTATTTACTCTTATAACTTGCGTGGTACGAATGTATACCATTTCAATGCTACCGCACAATGACGATGTACCATAAACCCATCTTTTTATCACAAATTGCATATTAAATATCAAATAATGACATCTGCGTATACATTATTTAAACAGTGTTTGCCATACACGGAAGTTCGCTTGCTATGTCGAAGTGCTGTGAACTCTTACGTCGGAAAGAGAAATATTACAGTTTCGGGTCCATTGCCTACCAAACTTTTTTTCACCTTTTCTTTGTAAAACGTTCTGGGTCTTTCTTATTCATTTAACAGAATTATTATGTCAGAAGCCCATGCTATTTACTATAAATAATGTTTTTGCTACAATGGCCCACGTCTGTGCTGTTTCGCTATGTTGCAGTACACTTGTTCACCCACTGCTTGATTACTGCTCACCAGTGTGGGATCCGTACCAGATAGGGTTGATAGAAGAGATAGAGATGATGCAACGGAGAGCAGCGCGCTTCGTTACAGGATCATTTAGAAATCGCGAAAGCGTTACGGAGATGATAGATAAACTCCAGTGGAAGACTCTGCAGAAGAGACGTTCAGTAGCACGGTACGGGCATTTGTTGAAGTTTGGAGAACATACCTTCACCGAGGAGTCAAGCAGAATATTGCTCCCTCCTACGTATGTCTCGCGAAGAGACCATGAGGATAAAATCAGAGAGATTAGAGCCGATTCAGAGGCATACCGACAATCCTTCTATACACGAACAATACGAGACTGGAATAGAAGGGAGAACCGATAGAGGTACTCGAGATATCCTCCGCCACACATTGTCAGGTGGCTTGCGGAGTATAGGTGTAGATATAGATGTAGAACAGGAGGATTCTCCCACGACCGCGGCGATCGCAGGTTCGAATCCTGCCTCGGGCATGGATGTGTGTGATGTCCTTAGGTTAGTTAGGTTTAAGTAGTTCTAAGTTCTAGGGGACTTATGACCACAGCAGTTGAGTCCCATAGTGCTCAGAGCCATTTGAACCATTTTTGAGGATTCTCCACTGCCAGCCTTTGGCTAAAAGTAAACACAAGGTACACACTGGAAGTTTTTGCTATTATGAAACTTTGTGTGAAGTATGGCAGCAGTGCTTTGGGTTTACAGACTGACCCATGTTTGGCTTGATGGGAAATAAAATATATTTTTCAGTGATGGTAAGCAGCTTTGAAAACATCTCTTCTTCTATTAGAAGAATCTCAGACTTCAAATGTATGTGATGAAGTACGTAATTTTAGTGTCTGTATGGAATGCAGCATCGAGAATATGAAATTACGCATGCGCTAAATGACACTGACGCTATACCCTAATTATATTCATTTTAAAACCGAAACGGTTATAACTTATTTCAGTTTACGTAGAACTTCAACAGCATATGTCTCAGGTCATTGCAGAGCATTTTGCATTGTTCCTCTATCAGAAATACGCTGCTCAGGCCACAGACAAGTCCAGAATCTTTTTCTTGATTTTCTTCGCTCTACTTACAAGGGAACCTCCCCATCGCACCGCCCTCAGATTTAGTTATAAGTTACCACAGTGGATAGGCTTTGAAAAACTGAACACAGATCAATCGAGAAAACGGGAAGAAGTTGTGTGAAACTATGAAAAAAAGAAGCAAAACATACAAACTGAGTAGTCCATGGGCAAGATCTGCAACATCAAGAATAATGTGAAGTCACGAGCGCTGTGGTCCCGTGGTTAGCGAGAGCAGCTGCGGAACAAGAGGTCCTTGGTTCAATCATTCCCTCGAGTGGAAAGTTTAATTTTTTATTTTCAGTTTATGTGACAAACTCTTATGTTTCCATCACTTTTTTGGGTGTGATAATCACATACCAGGAAAATCTAAATCGGGCAAGGTAGAATAATCTTTTTACCCATTCGCCAAGTGTACAAGTTAGGTGGATCGACAACATATTCCTGTCATGTGACTCACATGCCGTCACCAGTGTCGTATAGAATATATCAGACGTGTTTTCCTGTGGAGGAATCGGTTGACCTATAACCTTGCGATCAAATGTTTTCCGTTCCCATTGGAGAGGCACGTCCTTTCGTCTACTAATCGCACGGTTTTGCGGTGCGGTCGCAAAACACAGACACTAAACTTATTACAGTGAACAGAGACGTCAGTGAACGAACTGACGGATCGTAACTTTGCGAAAATATAGAAAGTAAACTTTTCACTCGAGGGAAGACTTATTACAGCGAACAGAGACGTCAATGAAGAACGGATAGATCATAACTTTGCGAAAATAATCCTTTCACTCGAGGGAAGACTCGAACCAATAAGCTCTTGTTCTGCAGCTGCTCACCCTACCCACAGGACCGCGGCGTTCCTGAGCGCAGACTATCATAATGTTGCCTATCTTGCGCATGGACTACTCAGCTTGTATATTGTGCTTATTTTTTTCCTAGTTACACACAATTTCTTCCTGTTTTCTCGATTCATCTGTGTTTAGTTTTTCAATGCCTACCCACCGTGACAACTTATAACTAAATCTGAGGGGATTGTGATGGGGAGGTTCCCTTGTTAGAAAATAGCTAATGGAGTTAACACAGCTACAATCCGCGCATCCATTGTCGTAAAGAAACTGTGTGGTTGGTTAGCGAGTCAAGTAAAGTCTAGAACGGCCACTGGGGTGTGCTAAGGGCACAGATCACGTTAACCAGCTAGTCCCGCCGATGGTGTTCTCTCTCGAGAGGTCTATGTATCATTCGTGACCATGTCAACCTTAGCTGCAACGTCCCGTGTGAGGGCGGCTTGAGTGAGCAGCGGGCGGGCTATATTATTATTTGAACAACTATTAATGCCTCCATGATCTGTTACAGATTGCTAGTTTAGCCGTGAAACTACAGAAAAGGTAAACGTCAGTGTAATATTGTAGCTAAATGTCAACAACTAATAGGACTGATTCGGACTACCCATTGTGACAAATTCTGTTACTCAGAGACTCAATAAAGGAAGTAAATTTTATTACCTGTTGACCTTGCAGAGCAACATTCTTCTTTTAAATCTGGGGAAATTTAATATTCGTAAAGAGTAAAGGGACCTTTTCATTTAAGGGAAAACAATCGGCTTTTTCTGTATTAACCATCCTTCACTCAGTGGCGTAGCCAGGTAGCTGGGAGCCAAGGGGGCTTATGAAATTGCGGCTGCCATTTGCTGAAAGGCGCCAAATGGTCTAGAACAAGATCTTCCGGAAAATGTATTACTGTTAGACCAAATTCTATATTCTATATCACTATATGTATATCTGCAAGGGGACGGGAGAAGGCGCCAATAAATGTTGTGTTGTACCCTTAACGGCGAGGAGGGGGGGCCGGTGGGTACCAATAAAATGTTGTGCCCCAGATGCCAATTTGTGGGGGGAGCGAGGGGCAATTAAATGTCGTGCCCCAGGCACCATTTAATGTTCACTACGCCACTGTCCTCACTCACGTCCGATCGCCACTAAGACAACTGTTTCTATCAAGAATAAGTAAAATCCAGCAGGAAATAAATTACAAAATGATGAAAGTTATCCAACGAGGGCAAATCATTACAAAGGTAAATAAAATATATCACCATCTTGAAGAAAAATGTGCTGTATTTTCGGACCTGGAAGAGGAATAAAAAGAATTTACACGTATGTTTTTCTCTGTTTCACACAGCAAACGTAGCATCCGTGTCAGGTATATTCACAAATACTCACTTTGTCGTCTGTATCGAAGATTATTTTGTGTGCTACTAAAAAATTCCTTCATTTTCTGTTCCATTCGAGAATCTTTCATCCGTTGAACTTTTGTGTGAGATCGAACCTATCTAACGTTAGCTTCATGGTAAAGAAGCACGACACACTAAAGTGACTTCCAAATTCAAGATAATATTCTCCTTCGGTTATAAATTACATTAACCATAGCTATGAATTAATTAACTATGGACCAAAAACTACATTGGTCACTTTCAGGGCTAATAATTTTATTGATATTTTTTAGGTACATTAGCACTACCATTTTTTTGTATCAATACTGTAGCGCCTCTACATATCGCTGAGGACCCGTTCAACTCATACTTACATATTTCAACCGTGAACCTGTCACCATAAGGCAATTGGATTTCCAGATTTTCTGTCCCGAACGTTTCTAATTTAGTGGATATCAAGATGATGAAACAAGCTCTGTCCCTTTACGCACTAGCTCTTTCGTCATTACATAACTAAGCTAATCTTTTATAGCGCTAGGCTGACTGAAACACAAACGTTTCGGGAAGTGACTGCTGATTGGAACATCCCTTTTGCTGACGCATTCGTGGGAATACTATTGTATGTCGTGGTTCCCGTGTCTTAATGGTAGTAATACATGCAGTAGACAAGTTATTTTTACTTTACATGTCCCATCAAAATTACGTAATTTAAAATATCATACTTACAATAACACATCAGACAACATATAAGAGTTATAATTAAGGAACTAAACTCAGTTTACTCAAAAAAGCACATAAAATTTCCATTTCAACAGGACAAGGCAAGAGAAAGAAAAAAAAAATTAATGTCCTAGCCAAGGGCTCACAAACATCTTAGCCTAAGGGCCAAAACGGTTCTTCCGCTAAGCCACAAGGTCCCAAATCTTGATTTAGTTTGTTTTCTTCAGGTCTGATACAATAGTACTGGTCAGAACTCCTCGGTACACTTCAGAAGTTTTCGTGACGCTGACCACTGCTGCCAATCATTACGAAATGACAATCATGCCACTGCAGTAATCATTAGGGAGTGAAATGGTTCTTGTCTGATTTCGACTTGAGCTATGGCCTTATTTTCATTTCACATACATCGCTGCAAATAAATACCACAAGTACAGGTCGATGTAACACACTTTCACAAAACCTTGTCCCTTCCGTGCGTCATTAACAGTGTAGCAAGTGGTCAGTGAGAACATAGTGTGCTGCGTACGGTATCGGCACTACGGGAAATCTTCCTACCGCAACAGTCCTCTCCACGGGGTGGCAACAGTGGTTACCTCTATGATCCCTCGTCAACGCGTTATGGCTCTAGAAATATTCATTATAACAAAACAATTAGTTTTAAATTGCGCACTAATTTTCATTTCGCAACTAGGCAGTGACTGAAGTATCTATGGCACACGAGCGGGGGTAGAATCCTGTCCGATATTTCTGTTGACACTTACGGGAAAGTGTCCAAGTCATTTTATTGTCGCGGTGATACTGTTATTACGTTGGCAATCTTGCTATTTTTTTTCCTTTGTCCCCGGTGTGTACGAAGAGTGGACTGTCCTTAAGATGTAGTTCCTGTCTGTGTGTAATATGTTCTCTGTGAGTACAGTGCTATGAACAATAAAATCGCATTTTATCTTTACCACCACAAACGTCGCTCTGCCAACAGTAAACCCGTGCAGAGAACTACGTAAGTTGTGCTGATAGTAAGATAGATAACTGAACAAGGATTTTAGGTTGTGTGACGACGGTGTGAGTGATACTTATTTCGATTTGTGTTATGTCAAAGAGTTCGGCGTTTGAACTCTTTGTTTTCGAAAGACATCAGTTACGTGATTTAGTGGCTGTGAATTCGGGTATCCGAAAAGTCTTCTAAAGTAAGTTTGATCAAAACTACTATTCCAGTGGTAGGTGAACTGAGAAACAATCATGGTTACAATACGTGGAAGCTTGGAACCCCAACTCTATCTAATGCGCAAAAAATATGGGATTATGCCACTTGTGTAAGTACTGCTACGAGTGAGGAGAAGGATAGAGATGAGTGGAGACTTGTTCTTTTGTGTGATGATAAAACTCCGTATGTACCCGTGGAGAACGCAACAAAGCCAAAAGAAGCTTGTTATTCAATGAAAAACCTGTTTGCCGATAAGAATAAAACTAGGTGGATGACTCTCTGGGATACTCTGTTTTATACTCCATTGCCCAAATCTGTAAGGAAATGTTCACATTCACGTTACCCATAATCGGGATACAGGCGACAAACTGTAGGGCATTGTAAACCAGCTGATGATGGACGAATTGCTCTTAGTATGCTAAGACGTTTACAAAACGTTTGTCTGTGTTACTGGATGGGTATAGGGTCCAGTACAACGGACGAAAATTTCACGTCATGGAACTTCAAAAAAAGGTTGCTAAATAGAAATTGGAATTACACCTCAGGTTGGACAAAGATAGCAATGATATTATCTTATTCCCAAAGCACTGTAAGAAATCGCAGCAGGGTCTCTCCAAAGACAAGTAAGGAAAGATGTTGTTGAAAGTATGCTCATTTCAATTTCGACTGTCCAGAAAAACAAGAATCTTCGAATAACAATTCCAAGGCAGCAGACAAATCATTGTTTTGTGCAAATGGATTTTAATCAGAACTAGCGTATCATTGACTTTGGATCATCACCACTCATGACTTCAAGAAAGGAATGCCTTCACAATTTTGTATCAGAACATTGCAAGCAAAACTTATGACGTGTGTCGTAATTGCCAATTAGTAAGTGAAGGGAAAAGAGATCTTACTGTCAATTCACCATATATATATATATATATATATATATATATATATATATATATATATATCGTCAATCAGGCATGCTATTCTTGCCCATGGTTTAGCCACTAATCTGTCTTTAGTGTCTGCTTTGGTTAAGGATAACTTAAATGTTGTTTTTGCGAAGATGTATGTAAGATGTTAAAAAGTGAAGAACTACTTCGTTCTGGATCAGAATCAAATGTTACTCAAAAACTGAAATATGTTGAACATGCTTTGTTTGATAAGCATACCCTCACTGTTAAAGGATTTAAGACTTATGGCACTGTAACTTTGTCATGTTAGAGTTGACTCTTGACTTACGATATGTTGACAGAGTGGGGGCATAACGTTGGCGTGTGGTGAACCTGAAACTCTTGACACTTGTCAATCGCATAATCTTCGCAAGATGTTAAAATTCCCATTCCATAAGAACACAGTGGAACGTGCAGCAGAGCTGCTTGGCCCTGTACCAACTGATTTAAGCGTCCCCAAGGAGAAAATGTCATATTGTGTGGCTAAATTCAAGTATGTACTAGTGCATGTTTGTTCCAGAAAGATAGCCTGTTTTTTCTAGCGAGTAAACATCAAACAATAGAATTTTTCTGAGCATTTAAAACTTGGGAAGAAAATAGAGTTGGTGTAAAGATAAAAACAGTTAGACCAAACGATGGCTACGAAATTATGAACTCTAAGTTTGTTTCGTTTCTGAGAGAGAATGGAGTAGAGCGTTAGATACCGATGCCCGATGGTCCAGAACACAATGATGTAATGGAGATTGCTAGTAGATTAGACTGTGAGATAGCACAGTGCATGTTGTATGAATCTGGTCAGCCTAAGAAATATTTGACAGAGGCATACAGTACAGTTGTTACATTAGGAAAGGTATTCCTCAGGGGGCACTTAATGGTAAGACTTCACAGAAGTTAAGGAAGGGAAAAGAATTTTGTTTGGATCATTTTTAAAGTTTTTGGCTGTCGAACCCTTCTACATATACCACATGAAAGTAGATAACAGTGGGATGGGAAGACTAAAGAACTTGTTTTTGTATGGTAAGATGAAATGACCTAAGGTTACAGACTAACTGATCCAGAGAAACCTAAGAAAATTGTGAAACGCAGGATTTCTGTTCTTTCTGGAGAATGAGTGCATAATTGCCAGCGTGAGAACACCAGCTGTAAATATCGATGTTTACTGTATGTTTAGGCCGAATAAACAGCAGACTGAATGGAGAGAGAAGGAGAAGTAGTGAAAGTCAGCAGTGCTGGGAGTGACAGTGGCAACACATTTAAAGATCCACACCACATCCCAGATGCACAGTCAGTGGTAGTAAAGAAGAGAGTGAAACGCAGCCGACGGACCCTGATGCTCCAGAAGAGCACGAGTCAGAAGATCACCCTGTGCACACAAATCTAATGACTACCTGGGTTGTCACCAATTTGGTAAGCGATTTTTCCAGTTTGGGAGAAGAACCTACGAAGCTGGAGGATGCCATGTCGAGCAGTGACAGAGAAGGCTGAATAACGGTAATGGTAGAGGAAATAAAGCATGTTTGGGAACTTGTGGGCCCACCAATACCTAAAGGTATTGAAGATAACAAGAGGGTATTTAAGCTGAAAGGAAATGAAGATGATACAGCACACGTACATGCAAAATTTTTATATGGTATTTACTCGACAGTCTGGTACAAATTGCTGTGAAACCTTTTCACCTGTTGTGAGACATAGTAATCTTAAGGTTCCCATTAGTTTAGCTGTAAATCTTCTTCTTAAGGTTTATCATTTTGATATTAAGTCTGCTTTTCTGTGTGGTGACTTGGAGGAAACTATTCTCATGAACCAACCAGATGGTCTTCTATCAAAAGGGAATTAGGGTGAAGTATATATAAACTATCTATGGCCATTTACGATTTAAAACATTAATGTAGGAAGTAGGATGCCAAGGCAAAAAGTCTAAAAGACCAAATTAACGTTGAAAATACTGATGAAAATTGTGCGTTCATTAAAAGGTCAGTTAAAAGTATTTCAGTTTTAGCATTGTATGTACGCGATTTTCACGCCTTTTGTCATGAAATGTAATGAAAGACAAATTGTATAAGTCTTAATCTGAGCGTTTTGAAGTTAAAGACCTGTATGTGTGGACAACTAGAAACTGGGAGGAAGGTAGTATAAAAGCTGAACGGAACGGCTATATTGTAGATGTGCTGAAACACCTTGATATATGTGATTGTACTCCTCATGGAACACTAATGGAATATGGATAAAGGGTTTGGGATGTGCAGGGCGATAAAGTTCAAGTCTCATATCAATAATTTGTGGAATGTTTGCTGTATACCAGTATTAATACAAGACTTCATGTACTTATGCAGCTAGTGTTTTAAGCCAATGTAGCTATGAGTTTACTAGTGTGAATTGGAAATCAGCAAAAAGAGTTCGTCGTTATTTGAACGGTAATATGAAATATAGAGTGTGTTTCATGAAGAAGATTTAAAAAATTTGTATACAATCCATTTTGTTGACACAAATTTTGAAAATGAATTAACTATAGGGTTTTCGCAATATGAAAGTGCTTTCTGTTGAGGAGAAAAACAACTTCCTTGGTGAGCAAGAAGCTGAAGCATGTTTCAGCCTCAACCACAGAAGTTGAATACGTAGCTTCCAATTCTGTAGCCAAAGAGGCAGCGTATTTGAGACGGCTAACAGGAGAATTATCAAATAATAAGCATCGAAAAGCATCAGAATCGTTTAACAATTTATCATGACAACCGCAGTTCTATTAGAGTATTAAAAAAACTGTGTTGCATTCTAGATTGAACCATATTTTTCCTAAAAGGCATATTTTTGGACAAAGTGTTAAAAGTAGTGAGACTGTTGTTAAGTAGTTGCAGTGAAATGAAATGCCTACTGATGTGTTATCTATACCACATCCTATAGAGCAACAAACGTATTTTGTTCATAGCTTGAAACTGTCTCAGATCAAGTGGTAGTGTTACATTGCTAATCTGTCTCCTTGATTTTTATTTGTCCTCGGTAGGTACGGGGTGTCGGCTGTCTCTGAGTGTAGGTCCAGTTTGTGTGTGTACCATGTAACTCGTTCTTCGTGAATACAGTTGTTATGAACAATGTAATTGTTGTTTATCTTTGCCACCACAACCCTCACGCTGCCAACAGATAGCCGATGTGCCTACTACGCCATACGTATAGTTACGACTACATCCGACAGTCCTGAATGTATACTAGTGACATCTTCTGGACAGTAGAGATGTGCAGTAGTACAGCATGTATTGTAGGTGGTGCCAACACGTGTGATCTAAAAAGCAAAATATAGTGAGACTAGTGTGTTTCGTGACTACAGTTCCTTAGTGAAAATTCAATGTGTATAACAGTAAATCTTCAATTTAATTGCAATTGCCTTAAAGAAAAATGCAACACAATTCTTCACTGAGAACCCTTGCTCTTAACGCTATTAATTGCACCATTTTGAGCTTGATTCCCCCCGCCCCCCTTTTGTGTGAATTTGCGTGAATATGAAAAAGAAAGGGAAGATATAAACACTGAGCGCAGAAATTTTAAAGAGCGATGAGAACGTAAGTATTTCCTAACTTAGAATGTACCCCTTAAGAGTGAGGTCGCGAAAGGACCAGAATGTTCGCGGAACTCAACGCTCCACATGTTATCTGCCATACAAGCGCAATATTGGCTGCTAATGGCAAGAGGAAGCGGGACTGGAGGTATCAAATGGTGAGAACAGCATGAGGATACAGAGGGTAGGTGTACTGCTTAGTTGAAGAGTAACTCACAGCAGTGCTACAGTACTAGTGGTCATGACACAAATGGCAACGATAAACAACACAAACATGGCTTTATTTATACAACAATAGAGGACGAAGTTGACATTTCGTCAGAAAGGAAGCAAAGGAATTTCACAGAGTCAGAAATAAGTGGCAGATGAAATATTACCGTTTCTGAAAGGCGAGTCAGCGGAATGTGTGGTGTCGTATATGCTCAATTGTATGGATAGTGTAGGAGTACAATGATGATGATAAGGGCTTAGCAAGTGAAAGTGATATTGAAACAGGTATCGAACCGTCTTGTACAACGTTAATTGTCGGACAGGGAGTCACAATTCAAGGGAAGCAGTGGATGATTGTGTAACTTAAAACAGTGCTGTAGAATTGGGAGGTGTAAGACAACGCAATTTAAAACAAAGCGTCAACTTGATGACACACAGCTAACTACAGAATCGACCACAAAATTTGTAGATGAGATAAATAAACTTACCCATCGTTCAGCTCCGACCAATTCCAATTTGTAGAGGAAATCCGTATGAAAGAGATCCTAGAAGTTACGTATCAAGAGAGCTGTGTGAAGATGAACTAACATCGATGCCTTAACGCATTCCTATAAAATTTATACAATTACGCCGACTCTCAACCTGAATGGATAATTGGCTGTAAAGTTATTTATTGAGTTGTGAGGAAGTAGTAGTAATCTGCTCCTTCGATTTTTCCTTTGCGAGTGATTTTGCAAGGATAGTAGAGAATATTATGTCAAAGCATGCAAGAATTGGAAAATGAGCGTAAGAGAACTAAGTCTGTGGTATAAGCACTGCCAATAGGTGGTCAAATTATAACTTTTTTCTTTTGTTATTCCTGGTCTGCGTATGAAAATCTTACTCCTCTAGAGTAAACTGTCCCTGCTGAAATGTGAGTTACATTGCAACTGTTTTTTCAGTGCTTATAAAACATTTTATCACACTGTCGGCAGCTGTGCCTTAAAAGATAGCCAGTTCCACGATGAGTTCCACGACAGACTGTTATCATTCGGTTGCATGCCACCACATTCCACCAGTTCGTATCACCCTGTTGCACCAATATGATTCTACAACCATTCTTTATGAGTGGATACCTAGCAGAACGTCCTGCACCATTTGTAATTCCCACAGAGTTCGCCTTCAATCTTGATGGTGCGAACCTTTGTGATCACTTTGGCGCACTGTTCTTCACTCGGTGTTCGTGATGCAAGTTAGTGGCTAGTTTTGAACATTTCTTGAATGTCGACGATGTCCTTTTCGTGAAATGTAATACATATATCCCGCAGAAGGTTAATCTTTTCACCTCCCGGACACAGACCTTCCGTCGGGCTCCTGATGCAGGAAGTAACATTTGTCGTGTCGTAATTCTTACCACAACACATTCAAATGAACCTTATTAAAGACTGAACTTGTGACGTCGCACTCAATGGGTGCTTGTGAGCCAAGTAGTGAGACAATGCGTGTGATTTGTAATGAAACAGAGAATGCAGTGTGAAACATCATTATGAGACCAAACATTGACAGAGTTATTCCACATATACTGGAAGCCAACGGTTAGAAATATATGTGTCTTTGAGACACTGTTTGAAACCTCAGAAAATGTTGTTTAAGGAAGTAGATATTGAACGAGAAGCAGAAACTCGTTCTAGTTTGTGCGTGGCTTACTTGATACCAAAACACGGACAGCTGTTTACTGACGGCGGATTCGTGCAGGTTTGCATGATTGCAGCGGCTGAAGAAATGTGTCCAGAGAACCTGATTTATTTTAAAACATCAGTTTGTCAGCTAACACTGTGGCTCGAAGAGTAAATGGTATTTCTGAAAATATAGTAACTCAATAGTCTGAGAAAACCCGAGACAGAGCGGTTATTTTGACTCTGGATGGGGAAACAGGTGTTTCAGACACTGCGTTGGTACTGATTTTTATTCGAGGATAAACAACAATTATAGAGTGTGCGAACCTGTTGACGTTCACAGCAGTTCTGGCGCAGCCACGGGAGAAGAAAGTTTTAAAGGAGTGGAAAATGCTGTTCAGAAAACAATCTTCGCTCAGAGAACTTATGGTGTATTACAACTGATGGTGGCGAAAAGATTCGTGGAAGAAATAAAGGTGTCTATGATATTGTGTCAAACGCGGCAGAAAAGACGGTTGCTCAAGACCATTAATGGTACATTACATCATTCATCATCACTCTTTGTGAGGAAAAAACTAGAATATGTAAATAATTTGAAGTAAGTCATGTCAGCTGTTAATAATGTAAGACCTCATGCGCTCTGTCATTGTCAGTGCCACGAGTCTCTGTCATCGTTGGTTCCGCAAGTTTATTCAAGATATTGAAGAAATCTAATTAATATATTTTACAGCAATGTGCTGTGGTACCTGTGGTAAAAGCTCTGATGCGATTTTTTGAGCTCAGAACAAAAGTAGAAATTTTCTTTAATCATAGGAATCGTCCGCTGACTAAGTTGCAAGACAATGACTGGTTATGGGGATTATCATTTTATTCAGCTTTAACTAAAGATACGAATGAGCTTAAATTAAAACCAGGTACTGCCTGATTTGTACATTCAAATTACTTCGAAAATACTGTTGTTTTGATTCAGTATCAAGTGAACAAAAAAATGTCTCCTCTTAACGCACTCGGCCTCCAATCACGGATAGTTTCCGATAGATTATGTATATATTTAATGTTAGAAACCTCTAAAGCGACGTAAATGACACATGACGCTGACATAAGTAAGACACATGAGATCCCAAATTTCTAAGAAACGGATAAGGAAAGTTGAACATATGACGTCACCAGATGACGTACCTCCCGCCCGCGCAGCGGTTGCGCGTGGGCGTAAGCAGATCATTGACCGATGCATACCTTGCATTGGAGCAAACTGGGCAAATTTCGAACACCTTTTGTAAATGTGATCTGTTGCAAACACAGATGTTGCATCGTTATTGTTATCGCTGTAACCAAGTAAAAGCTGTCGTTATTTCTTGTTTCTTTCCTTTTGTGCTTTTTTTGTTTACAGACATTATTTACTAAGGAAAACTTAGGTCATTTACTAGTAACGACGCAGTTCGGACGCTTATGCTCAGTTGCTACGTTTTTGTTGTATAGGACTTTGCAATAAATTAGCGGAGATCGTGAGGACGGTAAATAAAATAATAAAGCTTACCTAAATGTAAACACACAATTGTCTAACGCAATGGAAAAATTTAATGCCAGTCAGACGAAGACTCGAACCCTGAGATCAACTTGCTAAAGTTGCGCACGTGGCTCCAGTGCCACACCGATTTGAGTATTTGACTTGGATTGGGGTTATTGGGAGCCATATAGCGATAGGCCTAGCAGCTGCAAGTGCGCCGAGGTACATCATCCGGTGACGTCAGATTTTGATATTTGTCATACGTGCGACTGCTACGGTCGTAGGTTCGAATTCTGCCTCGGGCATGGATGTGTGGGACGTCCTTAGGTTAGTTAGGTTTAAGTAGTTCAAGTTCTAGGGAACTGATGACATCAGCAGTTAAGTCCCCTAGTGCTCAGAGCCATTTGTCATAAAATGGCTCTGAGCACTACGGGACTTAACATCTATGGTCATCAGTCCCCTAGAACTTAGAACTACTTAAACCTAACTAACCTAAGGACAGCACACAACACCCAGCCATCACGAGGCAGAGAAAATCCCTGACCCCGCCGGGAATCGAACCCGGGAACCCGGGCGTGGGAAGCGAGAACGCTACCGTACGACCACGAGATGCGGGTTCATTTGTCATACACTTTTCTGGTACTTCCCAATATTTGCGACCCCGTGTCTCTTATATATATGTGTATGTTCCACTTTTCCATTCCATAGAAACTACAAAAGACTGTCATGGCTCTATAAAATTTCGGGTTCGATTCCCGGCGGGGTCAGGGATTTTCTCTACCTCGTGATGGCTGGGTGTTGTGTGCTGTCCTTAGGTTAGTTAGGTTTAAGTAGTTCTAAGTTCTAGGGGACTTATGACCACAGCAGTTGAGTCCCATAGTGCTCAGAGCCATTTGAACCATCTATTAAATTTTAAAATTTTGTCCTTTCCTGCTTCTACCCAGGGCTTTCTTTATGGTGCCACAAATAGTTTCCAATCTCTCAAACTTTTTTCAAAAATTATCGTAACCCTACGGTATGTCACTGCCCAAGAGTTTGAAAGTGTTTACGTCGTAAAGGTTGTGAGATTTCTTATACTGTAAACTTGGTTTCAGCTATCGATATGCTTCAAGTATGTTGCTCTGCAATTTTGTGTAGTTTATATAGCGCTCTGTGTAAACAGAATCTAGTTATCATCATATATAAGAGTTTTGATAAAATTTCTTTCCTTTTATATCAAATTTTGTAAACCGTTGTTTCCGTTCCCTCGCAATGTCGTCTGGATATAAATTAAAAATAACTGTGAAATACAACACCCTTGTTTTGCACCTTTATTAATATTTCCTTGGACAACATTTCCAGATCTTTCCCTTCACATTTGTCTGTTTCGCTACAGATGTACTTTGAATAACTTCGATCAGCTGTACTGGTGTTACTCTTATTTAAGTTTCGTCCCTCTACCGGTTAAAACGACACCCTTGTACGATCACTTTGTTATCCATATGCCTGTGTCTGTCCGTGTGGTGAAAACCCTTTGTCGTAGGAACTGGAAGATGTATCAAGTTGAAATTTATGTGACTTGTTAAGGTCTACGGTCTCTTGGCAATGTAAGTAATGTAGTATTTGAGACAGGGCTGTAAAAAGGTACTGCCATTTATGACACGCATTTTGATTTTTGCAAAAAAATGTCCAAATGTGTGTGAAACCTTATGGGCGTTAACTTCTAAGGTCATCAGTTCCTAAGCTTACACACTACTTAACCTAAATTATCCTAAGAACAAACACACACACCCATGCCCGAGGGAGGACTCGAACCCCCGCCGGGACCAGCCGCACGGTCCATGACTGCAGCGCCTCAGACGCTCGGCTTATCCCGCGCGGTCCTGAGTGTGTGACTTCTACACGTACCTGGACAGTTTTTTTCTATGAAATTCAGTAGTTTTCCTCTGTGCACATTATCAAATGCTTTACAACAGTTTATAACGACTACTAAATAATAATCTCTTTTTTTCTATTACTGTTTTAAACAGAAAATGTAATCTGGGCAGGACTTTCCTTTCCGAAAACCTGTCTGTTCTTCCAGTAATGTGTTAGCTACGATTTTTCTCTTTCTGTTTACAATTATCTTCGGGTACACTTTGTATGCCCTGTGCAGGTGCGTGATAAGTGAACATGACCGCAGATGAAGTGGTCGGATCGGACTGTCTAACGGGCTGGTGTTCCCGAGGCCGCATTCCCTGTTAGTCGGCGGCGCCTGCGGGCGCCAGACGGACGCGCCGGCCGCAGACCAGGGACCCGGCAGCCGTGCGTGGCCTCTGTCTGCGACCGCAACTTCCGCCGCTGTCAGCCTCGGCCCAACTTCTCCTGTTTCCCGGAAATTATCGGTCAAACACACGCCGCCCGCCGTTAGCCCTCTACTAACGACCGGGAGCCACTAACAACATTAGACGTCGCCAGCTGATCGTGTGAGGAAACGGGTCCCCTGCGACCCTTGTCAGAACTTTGTGATGATTACAGAAAATCGGTAACAGTGTTGTGACTCTTCCCTCTGGAATTCTGGAACTGCTCCCAGTCCGCTGTGGCACTGAGACACGCTGGTGCTTTTCCTATACCAACTGCAATGTTCGTAACTACTCAGACTGGCACTTCAGATTGGTTCAAATGGCTCTGAGCACTACAGGACTTAACATCTGTGGTCATCAGTCCCCTATAACTTAGAACTACTTAAACCTAACTAACCTAAGGACATCACAAACATCCATGCCCGAGGCAGGATTCGAAGCTGCGATCGTAGCGGTCACGCGGTTCCAGACTGAAGCGCCTAGAACCGCACGGCCACACCGGCCGGCGGACTGGCACTCCTCCAACAGTAACATATCTGTTTAAATTTGTACAATTTCATCTTTTTGGTTATAGAGCCAAAAGTAGGGTCAGGAACAACCATAAATGATTAAATTTTGCTTCAAATACAGGATATTTCTCAAAATGTAAGAAATGAGACTTTCTGGCAGTTAAAAAATGTGTGCCGGACCGAGACTCGAACTCGGGACCTTTGCCGCTGCAGAGTGAAAATCTCATTCTGGAAACACCCCCCAGGCTGTGGCTAAGCCAGGTCTCCGCAATATCCTTTCTTTCAGGAGTGTTAGTTCTGCAAGTTTCGCAGTAGAGCTTCTGTAAAGTTTGGAAGGTAGGACACGAGGTACTGGCAGAAGGGAAGCTGTGAGGACGGGGCGTGCGTCCTGATTGGGTAGCTCAGATATTAGAGCATTTGCCTGCGAAAGGCATAGGTCCCGAAGTCGAGTCTCGGTCCCGCACACAGTTTTAATCTGCCAGGAAGTTTCATATCAGCGCACACTCCGCTGCAGAGTGAAAATCTCATTCTGGAACTTAAAAAATATTTATTTGCATTTTTGACTGCACCTTTCATCTGCAGGGTGGTGGAGTCACTCTGCACGACCAACGTCACATCGAAGTAATTCCAATGCGATTAACAATCAGCTCTGTTAAATACCTCAAATAATCAGAATGTGATCGGTTTCAGAAACATGACATTCCTTCAGCGTACGTCACCGTGGAGGCCTTTATCTGCAACGGGTTCCTGAGCAGCGGCTGGATTCAGTAGGGCGGAAGTGGGAGGGTTTTATGGCAGCAGGAGGAGAGAAGACTATAAAGTCGACTGAATAGGGTCAGAATTACTTAAGTCCAAACAGAAAACATATTTCAAAATAAACAGATTTTCATTGCAAATATACAAGAACTACGTCCTTTTCACTACTAAACTGTGTTACAGTATGTTTATTCGCAACCGGTTTCGACTATTGACCATCTTTATATTGCTACCAGAAAATGGAAACATTTCATGAGGATTATTAGTCGGAAAAATTAAGTGTACTTACGGAAAATATTGTGGCAACTTCATATGTCATACATGCTGTTTAACCAGAAAAGATGCCATAGCTGACTTGCAAACATCAGAAAAAGATACTTTGACGCCATAATACCAGCTTAAGTAAACACGAAATATTGAAAAATGAAACCATGTGACAACAGTAAGTTCACAGCACGATCCAGTATTCTAATATATAAGTGTTGATCCAAGAAGCTGCAAGTCAGAGTAAAAGAACAAGGTAAAGAAACAATTTCCAAAATATGTGTACACTGTTGTACAGTCACAGAGAAATACAGAATCACAATAAAAGAAATGCAAAAAAGCAGATACAAATGTATAAATTACAATAAAATAAATTCAATAAAGGAAGGTACGAATGTATAATTTTTTATACCCAATTTTTATTTTTCTCTTCATTTCAGTTCAATATTATGTAACAAGTAGCCACATGATGCAAACCATTTGGTGATACCAACCAAATAATAAAAACATATATAGTCATGTACAATAATATGCAATAAAAGTCACGCAATGATATTGCAGTGTCACATGGCACAATGTGACATGGTAAACTACCTTACCGTTTAGTGAAACCTACATCATAGGAAACTGTACATCGGTATGCGATGTTGAAAATACTATGTTAGGCAATCTAACTAAGATGAAACATTAAAATTGGTAGCCGTCAGAGGTTTGAAGAAGTGCAACAAAATATGGAACTAAATGCTGCTTACAGTGTTATGACATATAATAATCACGTGATACTATTGAAAAATCAAGTGATATTACAATTAAACAATGAAAAATCCAGGATGGAACGTAACGATTATGAAAGGGATAGTAGCGACTTTTAGATTGGATATGATGAGTAGCAGATAGGCAAAACAAGAAGACTGTCAGTAAATGAACTTTCGGCCAATATGGCCCTTGTCAGAGACAGAACATACACACTCACACACACACATAACTTACGCACATGACCGCAGTGAGCACTGTGAGCAGGAGTGCATGACGTAAAACGTAACTGGGTCGTAGGGCTAAGGAGGAGGCCAGGGCAGCGACGGGCAGGGATAGCAGGGTAGGAGTTGCGGACAGTATAGTGTTGCTTGCACGAGCAAATAGGTATGAGCTTAGGGCAACTAGGTTCAGCCAGGAGGTTAGGCAAAGGGTTGCGGAAAGAAAGAAAAGTAAAAAGACTGTGCATGAGTTGGTGGAATAGAGTGATAGAAAGACAACAGGGAGGGGGCTAGAGGGTAAGGACAAGGACTATGAAGGTTGAGGTCTGGAGGGCTACAGGAATGTAGGGTTTGTTGTAGGGAGAGTCCCCAACTGCACATTTCAGAAAAGCTGGTTTTGGTGGGAAGGATCCAGATGGCACAGGTTGTTATGCTGTCACTGAAATGGACAATGTTGTGCTGGGTGTCATGCTCAGTAGTGATGTGGTCCAGCTGTTTCTTGGCAACAGTTTGTTGATGGCCGTTCATGTGGTGAACAGACAGCTTGTTGGTCGACATACCCACGTAGAATGCACCACAGTGAATGCAGGTTAGCTTGTAGATCACCAGACTGGTTTCACAGTTAGTCCTGCATTTCATGGGATAGATGATGCATGTGACTGGACTGAAGTAGGTGTTATTGGGAGGATGTATTGTATAACTCTTGCATCTAGGTCTATTAGAGGAATATGAGACAAGAGGCTGGGGATTGGGTGAGAATATTGTGTTGGTTTGGTGGGTGACAGAATATGACTGTAAGTGGTGGGGGGAGGGTCTAACCTCCCAGCTGCACCTAGCTGCCTGATGCTCTCTTCACCTCGTCCCTATAAGCTCCCACAAGCAGCACTTTACCATCCCTCGGCCCTAACCTGCTATTTTTCCCATCCCTGCCCCAGTCTCCTCCTTATCTGCAACACCACGTTGCATCTCCCATCGTGTGCTGATGTTCACAGTGTGGCCTCAGCAGCTGGGTGCGGTCCTGTGCGTGTGAGTTGTGTGTGCATGAGTGTGTGTGTATGCTCTACCTCTGACAATGACCTTGTTGGCAAAATGCTAGTTTTCTGACAGACTTTCGGTTGTACCTGCCTGCGACTCAGCATCTGCACTATGTGGTGTGTTGTTACAGTGATATTACTATGTCACATAAGAAACCAAAGATTTGGTAAGGACAGTACCACAATAAAAAATTTAGATAGACATATAAGCTTAAAATGTTATAAGAAACAATAACCACTAAAACCAGACAGCATAAAACCAATCAACAATCAAAACAGTTACAATGTCAAGTCCATATCAAACGTTCAGGATTAAATGTAGTGTAGCCAATGAAGAGTGTCTTACAGAAACTGTAATTATTCATATTATTACAACATGTGTGACTCTACTGTCCATCCATAATCAATTTCATGAAACTAATTTACCAGTAAGCCGAACATGGCATATGCCTGACATTCTTTATATTACCCAACACCAACAACTTGATAAATCTGACATTGAATTTAACTATCAGAAAAAACATACACATCTGTTATATCCAAATAATTCATAATAATGTAACGGTTTAAAAAAAATGGAGGGGTGCAGAGGTCTGGTGAATTCACTTTCAGCACTGAAATTTTTTTTAACTTGTTTTCTTTGATTTTCTCTGTCCTTTTAGCTTTGTTGCTGAATCTTTTCCACTGTGCTGTCTTATTAGCAGACAAAGATGTGGAACCCCCAATTATTCCGCTATGGGGCGCTGACTTGTACTTTCGTGACAAGCTGTGATTGTATTTTATGTGGTGTGACATTCCCGTCCCTGAATAAATATTTGCTTACGTTTTCCGTCTACAACACAAAAACGAAAGCCAAACAGTGCAAAACGAAAATAAGATTTAATAATTTCAGTAAAATGATGGAAAAATATTGGAACCTTTTACCCATGTACTCATCCGATTACGTTTAAATGGAAAAATAATTTCTTTCGTTGGTATTCGTGCACAATCACATTAACCCACATACTACAACTTAACGTCTTCTACAGTATATAAACTTACTGTGCAACGAGCACTCAATAAATTAAAAGGACGAAATACAGTTAAAGGGGCACTTTTTGAAACCACTAACATTCTCCAATTGGGGCTCGGAAATTTGAAGTTTGGCTGAAAGATGCTTAAAGCTTTCCTCTGTAACAGTGCAAAAGCTTGACTATCTGCGACGTCATCCGCGGGCTCGGCAACGTTTCAAACTGTGGGGTATCGTCACATGCAGATGAAAAAGGCCAGAGCTCAGAAGTTCATGAGACGTGCAAGGTGGGTTAATGATATTGGTATCAAATTTCACCACAATTTTGGTCAACACCACGATGGACGGTAACAAGATGGACGGGTCGTCGTACCCATCTCACTAGCATTCACCCCTTTTTCTCACTTCTCTGATATGGTGCTCAGTCTCGACGCCCAGCTTTGTAATCACCATGTTTTGTTTTGAGTGGCCGAGGAAAGCACAGCCACTAAGAACCTACATAAAAACTCCTCAAAAGAAGTGCCATAAAGGGCCTGAATGAGGCCATCCCTTCCGTTGTAGCGGAGTCCCCCACATTTCACGGTTCACAACGACAGTCCACAGTGCGATGAGCAACAAGACCATGTTCTTGACAACGTTTGCTAACATGCCCCCCATCCCCCACTCCCCCAGACAATTCAACCCCTCACTAAGGGCATTACTGTAATAATGCCATCCCACAGAACGTAATATGACCCATCTGTAGGGTAGTGCGATCGCAGTTTTTGCTCTGGTGTACGAGGTGGAACCACTAGGGGCCATCATAGCCATTCGACAAGATCTGAACGTGATCTGAAGCAGCAAACGGTGTTTATGTTTTTTCAGCCCTCTTGTTTCACGAACTCCAGTGGCGTCATCCCAGATGGGGTCCAACAGTGACATGCATGAATGAAATGCAGGAAGATGCCTCTAAGGTCACCCACCTTTGCTGCGCTCTCGATGCCACCTGGAAGCACTTTAAAATTGTATCTGCGCAGAGACTTTGACAATCATTCATCTGAGTGCCGCTCTGCTGCCGCTGTAGCGCCAGCAGGCGCGAATGCGGAATCTAATAGTTGTCGAAATTATCGCCTGGCACAGTTAGCTGAACGAGTGTCAAAGGCTCTCTACAGGTACGTATTCAATGCGGTTTACAAAGTTGGGCAAGTAGCACCTAGAGAGTAACCGACTGGGGGGATTTGCCATTTTATTCACGACCGTATCAATGTTGCAGCCACTCTCTCTTGCTCACCTCCCTGTGTGGTCAAACAACAGGAGGGAAGAGAGCATAAAGACTCTTTTCTGCTTCAGATCACTTTCAAAGTTTAACGACTGATTTCGAAAGTTCCTTAGTGATTTCATCCTATATATCAGGGCAAAAATTGTGGTCGTACTAAACTCCAAAGGGCCCAAGGTTTCAGATCACATTCATCGGGGTAGCAGTCCCATAATGTCTTTAGAAAATGGTTGAAACGTCGGTGCGTCAGCAGCGGCGAACGTTGTCAAGAGCATCGCCTGGGTGCTCAGCGCACTGTGGACTATCCTTTTCCGCCACGGACTGTACTGGAACCAAGGCTTCAAGGGAATGGGTGGTTTCATTGATGCCCTCTACGTCAGCTACTGAGGCCTTTTTCTGTCCATTCTGTGCGGCGGAGTGTCTGAAATGTTTTCCTCGGCCAGCCATAAGAAAACAGCGTCATTTCGACTGGGTATCTGTTGTGACCTCTATAGCAGAGGCTTCAAAAGGAGAGCTGAAATGTGGGTAGGATGGGTGGTCTTTATCTGTAATGTGTTGACACCTAGCTGTTTGAAATGTCGCCGAGCCAGAGGGTGACGTCACAGGGCCATGTTAGTGTACCACTACAGTGGAAAGTAGTAGGCATCTTCAAACTAAAAGCGTCGCAATGAGATACAATTATCGAGTTTCAATAAAGATACCCTTTAATTGTGTTGCAGTGTATTTTAGAAAGATTTTTTTCTCGGCACGATAATACAGTCTTTCAGAAACCTCAATACATAATAAACGCACCAGACAATGCCTTCTGCTTTCCAACTTACATGCCGATTTCACATGGTCACTCTAACGGCATGAATTCGTAAGGTCGAAGGTTCACGACACTAGAAGTAAAAATCTGACTAAATGTAGGTACGCAAATGAGCCGCTTGCGAGATAATTGGGACCTTACGGTTACCAGCCAATATTGCCATGATTCTGTGTAAACACTGCATGCCAGTCGTTGGTGTCGTCTTTGTTTACATTTTCGAGGCGTGGTGTTGCAAACTGAATGGACACGACAGTATATAGTATACAGTGAGAGTGCTATTCATATTAGCTGTCTACAGAGTGTCAGTTGTGTTGTACGAGTACTGCTGGTAACGTGGAACATTACGGTAGCGGCACAGTAGCGCGGAATAAGCTGATCTGCGGTTCATGTATGGTATGGCTAGCGGCAACGCAAGGGAGGCAACACGCTGTTACCAAGAACAAAATCCCGCCCAGAGAGTCGAACACTTTCAAATGTGCATGAACGCCTTTAAGAAACTGAGAGCATCGCTCATGTGCGGGAATTGGTAGGCATGCACGAATTACATCTGAGCTTGGAGATGTAGTACTGGAAACAATGGAAAAGGTATCTCGACAAAGACACTTGTCACACAAATTCCTGCAGTGAGACACAGTAGTAATTGGAGAATAATGCCTCGCAGTGCTATGTACCTTACCACCTCGAACGATGTCAGTACCTTAGTAAGGCTGCCTTTGGTCTTAGACTATCATTCTGTCGGGGGTGGAATACAAGTATTGTGATGAGACGAATTCTAACCCTCCAATAAGGCCAAAGACTAATTGGATGAGGAGGACGTGAACCGACGCCTCCAAGATCACCTGATGTGGACAACGCAGAGGTGTAGTGCATGTCACTTCGGTTAGCGGGGCTGAAGAATTGGACCAGATTTGTCAGTGCCGGTCAATAACTTCGTAATGATCAAGGCGTGCTGCAAAGGGTTTGACATTATTTGCGGCGTAGTGTTCATTCCTGCATAAGGGATGATGGACGACGCTTTGAACATCTCCATTATCAACGAGTACAGTCATCTAATTGTTGTCGTGGTCATTCAAAACACCTGAATATCTACCAAAGTTTTTCTAATAAATTATCTTAGTGTTGCGCAGTTACGTTTTTCCAATTCGGATGATATGCTCACAGAATCTAGGTAGTGGTGGTTGTTAACCAAAAAGTTACAATTATCTCGCAAATGATTCGTTTGCATACCTATCATTCCTGAGACATTTTTGCTTCTGGTATTGTTCACGTTTGAATGCATCTGTTTATACCATTAATTATGAGACACTATTTACAAGGTGACAAATATTGCCGGCCTGTGTGGCCGAGCGGTTCTAGGCGCTACAGTCTGGAACCGCGCGACCTCTACGGTCGCAGGTTCGAATCCTGCCACGGGCATGGGTGTGTGTGATGTCCTTAGGTTAGTTAGGTTTAAGTAGCTCTAAGTACTAGTGGACTGATGACCTCAGAAGTTAAGTCCCATAGTGCTCAGAGCCATTTGTCATTTGACAATTATTGTACCACACGGAAATAAAGTACGTTAGTTACTATCTACGGCGTGCACACAGTTTATTCAACATAGAATCGTAACTACAGACATTGGGATTTACGTTATGTCATGTTAGATGTTTGTGCTATCATTGGCGATGATGCGGCGCAGACCAATAGCGAAATTCTGCATGACCCGATGAAGTGTCGGAACATCGATGCCGTCGGCATCCTCCTCAATGGCTGTTTTCAACTCAGCAATGGTTTTGGGGTTATTGCTGTAAACCTTGTCTTTAATACAGCCACACAAAAAGGAGTCGCATGTGTTCAGATCCGGAGCATATGGCGGCTAATCGAGGCCATGCCAGTGGCCTCTGGGTACCCAAGAGCACAATGCGGTACCCAAAGTGCTCCTCCAGGACATCACTCTACTCCTCAGATCGGGTCAATCTCCATCTTGCATGAACCACATCTTATCGCAATCAGGGTCACTTTGGATAATGGGGATGAAATCATCTTCCGGAACCTTCACATACCGTTCGGTAGTCACTGTGCCATCAAGGAATATCACATCGATTATTTTGTGACTGGACACTGCACACCACACAGTCACCCACTGAGGGTGAAGAGACTTGTCGATCACGAAATGCGGATTCTCAGTCCCCAAAAACTCAAATTTTGCTTATTGGCGAACCCATCCAAGTGAAAGTGGGCTTCGTAGCTAAACCAAAGCGTTTTCGCATACTAATTACCAGCATGCCTCCGCGGCCAACCGTTCAGTTTGAGCGCTCTAACGCAAACCGATTTTACTTCATATAGCTCAGTAATTGTCACCCTGTATATAGGATGTAACAAGAAGGTATGGCCTTATTATCAGGAAACGTTCCTCACACATAGAGCAATAAAATGTTTTAGATGGACGTGGGTCCGCAAATGCTTTATTTTCTTGTTACAGCTGATTTTCTACGACTCATAATCAAGTTCATAAAGGGAAATACACAGAAACTGAACGTGCCAGCATTACACGAAGTGTTCAAATTACCCTCTTGGTTGCGTTTTGATGCAATGTACAATAAGTAGTGATTCTTAAGTTCACCGCCGATGTTTCATGTTCCAACTGAAAGAAGATAATGTTGAGATGTGACTGACTCTAGTGCTTGTGTTGACGTGCGACGGACTTCATTGCACTACTATCTTCAAGCATGTAGTATGCGTGTTAGTCACAGACATGGTTTCTGGTACATTTCAAAGGAAGTTTACTCAAATACGGAGTGGGCAGTTGACCTTTTGCTCTACAGATTGTGGGAAGGTAACGGCTGTGGCGCTCAACTTTTGTAACGTGACTGGGTTTTACAAAGACGTTGCCCCGACAGGAGATTGTTTAAAGCCAATTGTAGTCATCTCAGGGGACATGGGATGTTTATGCTTACTACTCGGTACTGGGGAGGCCGCGAAGTACGAGGACTGTGCTTCAACTGGAGGAGAATCTTTCTCGTGCAGTTGACGACAACCCCAGTATAAGCTGCAAGTAATTTTGACCAAATGACTGGAAAATGCTACATGAGAACCTGCAGTATTGTGCCACGTGCAGTGTGTCCAGGCACTATCAGCAGCTAATTTTCTTTCAGGGGCACACTTCTGCAAATGTTTCATTGAATAATGTCTCAATCCTCATTTTAGTGTAAATAATGTACTGTACACGGATGAGGTTTCGTTTCAAATTAGACGATTAATGTTTGAAGTGTTTTAGAAAATCAGCTCTCATATGGAAATAAAGCGTGTCTTGACCAATGTCCATACAACATATTTTCTTCCTCTGAATGTGAGTAACGTCTCCTAAAAGTTTGGCCACACCTTTTTGTTACACTATGTATGGCAACACATCGTTTAATCCTTCGTACTTGACGAACAGGAGGAAAAATACAGAAGTGATCCGGTTCGCCTCCCGAATCAATTCAGTTGCGATTCGCCTACAGATTGGATTTGGTCCATTGTTAGACCTAGGCAATAGCCTGTTTATGATTTATCAGTTCTTACCGTATCAAAAGGCCTTTTTGAGAAACGTTAATGTTTTCATTTTTACTAAGAATAGTTTAACACAATTTTTGCAACCGACACCCGTTTGAATCTCTTCACTGTACTTAAGGCTAGATCTCTACCTATTAAGCCCCCATTACCAAATTAACAACTCCCTGATGCCCCAGAAAAGCGACCTACTAATTTTTTTTTTCCGGGTGTGCCATAAATTTCTGATCTCCACGATCTGAATTAGTTTATCATCATTATTTATCAGAAATAGGGACAGTTTGCGGTCTCTCAACGCTCCCTGTTCCTCCTCAGTCCTCTCCTTCCCTTCGTTTATCCACCAGACTGGTTGTAATTCCTTAATTATTCGTCGAGACGAACTATTATTTCGAGAATTACTTAAAGGTATGACCTTGTTCCACAGAATTCATTTGGAATAAACATTTTCCTAGATAATTTTGTATGTGAATCTGTCCGCTGTAGGGCTACTCCATAATTTGGAGCAGCCCTGCAGTGAGAGAAATACGTGCGCTTCTAGGCGCTTCAGTCCGGAACCACGAAGCTGCTACGGTCGCAGGTTCGAATCCTGGCTCGGGCATGGATGTATGCGATGTCCTTAGGTTAGTTAGGTTCAAAAATGGCTCTGAGCACTATGAGACTTAACTACTGTGGTCATCAGTCCCCTAGAACTTAGAACTACTTAAACCTAACTAACCTAAGGACATCACACACATCCATGCCCGAGGCAGGATTCGAACCTGCGACCGCAGCAGTCGCGCGGTTCCGGACTGCGCGCCTAGAACCGCTAGACCACCGCGGCCGGCAGGTTAGTTAGGTTTAAGCAGTTCTACGGCTAGGGGACTGATGACCTCAGATGTTAAGTCCCATAGTGCTTAGACTCATTTGAACCATTTTGCACTGTAAGAATTGTTTCACGGAAGTGAATGTGTTCTCGCCCGGTTTTAAGTGTTTGCCAAAACTGTAGGAACGACAAAAACAAGGAACAAATAAAGAATTACTTACTTGGAAATAATACGATTTCTCCAATAAGTTCTGTTTCTAAGGACGAAAAGATATTAAGAGGCTGTGACTCCTTCTTTGCTTGTGTTGCCGATTCTACAGATATTATACCCTGTGAGCTTGGATTTTAGTGTGGTTGTGCATGGGGGCTTGAATAAAAACGTTAATGAATAAGTGCAATAATTTTAGTAGCTGTGAGACCGGTTACGAAGTCTCATAACCGGTTGGCGCTGACTAGTATTAGCACGCAATCTGACTGCATATAATAAAAATAAAGAATGACAAGGAATTTCCATTGACACAATGGATTAATTAAGTCCCCTGCAACTATAAAAGCTACGAAACAACAAAGCGCAAGTGTAATTGTTCTGTGTGTGGTTGAGTGACTCAACGTACATGTATCTAGCTCGGTTCTTCCTCAGTACGACAGAATATTTTAAACACCATTTACAATGAACTGATTGAAAAATCAGAAATACTATAACTGCACATAGAAACCAGAATTACAAGTCTAATAAATGAACACGAGACAGATGCTTTGTTGACTATACCTGTGATCAAGAGGCGTTGTCATTAAAGAAAACTGTAATACCTTTTTACCTCATTATATATTGACGAAAATTTTCCATTACACCAGCATCATAAATCAAAAGCCCATCTCCATTGTCAAATACACTGCGACAATTGCAACATCTTCCATCTATACATTACACCAACCGTACAGCATCTACTCTCTCGCCCAACAAAACAACAATTGCCCTCGACATCCTCTGAACTACTACTGCACCAGTGGAGGCGGCGGAATAATAATCTTTGGCGCAGTCTCTGGCGCTGTGACTCTGTGTAGCCACCTTTCAGTTGCCATTATAGCGTGTTTTTAACCACGCCACTAGTTTAAGTTGAAGGAGATCTGTAGGTGATCAATTGGTATGACGACAATATTACAATACCGGCTCTCTACATTCTACCGATGATCTGAATGCCAACTCTCCATCTCAACCTAGACTTGGGACATGCATCAGCAACTACCAATATCTCAATTAATAGATGGCTCTGAGACCCAGCCAGCAACTGAGTGGTTTTCTCATTTTCAGTGTTTACTTCCCGGTACATCCGTTTCACATCTGCATAGTCAATTAAAGCGAAAGTGATCAATTTATCAGGATTGTAGATAGATATATTACATCAGATTCGACCGCAAATGTTTCATTTTTTGTCTGTGTGGTATAGGAATATTCTACGGAGTTGGAGGAAGTAGAAGGTGAAATTTAAGTGGGTAATCATGACAAAAATAGTTTTCCTCTACAATGAAATGTTATTTTCAATGTTTTATCTTACTTCATAAACTCCGTCACTCTACACCCGACGGATGTTTTTGATGTCTTATTTCACTCCGTAAATCGGTTCAGAGGACATTCACAAGTTGAGAGTAAAAGCTAACGTTTGTGTACCGGTTTAGTGAATTGTTAATGTGTGCTTCGTGAGCCAGTAAATTCAAGCAAGTTTCGTTGACGAGGATACATTTACGCTGCACATCCGTGCAGAATAGCATACATACAGTTTAATCAGAGCTACTCGGAGCGCCGACGTGTCTCATCTTCTGGTCACAAATTACTCTAGTTCTGGCCGCTAAGTGAAGCCCATGCTCCATAGCGCAAGAACTGTTTGAAAACTGGAAGAGAGTCCTGCGTCATACTGTCATAAACTGTCTTCCTCTTCCGCTGCTTTGCAGTAGAGTTGCCCGTCTCTACTGCACGAAAGTATCCTTTGATAGCATTTTTGTAATTACGTTGGCGTGTGCGTGTGTGCGCGGGCGAATCTGTGCATGTGATTGTGTGTTTGAATGCATGTTTAGTAGAGAGAGAAATAGAATGCAGGAGAGTGGGCGTACGACATGGGATGGGGAGATGAACACAGTGTGGAATGAACGCCGAGCTTGTGGGTACGATGTTCCCTCCGGACTGTAGAATTTACTTAGAGGTGTGGAAAGATTCAGTAAAACATTCGGTGTTATATGGTTCCGCAGTTTGTACTGCCGTACCTTTTTAAATCATTCTTTCTGTTGTCCTTATCCTCAACATAATTCTCTCCTTTATAACTTTTCATCTTTTTGGTGTTTTCTGTCCTTCGCCTACTTTGATGTACCTAAAGGATTCATTTTTTTCTCCTTTTGTTGTGCATTTCTGTCTTATTACTTGCATAGTTTGGATTTCTGTGGAAGGGAAATCTCTTTCTCAATATTCCCTTTGGTCACTGAAAATCACTGTGTAATGAAGATAAGAGTACGTTTTCACTCTGAGTGCAGGTAGGTAAGCATGATGAGCCTCGACGAAAGGGTGGAAGCATGGGTTTAACGTCCCATCGACGTATAGGTCGTTAGAGATGGGGTAAATCTCCTGTCGTTAGTAGAACAGAGCGGCTTCTTTACACTGTTCAATATGTCAGCATATTTTGGAAAGCCGTTTCAAGCTTAAACCATCTGTAAACGGGAAGAACGGTTGTCAGAATGGGAAGTTGCCCAACGAATCGACTTGCTTCTACAGCGACGTATTTCGAGCTTCCAGCCGTTGCTTTCGATCACAAAACTTCAACGCTCTGCACCTTAGCGTACGTTTAACATCGAATTCATCAGCTGATGGTGGCTGCCTAAAAAATATGGTTTATAACTGCTCCAAGGAGTACTGCATGTTGACATTTTGGAAGAAACTATGACGGTTTTGTCGACATATATATAGTAAGCAAGACCTCCACACGATCAGATGGTCATTTAGTTTTCAGTTGCGACGTATCGTATGGATCAAAGGCCTCATAATTATACTGATGAGCCAAAACATTATGACCATCTGCTTAATAGCTTGTTTTTCCACATTTGGAACGAAATACGATTCTACGTATCAGGGATCCGACACTGGTAGGTTTGTGGAGGTATGTGGCTTTGGAAGTCTACGCACAGGTCGTATAATTCGGTAAATAACGGGCTGCTGATGCGCGTACTCGGTTATGGTACCCGACAGCGACCCATTTGGGTTCCCGAGAGATGACCGTGAGTTCACTATAATGCTGCTCAAACCACTGTACCGTGATTTTGTCTCCGAGACACGAACAGTCGTACTGCTGAAAGATGACATCGCCTTCGGGGAAGACATCAAGCATGAAGGGATGCAGGTAGTTCGCAGCCACAGGTCCAGTGCAAGCACAGGAGAATGCCTTCCACAGCATAATATTGCTTCCACCAGCCTGCGTCCGTTGCTCTCTGCACGATTCGAGCCCCAGTCACCTATATGATGGCGTTTGTGGAGACGACCATCGACCTAGTAAGCAAAAACGTGATTCACCTGAAGAACCAACACGTGCCCATTGATCGACGGTCAAATCCCAATAGTCCTGTGCCCACTATAGTCATAACTGTTGTCCTTGAGTCAACACATGAACACGAAGAGCTGATTTGCCGCGGAGCTCAATGTTTAACATTCTACGAAAAACAGTGTGCTCCGAAACACTTGTGCGTGCACCAGCATAGTGCTCTTCCAGCAGAGGTGCCGTAGATCACTGTCTATCCTACATTACAGAGCAGACAAGATGCCGAAACCCCAGTTCTGTGAAGAGTCGTGGACGCCTAGCTATTTAGCGCGTAGTGGTAGTTACATTGTCCTTTTAGCACTTTCCGTAAATGCTCACCGCAGCAGCATGTAAATATTCGACCAGCTTCACCGTTTTCGAGATACTCGTTCGCAGGCTCTGAGTAATAATAATCTGCCCTTTGTCAAAGTCGCTTATCTCAATAGATTTTCCTATTTGTAGCCCTTATCTTATCTGGGGTGACCCAAGGTCCGAATCTGCCCGCAACTACATAAGCCGTCATCCAACGTCGCGATGGGCAATGGTCACAGTGTTTTAGCTTATCAGTGTTCAAATGGTTCAAATGGCTCTGAGCACTATGGGACTTAAAATCGATGGTCATCAGTCCCCTAGAACTTAGAACTACTTAAACCTAACCAACCTAAGGACAGCACACAACACCCAGCCATCACGAGGCAGAGAAAATCCCTGACCCCGCCGGGAATCGAACCCGGGAACCCGGGCGTGGGAAGCAAGAACGCTACCGCACGACCACGAGATGCGGGCTAGCTTATCAGTGTATATCCTCTCGTGCTGCTAACCGGTTCTGCGACGAGAGCTGGGCCTTATTATATCCTACAACCTCTGTTATTTTTGTATCCATGCATACTTCAGGAACGGTAGTAAGAAAAGAGAAAGATATACAACAGACTCCCTACCTCCAGAATACCTAGGGGGCGGACATGTTTAATGGTGTACAGTGATTTTAGGCTGCCTTCTTGTCACCATTTTAATTAACCATCTCTGTATTTAAATGAATTAATTATAATTAATGAATGTAATTAATGTAAATTAGCTTATGCCGGATTGCATAAAAACAATGAGCAACTAAGGCGCTTCGCATCCTGCACTCAACTATGTCGATTAAATTAGCATCCCAACATCAGGAAACAGTAAAAACTAGCAAAAAAACTGGTTTCTGTTAAGGAAACTCTGTTAGCTAGCTCTCTATAACTTGCCACATTAATAAACTTTACCATACATTTTCGTGTGATATAGGGAAGAGAAGATAAGTGCGAGGATATACAGCGCATTAAGTTTAAGAGCTCATGCATCTACGTAGCTGACGACAATGCTACACAGGGGAATGGGAGATAAAACTGAAACCTCTCTCTTATGTAACTCCCTCACCCCATTTTTGGGTCATAGCCTGTCTTACGAGTTTGATTCGGCCCACCACGAATTCCTCACCTGCACCAACATCTCTATCTCTAAGTAGCACTTGCAACCTACGTCCTCAATTATTTGTTGGGTGTATTCCAATGTTTTTTTCTACAGTTTTTATCTTCTCCAGCTCCCTCTAGTACCAAGGAAGATATTCCGTGACGTCTTAACATGTGCGCTATCATCCTGTTCTTATCAGTATTTTCTATATATTCCTTTCGTCGCCGTTTCTGTGAGAACTTTCTCATTCATTTTCTTATCAGTCCATCTAATTTCCCCATTCTCCTGTAGCACGACATCTCAGATATTTCTGTTACGGTTTTCCCACAGTCCTTATTTCACTACTAGGTGTGCTACAAACGTACATTCTCAGAAATGTCTTCCTCAAACTTAGGTATACATTAGATAGTAGTGGATTTCCCTTGCCCAGGAGAGCCCTTTTCTCCAGTCTTAGTCTGCTTTTGATGTCTCCCTGGCTTCCTCCTTCGTGGGTAGTTTTGCTGCCCATGTACCAGAATTCCAAACTTCATCTGCTTCGTGATTACCAATCCTCACGTAAGTTTCTCGCTATTTCCATTTCTGCTACTTCTCGTTATTTTTGTCTTTCTTCGGTTTACTCTTAATCCGTAATCTGTGCTCACTGGACTGTTCATTGCATTCATCAGATCCTGTAATTCTTCTTCACTTTCAACGAGGATAGCAAAGTCATCAGTGAATGTCATCTTTGATGTCCTTTCCCGTTGAATTTTAATGCCAGTCTTGAATCTTTCATTTGTTTCGTCATTGTTTCTTTGATGTACAGACCGAACAGTAGGTGTGAAAGCCTACATCCATGTCTAACATCCTTTTTAATCCGAAAACTTCGTTCTTAATCTTCCACTCTTCTTATCCCATCTTGTCTCCTGTACCCGTTTTTCCATATAGCTTACGCCTATTGTTTTCAGAATTTCAAACATGTTGCACAATTTGAGATTGTCGAATGCGTTTTTCAGATGAACAAATCCTATGAACGTATCTTTTCTTTAGTCTTGCTTCCAGTATCAACCACAACGTTAGAACTGCCTCTCTGGTGCCTTCACCTATCGTAAAGCCAAACTGATCGTCGTCTACCTCATCCTCAATATTCTTTTCCATTCTTCTGTTAATTATTCTTGGAAACAACTTGGGTGCATGAGCTGTTAAGCTGATTGCACAATTTTTCCTTCACTTGTCAGCTCTTACAAACTTCGAGTTGGTTAGTTTGGCTTTAGGAAAGGTAAAGGAACCAGTGAGGTAAATCTGGCGTTGTGCTAGTTAATGATACTTAGGATTAAGAAAAGTCGTGGGATATGTTGGCCTAGGAAAAGCGTCTGACGATGTATAATAGCAGATAATTTTGTACACTCTAGAAAAATAGATGGAAGCTATATGAAATGATGAGTAATATACAGTGCGTATAAGTCCCAGGAAGGAACAATAGATCTGGAAGAACCCGAACGATATGTTTAGGTAGGTTTCTCTAATGACGTTGGTGTCCTCAACGAAAAGGAGGAAGAATTACAGGACGTACTGAATGGAACAAACAGTATATTGAGCACACACTACGGACTGGGATAAAAGTGAAGAAAGATGAAACAAGTGAGGAGTAGCATAAATGTGATCGGTGAAGAAGGTAACATCAGAAGTGGGCACCACAATGTAGATGACGTAAAGGAAATCTCCAGCCCTGGAAGTGCAGTAGCTTATGACTGACGCGAGAGGAAGAACGTGAAATGCAATATAACACAAGCAAAGAGGGCATTTCTGATCAAGCGACACTATCAGTACCAAATATTGGCATTAGTTTGAGTAATAAGTTTCTCTGAATGTACACATTATATGGATGCGAAGCATGGGCTGAGGGGGAACCGGAGAAGAAAAGAACTGAAGAGACTGAGATGTGCTGCCGTGAAAAAAGGTTGCTGAAAAGGAGGCGAACTGACAAAGATGAGAAATAAGGACGTTCTGTATCGAATCGGAGAGGACATAAATATGAAAAAACACAGACAATAAGGATTGAAAGGATGATTAGAAATTTGTTACGAAATCAGGCATTAAGTTACATTGTAATAGAGGGAACTGTTTAGAGTGAGAACTGTAGGGGATGAGAGAAGAATATGTCCAACAAATTATTGAGAATATATGCTACTCTGAGATGAAGCGGTGGTCCCACTGTAAAGAGTCAAGGCCAGCCGCATCAAAATGTTGAGATGACTGACGGAAAAAATAGAGGAGACTAATGAGGTGATAAAACTACTTCTGATCATAAATAATTTAGAAGCTAATATGGCGAGGAGTTGAAACTGTGATACGACAAAAAATCGTAATGAACACTTTATATACAGGTGAGCTGCTAAGTGTGGCATCTGTATTTACAGATTGCTTGTCACCGCATGAAATGAAGTGAAGGTTACCTAGTAATTGTTTCAGTTTCCATTATCATATTTATCTTGCCAAATCACGTCTTCTTAAGCAACTGAGATCGCTAGAAACAAAACATAATTTTTGCCTCCTTCTACGCTACACGTTTATCAGTATAACCTACGATTCATGTGCTATGCATTAGCTAATATGGAATTCTTTAAAAAGTGATATGCAGTAGTTCAGCGTGGTTTTAGTGTTTGGATAGGTGCTATTACTTTTCCTGAAACCAACGATGCTTCATACAAAGAAAATTTTTATACCTTTTAGCAGTAACTATTGCTATAACATGGCTGTGACATGCCTGGTGTAGCCACAGTACAGAGCCATTATTTTCTTGAAAACGTTTCCACTCACCTTCGTGTTCTTCTTGTCAACCACATGCAGGGATTTCAAAAAATAAGGTGACATATGACAACTTTAAGCACAATACCTATGTAGGCTACAGTGGCACAGTTATACAGAAATAACAATTTTGTTTTGGATTCACAGGTAGATGTGAAAGGCTGGATGTAGAGGGAGCAGAAGAGAGAGGGATAGTGAGAGGGAGAGAGAGGATGGAAGGAGTGATTTTGTGAGAGCAAGCTTTACAAAGCAGGTGGTCTTAAGTTTATAAAAATGGTTCGAATCGCACTGAGCGCTGTGGGACTTAACGTCTGAGGTAACCAGTCCCCTAGAAATTAGAACTGCTTAAACCTAACTAACCTAAGGACATCACACACTTCCATGCCTGAGGCAGGATTCGAACCTGCGACCGTATCGGTCATGCGGTTCCAGAGTAAAGCGCTTATAACCACTCGGCCACACTGGCCGGCTTTAAGTTTATTTTTTGTTACATGTAATAGCTGCCTAAAGGTTGGGGTACTACATTGGTTTATGCTATAAAATATTCAGATGGACGTACAATTTAAGCCAGTGGTTGATGTTCATATAGTTTCAAGCTGACAGGGGGTACAAGTTACACATCTGGAGACTGTAATGGTAACATAGCTAAATATTTATGGTGAATATTAAGGTGTGTGTGTGTGTATGTGTTGTAAATATTGTCATTTTGCAATTTAACATGGATACAGGTTGTTTTGTTTGTGTTTGTATATTTGAAGTTGTAAGTAGGCTGTTTAGGTTTTTATATTGGTAACGCCACGTAGCGCTCTGATGAAAGTCACTGGCTGTGCTGTGTGCAGTCAGTGGCTGGTTGGCATTGTTGTTATACTCGCCATTGTAGTGTTGGGCAGCGGCAGCTGGATGTGAACAGCGCGTAGCGTTGCGCAGTTGGAGGTGAGCAGCCAGCAGTGGTAGATGTGGGGAGAGAAATGGCGGAGTTTTGAAATTTGTAAGACTGGATGTCATGAACTGCTATATATATTATGACCTTTGAACACTATTAAGGTAAATACATTGTTTCTTCTCTATCAAAATCTTCCACTTGCTAACTATGCCTATCAGTAGTTAGTGCCTTCAGTAGTTTGAATCTTTTATTTAGCTGGCAGTAGTGGCGCTCGCTGTTTTGCAGTAATTCAAGTAACGAAGATTTTTGGTGAGGTAAGTGATTTGTGAAAGGTATAGGTTAATGTTAGTCAGGGCCATTCTTTTGTAGGGGTTTTTGAAAGTCAGATTGCATTGCGCTAAAAATAATGTGTGTCACTTTAGTGAATGTTTGAGTACGTTCAGTTTTGCTCAGCTGTTTGAAAAGCAAATAATCTAAGAGGTTTATCAGCATAGCAAATCATAAATTTTTCTAAGGGGACGTTTCATATGTCGACCCTTAGCCGAGGATACCTCACTGGAATCTTCTGATTTTTTTCTTGTAGTTTGTGTAATTAGTGTAGCTATTGTTTATTGCTAGCGCGTAATTGTAGAGAGAATCTCCTTTGTAGTTGCAGTCTTTCATTGTAGTTGTATCATGCATGTAGATTTGCACCAAGTATTTCGCAGCTGCGCTTGCAATTAACTAGATAGTATTTTCAGTGCTATGTTTATGTGTTATCTTATTTTGCTCTTCAAATTGTGCTTTTCTGTGTTATCATGTGAAATATTGTGACAATTATGGCGTGTGAAAAAAGTAATACTAGGCTCCAAAGTCAACTGAGAAATGACAGTGAAGACGAAAGCAGTGTGTTAGCGCCACCGCGTAATGAATTAACTAATGTTCAACATAGTAATTTGGTAATGGTGCATAGGGAAATAAAGCGGGCGGCAAACAATGGCGTAGGCAGTGAAACAATTAGTGAACAGGGAAGCATTATCGATCGATCGCTCGGCAACAGCTCGCCTCAGGAATCCGAAATGACAGGACACAATCTTGCAAATACTGTAGATTCAGGTTTTTCATCCTCACTGTTTTCTCAAATAAGTCTAGACACATTTTCTGTTTGTCAAAATGTGAATGTTGCCGGTGCAAATGCACTGCCGAGAAGCGAAGAGGAACAGATTCCAGACACTAATTCATTGTTATTACAGTTAATGCAACAAATGGTACAAAATCAGAGACAAACACAGCAAAAGCTTCAAAAGTTAGACTCAATGGAACAAAATCTTCAAAAGTTAGACACAATGGAACAACACCAGAGACAAACACAGCAACAGTTAGACACAATGGAACAAAATCAGAGACAAACACAGCAAAAGCTTCAAAAGTTAGACACCACACTTGAACAAACACGTGAAGATATAACTACTGAGTTGCATAACATTGAATCGAAATGTCAAAAAGTCTGTAATGACTCAAAAACACAAATTTGTGAGCATTTTCAACCTATTTTTTCGCGGCATGAAAATGAATTACAGAATCACGAAGCAGCCATAAAAGAACTGCAAACTATTGTTCATGAAAATCATGAGACCTTGCAAGCTAAAATTGACTCAGTTGCATCTACCGATTCGGTTAAGCAACTTGCAAAAACTCAGGAAAACTTAAAGGACACAGTAGATACGATTTCAACACAAATAGATACTCTGAAAATTGGTTCAGAAAACCACACTGAGGAAGTAAGTACACTATCGTAGAAAGTGGCCGAACTTTCGGATCAGTTCACAAACTTATCTGCAAAGGTAGATGATGATCTGAATGACACAAGACCTGTCGCCATCACTGACACTGAAGAGTATGAACAAATTAAGAAATTCAAACAAAATCAGAATCAAATTAATACGCAACACAAAAGAGAAATCCGTGAAGTACGAGATCAGCTTACACAGGCAATACAAGAATTACGTATTTCAGAGGACACTCGCGCCCCAATACGGAAAGAGGGACATAGAAATACGGAACAGCCACAAATTAATAACACAGCGCATCTCAGAAATTATGAAAGAAATTGGCAAGGCGCCTAGGATTTTGAGATGGAACCGCCGAAACGAAGTAACAATGAGCGATGAGCGACTCGACGACACGATGATTTTGACTATAAGCTGTTCATTACTACACGTAAATTCAAAACATTTAAGAATTCTGGCAACGACATTCATCCACAAGCGTGGCTCCATCAATTCTCTCATTGTTTTCCTCCCAACTGGTCAGTAGAGCACAGATTAGAATTTATGTGTGGCCATTTAGAGACTGAACCAGCTGTAAGAATGCGATCGGTCATTCACAATTGCCACAGTGAAGGAGAATTTTATCATGCCTTCCTCTCAGCATATTGGTCTCAAGTTACACAAGACCGAGTAAAACATAGCATCATAATGATGAAACATTTCGAACAATCTGAATGTTCCGGTCTTGTGAAATATTTTGAAGACATGTTGCACAAGAATCAGTACCTGTCAAACCCATACAGCCCCTCAGAACTCATCTGCATTTGCTTAATCAAATTACCTGAACATTTACGACATATCATTTTGGCAGGACGTTGCAAAGACGACATTGAAGCTTTTCAAGGACTCTTACAAGAATTAGAAATTGACACTGACAATCGCGGAACGCGAAAACAGGAACATACCACAATTACAGGTCACATCCGTCGCAATTCCGCGACGAAAGAAATAACTCGACATGACAAAGCTATTCTCACAACACAAATCGTGACCAAAACAGACACCACCCGTATGACAACCACTGGCTGAGTAATAGTTACAGAGAAAGATCGCACTTCCGTAATTATGAATATGACAGAGATAACCATAGAAACAGACAATATGGAAACCCAAACAATTATTATCAAGGGAGACAGAATAACTTCAGACGCAACAATTCAGCGCGCAGTTCCGATTTCGGGAGAAATTTTCCACCACATGACCGACAAACAAGTAACTATGTAAAGTACTGACAAAACGACAGACCTGAATTCCATCAGAACTGGTGGGATTCAAACAGAGCAGGGCACTCTCGACAAGGTGAATTTGTAAAAATTAGGTCTCCTAATCCCAATAACGACGCGCGCCAACAAAGTAACAGACAATGACTCGCACCGCAGGCAGCCGCATGCACCAGCTGGCTCAGAGAAAAAGAACATAGACGCTAACCTTGAGAAATATTTGAGCATTCCTTATCGATGTACCATATACCAAATGATAATTCCGTTGAAGCTGGAGGTCTGCACAGTAGGAAGAGTAAAGGCTTGCACCACATTTCACATGTAAAACCGTTTACTCAGAGACAATCTGCTTTTAAGTTAGTCTCTGCTATAAAATTTTTCAATTCACGTTACTAGTACGCTTCGTCAGACTTATAAACTGTCAACATGCAATGTTAACTATCTAGTCCGGAACCTATGGAACATATTTAGACAGTAATTACGAATGCATTGTTATAGTGAACAGACAACACAGTGTTGTTATTTGTACATTCTTGCTTGTTAGTTGCACGATTACGTAACAACTATAAGGCTCACATACTTAGAACATATACTGGTACTGATAATGAAATTTTAATGCAACATTTGGGTTTACTTGAAAATACGTTCTGGATTTAAGATACTTTCTGTGAGTTACCAGATTACATAGTGGTTAGTTTATGTGACAGCTACACGATTTTATCACGACGCTACTAATGGGTGACAATTTACAATGTTGCTTTTGTGGTGTTTCTGTTTTATATCTGCACAGTTTTTCTGTATTATTCTGGAAAGTAAAACTTGTTTTAGTAGTAACTTTTGTGGTACAGCCACAATGAGACAGCCTTTTCCGTAGCACAACAATACGTTACAGCACAGTCCTTTCTTCATCACGGCAATAAGCGTAATAACTAAGATATCTATGCGGAAAGCGTTTCACTTTGGTTTATCATAAGGTGAGTAAATTGACTTCTGCAGAACTTAGCTTTTGGAGGACGATAACTACGACACTTCCACAGAGATTATCTTACAACAAGACGCACAGTTTAGCGTTGCAGTACACGTATTTGAGTGATTAATTTTGTACTTAAAACATTTATTTTTAAAGATTTTTGAATTACAAAGAAAGTTTTCTGTGATACATTTCAATCCATTGCTGTAATCTGTGACACCTGAGGGTATAATTACATTAATCCTCAGGGGCCTACACACTTACTTAGTGTATCATGTGTTTGGCAAGCACAAGGAGCCATAGCTAATATGGTTTTTGCTTACACAACTTTACACATCGGTACCATATTTCTCTAACACATAATTACACAGCTATCTGATCTTTTAACTGAGAGAGACAAACTTTTTTACTACAGCAGTAACAGATGTTTATGTAATTACACTGTTGGAAAACTTCACACTTACGAAATAGTATTTTGTCTGTACTTTGTGAACTGTTCATATTTTTTCGGACCCATTGTGATATTATGAGAGCTTTGAATGATATATTTGGTATGGGATCACGATTTTTTAAGTACGTTTTAGGCAGATGACACTTTTGACATGAGCAGAGAATTTTCTTAGGTTTTGAAATTATTGGAGGAAGCTACTACGATTTTGAGAGTTGACTGAAGTGTTATGATGTTATTATTACGATGGCTATGTACATTATGCTGTTGCAGTGTGTTTATGATCAATAAGCTGATGCTATATGAGTTATTTGATTATGCTACGTATCTGTTATGATGAAATATTGAAGGAGTGTCGACGAATAAGGTAATGAATAATGAGTAGTGGTTAGGGACTCTTGTTTGTTAAAAAGGTTGTTGGAAACCAAGAATCGTACTTGAAGAGTTATGAAATGTATGTAAATGCGAGAATGTATTACAATGCCGACGAAAATTTTTTGGACACTGTTATATCAATAGGATTTTGTTTCTACAGATTTGTAACGCAGTTCTTGACCTGTGAAATATTTTTATATGGGACTGTCACTGTAGCGGAAACTGCTGTCGTAAATATTTTGGTAAGAAAGTTAAGTGACCACCTTCACGTAATGAGTCGTGGGCACCCAGCTGCGTCACAGATGCCAGGAAAAAAGCCATTAGTGTGTGCCTTTCAGAGGCACAGGTGGAGAAGAAAAAAAAAGAGACCATTATCCTCGCTATTGACATTCCTTTGTAGAAAGCATCGTAAATACGAGACCCTCAAACTTGAAAACAAACATGATTACACTGTAGAGTTCCTAATTTATGTTATTTACTTAAATAAAATGATGAGAAACATTTCATGTCTATTGTCTTGCTAGTTGAAAGATTGTTTACTGCATTATGAAATGCCATATGGCTAGTGAATGACGTTTCAAAATGGCTCAAATGGCTCTGAGCACTATGGGACTCAACTGCTGTGGTCATAAGTCCCCAAGAACTTAGAACTAATTAAACCTAACTAACCTAAGGGCATCACACACATCCATGCCCAAGGCAGGATTCGAACTTGCGACCGTAGCGGTCGTGCGGTTCCAGACTGCAGCGCCTTTAACTGCTCGGCCACTACGGCCGGCCATAATGACGTTTCACGCCTTGCTTTGCCTATTTTGTTTAATATCTAGTTCCAACTGCACTGCAGCATTGGTTAAAATAAAATTTTATAGATGTACTAATATAAATATTTTATGCCTACAGATCCAGTAAAAAATAACTTTATGATGGATGTACTCCAAAAAAATGAGGGAGCACAAAAAGACATTTTCACTTCACAGGAATTGCATACATAATTTTTGTCAGTGACTTGGTAACTTGTCTGCTAGAGCAAGTTACAGTGATGCATCACTCTAGTGTTAAGATGTGACATAAGTATTAGACATGGCCATTTTTAGTGTAATATTTTTTCTGCCTCAGCTATGTCATGTTTAGATATAAGTTATTGCAATCGTTGCTGCTGTTTGCCAGGCATAGTGCTACTAAACTTCACTTTATATTACTCTGTTAAGCCAGTTTCACTACGAATTTATTTTCCTTGTTTGCTGTGCATTGCCTTATATTAATTGTAACATTGCACTTGCCTTGCTAATTTATGCTGCTTGCTTTGCCATTTGTATTTTTTATCATTGCTGTTTGTGTTAATTGTTTTGTGCTGCTGCATGGCCTCGTTCCTAAGTTTAGCATCTGATCTCAGTAGATTTAAGTTAGCTTAAGATGGGGTAGGCTATATGAGAGAACGAGTTGTGATGAATTGGAAGAAATGCATTGAGAACCAGTAAGAAAATGGTTTGGCCAAAACAGTATTTTGAAAAAGGATATGTACCAAAAAAGTAGGGTTTAGGGACAACAGGTTTAGGTAGGATTTTCTTGGAATTAAATGATGAGGTAAGATAATGGAAAATAAATAATGAGGTAAGAAATATGTGAACATAAATACAGAAAGCATGCTTGGATATGATTTTTTTGGTGGGAACAAATGTTGAAATAAGACGAAAGATCTATGGAATGAAGTTTTTAGGTAGGACTGCAGTGCCAACTGTTACACTGAAAACAAACCCTGCCCTTTCCTCTTGTGTTATTCTGCTATGTGTTTGGGTACTCTTGTATATTTGTGTTTATCCTGTCTTTATGTGTTTGTCTGATGAGAGTTATGTTGTAGAATTAATCTGATAATATGTTATTTACTTTGTAAAGATGTTTAGACAATATTTATTCTGTTTTGTTTTAATGGTCATGTGTGAAGTTAATGTTTTGAAAACTATTCTCATAATTTTATATATGTACTTATGTCATAATTCTTGTAACACTGATGTACATGTTTATTCCTATCCTTTTGTAAAGTCCCTATTACTACAAATGTTATCTGTATTATTATGTTTTCAAGATGTATTTTGTACCTTTGTTATTGTATTCTTATGTTATAAAATTGTAATTGACACCAGTTCATCGAATTAAGTAACTTGTAAGTTACAATTCACAGCACACGTTTGTGTTGGTCATAGTATATGGACAATATGTGAGACATAGGGACTGATAGTGTTTGCACGTGTGTTAATAATTCAGCAAGGGACTGGTTAACAGCATTGCTGGTTCTCAGGACAATTAAAAAAAAAACTTTGTGAGTGCACAAGTGGTGGTTTATGGACTTGCTATACTCTCCGCAAGACTCTTCGATGGTGATTGAGCACTTGCACTGTCGCAATTGATGGCTGCTGGCAGTCTCTACAAAAACTACAGTGGGTCTGCACCTTTGATGACCCACCAATACCATTATTTCTACAAGGACTGCAGTGGGTCTGCACCTTCGATGACCCACTAATACCATTATTTCTACAAGGACTGCAGTGGGTCTGCACCTCTGGTGGGCACCAATACCATACTCTCTACCAGGACTACAGTGGCTCTACTCTGTGATGACCTACCTACCAATATTCTTGAACTTGGACTGACTCTGCTGTGGGTTTGCTCTGTTGCAGCCCATTACCTGTCTGCATGCCAAGAGTAAGCACTGTCTTTCCGTTGGAAGGACAACACTGTTTCTTCAAGACTGCATGGAAACCCACTACTTACTTGTGCATTGTCTTTTACTGCTCAGACTTTGAGAAAAGAAGCGGCAGTTTTACTGTGATGAATGATCAGGACTGTCTTTACGGACTGTGAGAAAATTTCAGCTTTTGACCAACATTGTATCAATAAGTGTGTGCATTTGATATCTTTGTTATTGTAATTATGAAAAATTTTATCAAATCGTTATTGGCCACTGCCCAAAACAATTTGTAAACTTTTATTGTGGGGAGCCTGGGGGCTATGTAAGTAGGCTGTTTAGGTTTTTATATTGGTAACGCCACGTAGCGCTCTGATGAAAATCACTGGCTGTGCTGTGTGCAGTCAGTGGCTGGTTGGCATTGTTGTAATACTCGCCATTGTAGTGTTGGGCAGCGGCAGCTGGATGTGAACAGTGCGTAGCGTTGCGCAGTTGGAGGTGAGCCGCCAGCAGTGGTGGATGTGGGGAGAGAAATGGCGGAGTTTTGAAATTTGTAAGACCGGATGTCATGAACTGCTATATATATTATGACCTTTGAACACTATTAAGGTAAATACATTGTTTCTTCTCTATCAAAATCTTTCATTTGCTAACTATGGCTATCAGTAGTTAGTGCCTTCAGTAGTTTGAATCTTTTATTTATCTGGCAGTAGTGGCGCTCGCTGTATTGCAGTAGCTTGAGTAACGAAGATTTTTGTGAGGTAAGTGATTTGTGAAAGGTATAAGTTAATGTTAGTCAGGGCCATTCTTTTGTAGAGATTTTTGAAAGTCAGATTGCATTGCGCAAAAAATTTTGTGTGTAACTTTAGTGAATATTTGATTACGTTCGGTTTTGCTCAGCTGTTTGAAAAGCAAATAATGTAAGAGGTTTACCAGCATAGTAATTCATAAATTTTTCTAAGGGGACGTTTCATAAAGTATTTAAAGGATGTCTAGTTTTTGTCTTTTGGTTGGATGTCAGGGATGCTGATACTTGTGTTGTTAACATGGTGTTTTGTTTCATGTACATGGGTGGCTATTGCTGAAGTCTCGTATTTTTTTTTATTGTTGCCGTGTGATCTTTGATTCTAACCTCAAATGATCTGCCTGTCTGGCCTATGTAGAGGCAGTCGCAGTCCAAAAATTGAATTTTGTACACACCAGTGTCAAGCAGTGGGATTTGTGTGCTTATGTTGTGGGATAACTTCTGCTTTATCTTGTTGTCTGTGGTAAATGATATGTTTATGCCTTATCCTTTGAAGACATTGGCAATAAGATATGAAATATTACCTAGATAGGTGACTCTACAGAAGATATTGTTTTCTTTGGTTTGTTGTGATGTGATTGCTTTGCCACTGTTGAGTGTTTCAGGGTGTCTACTATGGAGTTGTTATAACCATTTTCAATAGCTATTTGTTTTATTATTTCAATTTTACTGTTCACATTTGTTTCAGACAGTGGTAGTTGGATAGCTCTTTTCATTATGTACCGGAATGCTGCCATTTTGTGGTCTGTCAGATAACAATAGAATTTGTGGATTGTAGTAGGTGAAGTGGTAGGCCTTCAATAAATATCAAACTGGTGTCTATTACTGTTTGTTCTATTGGCAAGGTCAAAAAGATTTATACTGTCATCTGCTTGGCGTTCAACTGTGAATTTTATGTTTTCATGGCAGTTGCTGAATAACTGATTTAATTCACTGATTATATCTTACCATTGATTAAAACGATTGTATCGTCTACATATCTATTGTAAGATGACATTTTTGAGGAGGTGGTAATTGGAATTCAGAATTTTGTCTCTTGAACTACTTAAAAATATTTTAGCTAACACTCTGGAAAGGTCTGAACCTATTACCACTACATCTGTTTGTTTGTAGATTTTATTGTTAAATGTAAAATAGTTGTGCAAAAGTATGAATTCGACCAGGTCCATTAGTTCAGTAATGTGCGATAAAGGTTTTTTTTTTGTGCTTTTATTGATTTGCATTGATTATCTGTTGTATCTTTTGGCACAGAGGATTAACGGTTTTGTATGTAAAATGAAGCAAGTGTCGCTCCTTCAGCTACTTCTGTGTTTTTGACATATTGTGTAAATTCTGCTGTGCTTTGAAGTGTTCTCTCATTATTGTATGTGTATGCTTCTTTGGGAATTTTGAAGAGCATTTTGTTGAGTTTGAATTGTTGGGCTGTTCCTACAGTTCACTATAGACACGATAGAGTCCCAATTTTGTGTATCTTTGGTTGTACTCTATGGCTAGGTGCTTGTAAGTTAATTGTTAACAGGTTTCTTGCATCTTGGATGGTGAGTAGGAAGTTTAAGTTACTTAAAATGCGTTTAATCTCCTTTTTGTGATTTGGTTGTTGAATCTTTATGTATTTTCGTTGTTTTGTTGGTTTGGAAAAAGTATAAAGTTTTTTTTTCTATATATGCTGCTCTGTTTGTTACAACAGCTGTATTACCCTTCTCACTTCTTCAACTTATGCCATTATTCATGTTTAATTTACTTTTAATGGTATGGGTAAGGGCTTCTCCTCTTTTCTTGTATGCTGGGAAAGGTTTTGCTATTTCCTTCCCAATAATTGCCTTAAATTTTTTGCACCCTGGTATTCTGTCGTTTTGCTTCTTAAACGCTGTGGTTGAAATCGGTGTGACACTAGTCCTTTTATTCCATTGGAGCTTGAAAGTTGTGTTTTAAACCTTTGCAGAGTGGTGCCTCTTCTGCTGCAATGAATAATACATTCGTGTTGTTGAGGAAATTTGTTTAGAATGTATGTGCTCTTCTGCTGTTTTGTTTCAGTTGGTGAGGTAACTGTTATTTTATGAGATTGGCTAGTTTTTTCATCTTTATAGCATTGCCTTTCTGGATGATGAACTCGGTGTGCTTTCAGACTTTATCGGTTATGAAATCATATTCTAGTCTACGACGTAACTTCCGCAAATGTAATTCTGGCTTATTAATCTGTGTGTTGAACATTTGTTTTTTAATAAAAGTTATTTCAGTTCGTCTTTCACAAAGAATTTTCGTGCTTCTTCCAATGTTGTCTTTGCAGTTGTGGTGTTTGTTTTGACGTATGAATTGACATAACATGGAATGATGTTATTTTCGAGACAATTTTTATTGATGTTAATATGCTGTGTCGCCATTGCGAGCGTTTCTGCGGTGTTTGTGTACTCGAATATAGCCTCCATTGTCTGACTGGGATGATTAACTTTAAATTCGATTATTTTAGGTTAGGATTTACCATAACCATTACTGATATTAAATAAAACAACATGCTTACTGTTACCAGTTATTGTTTATCTCCAAGACGCATTTAGAAGCTTTAAACCACCATTATCAGGTGGATTTACATTTGATGCTATGACATTTGTGTGTGTCATGCTACAATATGTGAAGGAACTTGCGGCAGTCTAGTGGAGAAAGAAACCAGTATTTCAGAACGTGGTTTTGGGCTCTTTCGACAAAAATTTAAACGGATATCTAACGGTAAAAAAATTAAGTGAAAAGTGTATCTCCAGTGGGAAAACGTTCCTTTCAATGTCGTAACACATCAAATTTGTACTGTCACATGGGGTCTGGAAACTATTAGGTGCAAGGATCGTATACCAGAAGAATAAGCATAATCACAAAGTACAAAGAATATATATCATAACAACATCATTGTAGAATAAATGTTAAGGGATTTTGGAGATATTTGTTTAATGGTATCGAAAACACGCATTGAGATAATTAATTCATGTGGTATATAAATCCGATTTTGACAAGTTAATGTAACTAAACCTTCTTATTCTTTTATTCAATCAGGTGACATATTACAAACTCTAAGTAAGATACTTACGTTGGCTGCAGTGGTACAATTATACATAAACAATAATTTTGTCTGGGATTCACAGGTAGATATAAAGGGCTGGATGTGGAGGGAGAGGTAGGGAATGAGAAACTGAGGGGGCGAGAGAGGGTGGAAGGAGTGATTGTATGAGTGCAAACTTTACAAAGAAGGGGGCTTAAGATTGTATCTGTTACATGTAATAACTGCGTAAAAGTTGGGTAATGTATTGGTTAATGCTTTAAAATATGCAGATGGACATACAATTTGCGTTAGTAGTAATGTTCCTCGTCAAGTGAAACAAATGCATCCATTTCCATGAATGTCAAAAACGAATCATGGCATTGTAGCCTATCTTGGGGTCTCCTTTGGTGCACATTCTGAATCTTACTTGGATACCATTGTCAATTACACCGCAAACCGCAAAATCATTTAAACTCTTCACGAGGAGAGAGACATTTCCCATGACACAACTTAATTTCTGGTTGTAGAATTTCAATCGTGTCCTGTGCGGGCGGCTGTAGCGAAAGCAACTTCATCAACAACTAATTCGGGAATGGGCCGCCTGACTGTACCTGTTATTCCACCTAATTCATCTGTTTCTTTTTTTTCAAATTTATTAATCCTATTCTTTGGCCAATTTATTGACACTGGGTCTCTACAGAGCTATTTCCATCGGAGACACTCCCACAGCACTGTCATTACTGCAGTTCTCATAACGCAGCTTTACCAGCAGTGTATGGTCTATCTTGTCCGTAGCCACTGCTTTTGGTACGGAAAAATTTCAAACTTCTTAATCTTTTGCACCAACAGTCACTTCACAAATAAAATAAAGAATTGTTGCCAAGCGACAAACAGCATACCGACGTCAAAACAGGAATCATTTCATATTCTGACTGCTTAAGGAACCATATTTTCACCTGGTGGCAGAAAACGGAACTATTATGTTTTCAATATACTCCACAAGTAAGCCGATTAATATAGATAACTGCTCAATTTCAACATGTTGCGATGCATGCAGCTCGCACTGCAGCACTAGAACACCATCAGTTTAATTGTAAGTTTTATACTTAAACAACGCTGTAGTGGACGAACATGTCAAAATGCTTTCTTTTTTAATAAAATAAATATTCAAACACTTTGTATGTAGGCTGTTTAGGTTTTCTTATTGGTAACGCCACCTCTGTATGAAAATCACTGGCTGTGCTGTGTGCAGTCTGTGGCTGCTTTGCATTGTTGTAATACTCGCCATTGTAGTGTTGGGCAGCGGCAGCTGGATGTGAACAGCGCGTAGCGTTGCGCAGTTGGAGGTCAGCCGCCAGCAGTGGTGGATGTGGGAGAGAGATGGCGGAGTTTTGAAATTTGTAAGACTGTCATGAACTGCTATATATATTATGATTTTTAAGGTAAAAACATTGTTTGTTCTCTATTAAAATCTTTCATTTCCTAACTATACCTATCAGTAGTTAGTGCCTTCCATAGTTTGAATATTTTATTTAGCTGGCAGTAGTGGCGCTCGGTGTTTTGCAGTAATTCAAGTAACGAAGATTTTTGGTGAGGTAAGTGATTTGTGAAAGGTATAGGTTAATTTTAGTCAGGGCCATTCTTTTGTAGGGATTTTTGAAAGTCAGATTACGTTGCGCTAAAAATGTTGTGTGCCAGTAATTTTTCAAAAGGGGATGTTTCATAACTTCAACACTTAAACACGACAGGGTGATAATTTATCGTCAATCGTCCTCAATTGTTACCCAAAATCTTGCATGAGGTACAACCACAGATACAAACAGGCATCTTGAGTAAGATAAAAAAAATGGCTCTGAGCACTATGGGACTTAACATCTGAGGTCATTAGTCCCCTAGAACGTAAAACTACTTAAACCTAACTAACCTAAGGACAACACACACATCATTGCCCGAGGCAGGATTCGAACCTGCCACCGTAGTGATCGTGCGGTTCCAGACTAAAGTGCCTAGAACCGCTCGGCTACTCCAGCCGGCTGAGTAAGATCAGCAAGGACATTATTCAAAATGTCTTCAATTGTAGTACACAGAGAGCAATTTGAATATGGAATGAAACATCACCAGAATATAAAATATAACCAACAATATTGTCACGTAGAAGAGGGTGCAATCAGATGAATGACGAATACTAACTTAACTTAACTAAGGTTTATTCAGCCCTTCAACATACAAGAGAGCGGAGCGAACTGCCTGCAGCCAAAACCCATAATTTATGAGACACTTAAAGTAGTAAAGGAGTTTTGCTATTTGGGGAGCAAAATAACTGATGATGGTAGAAGTTGAAAGGGTATAAAATGTAGACTGGCAATGGCAAGGAAAGCGTTTCTGAAGAAGAGAAATTTGTTAATATAGAGTATAGATTTGTGTGTCAGCAAGTCATTTCTGAAAGTATTTGTATGGAGTGTAGCCATGTATGGAAGTGAAACATGGACGATAAATAGTTTGGACATGAAGAGAATAGAAGCTTTTGAAATGTGGTACTACAGAAGAATGCTGAAGATTAGATGGGTAGATCACATAACTAATGAGGAAGTATTTAATAGGATTGGGGAGCAGAGAAGTTTGTGGCACAACTTGACTAGAAGAAGGGATCGGTTGGTAGGACATGTTCTGAGGCATCAAGAGATCACCAATTTACTATTGGAGGGTAGCGTGGAGGGTAAAAATCGTAGAGGGAGACCAAGAGATGGTTACACAAAGCAGATTTAGAAGGATGTAGGTTGCGGTAGGTACTGGGAAATGAAGAGGCTTACACAGGATAGAGTAGCATGGAGAGCTGCATCAAACCAGTCTCAGGTCCACCACAACAACAACAACATACAGAACATTCCAGTACAATGATTCTTCACATTTGTGGATACTTCTTGAATGTACTCGAACTGAGTACAAAAATGAAAATTGTGCAGTTCAGGTGAGTTTTGAACTCATGACACTCAATGCAACAGTTCAGTATCATAACCACAACACAGCGGTGCTACTGAGCTTCTTCACCGACACTGCTGCCTTCTTAAGAGAACAGCGTCTCGGTGTTACGTCCTCCTAATCCGGGAACGAGTGATCGGTCCTGCACACTCCGACTCCCGATGACTGATGCTCGCCCTGGCAGTGACCTTCTTAGAACTTCCTTTGCCGCTACGCTCTTGGTCACCTTTCCGCTTGATGCCTGTCGCTGGAGCTTCGAATTTTCCCTGGGTGGCAGGATCCTTGTAGGGCGTCATTCGAAGGACGTGTGCCGTATCTCTGATCATTCGTCGTCTTGCGTCGGGGTCGAAATCTTCAACTTCGTAAGTAACATCAGACAACTGTCTTACAATCTTATAAGTACCAAAGTAGCGCCTGAGGAGCTTCTCAGAGAGACCAACCTTCCGAATAGGAGTGAAGATCCAGACGCGGTCACCAGGCTGGTAGACAACATGGCGGTGGCTCGCTTCATACCTACTTGAGCCTGCAGCGTGCGGAGTCGAGCTAACTGCCGAGCTTCCTCAGCTCTAGTTAACACCTGGCCAAAGAAGTCGTCGTGTAAGTCATCAGGATATAACGGAAACACGGTGTCCTTCGTCGTTGTAGCCTCACGCCCATGCACCAGGAAAAATGGCGTAATTCCTGTGTACTTTTGTTTAGCGGTGTTGTAGGCAGACATCACGAAAGGTAGCACCTCATCCAAGTTGCTCTGCTCAACATTGATGAACAGTGATAACATCTCGTCCAAGGTATTATTAAGGCGTTCCGTAGGCCTGTTACTTTGCGGATGGTAGGGAGTCGTCATGTGATGAGTAATGTTGCACCGACGGTTTGTCTTTGTGTCAAGATTAGACTGAAAAACTTTCCCTCGATCCGTAATTAACGACCTTGGGGTACCGTGTTTTAATAAAATGTCTACCAAGATGAGTTTGACTACCTCGAATGCTTCGGCTGTTTTCACGGCTTCTGTAATGGTATAGCGTGCCAGATAATCAGTGCAAATAATAATCCATCTATTGCCACTAGCAGACGTTGGAAATCGTCCGAGGAGGTCAATCCCAACACGCTGGAATGGTGTTTCGACTTGTCGAATTGGTATGGCTCGGCCAGCTGGTTTCTGAGGAACTGCCTTTCTCCTCTGGCACTCACTAGAGTGCGACACATAGTGATGGACACTCTTAAAAAACACGGCCAGAAAATGTCTTGCGGATTCTATCGTAGGTCTTTATAAATCCTAAATGTCCGGCCTCAGGTGTGTCAAGGAATTTCTTTAGTACATCTAAGCGCATGTGTTTAGGAATCACTGGTAACCACCTCTTTCCAAACAGATCAACGTTTTTCCTCCAAAGTAATCTATTAACTACCTTAAATTGTCCTTTCACATCCTCTGACCGATTTGAGCCAAGTATAATGTGAGATATCTTCTCGTCATTCTTCTATTCACCAGAAATCCTGGAGTGCAGTGAAAAAATATATGGGGCCCCTCCACGCCCGCACCAACGTGGTGACCAGACCAAACGTTCTACTGTCACCTCCGGCAACATGTCAGTTATCTGATACATTGGTCACAGGATGCTGGGCTGTGATGTTATCCGTGCGTCTGGGTAAGACTACGCATTAACACGGTCCATCAGGTGATAGATAGTGGACGAAACGCGAATGAGGGTAGCAATTTGAAGAGCAGAGGGAAAAAAGTGCCAAGGCTCGTGCCGTGGGGAAAAAAACCTCTGCGACAGTGGAATGGGTAGTAATAGCAGTAGTGGCTTACTAGCTGCGATAGTTCATGAAAGGTCGGGTTTGGTAGTGTGGGTATCATCCATCACTACCGTGGCAAGCAATGGCGATGTAACCCAGTTTGCTGCAGCCGCTGCATTCCTGGAACAATCAAGATCGTTATATAGTAGTGGGAGATCGGCCATACATCATCTCACTATGTGGGGGTTGTGTGGAACTTGTCTGCATGCAGTGTACGGTACAGCTTCCCTGTGTGGTACCAGTTATTCGGCAAGTGTGTTTCAGCTGGATATCCAGTAATGGCGTTTCATTAACAGGTGCTCACCTGTACCGTTGTGTTTGCGTGTACTTGGCCATTGATGTTAGGTCCTTACAAGTATGTCTTTTGGTCTTTTATGTTTCCATCTATGGCTGTAATCGTAGTTCCCCAGATTAAGAATAAACGGGTTCAGCGAATGTCTGGAGTTTCTGTATAGTCTTGCGGTGAGCTTGTGGATTACCCCCGTGAGAGTCTTAAGTCGGTATTCCGGGGAAGGTCCGCGATGTGTGTGTATCGTGGAGCATTGCTTATGATTTTGAGTACTTTGTTTTGTATGAGCTGCAGACGGCGCAGGCGTGTGGGCGCAGGGTATACCAAGACAGGAGCTGCGTACGTCATCAGGGGTCGAGTAAGTGTCATGTATATGGACGTCGACACCCTTCTGTTCAGTGTGCTACGCCTGTTGAGCATAGGGTAGAGATGTTTGAGCCTCGCGCTTGCTCGGTTGGTCAGGTGTTGTATGTGGTCCCCCCAGAGTAATTTCCGATCCAGCCAGACACCGAGGTATTTGTCTTTCTCACGGAAACGTATTGGGCGTGCATGTAGAGTCATTGGTCTGCAGTGTCGGTGTTTGAGCAGTTGCTTCGGTCTATTAGTGAGCAGAACGGCTGCGCACTTGTCATCGTTTACTCTAACACGCCATTTCTCCAACCAAGGCTCAGCCACTCTGAGTGCAGTCTGTAAGCGTGACGTAATGTTTGATGGTTTCCAATCTTGCGAGAGGATGGCTGTGGCATCCGCGTAGATTGCCATCGTTGTGTTGTGTGTGATTGGGAGATCGTTTATGTAGAGGGGCCCTAGGATGCTTCCCTGGGGTACTCCAGTATGTATACCGTGTCGTGTTGATTGTTTTCCCTGCACGTCATTGTTGAAACTCCTATCTGTGAGGTATGAGTGTATGAGACGCACCAGCCCGTCGGGGAATCAAAGGCTTGATGGTCTTGCACAGGGTTTTTTGAGAGACAGTCGGTATCTTTGGTGTTTTCTTCCACATTTGTACACTATGGTTATACTCTTGAAGATGTAGTGCCCACCTGGCGAGTAGTCCTGTTGGATCCTTAAGACCTGTCAGCCAACCAAGTGAACGATGGTCTGTAACAACTGTGAATGGCCTTCTGTAGAGATACTGTCGAAATTAGCACCTGAACCAGATAACAGCAAGACATTTTCTTCTTGTAGTTGAGTAGTTTCTCTCAGCTTTTGTAAGTGTCCTAGAAGCATAGGCTACATCCTTCTCTTTTCCATCCGAAATATGCACCATAACAGCACCGACTCCATACCCACTGGCATCTGCGTATAGTGTTGTAGGTACTCTCTCATCATACAGACCAAGTACAGGGTCAGTCGTCAGAGCTTATCGCACGACATCGAAAGCATCTTGCTGATCACCACCCCAGATATATTTAGCATCAGCTTTTAACAACTCTTGAAGTGGACTGGCTTTGATACAAAAGTCTTTGATAAAACGAAGACAGTAAGAACATAATCCGATGAATCTTCTCACATCTCTGATACCTTTAGGAATAGGAAATTCCGTTATCGATCTCATCTTTTCTGGGTCTGGCTGCACACCATCGTTTGACACAAGGTGTCCCACTGTTTTGATTTTTTTGGTCCAAAGAGACACTTTCTTGGATTAACATTCAGTCCGCCTTGTTAAAGACACTTAAGAACGGCCTTCAGTCTTTTTATATGTTCATCAAATGTCTCTGAGAACACTATAATGTCATCTAAATAATATAGACACATCATCCACTTCAGGTGGCGTAGAAGATTATCCATCATCCGTTCAAAAGTTGATAGTGCATTACAGAAACCAAACGGCATTACCTTAAACTCATACAGGCCCTCAGGGGTGGTAAATGCAGTTCTCTCACGATCAGCCCCATCTACTTCGATTTGCCAGTGTCCCGAGTACATGTCCATGGTTGAGAAAAACTTAGCCCCCTTGAGACAATCTAGTGTATCGTCAATTCGTGGAAGACGGTAAACGTCCTCTTTAGTAATCTAATTAAGCTTCCTGAAATCCACACCAAAGCTCCAACTGCCATCCTTCTTCCTGACGAGGACCAGTGGTGACAACCATCTGTTCTGCGAAGGCTGGATGATGTCATTCTTCAACATTTTCTCTACCTCGTCGCGGATTATTCGACGTTCCGTTGCTGACACACGGTATGCTCTTATTGGTTGATGGTCTCCAGTGCTGATCCAGTGCTTCACCGTCGATTTGTCTAATTTGCTCTTCACCTGTGGATTGAAGCATTCAGAGAAGACTTGAAGAATGGCAAGTAGCTTCTTCTGTTGTAACTTAGTGAGATCTGGTGATAGTCGAGCTAGAAGATCTTCTCTCGTAGTGGTAGCGCTAATTTCGCCCACAGACTCGGCACCCACATCTTCTTTTTCATGTTCATCGTCCCGGAGTTGGCGTCGGCTAAGAACGGTCTGCTGTCTTCTGGCGCTGGCGTCATCAAATATCCGCCACCTTTCTCGACAATAGCGCACCACGTGTCCTGGTCTTCCTCAGTGGAAACGTACCGGTCATTTATCGTGGGTCCTTTAGACGTAAGTCTTCCTCGGTGCCCAAACTAGTTCCTCATGCAGCTTTACAGGAAGGTTACTCCGCCTGGGTCTCGACTTTTTCACCATTTTAAACGAAATGAAGTACGACAGATTAGGTTCAATATCTGTTCCATTTCCTCCCTTATGGCCTCTTGAAGCGTCTCGGTTTCTCGCTCGCCGTGCAATCCAAGTGCTGCTGCGCGGGATTAGCCGAGCGGTTTGAGGCACTGCAGTCATGGACTGTGCGGCTGGTCCCGGCGGAGGTTCGAGTCCTCCCTTTGGCATGGGTGTGTGTGTTTGACCTTAGGATAATTTAGCTAAAGTAGTGTGTAAGCTTAGAAACTGATGACCTTACCAGTTAATTCTCATAAGATTTCACACATACCTGAACTTTTTTTTGGTTTTTTTTTGTTTTTGTTTAATCCAAGTACCTTCTGAACTTCCTCTCTCACTATCTGACGACAATCACTTGTGAAATGAGTTGCTTCCTCCATCACAGACATCGATACGACGCTTGGAAGCTATTCCAATTTCTTGCGTGTAATTCTTTTTTGATGCATTGTCTCTATAAACTGGCACCATTTTATGAAGTCGTCTGCTGTCGAAACCTCCTTCAGGAGTAGGGTTGATACATGTTCTCAGCAACACCCTTCATGAGATGTGCAACTTTATCTTCCTCCGTAATTCTAGGATCTCTATTTTGCGCAGCTCTAAGGCGCCTTGAATGTAGGATGATGTAGTTTCTCCTGGACGTTGTGCCCTGCACTTTAATTTATCTTCAGCCTTGCACTTGTGTCGTTGTTTGTCTCCGAATATTTGCGCAGTTCCGCCTGGAATACTTCTCAGCTTGTGAACTTCTATTCGTTGTTCTCATACCATTGCTTGGCAGTGCCCTCCAAGTAGAAAAATAGCCAAACACACGGTGTCGTCCCGTTTGCTGAATTTGGCTATACGCTCATATACGTTAAGCCACTTGTTTGGATCTTGGCCATCGTCACCAGAGAACCCGGAAGGATGTCTCATGTGATTGTACACAGTGGCTGTCATCGTAACGTCCTCTTCTTCTTCCGTCTCCAGTAGATTGAGATCTGTTGAATATGGCTCGAACTCGGGTTTCTAACCACGTAGACGGCAGCTCTGTCGTGGCCTGATGGGAGCCACTGTGTCGTCGATAATGTGCGCTATCACACGTTCCAATACCCAGCACCTCCACCAGAATAATGTCACGTAGAAGGAGGTGTAATTAGATGAATGACGAACACTAACTTCACTTAACGAATGTTTATTCAGCACTTGCACATAAAAGAGCACAGAGCGATCTGCCTCCGACCAGAATATATACAGTATTTATACAGCTACAGATGATTGCAGAACAATGAATCTTGACATTTGTGGATACTTCTAGAATGTACGCGAACTGAACATAGAAATTAAAAACGTGAAGTCTAGGTTGGTTTTGAACTCACGACCCTCCACGCAACAGTTTAGTACCATAACAACTACACCATGGTGCTACTCCGCTTCTGTGAGAATATTGGGAGAAGAAGAGAACGTATTAAAGTAAATTAACTGTAATATGTCGATGGTTTCTTTACTCTTCCTTAATGCCTCATAAAGGCAGCAAGTCAGTATTCTGAAGGAAGTAACCATCAAAAGAGTTTAAGAGCCGTTGTAGAATAATATCTTATGAACTTACATTGATCAAATGCAATTCAGAAAATGTAATAAAATCAAATATTTGAGCGCAGGAACTGAGGGACTTTGTTTAAAAATTATTCTGTGGATGAAAAGATGCGGAAGTTATTCACAGAACTCTGAAATGATGAAGATAGACCAGTAAAATACTTCCCTAAAACCTATAAAATATATCATTAGAAGCAGCACTGGAATCAGAATGTTTGTAAACAAATGAGTTCTGAGTAAGCTAGAGTATAAATACGGGGAAAAACAAAAATGAACAAAATACCAGATCTATAACAAACTTTGAATTAATATTGCAACATTAAAAATATCACACAACTAAATATAAATAAGAGACGGATATTCTGTGACCATTTCAACAGAGCAGACAATAAAAAACACTGCCATACACTAAAATAAGAGGAAGACAGACTCATGGCAGTTTAATTCAGTAAGAACGTAAGTTCATTAATGAAATAAATTGAACCGAATGTTCTTGTATTTTTATAACTCTTTTCTGTAATACAGTATAAGAATGAAAACTAGTCAGAGATGCTGAAAATGTGTTTGTATCTGTCTTCAATACCTTCACTGCACCATACCAATAGTTACAATACCAATGACAGTACCACTAAAGCTCAGTTACTAAACAAATTTTTCCGAAATTCCTTGGCCAAAGAAGACGAAGTAAATATTTCAGAATTCGCATCAACAACAGCTGCCAACACGAGTAAGTTATATATGTAATCGTATGTGTAGCGAAGAACTTAAATCAATAGAGGCAAGTCTTATAGTCCAGGTAATACACCAAGTAGGTGTCTTACAGATTATGGTGATAAAATAGACACATACCTAGCAGTCATATGCAACCGCTCGTTCGAAAAAAGGTTTGTACCTAAAATCTCAAAGTTGTGCCGGTCACACCAACATACAAGAAAAGAAATAGGAGTACCTGATGAATCACAGCTCAGTATCAATAACGTTGATTTGGAACAGAATTTGGTAACATACATAGTGTGTCAACAATATTAAGTACCCCGAAGAAAACGGTGTAATCACACATAGCGCTGACGCAGAAAATATACGTCTTGTGAACTTAACTAGCTCTTTATTCGCAAGAAGTAACTAGTGTTATCGACAGGGCCTTTCAAACTGATTCTATGTTTCTATATCTTCAGAAGGTTTTTGACACTGTTACAAGCATCCTCTAATCAAATTGTGTGCTTTCTCGAAACTGATAGTTCGCAGTAACTGACGGAAAACGTTTGAATGAAACAGAAATTTTGCAAACCCTCACTATTCTTAATCTATATAAACAATTTAAGAAACGGTCTGAACAGCCCTCTTCGAGTGTTTGCAGATAATGTTGTCGTTTCATTGTGAACTATAAAATGCTTTACACTACATTTCTGCATACTACGAAAAGTGAAAATTATCCTTGAACAATAAAAAATGTGATGCTCTCGATGTGAGTTGTGAAAACATTCAGTTAAATTTCTGTAAACTGATAAAGTAGACAAATTTAGATATTGTCAATTCAACTAAATACCTAGATTTTGTAACCTCGAATACTAAACAGAGTGCCTACATTAAGCTATCATTACTCTTCTTAGTACTGCTAGGGTGTATAGAATCCTTACCTGATAAGGTAAGGAGGACATCGTAAAAGAATAAAGAAAGGTAACTCGTTTCGTATTACCGAGAAATAGGAGAGGCGGTGTCATGGATATGCTAAGCTCGTCACAGTGGCACCCATTAAAACAAAGACGATTTTTCACGAAAAATCAATTACCAACTATCTCCACCGAGTACGAAAATATTTTCTTGATACCCACTTACATAGGGGGCAACAAGCATCGTAATTTAATAGAAACCAGAGTTCAAATGGAAGGATTTAGGTGTTCATTTTTCTTACGTGCTATTCGATAGTGACATGCTAGATAAATAGTAGAAAGTGATACTATGAGGCCGTGTCACGTATTCAAGTAGAATTGCATAGCAATCATATGCATGTAGAAGTAGACATATTTTAAGGTAACAGTCAATTAGCCATTCAAATATTACCATATTAAATATGAATGACATTCCAATTTTCATTAACCAATTTCGTCCGCTTTAAGGGTCTTTAAAATAAATCTATGGTGTATAAATATGCGATTTATGTTCAGCGATGAGAGGGACATCGCTACTAATTAGTTTTTAGATAATTATTAGCGGCAATGTCTTTAAATTAGTATGACTGCATTTTCTATTCGCGATTTTGAATATTTAGGTTTCTTAAGTCCAATTTTGTCACAAAATAGTTCGTGGAGTGAGTCTGAAATATCTTTGAAAATGCCTGAAGCGAATGTAACCGTACCAGTCTTCTAGGAAGGGCATTTGACCTTTCGACAGACAATAGTCGGTCGAATGTCTGTTTTCCCGGGATCTGACAATTAGCTGACTCGCTATAAAGAAGACTCGGCAAAACCCGTGACAAATAGAGGAGCCGAGTGTTTGAAATGCTGCTGCCGCTCCATTCAAAAAAGAAGACGGCAGTGGCAGGAGGATACCGGGTCGCGAACTAATTAGATGACGAGCACAAAGAGAAAGAAAGTAATTCATTAGAGCTGAATACTAAATAAATCCAAAGAAAAGTCACTACAGCCAAGTTATCGCGAAACGTTTTTCAGAGTACTTAAAAAACTTCGTAGATGTCCCACGTTTAGCTTCTGATACAGCGAACGGAACGTTTCTGCTTTTATCTCCTGTCAGTGGAGCAGTCTCAATTTCCCCACTGCAGGCAATGTGAATAGAGTCCTTACAAAGTCATTTTCGTAGCTATCTAGAGCTGTGTACCATTACAAGGCCTCTGGAACCAACTTCCGTAAATTTGTTTTAATTTCTGCGTTTGTTTCGTATCGGCCAGGATTTACACAAAAAGGCATTCAGTAAGCACCACCACAGTGTTTTACTTGTAGCGCAAGATTTCGGTGAGAGTGGCATAAGGCTGGGGATCCCGTCAGCGTGGGGTTCTATCCGAATGCATTGTTTTGTAAACAACAGTTTATAGTGCCAGAGCCCATACGTAAACATACAAGGCAAATGCACTCGAGCTTCAAAATAATTGCCTTCAAACGGAACAGCAATTTATAAAATCTAAATACTAGTCTCACAGTACTAAATTATTAAAAGCGTCAGTGGGTACTATGAATATAAGAAGGGTGTCTACCAAAGTTTCTATGTTCTTCAAACTGCAGTAGTGTTCCCATCAAAGGGGCTTCCTTCGGCAGCTATACACTGGTGGAGTCGTTGTTCCCAATGTTGACAGAAGCACTGAAAGGCTGGTAGGCCTTTAATATGTCGGTCACATTCACTTGAATGTTCTCGTAAGTTCCAAAACGATGTACTTTTAACACGTTTTTCAATTTTGGGAAAAGAGAAAAGCCACATGAACACAGATCTGGTGAACAGGACGGCTGTCAGAGAATAGGACTGCCTTTAGAGGACAAGAATTCCGTGATGGTATGCGACATGGGAAGTAGTCATGATACAGCATCCACTTGTCTGCAATGTCAGGTCTCACCTGATTAACGCTCTTGCTGGACCTTAAGAAGTTTTTGTAAGATATTTGGTTCACCGTTGGTCCTGGAGCAATAATCTCGCAGCAACAAACACACATTCGACGTTTTCGTCAGTTTTCGAAGGTCTCCCTGAGCGAGGTTCGCTTTCAACGCGTTCTCGGCCTTCCAAGAACTTATGCTCTTGATAAGGAATGTTCCTAACTCGGCTGTTTCAACTGCTCACATGTCACACTAGCTACTTCTCCAAGTTTAATATGAAACTTGATGGTATAACATTACTCTAAATACCGCTCTTCCTTTTTTGTAACACACCATAAAAACACATCACTAATGGTGTTCTCAAAAATCACGTGATAGCTGTAATGAGCTGTAACTCAACTAAGCATCTGGAAGAGGCGAACTCATCGGTTTACACAAGTAGAAAACCACAGGATTGCTAGGTCGCTTGCAATGTTTCCAGTCCCATTACTTTTGTCACAGACCTCATGTAATGGTATTTAAACTAAGATGCATGCTTATACATCACTCATAACAAATATTGTTTCTGTACTTTCAACATTGCAGCACAGTCAGCAGTCATGATAATCTAATATATAAGAAACTATCAGCCTCGATTGCGGTACTGCAATGAACCTTTAACAAGGTTTCAGGCCCGAATAATTGATATATATACTAAGATGGTATCTGTTCTTTCAGACATGTCACCGCCGTGTGGTGGGCCTCGGGAGCTCACGTGAAACTAAGTATGACTAGATACCGTTCTGCAGCGTTTATGTGAAATGTTCAACAGAAATAAAATAATTATCTGGCCCTAATCAAAACTTACAATTACCTCACATATTGACACCCTTATCATACAATTCGTGAAAGTAGCGTAGCAAATGTATAAAATTTTGCAGCTAAGCTAGATTTCTTTTTCAAAATAAATATTCGAAGTGTTGCATACCATATGCTGCAGTGTGGTAATGCTTAATGATTAACCTTTAGTAAACAGTGAAATGGTTGAAGTAACTGTTCATATGAAACAATATTCCAAGACAACGATTTTAGAATGAAGGATGTATTCAAAAAGATCTTCACCCACAACAATGGTCTGAACCATACTATGCTGAAACAAAGTGAACAATGATTTGAAAAGGATACAATGTTAACAATGAGTTTCTATAGAGCCCAACAGCTTACTCTACTGATATCTTAATGAATGACTCAGGGAAGGGTCTTTCTCTGAGCCCTGAGCAAAGTACCTAGCTCACAGTAATTAGTCTAAGAAATTGGCTGTGTAGTGCTGCAGTTTTACAAATTTCTTCTCTTCAGAAATAATAACATTATTGAAACTTTATGTTCTCTTCACTTTTTAGTATATACATCATGTTTACAATTGCCATCATTGACAATAAATCTTTCTTCACCTAACAGATACAATCCCAAGTCAACACAGCACTACTAAATATGTCCATCACCTACCACATTTCAACTAAGAATGAATTAGACTGCACAGAGCCTGAGAATGTGCCACAACAATACCAAACACTATTAACAGCAACATAACTCAGGCTCTCTCGGACGTGCACATCAATAACTGAAACAAATCTACATCTACATCAACACCTATACTCTGCAAGCCACCGTACGGTGTGTGGCGGTGCGTACTTTAAGTGCCTCTATAGGTTCTCCCTTCTATTCCAGTCTCGTATTGTTCGTGGAAAATGTCATGTCTACCTTACAGGTGTTCATTTTAACTAAAGCCTTCATTCTTTTTTCTAAGTATTCAGTAATCTTTCCACAATAGGTATGCCTAATAATATAAATAAATGTACACCATTTTCTTATCTGTCCCTTTTTACAGCATACAGTTATTGTCAGTAGTTTATATGTAAATGATAACTATTGAGTCTAGTTGTAGTGGATTTAGCTTTAGATGTGCCACTAGATAGCAAAATGTAACCAATACAGAGGTTATTCAGTTTTATACAATAAAAGTTCTATGAATCGCACCCATTATCATCAATGTCAACACAATTAACTAATTTTCTTTTTCCATGCAACATAGATGGAACAGCTGTAGCCAATAACTTTCTAACAAATCATGCATTGTTGATATAAATACCCTTTTTATTACAAAATGTAGTAAAAAGAGTATTAATGTGCCACATGCTTATGTTCTATGTCTTTATGGTCTCTATATACATTATCACATTTACATATTTCATCAGAGAGATTTAAAATTTTGGTCTCCTCTAGATAGCACTATTCTACAGTATTTTTATTACAAAGAATGTGAACAGTGTTCTTAGCTAAATTGTGGTTAGTGTATTAAAAAGTAAAATCTGCTTATTGGGCTCATTTTTATGTGCAGTTTTTACGCTGCATTACTGTTACTTTGATATTGCTTCATTAAGTTGCTTTTATTATTTTTTTGTGGATGTGATTGATTAAGTTGCTTTTGTTAATTTTTTGTGGATGTGATTGTTTGTAAGGAATCGAAATATATACAAGAAACTTATAACACTAATGTATACGAATCTAATGTGAATCACGCTATTGTTATCCTCTGAGAGGATTTCGAAGATTGATCGCACATGTGTCTAATTCACAAAGATATCAGACTATCATTTTAAATTTGGTGAAATTAACAGAAAAACCAAATGGACATTAACATTGGAAGTAAATGAAAGTGGTGAAATTATAAATGAATGAAAAAATTAACAGTCGTCAGCCCAATTAGGCACGTTAATTAGGAAATGTATGTTGAAAAAAATTTGGATATTGATTATTGATGTTACTTTCGTGGAGACCCCCCCCCCCCTTTGAATAGCAAACAGGATACAAACTGACACAGTACACGCTGAGCTGTGTGTAGCAGCTGATAACAGTAACACACACACCAGCAAATTATAAGAAGTAATTTAGCACCAAGCTCATACTAATGACAGATACACTCAAGAGCATTACTTAATCAAATACTAAAATGTTAGTGCATGAAGTGCAGAACTAAATTTGGACATGAGGGGCTTTTACCTGAACTGACCCGAAAAAAAAATTAAGATGAATAATATAATAAATATGCTGCTAGGCTCCTCTACATTTATGTTTTTCTCTTAGCAACATTAACAGTTAAATTTTTTACTAATAGGTGAGAAATATGATTGGGACCGATAAACTAGTATAGTTTCACTAGATTACACTCTTTGATTATTACAGTAGAAAAGGTTAATTCAAAAATCTAATCATTCACTTCTCTGGGAGCAGTTCATAATTTACTTTGAGAGACAATGAACTACAACACTTGGCATAATTAACTTCGAAAAAGGAACTGTTCGTGATAGGAATCAAAACTTCACTAACTTTGAAAATGAGCTAAACTCATTTGCATTTTTATCATCTGTGAAGCAGGTATTTTAGACAATAATATTTACACAATCTTGCATTTTAATTCTACAAAACCACATTTTCTAATAATCTAAGGATACTTTAGCAAAGCCTATCCAACTTCACTTTTGTGGTTTTAACTTTAACATTTACTACACCTCTTATATTAGACAAAAAATCCCTTTTAAACACTTTAGTTCAAGCATTGTTCATTTAAATCGGGATACTTGGTTTTAGTAGCACTTAGGTGGGGACCCTGTATAGGTTCTAGATCAGGATAGAAAATGTGGTTCCGGACACGAATTTATGTTTTTGTGATTATCATTAAAACAACACACAAATTGTTGATGTTCGACTTATATCCTCCTTTCAAGACACTGTCCAACCCGTTCAACTGCTCTTCCAGGTCCTTTGCAGCTTCTGACAAAATTCTAATGTCACTGGCAAACCTATTCTGCAAATGGGTCAAATGGCTCTGAGCACTATGCGACTTAACTCTGAGGTCATCAGTCACCTAGAACTAATTGCACCTAACTAACCTAAGGACATCACACACATCCATGCCCGAGGCAGGATTTGAAACTACGACCATAGTGGTCGCTTGGCTCCAGACTGCCTGGGCTTTAACTCCTATTCCAAATTATTCTTCGGTTTTCTTTACTCCTTGTTCAATGTACAGATTAAATAGCATCTGTGATAGGCTGAAAACCTGTCTCACTCACTTCTCAACCATTGGTTCCCTTTCGTGCTGCTCGAGTCTTACAACTGACATCTGGTTTCTCTACAAATTGTAAATAGCCTTTCACTCCCTGTATTTTAGCACTGCCACCTTCACAATTTGAAAATGGATATGCCAGTCAATGTTGTCAAAAGCTTTCTCTAAGTCTACAAATGCTATAAACATACGTTTGCCTTTCCTTAAGCTAGCTTCTAACGTAAGTGGTAGGGTCAGTCTGCCTCAAGGCCAGCTTCTAGCAGTTTTCCCAATGGTCTGTAAAGAATTCGTGATAGTATTTTACAACCGCGACTTATTAAACTAATGGTTTAGTAATTTTCACACCTGTCAGCACCTGCTTTCTTTGGATTTGTAATTATCATATTCATCTTGAAGTCTGAGGGTTTTTGTACTGTCCCACATGTCTTGCCGACCAGATGGAAGATTCTGGTCAAGTCTGGATCTCCCAAGGCTATCACTAGTTCTAATGGAATGTTGTTTACTCCCGACGCCTTGTTTCTACTTAGGTCTTGCAGTGCTCCGTCAAATTCATCACGCAGTGTCATACCTCCTAATTCATCTTCATCTATGTTCGCTTCCAGTTCCATAATATTGCCCTAAAGAACATCTGTCTTGTATAGATCCTCTATATACTCTTTCCACCTCTTAGTTTTCCATTCTTGGCTAAGAACTGGCTTATCGTCTGAGCTCTTGTTATTCACATAGGCAGTTCTCTTTTCTCCATAGGTCTCTTTAATTTTTCTGTAGGTGGCATCTATCATCCCCATAGTGATACATGGTTCATCAGCCTCAAATTTGTCCTCTAACCATCGCCACTTAGCTGTTCTGCGCTTCCTGTCGATCTAATTTTTGAGACGTTTGTATTCCTTTTCACCTGCTTCATTTACTGCAATTTTAAATTTTCTCCTGATGTCAGTTAAATTCAGTATCTCTTTTGTTGTCCAAGGATTTAACCTAAACTGCGTCTGTTTACGTATTTGATCCTCTGCTGCCTTCACTATTTCATCTCTCAAAGCTACCCATTATTCATGTACTGTAACTCTTTCTCCTTTATTTGTCAATCGTTCCTTAATGTACTCTTTGAAACTCTCTACAACCTCTGATTCTCTCAGTTTATCCAGGTACTATCTCCTTAAATTCCTACCTTTTTGCAATTTCTTCAGTTTCAATCTAGTTTTACAACCAACAAATAGTGGTCAAAGACCAAATCTGCTCCTGGAAATGTCTTACAATTTAAAACCTGGTTCCTAAATATCTGTCTTACTATTATAACATCTTCCAGTGTCTACAGGCCTCATCCACACGTACAATCTTTCTTCATGATTCTTAAATCAGGTATTAGTTATGATTAAGATACGCTCTGTGCAAAATTCTAGCAGACGCTTCCTCTTTCATTCCTTACCCCCATTCCAAATTCACCTACTACTTTTTCTTCTCTTTCTTTCCCTACAAGCGAACTCCATTCCTTGGTGACTCTTAAATTGTCGTCTCCCTTCACTATCTGATTAATTTCTTTTATCTCATCATACATTTCTTCAATCTCTTCATCATCTGCGGAGCTACTTGGTATATATACTTGTAATACTGTGGTAGGCATGGGCTACATGTCTGTCTTAGCTACAATAATGTGTTCACTGTGCTCTTTGTAGTAGCTTATCCAGGCTCCTACTTTTTATTCATCTTAAAACCTACACCTGCATTTCACCTATTTGATTTTGTACTCATAACCCTTTATTCACTTGACCAGAAATCTTGTTTCTACCGCAACCGAACTTCATTAATTCCCACTTTTTAAATTTTGTAACCAACTTGCCCGATTAAGGGATCAAACGTTCCATGCTCTGCTCCATAGAACGTCAATTTTCTTTCTCCTGATAACGACGTCTTCCTTAGTAGCCTACATCCCAAATGGGGGATTATTTTACTTCTGGGAATATTTTACCCAAGAGAACGCCATCATCATTAAACCATACAGTAAAGGTGCATGTCCCCAAGAAGAATTATGGCAGTAGTTTCCCATTGCATTAAGCTGTTCGTATTACCAGCATAGGGACGCCGTTTTGGTTAATGTTACAAGACCAGATCAGTAATCATCCAGACTATTGCTCATGCAAGTACTGAAAAGCTGCTGCCGCCCTTCAGGAAACAAACGTTTGTCTTGCTTCTCAACAGATACCCCTCCGTTGTATGTGGTTCACTGGGGAGGGGGCTTAGAGCCCTACTTGTTAAATGCGAACCAAATTACGAACTTATACAGTGAGGAATTATGCTGAAAAATTGTAGTGAATTACAGCTTACAGACGTACTTGGATTAAGTGATAAGAAAACTTTAAAATATATATTACAAACTGCTATAATTTGATGGAGTTTGATATGCTTTATATTGTATTAGTTTTATTTCGAACTAGTCGTAAAAATAACCAACTGATTGATTCATCATTATATGAACATGTTAAACTGTATACATTTTATTAGAAGACTGGACAAAATTAAATATTTCCACAAAAGATGCGGAATTTTTATCCACCAGATAATTATCTCCAATCATATGATGTATTTAATTATTTTAATTTTTAATCCAATACTCTGGATTGTCAAACTCATCGCTCATTTCAGATTTCGAGGATGGTAAAACTGGAAACGACCGCAGTCTCACTATCTCCGTAATTTGTCAATCTAACCATAAAGTATATTATCAATCTGTGTTTGGGAAACTGGATATGTGGAATACCACAAATTTCACATTAAATGTTTTAGTTAGGTAAGTCCAGTACACTGCATGTTTCGAATTACACACCTAGTGAGGCTGTGCAGTGGTTAACACACTGGGCTCGCATCTGGGAGGACGACAGTTCGAAGCTGTGTCCAGTCATCTGGATTTACGATTACCTAAATCAGTCCAGGAAAATGCTGGGATGGTTCCTGTGAAAGGGTATGGTTGATTTCCTTCTTCATACTTGACACAATCCGAGCTTCTGCTCTACCTCTAATGACCTCACTGTTGACAGACCATTAAACCCTTTCTTCCTTTCTTCCTTTATTCCTTCGAGTTACTACATATTTTCTATTCAATTACTTTTTTGGAGTTCCTTATTTTACAGCATTTTATTATATGCATGACTCTCTATTAAATTTTAGCTATAATGTGGAGTGGCATTGTGAACGAGTAACATGTCTAAAGCTAATCCAAATTTTGAAGCTTGGGTGCAGGGGCAGGTACATGGTATAAGTGAAGAGGAAACTGGGGATGACAGTGATATTTTTGATGATTCTGATACTTAGTGCAGAAAATACTTAATTGGAAGGAGAGCCTGGTGTTATCTGTGTCACACACAGCAAAACACATATTACAGCAAAAATAATTTCACGTGAAAAGCTTTTGAGGAGCCTGTTAGTGTAAGAAAAAGACCTCTAAACAACATTTTGAAAGTAAAGACGCCTGGACTATCAGCCAAAATTCAAAATTTGGGGAAAAGGCCTACTAAATCTCAAATATGGAGGACTTTAGTTGATGATAACATTTAGAGGAAATATTTTTACATACAAATGTGAAGTTGAGTACAAATAGGGAAAAGTTGCAGGCAGAAACTAACCCATCCAAGTACATAGATACTGAAATCAGTTAAATCAAGCTTTCATTTGCTTTCTAATGATGAAAGCAGTATTACAAAGATGCATTACCTTTTTTTGGAGAGGACTTGACTGGTTGTCATGTATTTGTGGTGAAAATGTCATCAAAGTGCTTTGCAATACGTATGAGCAGCCTGAGGTCAGACAACTTGATTACAAGCAGGAATGAAAAAAGTCAGGTTACACTTCTGTGAAATCAGACATTTTTGATAAATTCATTTTCAGTCTCAGCAACTATACAGAATAAAAGCCAACATCACAGTGAACGAAATATTAGTCTCATTTCAGAAACCATCCTCTTCGTATCTATATGCCTAGCAAGCTTGCCAAATAAGGCATGCTTACATACACACAGGGAAAGGAAGCGATAGATGTAGCTGACAGAAGAAGAGAAACGAGCATGCGAAACCAGCGCAGGCTGTCATATGTTTCTGCAAACCAACAGAAAAAAGTAAGAGAAACATTACCTTTGACAAATAGTTCACGTCTATAGAACTCATTGATGAGATGCTACAAAGGCGACTAACATATGTGAGAACAGTCAGAAAGAACAAGCAAGAAATTCCACCAGCATTATTGGCTGATAAAAGCAGACCAATTGCATCTGCGTTGTATGGCTTCCCTGATAATGCAACACTAGTTTCATTTGCTTCTGAGAGAAAAAAGGCAGTTACTCTTCTTAACTCAATAATTATAGTAGTCTAAAAAATGTAGGAAATTCTTTGATACTGCAGTTCAACGAAATATCATATAGATTTGATAGACATGAAATAGGTCAATTAGTTATCAAACAGACATACGTGATGGTAGCTGATGGCAGTCTCTTATAAACTAGTATATATCAGTTCTGTCAACAGATTTATTCTGTGTTTATGCTTCAGAGGTAACACCAACATGACTCATCTGAAATTCACTGAGGGTCTAGGCATGGAACTGACTGACATACATCTAAAGAGGCTCCTGTAAATTCAAATTTTACCAAGAGTTGTTACAGCAATGAGCCACAGAGTTCTGCGAGACACTCAGAAATCAAACAAAGGCATTTAAAGTAATAGGAAAGAAATTAGTAAGACATGTGTGAAGTGTTCTGCGACCAAGAAAAGGATTGTGGAGCGTAAGCGAATCAAATATTGTCAGCTAGTTTTCCAGAGCCATATCAGAATTGTATGTATTGACTGTGTAAAAGTGTTGTGATTTATTATTTGCAGTTCATTTGGGTGTTGTCTTTGTTTACAATCTCTGCAATCTTTGATTTATGAATATCATGACTGATGTAACAATAGTGACAATGATTTCAAGACTGATAGTGAATGACTGCACATACTCATTATATTTTAGGCAAATTTTAAACACTGCAAACAAAATAGTCTTTATATAGGGTGAATAATATTACATTTCCTCGTAATATGAATTAGCTGACTGCTTCTTCGATTTTTGTCAACTAATGTGGCATTATGTGATACTAAACAATATGTAGACTAAGGGGCTGCTATTTCTAGTTGCTTAAATTTGAGAGATGTTTTGGGTAAAGGGTTACAAACATTACTGAATTCAGAGGAGATATTAATATAAATTCATATAATTTTATAACATCATCCAATCTACATGATTAAAAATACAGTAGTTACACAGAAAACAACAACGAAATTAAGAACTGTTTTTAATACTGATATCACTGATACACTAACCTACATCATTATGTATGAAAAGAAAAATATTACACATGATGCACAGTACAGAAAATTCTATGAAAATCTTTAACTAGAGTTCCAAACTGAGACTCCGTATATTCATTAAATTCCCTTTCTTTCTACAGGCTGAATAATATTAAATTTACTTGCAGTATGAATTAGCTGACTATGCAATTAATTTTTGTCTACTTATGTCTAGTTACATGACGCCAAACATTATATAGTCTAAAAAGAAACGACTTTTTCTAGTTGTGCACACATTAGAGATGTTTCTGGTTAAGGATTAAAATAATTACAGAAGATTCATCATTAAAAGGATTTTTCTTACTAAGTGTTGTCATACATTTTTGTTATGCTTTTTATTATATATTTTTATTTGGTGATCAGTAATTAAACATTCAGCAATCTTTGCCAAAAAAGTTTGTTTGGGAAAGCTTCGCCTTTTTAGGTGGTTAGGGTGGAACGCACATTTTATATCACTGAACATTCTGCTGTCTGACGGTATGAAATTTGCAACCTGGAAAAAGAAAATTAGACTCCATGGTTCCAATGGTGATGAAATCTTAGGAGACAGAGCACAAATTTGGTTGAGAGAAGGATGGGGAAGGAAATCAGTCCTATAAATTTCAAAGGGAGTTATGTAGAATATACCTCAATCACAGATAAAGGGGATGTAGCGATCAGAATGTGAATCATCAGTATGATCCATTTTATCAGGATTAAGCACACATTTGTACTGGTTAAAAAGTGGCTTTATAGAAATTCACTAAATGCTTATAAAAATATTTAGATCTGTAGATCTGATTGTTATATGGATGTGGTTGATTTGTATAGCAGTAATAATATATATTTTACCAACACTACACTACTGTGTACAATTTCGACAAAAATCTATTTGATTATGTTCATGAATATCAGGTAAATCAATCAGAGTTGCTTTCTTAAACTGCATCATTCAATATTTAATATTTAATTTAGATATATCTTATGTATACAATCTGATTCACAGTGTTATTTTTTATAGAATCTTATTCATATTTTTACATGCATTTCAAAAATGTTGCATTCAAATCCATTATTCATTATTATATTATCATTACTACTTATGCATATTTAATTTACCATTACCAAAACGTAAATTAATTTCACTTCTCATCATCATTAGTTGCATATATTTCATCATTAGTTGTACTCCTTGTCATTAGAGTAGAATACGTTGGATTAACATAATTTGTGCATCAAAACTGTGTACACTAAAAGATATTTTCTGTTTCATCAAGGACCTATGTCATAAAATTTGTAAATTTCAACAGAAACGTCTAGAAAATGACACATAACCACTTCATTTAGGTGGTTGGAGTGGAAGACACATTTTATGTCATTGAACATTCTGCTGTCTTCTTCTTCTTCTTCTTCAGTAGCTCTACAGCCCTTGGTGACCCTGGCTCCTTCAACAATCTTCCTCCACACTTTTCGGTTATTTGCTACTCTATTCCACTCCCAGACTCCCATATTGCTGATATCCATTATTACCTCATCGATCCATCTTCTTCTAGGTCTCCCTTTGCGCCTAACTGAATGGATCATACCTTTCATCATTTTCTTTGGAATTCTATCGTTTGCCAACTCTCCAAGTGTCCTAGCCATCGTATTCGCTGTGATTTCACAAATTTTACATTCTGCTGTCTGAGGATATGAAATCTGCAACCTGGAAAAGGAAGATTAGATTTCGTGGTTCCAATGGTGATGGAGACAGAGCACAAATTAGGTTGAGAGAAGAATGGGGAAGGAAATCAGTCCTATACTTTTCAAGGGAAGTTATGTGAAATATGCCGCAATCGATCTAGGGAATACACAGATAACCTGGATGAAGCGATCATAATGTGAAAAATCAACCTTAAAAATATTAATACTATCCATCACCATAGCTCCCATCGCTTGGTGTGACAGGAAGCAGCACAAGTGACGTCTGTGTGCAAAGGGAGTCTGGACAAGACGCTCAGAATTACCAGCTTGTATCATTCACAGCTCTTTGTAGCGAAATCCTAGAAACTATTATAGTCTAACTATATGACCTACAAGGAATAAATTAATATTTCTCACAGAAATAATGTCCGCAACTCGTGGTCTCGCGGTAGCGTTCTCACTTCCCGAGCACAGTGTTCCAATTTCGATTCCCGGCGGGGTCATGAAATTTCACCAACCCTGAGATGACTGGGTGTTGTTGTGTCGTCTTCATAATCAACATTCATTCTTATTATGGTCGGAGGAAGGCTACGGCAAACAACCTCCACTAGGATCTTGCTAGTATGGCAGTGCAGGTCTCTCGCATTGTTCCTCTATGATCTGTCAAGAAGCATGGGACTTCATATCCATTTTCACGGAGATAATCAGTAGTTCTAGAAACAGCGATCAAAAACGAAACTTCAGTCACATTTTTCATTACAGTGGAAGTGCCATGGACAGAGGGAACTTGGTTGATTCGATGTTTCTAGATTTACCTTGTAGTAGCAACAGGCCCTGAATAAAAAAAGTGTGAAGTTATTCACATGAGTACTAAAAGAAATCAGCTAAATATCGATTACGCGATAAGTCACACAAATCTGAGGGCTGTAGATTCAACTAAATACTTAGGGATTACGATTACAAGAAACCTAAATTGGAACGATCACATAGATAATATTGTGGGTAGAGCAAACAAAAGATTGCAATTCATTGGCAGAACCCTTAGAAGGTGCAACAGGTCTACCAAAGAGACTGCTTACACTACGCTTGTCCACCCTATTCCGGAGTATTGCTGTGTGGCGTGGGGTCCGCATCAGGTGGGACTGACGGATGACATCGAAAAAGTACAAAGACGGGCAGCTCGTTTTGTATTACCGCGAAATAGGGGAGATAGTGTCACAGACATGATACGTGAATTGCAGTGACAATCATTAAAACAGAGGCGTTTATCGTTGCCACGGGATCTTCTAATGAAATGTCAATCAATAGTTTTCTCAGAATTGTTCAAATGGCTTTGAGTACTATCGGACTTATCTTCTGAGGTCATCAGTCTCCTAGAACTCAGAACTACTTAAACCGAACTAACCTAAGGACTTCACACAGGTCCATGCCCGAGGCAGGATTCGAACCTAAGCGGTTCCAGAATGTAACGCCTGAAATCGCTCGGCCACTCCGGCCGGCCCAGTTTTCTCCTCCGATTGCGAAAACATTCTGTTGGCCCCCGTCTACATAGGGAGAAATGATCATCACGATAAAATAAGAGAAATCAGGGCTCGCACAGAAAATTTTAAGTGTTCGTTTTTCCTGCGTGCCATTCGAGAGTGGAACAGTAGTGAGACAGCATGAAGGTGGTTCATAACCCCTCTGTCAGGCAGTTTATTGTGAATAGCAGAGTAATCACGTACATGTAGATGTAAAGCAAATGTGTCCCTATAGCGTATCTAACTGGGTTTGATACTAGATAGATTTTCATGATGAATTTTATACAGACACTAAGGTAATATCAATGTAACTTGTCCCATGGGACTCACAAGATCATTGCTGTTTGTATGATACTTTCATGATTTATCACGTAAAATTATTTTGAATTTTTTGTACATGTACTTGAGCTACTTATGAGGAAGTTGCAACCAATAAAAACTACAGTAGTATCCAGTTACATATCGGACATGTCTGAGGTGATATTGTGTATTTCATGAAATGTAGAACTATTGCATCGATTGACTGGGTCATTGACTGTCTACGTTGTAAAGGTATAGGTTTGGTTTTGACTAATGGTACACTGGTGGAGGAAGCTCGTTGGCCGATAATGAAGGTAGGAAGAAGCAATGTTTCACAGTACAAGTAAAAAGAATCTGAAATTTGTTAAACTGTAATCACATCAAAAAATTATCTGTGGCCATGTGAACACACTTTGCATTCACCATCTGTCAAAAGTGTAATAAGAGAGTGTTACTGCATGCAGATACACAATGTTAGTTATATTCACGTTTAGTAAGTAAATCAAAATGTTGTATTATATCTCCTCACTCTGTATATAAAAACTGAATTCTCTTGCTCGGTTGTCCGTGGTACTCAGACGAACTACATTAGAGATTCTGATATGATTTTTGAATTCTTCGGTCCAATTTCACACCCAGACAAAAACTGTTGAGATTCTCGATTCACAATGTAGATGAACTACATATTGCGTGAACCCTACTCGCAATTGTCCAGTTTCTTGTGGTAAGTGCTCTTTCGCTTCTATATGGTAACACTGGACCAACCATCACTTCATAAAATTTCATGGTGGTCTCTTTTTATACTTTATGGCCCAATATTGTGCCAATGATACCACAGACAGCTTGCAATTAGTGTATTTTATTTTCAATACCAACATCAAAACCGAAACTTAAAGTACAACCTAAAGAATAGATTTGGGAGTTGCTGTAAAATTCCTTTGTCCAAAACAAATTTTAATCAGACTTATTGGCATTATTTTTGTCTTATTACTACAAAATATTTAAAGTTGCTTTTCTTACACATTTCGTTCAGCTGGTATATTGGTCTTTGGACGTCATTTTCATTCTTTTGAATAACAGCAATTTATTTTACATAAAAAGTACATTCACTTATTCCTAATTCCTCTGTTTACTCTATATTTGCAGTCACACAGGATGATGACAATATACATAATAAAAAGGGCAGGTGACACTTCACACCATTGTCTAGAACTTTGGTGAGTAATTATCTGTTCTAGTCGATTACTAGCTGGGTTTTTTACAGTTTGTGTATTTTTATAAGGACTTCCCATTACCTCTTTTAAGTGGTAAGGATATCCACATTCAGACAAAACTGCGAATATAAAACAATATGTGGTAATTGTACTCAATGACACGACATTAAACAGGTCTATAACTAACATCGTTACAGTTGCAAGGGAACACATATACTATGAAGGCTTTCACCTGAATTGTTTGATGTGTAAAACATATATATTTGAGAGATTATAAGGCGCAGTATTTGGTCTTAAGGGTACCAAGATGCAGTGCCACAGCCCTTTACACAGCATTCTTCCGTCATGCATAAGTGTACGTCGCTCTGTGGAATTCGAATGTATATATTTGTGCCAGAGATTGTCATACGTGAAACAAAGGACTGTTGATATCGATACTTTCTCTGCTGCTACAGACGCACATTGTTTTGATCGCTGATTTTGTTTGTTCTCTGTTTTTAGAGGCTTGCAGTGTGGTGTTGTAAATTTCGAAACGATTTTAATTTAGCTGAGTTGTTCTGTTTTTGTTTGTGGCATATTATCGCACAATGTGTCTAGAATTCGTTGCTTCGAATGTAGACAACCGTTACCAGGTCAACAGATACACTCTAAAGGTTGCCACAACAAGTGTTACACTAGAGGGTCAAGACTGTAATCTCTCAGAGCCGATAAGCAAACCACCGCCGAGTAGTTCAAGAGGGAAGCTTGTTTTTGGTGCGAATGAAAATGGAGGCTGCGAATCTGAAGTTTCATGTAATATTATTGTGGATGTTAACATACTGTCACAGTTAAAATTGGCCAATGTTAAGTGCAAGCCTTGCTTAGGCGTCCAGTGTGTTTCTGTGGTGAAACATGAGAGTGCCAGGAAAGGCCTTGCTACGAACTTATCTGGGATAAGCAACGTTGGTGCGTCTTGCATGACATCTAAAATAGTAATCAAAGGTTACGATGTGAATTTTAGGGTAGCGTATGGCATGCGCTGCATTGGTAGGGGACAGAAGGTAGCAAGAACACTTCGTGTAGTGATGAATCTTCCACCTCCTCCATCAAAATTTGGGAGGTGTAAGCTTGTTTACCAGATCTGTTACCTCCTGTGGCCTGCGACATGTGAAGTACCTAGGTGTTAGTAATAGCAAGGCTTTCCTTGAGATTCAAAAATGTGCTCCATATGGAGCTGACACTATCGTGCAGAAGTTATAATGTGTGGGACTTGTACTGAAAAGACTTGGCACTAGACGTAGAAAGCTGAGACCAGATTTTTCAGGAAAAAAAATGATTGATGGGAAGGGAATGAAAGGGAGAGGGATACTGACGGATGCCGAAATTGACAAGCTACAGACATATTATGGCTTGGCAATAATATGGAACACAGGAGAACTGAAAAATATAAAGCAAGCAGTTTGGGCCTCATACATCCACAAAATGTCCACACACAATAACTCTACCCAAAACTTGAGCCCAAAAGGATGTGAATCATGATATGGCTACCAAATGTCAATTGCTGGTGATGAAGAATATCATCACAGGAATACTCTACCAACTGCTGTAATGAGGGCCATTAAACCAATAGTCAGGGACCTTGCAAATGAGAACTTTTTGAAGAAATGTCCTTATGGTGGCACACAACACTCTAATGAAAGTTTTAATCAATGTGTATGGGCAAGATTACCAAAAACCATTTTTGTGGGAAAGATACACTTGCTTTTGGTGTTCATAATACAGTTCATGTTTTATTGATGATGTGCAAAGAAGGAAATACGTTTCAGAGAAAATGAGAACTGAGCGCAGAGTTAACTGTATCAATGCTTTGTACACGATAGATAGAGAGCGTGTAGTAAAAGCAAATAAATGAGTTTTGGAGGTGATAAAATCAATAAGAGTGCATCATATGAATTTGAATTGGAAGAAAACTCAGTGAGAAAATGAAAAAGAATCAGGTGACAGTGCTGGGCAGTTCTAAATGAATGCCCAATTCAAGTAGAAACTTTGATAGGCATTTTGTGCAAAACACAAATTTCTGTACTTAGGTACACATAACGTCCAAAATAAATATCCTATTACGTTCAACCTTGGTATGCTTAATAAACACAAACTCCTTAATGCGAAAGTCGAGAATTTTACAAATCCATTAAAAACTGTATTAAAAATTGAGAATATTAATCACAATATTTGAGTTTTATCTAAATATTAAGTTTAAAATGAAACAATCATTCATTTTTTCATTAATTATATAAGTTCTAGAAATAAATACACCTTTAAGTATGGTTTGTAGGCTGTTCAAAATTATCGGAGAATCTCTCTTACTTATGAAGAAAGTGTACCTGTAGCAACAAATGCAGCCAATAGTAAGTGAAAAAATTATGTAATTGCACGTGTAAAAAAATTGTTTTGTTGGGTTTTTGAACTTCCACTGCTATGAGTGTGAATCCTGAATTGTTCCTGGTCATGCTGACAAAGTATTACGAATTTATTTGTAAAAGTATGGACAGTGGAAATTAAAATGTCCTGTGGCGCCTCTCCTGCTACAAGTCAGCCCGTATGACGTCCTACCCCCTTAAGGCCTTTAAAATAGAAAAATGGCTGAAAATAACCGGTAATAGCTGTATTTATTGAAGTCTATTAGAGACTCACACAACTGGTGTCGCTAGTTTTAAGTTGCATGTTCTGATGTATAAAAAACTATGTCATGTGCTATATTGAGCTATTACAGAGAGCTGTAGAGTAATAATTGGTATAGGTAGGCAAAGTTCGCAGCCCTCTGAAATTGGTTAAAGCTTAATAAGTGAGGAATGTCCAGTCTGTGCTAGGATCACGGTCATTTGGCCAATTATCTTCCTTTGGGCATTTGTCAAACAGTGGACGTGGCCCCTCGTAGATGTTATCCAGAAAAATGTTGGATACGTAAGCCGACACGCTTATGTTTATTTGTCACCGACATAATAATAATCAGAGTGCCTAAAAAACAAGTCTTAAGGTGTCTAGTGTTACTGGAGCATGTTCGTTGGCTGCCATCCGGATACCTGGTAGCTGGTGTTTCCAGTCGCCACGATTACTATAACGTTCATCACAAACATCTACTAGTGTCGGTTTCCGGATGATTAACATTTACAAAGACCAACGTCCGTTGCTTGACCTACACCCACAGGAACATATTTAAACGGCCAAGCGATCGGCAGTCCATTGTAGACCTTGTAAAAACTGGACAGTCATCATTGACATTAGTTTAACCAACTGAAGAAAGCGAAAACTTTGCCAACTGTAGCAACTATAGCATTCTGTAACAGCATCCTGTACCATAATTATGACATAGTGTCAAAGACACCTTCAAAAGTTGCGAAACCAGTTGAGTGAGTCTCTAAGGATTTCAATAAATAAAGCTATTGGACTTTTCATTCATTTTTCTATTTTAAAAGTTTTAACACCTGTACATAAACGTCTGTGTTATGATGTGTCAATGGTCAATCAATTATGTGTAATTACTTTAGCTGTGGTTGCCCTAGTTTTAAAATTATCTTGCTTTTCATGTCAGTCGCACTGTGAAAACTGCCGCTCTTGTCCTAGGGCCATACTGATCGTCATCCTACAGATCTTCAGCTTCCTGTTCTGGGCAACATGATATATTCCTTATTTTTCGCCATCGCAGAGGATTTGTGTCACGGTAGAGAGGTAGCCAGTAATGGTAAGTTATTCCGCCGGGTTAGAGTTCCGTCGGCGAGACGAGACTTTACCGGCACCCCCGACCTGCAGCGCACCCTTTGCCGGCGTGCGGATCCCTCGGCTGGCTCTCCCTCCGCCCCCAGCGAGCTTCTGGCGCATCAGGGGTGTGCAGCTGCATCCGCTTGTTAGCAAAACATCCGCCAGTGGCCCAAAGGACGCGCGGCGTCTGTTCGCGATGTTGCCCATCACAAGACGCCGCCTGTCGTTAGCGGCGCCCGGCTGCTACGGCCATATAGGATAGAGACATCTGAAGCGGCGGAACGGCTTTTCTGACTTCGTTAGCCGGGACGCGCTTGACGCTCTCGGGACGCTTCGGCTCTGGAAACCTCACTAGCGAAACGAATCGTGGGCTTTGCTTATTTTTTGGCTTTGTGACCGCATCATATTTGCCGGGGGCCAACATTTTACAAGGGAATGCTCTGATATATGACGGAGCCCGTCTCAAATTGCTATTAGCAGTAAACGCCAATGGGAATACACGATTCAAATTTCAGCAGACGAAAAACACTGGAAGTTACCTAAGAAATTGCTACAACTACTGATTACTTGGTGCCTTTGGCTAAAATATCGCTAGTTGTTTTTACGGCGCATAGTGCCTATTCTCGGGGAACAGCGAGCAATCGATGCAGTGGTGTTTCAAGAGGGATATCGGTAAAGGTTTTATTAAAAGCTGATGCTAATATTTGTTTCCCGTCTAATACTTTTTATTAAATATAAATTTACTTGTTGTTCCTTTCCTATTCTAGGCCCGGTCAGTGTGTTCACAGGGTCGACATGTTAATCGGAAACGTGCTAATTATCTGTAACGTCTCTTAGCAAAACACATATTATATGTGGTAAAAAAAAGGAGAAAAGAATAATTGAACTCGATGATTGTAATAGCGTGGACAACGATTGTGTGAACTTTATGTAATAAAGTGAAAGCATTATGTGTCACGTTTTGTTCTTGTATAAAATTATGTACTGATTTTTTTTAAAGATAATATCTGTGTCGGCGAGTACTAAAACCGCCACACGAGATACTCATTAAATATCAAACAAAGATGAGAATATGTGGCAAGTATAAATAGTAGTGACCGAACATTAATGTCTCTTTCGTCTTCTTGGAGTTGTGTGAGTAGGAAGAGCCTGTGACGTTATATTGTGCTCTTGCGTAGCATTCTTTTGTAAAGATTGAGGGACGTACGCCATTACGTACTCATTGTAAAGGTGTGTAATAATTTAACCGGTTTAAATGTTTTGAATAGTGTTACTTAGCGAAAACTTGCATTATGATTTGTAATAAGCTTGCCTGGTATTTTAACCCATCCTTTTAAGACATTTTCAGTTATCTAAATATTATTCCTGGTGCAGAGATTCGCTACGAACAAACGAGCCGCTGCCGCGGCGCATTGAAACTGCATTAAATAAAACCAATCATTCCGCAAAGAAGCGGGCAGGTAATAGTAAGCTAAAATTATTTCTTTCAGCTTTTGGAATTGCAGAGCAGAGCAGCAGATTTTATGCTTTGTTTTACAGGTGGACGCGGGCTGCCGATGATATATTATTAACAGTGCAAAAAGATAATTTACCTTCGTAACATAAAATAAGTCTTGCTGTGCGTAGTTCTGGTCTGGCAAACCTTGTAGTAAAAACAAGTTTTTCTATGGTAATAGTCTCATGTTCTCGTGTTAGTAGTGGTACTTATTGGTGTTTTACTGTTAACAGAAATCCACTTAAAAATTTTGATATTGAACAATCATTGCGTACTGTAACATCAGTATTGATAACGAAATAATTTTCATTAACCCTTTAAATAACTGTAAAGTAAGGAAGATATGTTGAACTTTATGGCGAGTTACAGTAACGAAAAAATGTTCCTTTAATAGAAAGCCAGGTCCAGAATAATAAGAACATAACATATTTTGTTTTGTTGAAAGTTAATGATCCAAAGAAAGTCACAGCACAGCATCACTAAGAGGTATTTCGGGGCTCTTTTCGTAGGAACATATTTTATCTCATATATTTGTTGTTACGCGAGCAATAATAAAACAAAGCAAAGAGAGCCAGCGAAAGATCGAAAGTAATATTTTCACATACAACAAAAAACAATATTGTATGACATACGACATACGTGATTATCACTAGAGTTTTCATAATATTAAACGTTAATCATCATCCAGGAAATAACTGTGCTGCAAGGTAAGAGAAAATTACAGTGAATCGTCCAGAAAAAGGTAATTAGTAAGTTGAGACCAGAAGGTGTATTCCACATTACCTTATTCAGACTAAATGGGTTAAGCCCACAGAGATAAGGGTTGACAAACGTAGCAAAATATAAATATCTTAAGACGTATGATGAGCAATACAAAACAAAAACAGTTGCAGTTTGCATTATCATTAAATAAGTCGGTACAAAACTGCCGATGGTGATGTTGTATAAACGGTACCGTTACAAGCAAATTCATCTTTTTTCCAGCAGACAATCGTGAAATATTTTATATTACGGAAAGTTGTGAATGAATGAAATCGCCAAAACTTTTGCCTTTCTTTAGGGTATTTACACGTTCCCACTGTTCAGTGTCATTCAATGTCCTTTTGATGTGCAATATTCCAGCTGAGGAGGTTTAATTCGTGCAGCAAAAACTAATGTGTAGCTTCATTGTACTGGTGTCTTGATCAGCAGCAATCTGGAAATCAATAAAGTACTTTTCCTCCATTCTGAGCTCGTTGATTAGTAAAGAAAGACCTGCTAAAGTAATTGTTTCTTGCAAATCATCGTACACATGTCACTAAACTAAATTCTTGCACTTTTATATTAAGGCATAATTTTTGGCACGATATTCTGAAACCAGTTAATTACGTAACATAGACTCAGATAGGCCGCAAGACGGTACGACACTACGTAATCAAGTGGTTTTCGTTTTTTTCACAGAACTGTCATTCCAAAGCACAAGTTTCCTTTTGTTAGCAGTTGCAGTGTTGGTACTTTTAGTGCAATTCAGCTTATGAAGTAGACATGATGCTGTGTTGTTAGCTCGACAAGATCCTCTACCCTCAAACCGCAACTAAGTTTTTGCCCCACTATTTAATGAACATGAACACAGAAGTTCTAATACGAAAGCTGGAGAAAGCAGCCCATACCTGAGTGTGTAAGAGTTGTTACAAACTATACTAGTTGCAGATCAATTGCTAATGTACAAGGGTTACTTCCACGACACGACAATGTGGTAACTAGTACCTTCGCGCATTAAACTGATGTAATTTAATGCTGGTTCGCAGTCACGTTTAGAATGAAGAAGGCCGTGGAGATGCACCAGCGCCTTCTCTTCGTCACTGATAGGATTCGTTATGTTAATCATATGATGAAGCGTTTTTAGTTCAATATAATCGCTTGGATGTAGCTCCTTTAGAATGAATCAAATAATACTTTGCCTCTTGTAATGTTAGGTCTTCAATTGGAAATGGTAGTGGTAGACGGTGCCCGGATTCCCTACCTGTGACCACCCTACCTTCGTTCCCCCTTCCTTTCCTTTGTGTACCATGCCTGCTTGCAACTAATCGTTGCCAATGTCAGAATGTGAGAATGGTTTTGAAAGGTTTCAGGATCGTATAACTGATGTGGGGCGTGGGTACCAGTCCGCAATTTACGTAGCTGGATGTGAGGAACCGCCTAAAACCCACGTGAAGGCTTACCAGTACACAGGTCCTCGTCGTTAACCCGCCGGGCGGATTCGAACAGAAGTCGGTACCTTTCGCCGAATAATCACGGAAGTGGCGTGCTAAATGCAAATTTAATGTTTGGGAAATGTTTGGGATAACATCGTTTTAACTGTACATTAATCTCCACATTTGTTATGTGCGCTCAATCTCTCCATGTAGCTGACAGAAACCCTACGGATGTTTCGTTGTTTCCTGTGGAGATATGGAATATAATTATGCCTACTGAGACCATTAAAAGAAATCGTGTGAAATTTAAGTAATGAACATGGTTTTTTAACTTGTAGACAAAAGTTTCAATTGTATAGACATGTCGACTGTCTGGTTAATTTGGGGGAAGAGACCAAACAACGTAGTCATCAGTCCCGCCAGATTAGAGAAGGATGGGGAAGGAAATCAGGCGAGCCCTTTCAAAGGAAAATCCAACATTTGCCTGAAGCGATTTAGGGAAATCACGGAAATAATAAATCAGAATAGCGCGATGCCGGTTTCAACCGTCGTAGTCCCGAATGCGAGTCCAGTGTGCCAACCAATGCAGAACCTCGCTCGGTGTATACATATGATTAGGAACGAAGAAAGCACTAAATGCTACCGTCTGAAAATCCACTGGCAATTAGGAACCTAGAGACTCTTACGCTCTAGAAGAATTTATGGGTGATACTGCCACATTTAATTAACAGTTATCTGCGGAATAAAAGTAAGACTGCAGCATTTCACAGGGTTAAACCAGTGGTGTTTTTGGTGAATTAAAGAAGTTGTTACATACACGAAGAATAAGATAGTTGGTTTTTGTGAAATCTGCGTGTACGTCACAGTTCAGTCAAATTTCTAAAATAAAATGCGGGGCTGAAGAATAATTCCACTGGAAGTTGAAAAACGAACGTAGACGACTGTTGAGCAGATAATTCTACGTAAATGTAAAGATGCTTGGGATTCATGTGGAAGGTTCATTGTTACCTACGTAATTACTTTCTCTTCGAGTATCAAATGTTCAAATGTGGATGAATTCCTAAGGGACCAAACTGTGGATATCATCGGTCCCTAGCCTTACACACAACTTAAGCTAACTTAAAATAACTTAAACTACGAACAACACACACACCTATGCATGAGGGAGGACCTTAACCTCCGGCGGGAGGGGCCGCGCTATCCATGACATGGCGCCTCAAAACGCGCGGCCAGTCCGCGTGGCTCTTCAAGTATCGACCGGATACTTCACACTATGTGAGAAAAAAGCAATGTTCAGCAACACAGTCTTCTGCCAGACATGTCGAAGTGTCGGCAAATAGGAAAGAAAGATTTGGCATTTTTCGCAAGTTACGCTTTTCTTCCATTCGGTGAAAAGTAATCCCTTCTGTTTCTCTATTCTTGGTTATGTCCTAAAAGCCCTGAATCATTGTCAACAGCATTTGGAACTCACACTGACAAATAAACTGCATTCAACAACCGGTAAGACAATTGCATTTCAAACATTACACCCAGAATTTCCTCGTCACTGAAGTGCATTCCATAGAACATTAACATACAAGTCATTATGGATCACTACAGTTTTTTCTCTTACATCATGAGTGTATCCCTGTCTTACATACTTTCCATCCGAGGGTTTCGTTCTTGGTCTTACTTTCTAAGTTTTCCTTCTCGGTTCTTTTCCCTATTGTACATTATGCGACTTTCCTTAAAAGTTACTTCTGTTTATCTCAGAAATTCTAACATCCTGTACCGTATTATATTGTTTTGTAGGTAGACAAATCCCATGAAGAGGTCTTGATTTTTATTATGTCTTGCTTCCATTATCAAGCCCAATGTCAGAATTGCCTTCTTGATACTTTCCTAAAGCTGAATTAATTATCTAGCAGATTCTCAATCATCACTCCCGTTCCACGGTAAACTATTCTTCTTGGCAATTTGGATACATGCTTGTTAAGTTTATTGTGCGGTAGCTCCCACACTTACCCGCCCTTGGCGTGAATGGTATTTTACCGATAATCTGGTGGTACGTAACCATAAGTCGTTTGCTCGCTACTTCCCCCAAAGGGGATTAGAAATTCCGAAGGTTTGCGACCTGTCTCTTCGGCACCAAGGTTCGATTAAAATAAATGTAGTCCATCAACAAACCAAGTGGCTTATAAATCAGTCTTCAAACAAGACTTGAATATTGCTAGGCAGTCTGGGATCCGTCTGGACACCCAAGAAACCCAGCAAGCAGCAACGACTGAAGCATAGAATGCCAGCTGCCAGAAGCCGCTTCCTCCCTCTTGCAATTATGATGCAAAAAACCAAGTGGAACGGGCACATTACCGCCTGCAGTTCGAGCAGCATTTTGCATCATATGACGAATGACGAAGCTTTTTCGTTTTTGCGTGGGTAGGAGTGTAAATTTTCAGACTGTGTAGGAAGTTGTTCCCTCAGTTAGAGCCCCAACCCTTACTATATGAAGACATTGTTAGCCAACTGGTTGCATTCCTCCGGTCACGTAGATGCTGCTGGTTTACAGCTTTTCCGTACGCTTCGTCATAAGAATCAGTCTTACAAGAAAAATATCGCTGAACTCAAGTGCATAACTAGGAAATGTAAATGTAAAACTCTTCTGGAGCCTGGCCGTAACGGATCGTGCAGCCACGTCTCGATCCCTGAGCCATTAGATGGGGACGTTTCCAAGACAACAACCATCTGCACGAACAGTTCGACGACGTTTGCAGCAGCATGGGGTATCAGCTCGGAGACCATGACTGCGGTTACCCTTGACGCTGCATCACAGACAGGAACGCCTGCGATGGTATACTCAACGACGAACCTTGGGCGAACGAATGGCAATACATCATTTTATCGGATGAATCCCGGTGCCGTTTACAGCATAATGATGGGCGCATCCGTGTTTGGCGACATCGCGGTGAACTCACATTGTAAGCATGTATTCGTCATCGCCATACAGGCATATGACCCGGCGTGATGGTACGGGGTGCCATTGGTTACACGTCTCGGTCACCTCTTGTTCGCATTGACGGCAATTTGAACAGTGAACGTTACATTTCAGATGTGTTACGACCAGTGGCTCTACCATTCATTCGATCCCTGCGAAACCCTACATTTCAGCAGGATAATGCACGACCGCATGTTGCAGGTCCTGTACGGGCCTTTCTGGATACAGGAAATGTTCGACTGCTGCCCTGCTCAGCACATTCTCCAGATCTCTAACCAACTGAAAACGTCTGGTCAATGGCGGCCGAGCAACTGGCTCGTCACAATACGCCAGTCACTACTCTTGATGAACAGTGGTATCGTGTTGACGCTGCATGGGCAGCTGTACGTGTACACGCCATCCACGCTCTGTTTGACTCAATGCCCAGGCGTATCAAGGCCGTTATTGAGGTGGTTGTTTTGGGTATTGATTTCTCAGGATCCATGCACCCAAACTGAGTGAAAATGTAATCACATGTCAGTTCTAGTATAATATATTTTTCCAATGAATACCCGTTTATTATCTGCATTTCTTGTTGGTGTAGCAATTTTAATGGCCAGTAGTGTAGTAGCAGCAGAGCAGGTCGGTTAGGAGGGGTCAGCCACTTCGATCATCAACTAGTCATTGAATGACACCTGAGTAACAAAGTCATCAAGGACATTTCAACCCTTTGAAAGCCGCCAGAGTGAAATATTTTTGATGAGGAGAGGAAACGCTTGGAAACAACCACAATTAAACAAAGATCTTATGGAAGGATACGGACCATCGGTTGTTGGGGAGGAGCATAGTAAGAAATCAAAGCGCCACCGGTAGTCTAGTTAGTACAGTGGCCGTACATAGGAAGCTCAAAGGAATAGAGTACAGCATTCTGGGAGTTCCTCATAACTCATTTCTGCAGTCAGTGCTACGTGACGATTCGTGTGGAATAAAGAGCGCCTCCACTACACTGAAAACGAGTGATCTTGAGCGATGAACCACGCTATACTCTGTGGCACTGCAATGGAAGGGACTGAGCTGGGCGAATCATCACATATAACGCAAGGAATGAAGTACGGAGGACGTGATGTTACAATTGAAACGGTACTGTCAGTTTCGTTTCTTACAATGTGTCGTTCGAAATCACCAAGCGAGTTATAAATACATATCTTTGAATTTCACTCTTTTTACTGTTACGAGGAAACTGAGGAGGAAGGGTAAGCGGGGTGATGTGTTATTAACTAAATATACCATGTTAATCCACCTTACACGCTTCCTACGTGGACGGATGAATCAGTCTGTTTTAAAGGCTCCTAGTGAACGAAAGACTCAAATGCAGCCTAAATAACCTGCATTTATCTTACAGTATTTTTATGGTTGCAGTTTTCATGGTAAACGCAGGACATGTCAGCGATGTGCCTCTGAAAACTGCGAAAGGGCCGACACTTCCCTTGTGGTCAAGACGTCTTAACGTATGGTGTCTGCATTATCTTTACTGATACAGTTGGGATCTATGCACAGAGACGTTATTTCATTATGTTGCAGCCTTCAATTGGATTTCGTTTAGTGCTGCATTTTTATGGTTGCAGTTTTCATGGTAAACGCAGGACATGTCAGCGATGCGCCTCTGAAAACTGCGAAAGGGCCGACACTTCCCTTGTGGTCAAGACGTCTTAACGTATGGTGTCTGCATTATCTTTACTGATACAGTTTGGATCTATGCACAGAGACGTTATTTCATTATGTAGCAGCCTTCACTTGGATTTCGTTTAGTGCTGCAATTCGATAATTACTTTCGGGGATACATTCTCCGTTGTATTTCATCAGCTATCGTGTGTAGAAGCATTCTTAGTTTGATATCCTCTGTCGGTGACGAGATGATCCCATGTGTACTTACAGATCAATGAGATTAGTGTTCCATGTTTCCTTTTACTCCTATGTTCTAATACGTACTCGTTCACAAAAGTTTCCATCTCTTTTTCTATCATAAATCGAGTGAATTTCATGTGTTTATTCCTCTTGTAGTTTTGATCCTTCGTTGGTGACCATGCCTTACGGCACTTTAGCTAACTGTAGGTCACCCTGAGGTAAGAAATACTACGCCTCAAATCATCCAACATAAAATTGTGACGAATTTCTCTTCATTTTACTTCTACAGAATGTAAGGCGCATTTCATCACTTTTGGTTTGTAACTAGTAACGTGCTTATGGTCTCCTTGCTTTTGCCGAAGTCAATTCGACTGTACGAACTGAATACCATTAGGTCATTGACCTATCTGTGCATCCTAGTACGGCAGTTTTCGTGAGTTCGAGTGGTTTCTTCTGACATTATTTCATAATACATTCTCTATCCGCCGTGCATATAAAACACGCTATGTCTGCTGTAGCATTCCGATGTTGACGAACGTGTGAAATTAATTACTTTAGAGGATCATGTAATCAGGTGTATATCATTTTCTCCCCCCCCCCCCCCTCCCCCTCATGACACCATGGACCTTGCCGTTAGTAGGGAGGCTAGTGTGCCTCAGCGATACAGATGGCCGTACCGTAGGTGCCACCACAATGGAGGGGTATCTGTTGAGAGGCCAGACAAACATGTGGTTCCTGAAGAGGGCAGCAGCCTTTTCGGTAGTTGCAGGGGCAACAGTCTGGATGATTGACTGATCTGGCCTTGTAACCTTAACCAAAATGGCGTTGCTGTGCTGGTACTGAGAACGGCTGAAAGCAAGGGGAAACTACAACCGTAATTTTTCCCGACGGCATGCAGCTTTACTGTATGGTTAAATGATGATGGCGTCCTCTTGGGTAAAATATTCCGGAGGTAAAGCACACCTCCATTCGGAACTCCGGGAGGGGACTACTCAAGAGGACATCTTTATAAGGAGCAACAAAACTGGCGTTCTACAGATCGGAGAGTGGAATATCAGATCCCTTAATCGGGCAGGTAGGTTAGAAAATTTAAAAAGGGTAATGGATAGGTTTAACTTAAATATAGTGGGAATTAGGTAAGTTCGTTGGCAGGAGCAAGACTTCTGGTCAGGTGAAAACAGGGTTATGAATACAACATGGAACAGGGGTAATGCTGGAGTAGGTTTAATAGTGAATAAAATAATAGGCGTGCGGGTAAGCTACTACAAACAGCATATAAACGCATTATTGTGGTCAAGATAGGTACGAAGCCCACGCCTGCCACAGTAGTACAAGTTTAATGCCAACTACCTTCGCAGATGACGAAGAAATTGATGAAGTGTATGATGATATAAAAGAAATTATTCAGGTAGCGAAGGGAGACGAAAATTTAACAATCATGGGGGACTGGAATTCGATAGTATGAAAAGGAAGAGAAGGAAACGTAGTAGGTGAATATGGAATCGGAGTAAGAAATGAAAGAGGAAGCCACCTGGTAGAATTTTGCATAGAGCATAACTTCATAATAACTAACACTTGGCTCAGGAATCATGAAAGGAGATTGTATACATGGAATAGGCCTGGAGATACTGGAATTTTTAAGATTTGTTATACAGGGTGGTCCATTGATTGTGATCGGACCAAAATCTCATGAAATAAGCGTCAAACGAAAAAACTACAAAGAACGAAACTTGTCTAGCTAGAAGGGGTAAACCAGATAGCGCTATGGCTGGCCCGCTAGATGGCGTTTTTTTTTTTTTTTAAATGGGTTCCCACATTTTTTATTACATACTCGTTTAGTACGTGAAGAAAGACGAATGTTTTAGTTGGACCACTTTTTTCGCTTTGTGATAGATGACGCTGTAATAGTCGTAACCTTCACTGAACCTTAGTAGATGAAAAAAAGTATTGCCACCGAGTCCTCATGTCCAGAATTTTGGCCGGCCGTGGTGGCGGTTCTAGGCGCTTCAGTTTGTAACCGCGCGACCGCTGCGGTCGCAGGTTCGAATCCTGCCTCGGGCTTGGATGTGTGTGGTGTCCTTAGGTTAGTTAGGTTTAAGTAGTTCTAAGTTCTAGGGGACTGATGACCTCAGATATTAAGTCCCATAATCCTTAGAGCCATCTGAACCATTTTTGAAGAATGCGTATTGCAGTAATTAACACGTAAATACGGTTAACGTGTACCATTTTGCAATGGGTCCACTAACTTGACTGTTTTATTATGTAGTACACCAATCCAGTGAAAGACGGCACAAAGAAGGACAAAACTAAAAGCGAATGATGTCCAGTAAACCAGCCACTTGATCTCAAAGGTGATAGGAATCATTTACTGTTACAAAGTAGTCGCTGACCAATATGTTGAAATGCGTAAGAAGTCGATGTCAAGTATGTTGAACACCAGGTCCCGAAGTGTTAGGCTAACCGAGCTAATACCGTATTGCATCGCGGGAACACTTGTAATCATCAAATTCTAGCCTATTCAAAACTCCCCCCCTCCTTATTACGATTAATAAAACGCTAAATGCGGGAGGATGAGAACACATTTTACGGTATTGTATACTGAATACAATAGAGGAATAGTTCGGAGACGATAATGGACCGTGTCATAAAGTAGCATCGTTGATTTGTGGACAATAACATTCCTGGAATGAAATGGTCTGCCCAGTATATCTGTCTGAACCCAACAGAGAACATCTGGGTTTAGTTAGAAAGTCTACTTCGCTCTAGACCCTAGCGTCTCTTGAGGAAGAATTGGCGGCTATAACAAATACTTAAGCAACTTATTTAAAGTGCGCCCAGAAAAGTGCAAGGCTTCATAAAGGGGAAGGGTTGACACACCCTCTATTTTAACACTAATAGATGTGCGGTTAATTTTGATAAGAAGGAGATCGAACAATGGATAAGATAGACTGGACTAACTACTAGACGAAGAAAACGACTGACTCTAGTGGGAAGAGTCGAATAAGAAGAAGATGATGAAGATGCAGAAAGTAATTTGAAAAGTATGTCTCTGATACAATAACGAGGGGTTTAAGATACCTAAGTTCTTTATCCAAAAGCCGCCTCCAGATCAACTCACCAGTGGTTGTACAGCCAATTGGTAAAGTGATAGAAACACGTTTATGTCAACGGCAGGGGTAGCTCCTTGATGTCGAAGAGAAAACTGTATTAACAGACCATGACGTTGTTGTGAGCATCGTTCTTACAATTCTAAACACCACGTTTTAACAGCAATGCGAAAGAAGCAGACAGTACACACGATTGGTGAATTTATTACTGCTAACATACATCTTCCATTAGCTACTAATGCTACATAAATTTTTTGAAGATCGATGTACAATACTGGAGGGATATGAAATAAAAGGCCTTTGATGAGTGGACGTATTCTAACCATTTCGACCACTGGCTTGAGTTTCGATGTGTTAGTCAAGCACTATGGAAACGTCCAATGTCGGAAGGATTTGTCTGTATGAAATTCCCTATTCACAGAGAAGACGTAACTTTGGCGTAACTTTCGACCCTCATCTGGCCACCGTATGGGAGACACATTCGCAAGCAAATTGCATGTTTTCGCTGAAACCGAGTCTCAAGCCTGTTGAGAGAGGCGTAGGTTCACGCAGAGCAGAGCGGAGTGCGGTTTCTCTGGCAAAGCTCATTTGCAAGGCAGATGACCTATATTGAGGAGAATCCCCCTGAGATGTACTCAGAGGAGTTCCCGAGTTTTCTTCTTGGGTTCCCGCTTTGGTTTTTGTGGGTTGCGTACTCCACAGCGTGGAGTCGCAGAGCAGGGGTGGCGCGTCATAACTATGAAATGGAATCGAATAAGCTGGAAACAACATGCCTGAAAATCAAATGGTGCCTTTTGCATATGTCAGATTCTAGCAGTAGAATTAAGTCGTTAATAAAATCCATCATTCGTCGTTGTTTAACTACACGGGCTGATAACAACGCGGATTAACTACATGTACGCCCTTTAAAAGTTTGCGAACGTATTTCCGCAAGACATGAAAAGGAAACATTTGCACCCACTCTTTCTACCGAACATCTGCTATTGCGATCTAAAGCAACACGGCATGTGTAGTAAGAACCGAGAAAGCGTAGCCGGCCTGGGTGGCCGAGCAGTTCTAGGCGCTACATTCTGCAACCGCGCGACCGCTACGGTAGCAGGTTCGAATCCTGCCTCGGGCATGGATGTGTGTGCTGTCCTTAGGTTAGTTAGGTTTAAGTACTTCTAAGTTCTAGGGGACTGATGACCACAGCAGTTAAGTCCCATAGTGGTCAGAGCCATTTGAACCATTTTTGAGAAAGCTTATGTGCGTTACATCAGGAGTCCGTGTGCCGTTACATCAGGAGTCTATGTGCCCATGAAGGAGTTTCATAGGCGCTGTTACGTTGCTTGCTGCTAGACAACTTACGTCACCACCACGTCACTACCACAGTCAATTCATCGGGACCTCACATATACCCCAGCACCCCGCAGTAAAGGTTAAGTGTCTGTCATCAGTCATAATTTAGACATATATTCTCACTTATCCAGTAACCTAGCTATGCCCGGCCACAAAACCAAAACTTTCGGGAACTCGTTTTCAGTTGCTACAGTCCTTCTCTGAAACAAGCTATTCTACGCTAAGCTCACAACCAAACTCCTGTTGGTTATAACAGGAGATTAAACAACTTCCTTCTATCGTCTCCACAACATTTCTCTAAAAGTTAATGTAAAGGCCCAGTTTTCACTCTGACAAACAGTAAAGCAAATGCTTCCATCTTCTCCCATTTACATTTCTCGCTTTCTTAATTTCTCAATTAGCCTTGTCGCTTTCTTTCCCTAAGTCTTCATTAATCGTGTACCACCAAGTTCTTCTTGCTCTTACTTTTCTTCTTCCACAACTTCCTTCATGAGCTAATGCATGCCCTGTGTATTTTTTCTTTAATGCACTGAACTAATTAATGTTTTATAGTGTTGTATGTTGGATTTAATGTACAGCATACTTAGAGAAATTAATCTAGTACAACATATTTAGAATGCCTAATTGTATGACTATAATCTTGCAGGTTATACAAACGAATACAAGTAATATTCAAACACTGACGGAAAATTTAATATCACCAAAAAATAATTAGCATAGTAATGAAATTTCGGAAACACATTTGTCTAGGTAACATATGTCTTACAAGTGTGTGTGTGTGTGTGTGTGTGTGTGTGTGTGTGTGTGTGTCTGTGTGTGTGTGTGTTCTGACAAGTGCAAAGAAAATGACTGTGTCCTGTCGTAAGGGAAGGTATGGAGTTAACGTGGAATACTGCGATAGCAAAGGGAATGGAAGATTCTTTTTTACTTGAAAAAGTATGTCCTGTCATAAGAATGGTACAGATATTTCTATTTCCAGAGCCAGAGCCGTCAGCAGGGGTTATCTCCGACACTTCGATCATGGTAGAATGTTTCCAGAACGAGATTTTCACTCTGCAGCGGAATGTGCGCTGATATGAAACTTCCTGGGAGATTAAAACTGTGTGTCGGACCGAGACTCTAACTCGGGACCCTTGCCTTTCACGGGAAAGTGTTCTACCAACCGAGCTACCCAAGCACGACTCACGACCCGTTCTCACAGCTTTAATTCCGCCAGTACCTCGTCTCCTAACTTCCTAACTTCGCAGGAGCTCTCCTGCATACCTTGCAGAACTAGGACTCCGGTAAGAAAGGATATTGCAGAGACGTGGCTTAGCCACAGTCTAGGGGATGTTTCCAGAATGAGATTTTCACTCTACAGTGGAGTGTGTGTTGATATGTAACTTCCTGTCGGCGCTGCACAGTGGCAAAGTGAGTGCGTGGGATGTATTTGACGATCTGTCGACCACTTTTGTGTTGTTAACTGTCAGTGCAATATGGCTACCTGTAAAAAAACAGTTTTGTCACTGAAGGTCTCATCAGGAGAAAAAAGTGGCGGACAGTGCTCCCACACTGGCTGCATCAGTAATTTGGTGAGTAAATTCAGTAAGTGCCAATCAGAATACTCCATTCATTCACAAGACATCCTTTCTCCTGGGGCATGGGAGGCTCTACGGTCTAGTTTGAACAAGATGGGGGCAAGGTATGTACAGAAAGTTCTAAGAGACCAGTTAAAGCACACTACCCATCTCTGGCGGGATGCTTTCCCTCACCTGGCATGATGCCATGTCATTAGGACATCTCCAGACCAGTAGTTGTAGGTCACCGAAAATCCAGCCACGCTACGCAAACATCTCGCCACAAGGCATCATTGGGACAGGCTGTCCTGTTATGATTGCTAGGAAGAATGCAACCTGTGTTATTCTGGGAAGGGTTGCAAACCATTTCCATAGTGCATCCAGAGGGAAACTTGGCTCCTATTTACACAGACCTGTGACATCAATATAGCACTAACAAACTCTTAGCTGTGCTTGAGATGACGAGGCGCTCGGCAATTAGGTCTTCGCTTGACCGCAGGTGTATAGGCTATGCACCATTGCGCCTACAACAGTAAACACATGTGCATTGTCAAGAGGTATCTTGCTGGTTGGACCTATGTGCTCGCACTGGCCTGGCGTAAGCACCTTGGCGCCTCTGTAGCGAACAGTTCGCTCATACATCTTGGTTGAATTTCTTAACGATAGTTCGAAAGCGTTCCTACTTGCAATGAGTGTTTGCACACTGCATTATTTTTGGCTGTTTAAGCATTGCAAGCATGGCTGCATAGTGCCAATTTCATGTGTAGTGAATGTGTTTTGAACAAGTCTTTAGGCTTTGCTATGCATTATTTCGACAGTTTATAATTAGTGAGCTGTTTGGTTGGCGTTTTACAAGCATTATTTTGACAATATACGAGTTGTTTGCGTTTCTGTAGTCTGTACAATGCATTATTTCAGTGATTTACGAGTAGTTTGCAGGTCTGTAGACTGTTTAACGCATTATTTCGCAAGTTTACAATTAGTGAGCATGTTCGCGAGCATTGTATAAGTGTTAGCTTGATAATTTAGCAGTTGTTTGCATGTTTGTGCATTAGTGTACGACATTATTTCAACGATTTACGAGTAGTTTGCAGGTCTGTATTCTGTGTATTCTGACCCCAATCATGTCAGAGTGAGTGTTTCTTATCAGCGCAACAAATGAACTACGTGAAATCCATCCCTATATAAATTGTTCTAAAATAAATAAAGTACACACCTTCCACTGTCCAGTAGCTGGACACAGACTGAGTCCTTTTCCCGCCATTTTTCCCTCAGACGGCCATGGGACGACAGCGCCCTCTTGTGGCAGTACTGTGTACTAGGTCAGTTGAAGTCTGGTCCTCATAGTGTACACGCTGGATGAATCTACTGCCTGTGACAACTCAAATTGTTTAAGTAAACACTGCATGCAAAATAAAGACTTACATCCATCGCACCCACCAGCCCAGCACACGATGAGTCGTTTTACCGCCAATTTCAATGGAGAGGTGATGATCGGATGACTTAGGTTAGTGGAGGTAGCGCTGGTGACCTTTCCTTCCACCATTTCCTTAGGTTAGTTCAGGTGGCCAAAGTAACCTTTTTTCAGCTTAAATTTGAAGTTTCCGCCTTTTCCTTTTGGAAGGATGGGGAGGAAAGATGGTTAGATTAGTGGAGGTAGCCCAATCGACCAATTTTCCCGCCAAAATTTTACTTCCCACCATTGCGATGTGGGCACTTCTAACGCAGCCATCTTGGATCTGAAATCTTGAATAAATTTGGCAACAATGCAGAGTGAGGCCAAATGAACTTTAATCTACTACTCTTGCATAACTACACTCAACTCTTTCCCTGAAATTCTGCCCCTTTTTTTTTGTAAAACCACACGGCGACAGATAATGAGAGTGCTATTAGGCTGGTAGGTTTCTCCATAAGAAGACAGTTTCTCAAGGACAAGCTAACCACTAAACAAAAGAAGTATCCACAACAAGTAGATAAAGCTTGCAGGGTCCACAGGATGTTCGCTATTCCGGTCAGCAATCCTTGTCTTACTGCTGTATCACAAGAGCCATGACTCCTCCCAAGACGTCCAGTTGGAGTTTCCGTCCACTATGTCCCATGTCAGCGTTCCCTCTCGCTGCAGTGCGTTTCAAAACACCACGGAAATAGAGGCATGCTCAATCCGTTGGCCAAAGAATGCACGACTACTACCAACGGCGCAGCAGTCTCAGTGAACGGCGCAGCTGTCTCAGTGAACATAAACCAACGTTGTTTATTTTGTGGTCACTGACGAAGCAGTCCTACGAGTCTCTGCTCCCATCCATGGTACCCTGTGGTAACACCGAAAGTGCTGCCCACCATCGAGATCTGAGGTAAAGACGATATTCAGGCAAAGGCAAATCGAACATGTGCCCCGTGGACGACTGCACTCCCAGGGAGTTCTCAGATTCCTGTTTGTCAGCACAGAGCAGTCAATGAATCTTATTAGGAGTGGCGTTCCTCCCAGAGGGAATGGAAGTGGGGCTGCAGTATGGTTCGTGATTTTGTGGATGGAGCCAGTGCCTCTCTCACTGAGATCTGGGGTCACCACGAGGCCGCTGATACCCACACAGAAATTTTTGCCTTTTCTGAAAGTCAAATGGCCAGATGCCACGGTACTGTCCAACAAGCATGAGGAAGTCAATTGTTCTCTCTTTCATGATTTTCATTTATCCAATCGATTGTGTCACCGCTACCACAGTGCTTGGTGCTCAACCAATCGAGGAGACGCAGCTGCAGGCAGATACCAACCACATGTTCGTTAATGTGCACTTTGAATGCCACAAGTGGTTGGTTCCTGCTGTGTTCCCTGTTTTTTTCGTAAAACAAGTGATATTCCAGTCTGTCACACTGGCAACAGCATTGAATCGTCCCATCCACATAAAGTATTTTTGGAAGTAGAGAGTTGAGTGTGGGCAACTAAGATCCACAGCCATTTGTCTTCCGGCAGCCGTCTGGTATTTATGGATGCACACTTTGACTATTTTGGGGAAATATAAGTGTCGCAGTCTCTAATAGAATTGTCCATATTGTTAGCAGCACGCAACTTTCTTGATCTTGTAAGCTATTTAAGTTAATGATTTAACGTTTTATTTTTGATTTTGTCTCATTTACTTTCGATTCGTGAGCTGCTTTGATAAGGATAATTTGACGCGTTCTCTCCATGTGGTCTTCCATACAGTCCGCTACCTGACGTCGGTGTTAGCTGAAATTTGTGGAAATTCAATACAGAATTTGGAGAAATTTTCCCTGTGTCAATTTATTGTGAACTGTGTCCATCAGTCAGAGTAAATAAATATCTGATGTAAGAAGAACTGTCTTAAATTTCAACACCCTTCAATTTTCTTATAAGTTTTCCACTATTAGGAGACCAACTAATAACCTAAGTAACCTGAGCTGCATCTATGTTTGTTGTTTTCGCTGTGACAGTGTTATTGTTATGCACATTTGCCAAACTCGATGATCACTTTCAAATTATTCAGTGAAGATAATGAAGACTGCACTGGATCTTCTTGTGTGATTATAAATTTATTTATTGGCTAGTGGGAGATGTGCCTATTCCCCGAAGGATTATAACTTTGCAGTGTGTTATTTCAATACGATTTGGGTAACAACGTCGCAGTAAAGAGACATGATAAGCAACAAAATATAAGAACATAGATCAAGGGCAGAGTGATCTCCAAAACAGCGAACAAACAAGCAACTTTAATGTTAAACCACATCCACTACGTTAACTATAGCTGATATTGGTTCCTTGTAGTTAGGACTCACAATTGGGATGCAAAAAGTAGCAATTTTCATTGTGTTTGGTTGCCTATTAATCTTCAGCTGCAACATATGTTAATGTAGGAGCGACAAAGTGTGTGCTATTTGTTAATTGTTACTTTTGTATTTGCCTGTATTTTGGTGGATTCCACCATGAAAATTTGTATTGCATATGAAGATTTCTTTGTACTGCAGGTGAGGATGCTTTAGGCTCAGGATCACGTTCTCTTGTTAAATTTGTGATATCTATAGTTCACTATGTACTAGATTTTGTTTTCATACCTTTTATACATGGATAGAGCTACTTATAACCTTGGGAAGAAAGGAAATTTTAGTGAGGAGCATTCAATGGGATCAGAGGAAGTAGAGTAAGAATATTTTGTGTGTGTGGTATCAGCAGAAGTTGCGTTGCCTCAGACCAAGGTAACCAGATAGATAACCTACAGAGTGAATTTAGTGTTATCCTTGAAAAAAGGTCGGCCATTGCGCAGAGCAGCTCAGATTTCGCGGTAATCGGAGATATTCCATTCTGGTGAAATAGATGATCGAAAAAGCTGGGACAGTTAGGAAACAAAGCAGAGGAAGAAGGAAGAAGGTGGAAAACAACCAGAAACAGATAGGAAAGAAGGGCAGGAGAGAGACAGGAAGGCAGTGGCAGACGGGAATAAAGGCGAAGCAGATAGAAAACAAGCGGAGGAGAGATGTAGGAAGTCCTAGGCAGATAGGTAGAAAGGAGAAAACAGATAGTAAATGGGTGTGAAAGAGGTGGCAGCTTATGTGAAAACTTTGATGGCCGGTTCAAACCCATTGACAAAAGGTGGTCGACATTTCAGCAAAAAGCAGCGTAACCAGACTGAAGGAGGCTGAGTTAAATTTGAAGAAAGTAATGGAGACAACTACCTCAGTTTCTCATTGAGAGCAATTCAGAAGTAGTGAACTGTCTCTGAAGCTACAGAATGTGCTCATTTTAGAGAAAGTAAGGTATCTGTATTTCTTAGATGCGATGTAGGGAAGCTAAAGAAAGACAATGAGCGACCACATGGAGCTTTAATTGCCGCTAACAGACAGTAGACTGGGAGTCAATAATGAGACATATTTGTGAGAATTCGGAGAATACTAGCGCGCTGTCAGCTACACATTACTTCGCCATTTTGAGGGAATCGTATTTGGCATTATGGTCGGCGTCCGTCTACGGGCTGGACTTTGACAACAACCACTTCTTGCTGACGTAATTAGTGGCCTACTCTGCAGGCTGATGTCTGCATAGTGAGACGTGGATTGGGCTGTTTAAGGACAGCCTGCAGACTCCTGGCCAGTTCGAAAAAGCTGGGAGTTCATGAGCATCCACTGGGCAGGGATTAATCGCGAAAGTCTCACAAATTACAAGACAGTCTAAAAGCTTCGTAGGAGTATAATCTGTGATTATGACGCTATACTGGTATGCTGTAGAGTAGAAGGCGTTACACTCAGAATCTTAAAAGCCGTGCCACAGGAAGCAATCTTGTCTAACTTAAAATGGAATCAGCATGCCGACCACTCATACAGTACTGGAAAGGTAATTCAGCGTTTCATTAACACTTTGTCAACAGAACGTAAGAGGCCGTCTTTTTTGTTGAAGAAAGTTGTCAGGAGACATTTAAATAAATACTAAAGGATCTCGATGAGTATGTGTTGGATGACTGTAGAGTGAGTTCTGCAATGGAAAGGCATCAGTACAGAAACTCTTAGGAGAATGTGTACATGAATGGCAGTGTAGGTGGGAGCAGGAATGGCAGATTTCTATTCGATCGAAAACTAAAGGAGGCGAAAGCCACTCCGTGTTCCTGATCGCTTCTGCTATAGACCGCCAGGAACAAGCTCTCCACAGGTTACACTCACAGTCACAAGAACATTCTGCTCACAATTTTCTCATTTAGAAAAGTCGTTAACCACACAGAGCAAAATGTAGCATCAGGAAACACCGAGGTTAGACCCTAAAATATGGAAGTTTCTCTGACTGACAATGTTAAAGTGGGTGATTGGGAGTGTCACCTCTCATGTTAGCATCATTTTGTAAACCGTTAATCGGGAATATTGATAAATTCTGTCTGCCAACTTTTCCAGTTTACAGAGTTGTCAAAAAACCATTATAAGCAGACTTGACTTAACTATCAGTATCCTTTAATTTTCCTACAACTTTAACATCGTTAGGCGATCCACTGACAACAAATATAACCTGTTGTAAACCTAGATGGTTGTTCCCAATGTGACGGTGTTATCGTCGCGTTACATACTATACAGTGAAGGTGACGAACGTTGCAGTAGCTAGTGCTATGTGAGTATAAGTTTGTATACTCATAAGGTAATGCTATTTAGTTTCTTCTACGATAGCAGCTTGTTATGTGCTTTTTCCTGTCTGGGTAATGAACGTGCAGTGTTTAGACGTAATAATCAACAACATTTTAATAGCAAAAAGCACGGGTCAATGGCACATCGCTCTTCATAAACTGGGAACCAACATGCAACTTTCAGTGTGTTGTGTCCCCACCTGGTTATGTTGTATATTAATCACCACAATAACAATATTACTACTAATTTCGAACCTTTCGTGGACGATTCTTCAGGTTCAAACTACAACAAACATTGAGAACGTCGTTTAAATGTTTACAAATCTAAATTTTAGCACTGCAAAAAAGGAAAAGGCATAGAAACACAATGGGAATGGTTCAACTCACAAAAATATTTAGTTCTAACAATTTACAGAGATATGAAGTGGAACCTTGACATTGGCTCACAAGCAGAGTGGTGTACATTTGGAGAATACTAAGCAAATGTAGTTAGTCTAGAAATTATTTACATAACGCTCTTGCGACCCGTTCTGAAACATTTCTGTCGTGTGTGCAACTGATACAAAATAGGATTACCAGGGATACTGATCGTATGCAAAGAAGGGCAGCATGGCTGGTCACAAGTTTGTCTAACCCATGGAAGAAAATCACGGAAAGTCTGGAAGAATTGAACTGATCAATGCTTAAAGACAAAGACGAATTAATTCACAAAATCTTAGTGAAATTCAAGAACCAAGATTAAATGATGAGTCAAGCAATATTCGACAACCTCCTAAGCGTCTCTTTGTGGGGCGGCAGGTGGAATAATTGTTATATACAAATTGTGTGTTTCGCAGTGTAGAAAAGGTGCATTTCCCGGTCGATTAGCAACATATGTGGGGCGGCGGGTGGAATAATTGTTATTATAAAATGTTCCTATTATTTATTTAATACTGGTGTTTGCCGTTCTCAACACTGGCTCTCTAACTACAATATTGGCAACCAGAAAGTGATTAGCAAAACGTGAAGCCTGTAATTAGAATACCTAGTGCCCACTTCATCTGAGAAATACACTTATAGCTACAGCTTATAGCTATGAGGAATTAGGAGATTGTCTGGGATTCATGATCAAAAACGATTCTCTCAAAAATATTCACTATATTCTGAAAGTCACAGACGAAAAAGAAGACTCCACACAATCCAACTACCAGAGCAGTTCAGAGTCTAAAGTGCTGATGCAACTATAATTGTTCAAATTATAGGTTTAAGTGAATGCTCGCCATAATTTGATGATAGCCATAATTTGATGATAATGTTCATCAAACGCCACGCTAAATAATGGTTGTATGTCTGTCCCGCGACGGCACGTGAAAATACGACATACGCAAACTGAAGATAGATCATTAAAGTCATCCTAGAATTAACACTTCACTCGAAAACTATTTCATGGTTACGCGTATCCCGAGTAAGTTATTACGGCATCCGAGGCTGTTTATAGCAATGATACCGATGCGACGCGACTCCCGGCACAGATGGTGCACTAATCAGCGTCTGGAGAGAACTGGGGCCTTTTTTTCTCGCGCAGCGTTCTTATACACTCCTGGAAATGGAAAAAAGAACACATTGACACCGGTGTGTCAGACCCACCATACTTCCTCCGGACACTGCGAGAGGGCTGTACAAGCAATGATCACACGCACGGCACAGCGGACACACCAGGAACCGCGGTGTTGGCCGTCGAATGGCGCTAGCTGCGCAGCATTTGTGCACCGCCGCCGTCAGTGTCAGCCAGTTTGCCGTGGCATACGGCGCTCCATCGCAGTCTTTAACACTGGTAGCATGCCGCGACAGCGTGGACGTGAACCGTATGTGCAGTTGACGGACTTTGAGCGAGGGCGTATAGTGGGCATGCGGGAGGCCGGGTGGACGTACCGCCGAATTGCTCAACACGTGAGCGTGAGGTCTCCACAGTACATCGATGTTGTCGCCAGTGGTCGGCGGAAGGTGCACATGCCCGTCGACCTGGGACCGGACCGCAGCGACGCACGGATGCACGCCAAGACCGTAGGATCCTACGCAGTGCCGTAGGGGACCGCACCGCCACTTCCCAGCAAATTACGGACACTGTTGCTCCTGGGGTATCGGCGAGGACCATTCGCAACCGTCTCCATGAAGCTGGGCTACGGTCCCGCACACCGTTAGGCCGTCTTCCGCTCACGCCCCAACATCGTGCAGCCCGCCTCCAGTGGTGTCGCGACAGGCGTGAATGGAGGGACGAATGGAGACGTGTCGTCTTCAGCGATGAGAATCGCGTCTGCCTTGGTGCCAATGATGGTCGTATGCGTGTTTGGCGCCGTGCAGGTGAGCGCCACAATCAGGACTGCATACGACCGAGGCACACAGGGCCAACACCCGGCATCATGGTGTGGGGAGCGATCTCCTACACTGGCCGTACACCACTGGTGATCGTCGAGGGGACACTGAATAGTGCACGGTACATCCAAACCGTCATCGAACCCATCGTTCTACCATTCCTAGACCGGCAAGGGAACTTGCTGTTCCAACGGGACAATGCATGTCCGCATGTATCCCGTGCCACCCAACGTGCTCTAGAAGGTGTAAGTCAACTACCCTGGCCAGCAAGATCTCCGGATCTGTCCCCCATTGAGCATGTTTGGGACTGGATGAAGCGTCGTCTCACGCGGTCTGCACGTCCAGCACGAACGCTGGTCCAACTGAGGCGCCAGGTGGAAATGGCATGGCAAGCCGTTCCACAGGACTACATCCAGCATCTCTACGATCGTCTCCATGGGAGAATAGCAGCCTGCATTGCTGCGAAAGGTGGATATACACTGTACTAGTGCCGACATTGTGCATGCTCTGTTGCCTGTGTCTATGTGCCTGTGGTTCTGTCAGTGTGATCATGTGATGTATCTGACCCCAGGAATGTGTCAATAAAGTTTCCCCTTCCTGGGACAATGAATTCACGGTGTTCTTATTTCAATTTCCAGGAGTGTATATAAAGCCGCGGTGCGCACGGCTGAGGGAATGCCTGATCAAATCGGCTCTCCCACTAGCTGCTGGGCTAGTAATGCACCACATTAAGTTATCGAATAAATCATTACTTCCTTTGCTGATGGCCGATGAAGCTCTCAATTTAAACGTGCAATCAGCACACGGGAAAGTAATTATAATAAAAGTCTGACGTGGCAAAGTCAAATATTTTAGGCGTGAGAATTAATTTAATTACACTACATGCAGTAGACGAGCTCTGAAATTGCCCTTTGGAGATACGCTATCGCTATAGTTTTATAGTTATTCAGTTCAAACTTCTCAAACCTTTTTGATTATAGCGGATCTCCCTTCTACTAGCATTACTTATTCGCCTGTACCCGTGGTCGAGGCGTAGCGTCTTTGATTCATAATCAAAACGTCTTCGGTCCTGGGTTCGATCCCCGCCACTGCCTAAATTTTGATAAATAATCAGCACTGGTGGCCGAAGACTTCCGGCATAAGAAGTCAGCCTCATTATGCCAATGGCCAAAGGGCGGAGGAGCGGATAGAGGTTCATGGCACTCTCTTGTCCTAGGGGTGGGAAATTCCCCCTAAAGGCGGAAGAATCAGCAATGATCAACGACATGAGGATGCAGAAGGCAATAGAAACCACTGCATTAAAGACACGTAACGTGTATCCACAGGACATGTGGCCTGTAATTGAGGAAATGTCATGATGATCTCTCCATTGGCAGAAGATTCCGGAATAGTCCCCCATTCGGATCTCCGCGAGGGTACTGCCAAATGAGAGGTTACCATGAGAAAAAGATTGAATAATCGACGAAAGGATAACGTTCTACGAGTCGGGGCATGGAATGTCAGAAGATTGAACGTGTTAGGGAAACTAGAAAATCTGAAAAGGGAAATGCAAAGTCTCAATCTAGATATAGTAGTGGTCAGTGAAGTGAAGTGGAAGGAAGACAAGGATTTCTGGTCAGATGAGTATCGGGTAATATCAACAGCAGCAGAAAATGGTATAACAGGTGTAGGATTCGTTATGAATAGGAAGGTAGGGCAGAGGGTGTGTTACTGTGAACAGTTCAGTGACCGGGTTGTTCTAATCAGAATCGACAGCAGACCAACACCGACAAAGATAGTTCAGGTATACATGCCGACATCGCAAGCTGAAGATGAACAGATAGAGAAACTGTACGAGGATATTGAAAGGGTAATGCAGTATGTAAACGGGGACGAAAATCTAATAGTCATGGGCGACTGGAATGCAGTTGTAGGGGAAGGAGGAGAAGAAAAGGTTACAGGAGAATATGGGCTTGGGACGAGGAATGAAAGAGGAGAAAGACTAATTGAGTTCTGTAGCAAGTTTCAGTTAGTAATAGCGAATACCCTGTTCAAGAATCACAAGAGGAGGAGGTATACTTGGAAAACGGCGGGAGATACAGGAAGATTTCAGTTAGATTATATCATGGTCAGACAGAGATTCCGAAATCAGATGCTGGATTGTAAGGCGTACCCAGGAGCAGATATAGACTCAGATCACAATATAGTAGTGATGAAGAGTAGGCTGAAGTTCAAGACATTAGTCAGGAAGAATCAATACGCAAAGAAGTGGGATACGGAAGTACTAAGGAATGACGAGATACGTTTGAAGTTCTCTAACGCTGTAGATACAGCAATAAGGAATAGCGCAGTAGGCAGTACAGTTGAAGAGGAATGGACATCTCTGAAAAGGGCCATCACAGAAGTTGGGAAGGAAAACATAGGTACAAAGAAGGTAGCTGCGAAGAAACAGTGGGTAACAGAAGAAATACTTCAGTTGATTGATGAAAGGAGGAAGTACAAACATGTTCCGGGAAAATCAGGAATACAGAAGTACAAGTCGCTGAAGATTGAAATAAATAGGAAGTGCAGGGAAGCTAAGACGAAATGACTGCAGGAAAAATGTGAAGACATCGAAAAAGATATGATAGTCGGAAGGAAAGACCCAGCATACAGGAAAATCAAAACAACCTTTGGTGACATTAAAAGCCACGGTGGTAACATTAAGAGTGCAACGGGAATTCCACTGTTAAATGCAGAGGAGAGAGCAGATAGGTGGAAAGAATACATTGAAAGCCTCTATGAGGGTGAAGATTTGTCTGATGTGATAGAAGAAGAAACAGGAGTCGATTTAGAAGAGATAGGGGATCCAGTATTAGAATCGGAATTTAAAAGAGCTTTGAAGGACTTACGGTCAAATAAGGCAGAAGGGATAGATAACATTCCATCAGAATTTCTAAAATCATTGGGGGAAGTGGCAACAAAACGACTACTCACGTTGGTGTGTAGAATATTTGAGTCTGGCGATATACCATCTGACATTCGGAAAAGCATCATCCACACAATTGTGAAGACGGCAAGAGCTGACAAGTGCGAGAATTATCGCACAATCAGCTAAACAGCTCATGCGTCGAAGCTGCTTACAAGAATAATATACAGAAGAGTGGAAAAGAAAATTGAGAATGCGCTAGGTGACGATCTGTTTGGCTTTAGGAAAAGGAAAGGGACGAGAGAGGCAATTCTGACGTTACGGCTAATAATAGAAGCAAGGCTAAAGAAAAATCAAGACACTTTCATAGGATTTGTCGACCTGGAAAAAGCGTTCGACAATATAAAATGGTGCAAGCTGTTCGAGATTCTGAAAAAAGTAGGGGTAAGCTGTAGGGTGAGACTGGTCATATACAATTTGTACAACAACCAAGAGGGAATAATAAGAGTGAACGATCAAGAACGACGTGCTCGTATTAAGAAGGATGTAAGACAAGGCTGCAGCCTTTCGCCCCTACTCTTCAATCTGTACATCGAGGAAGCAATGATGGAAATAAAAGAAAGGTTCAGAAGTGGAATTAAAATACAAGGTGAAAGGATATCAAAGGTACGATTCGCTGATGACATTGCTATCCTGAGTGAAAATGAAGAAGAATTAAACGATCTGCTGAACGGAATGAACAGTCTCATGAGTACACAGTATGGTTTGAGAGTAAATCGGAGAAAGACGAAGGTAATGAGAAGTAGTAGAAATGAGAACAGCGAGAAACTTAACATCAAGATTGATGGTCACGAAGTCAATGAAGTTAAGGAACTCTGCTACCTAGGCAGTAAAATAACCAATGACGGACGGAGCAAGGAGGGCATCAAAAGCAGACTCGCTATGGCAAAAAAGGCATTTCTGGCCAAGAGAAGTCTACTAATAACAAATACCGGCTTTAATGTGAGGAAGAAATTTCTGAGGATGTACGTCTGGAGTACAGCATTGTATGGTAGTGAAACAGGGACTGTGGGAAAACCGGAACTGGAGAGAATCGAAGCATTTGAGATGTGGTGCTATAGACGAATGTTGAAAATTAGGTGGACTGATAAGGTAAGGAATGAGGACGTTCTACGCAGAATCGAAGAGGAAAGGAATATGTGGAAAACACTGATAGGGAGAAGCGACAGGATGATAGGACATCTGCTAGGACATGAGGGAATGATTTCCATGGTACTAGAGGGAGCTGTAGAGGGCAAAAACTGTAGAGGAAGAGAGAGATTGGAATACGTCAAGCAAATAATTGAGGATGTAGGTTGAAAGTGCTACTCTGAGATGAAGAGGTTAGCACAGGAAAGGAATTCGTGGCGGGCTGCATCAAACCAGTCAGTAGACTGATGACAAAAAAAAAAAAAGAACTTAATCTATCTTGCTTCCTTAATTTTTTAGACAAAGACCAGAAACTCATGAATTTCAACTAAAATTGTAATTTGTGAGATCCAGAATACTGTTTCCATTAAATTATTATGAAAAAGGAATCTAAATCTAAATTTTTAAGTTTCCAGGTCTTTTCTGTTGCGCCAATGATTTTTACAGAAAAAGATCCAAAATTCGAAAATGGTTAAAGTTATTGAACTGATATTCAACACATATTGATTTAGTATTACTCCTGACATGCTAGAAACGTTTCAGGTTATTTACTTGATTTTTAAAGTATTGCGCAACATTTATGACGTCAGAGCTAGTTACAGCGGACTGGCTGGCACACAATGGAAAGACTGATGTGAATTTTATACGGCGTGAGTAGGCTGCTTCCCTACATCACCATCTACTTTTTTTTAATGTAAATGGGAAAAGAAAGGAAAAAATTTAATTACAAAAAGGGAAGCAAAAGTACAGCTTAACTCAAAATTTAAACGTAAACATATAGAAATATTAAAAGGAAACTGATTACCTACATCAATTATTTAAATTTCTGGCATGTTCACTGCCTCTTAAGCAACATTATCACTCAAAATTTAAGCAAAATCAATGAAACACTTTGGCATACATATTGCCTTAGACAGACAAACACATAAAATATGTAACATTATGAAAATGTTAAATCCATTAAATACATTTTTACATACACAAATTCAAAGAAAGTAACACAGTCATTCATGGTACATAAACAGATAATTATAGCTTAGCAGTCTTTTCTAAACCTGAAAGAAAATTTCACAAATGATGACAATTTCATTTTTACACACGTGGTTGTAGCCGCTTTGGCTGGCGTTCTACACTTCCATTCACAAGGGTAGAGGAGGGGAAGTTGCTTTGGAGTGCGTCGTTCACGTTCACTCTAAATTACGTGGGGAAAGGGGAGGGGTCACTGTGAGTTGTGTCCAAGTCACTCCACGCTTTCATGCCGCTACCAGGCTGCCATTATCTGGTTTGTCCTGTAGAACAAAGAAAATAGAGTGCCTCAGACTCTGTTCACTTAATATCTAAGGGTGGGTCGCAATGAAATGGGGATACATACATTTTATCTTTCAATATGTTACTGGAACAAAGTTAACGGAACTTCTTCAATTTTACTCTCGCCGTTACTTAACTGTCATAAAATCGGTAAACAAATGGCTCAAAACCTCATTAGTCACGTACTAGAGAAAATTTATGCTCAAGGCATACAATCATAAATCCTATTTAATTTCAATTTATTATTTCTGGGCCGGAACACTGAACCAATGCTCGGTACATTCCTGATACAATTGTATTTTATTTACTTAGCTGACTCATCTTTGATTACCTTATTCTTAGAGATAGTATGAGTATATTTGATTAGTGGTTGTCTTCTCAGCTTCTTTGTAAATGTGAGTAACTTGTGGTAATAGTACAGTTCTGAGTGTTCAAAAGACACTACGTTTAGTTGACTACTAAATCCACTTTTTGGTCCTCTGCTGCTGTGTCAGTTCCACATCTGCAATTATGTATTTACTTCATCGAAGTGTGTTTATGCTGAGCTATAAGTAATGTTTCACGTCTGCCATTATGTTACTCAATGATGTTGATAGTGTATGTACTTATTTAACACTCACTCTATTAACAATTAACGCATAGGATAGCACATTTATTTCATATCTATAGTGTATTGCAGCTGATCAGTTTGCTCACTTTGCAATCCATTTCCACTTGATTAGATTTTGAAAATATAGGGAGTCTCTCTCGAGCTACCACTAAAGTGCATTAAGTAATTATGGCCGAGCGTAATGCTAAATTCCTTAAACCTATAGAACACCATGAGCTGCTCTGTCTCGTCTCATGTAAGGGTACCTATGGTCGCATTCACGCCTCCAACTCATAACCTCAATACGTGTGGGTGTGTCCTGTCACACACTACACCAAATAATGGCCAGCCCCAACCTTATAAATATTTCAAGGACGTGCCCTTCACGTATCAACCACAAACACTGTTCAGTTCTATTACACTGCCATTCCTTGCTACACAAGGTGAGTTCATTCTTACAACTTATCTGCATATTTTTCATAACACTAAGCAATCTCTTTTACTATTAATTAGATAGCTCTACAGCATACAATAGGTTTCACTGCCAATTCAGATCCTGCTTGTACACGAATTCGTATATCTTTTTAAATTACTGTTGGGGGACCATTTCAAATAAAATAACACTTTGTACTTATAATATTACCAGGGTTCTATACATACTTGTTACTCAAATACATTTGTATATTAATTACGTCATACTTCTCTGTTGTTTATGTCACTGTTAGGTTTGTCACATTAGGTATTTTCTTCACTAATCGGTGGATAGAATGGTTACAAAACTCATGGCTTGATAGTCATACCTGAAGATTTTAGTATTTGAGAGTAAGAGCCGAAATTTTGGTGGATAGGAAAGATGAAGAATGAGTGAGACCAGAAAAGGAAAGAAGATCTCACACAGCTGGGACTGCACAGCTGCCACACTGTGTAGAGGTTACAGAACAACCTCATCCCTACAGAATTCATTCACTACCTATGAACTTCTTTAGGTCGATCACGTTCCTGAGACCTAATACCTTTTTACTCTCAGGGTAGTCTAGCCTATATGCATTGGCATGTGGTTATCCTATGATCCTGAAAGGTCCTTGATATACTAACATGAATTTATTTTCTTCTTTCTGATTAGCTGGAATTTTATCGATATCCTGCAATTTAGCTACTATTTTGTCCAAAATAATTGCTTCTTCTTCTTCTGTGTTTAGCTTACTTTTACTAAGATTAGCACCCTCGTCCCAATATCTCCCATTTTTCAGAACCCGTATAGGCAGCTCCCAAGTTTCATCATTAGTCACTACATGTTTATGAATAAAAGGTACCGTAATTACACCAGTTATCGGCAAGACCATTTTAACTGGCTTCTTTCAAAGTCAACAACACTCTGATATTTCGACAAGAAATCTATGCCAATTAAAACCTCAATACTGAGATTGTTTACAATTAAGCATGGATGATCAATTATATTACTATTAATATCAAAGGGCAGCGAAGCTTCTTGTTTTACCGTTTTTGAGTTTCTAACACCTTGCCAGTAGCACCAATTATTCTTAGTCCTGATACTCTCATTACTGTTGCTTGTCTTTATCAGGTAATGCATCAAAGAAGGACTGAGATATTGCACTCACCTCACTTCCACTGTCTAAGAGAGAACGTACATTGATACCCAACATATTCACTATTATTATAAGGTGGCTTATTCTAGATTTTACAGGTGGTTCCTAAAACTCATCCAATAGTTCCTTTTGGATATGTCTCCAGCTAAAGTGATCGACATCTGTCTTCATTACATTTAGGTCAAAGTGTGTAGGGGTTTCCTGAATTACATTTTCAGCTGCCTATTCCAGTCGGTCTATTAATTTCAAATCGAAACACCGCACGACTTCATTACATTTAGTTTGCTTAACATGACCCAAATTACTGTAGTCTGAGCGATTTTGCGCCTCCAGATTGGGCATAACACTAGTTACAGCTAAACCACTTTCACTATTATCATCGGGTTCCTTCTCAAGTGACAACCAATCACAGCTACTGGGTTCATCGACCCCCAACAGGCTATCCTCTACATTCTCACTTACCTGCTGTCCCAAATGTATTAGTACAGTATCAACATCCTGCACAGTCACTTTAGGTAAGAGCACATCATCCTTATCGTAAATATAAGCATGAATTTCTTCTACTTATTCACCTGACAATTCAGTATTTTGTAGCTCTTCCCTACCCTTACACTGCTGCGCCTTCTCTTTCTCTTCCCACTTAGAAACCGTCTCTAACACGTTATCTATCAAATACTGTGAGTGATCTAATATTTCTGCTGTATCCTTAGATGCTGCCGACCCCTTCAGTCTGAGTATTCTGATCTGTCTTACCAATTACTGTAACTACTGGCTTAGGAAAAATAACCGCCTGGTGAGCGCCAGTGTCCTCATAGAAGGGAACTAGTTTTCCTGCCTCGGCCTACTACTGCTACCTTTATTTACATTATAGTTAACTGGCACAGCATTGCTTTCAACGCTGTCGTTTACTTGCACAGTTTTGTTAGGAACAAAATTACTATCATTTGGATGCCATTGTTGGTCCTGGTAATTTTTTCTCCAATTCCTACCTCTCTTAGGATGGCGAACGCCTACTGTTCTGATGTTTACATTGCCATTCTGCTCGTTCTTAAAATTACTACTAGTGTTATTAGCACATCTGTTATTATGTGCTTGCTCCTCTTTGGCAGCAACACGTTCTACACGTTCCAAATATTCAATGAAACGATCCAGATTGTCTCTAGGGGCAGATATAATTCTAGTTTGCCAATACCATGGCAGTTTGGCTTCAAGACCTAGTATTATCATTTAAGGTTTTAGCTTTATGGCCAAATGTGAGAATCGTGAGATCCATGACCTAGCAAACTCATTAATAGATTCTTTGCCTACATTGAAGTGTTTTCCACTCCAAAATTCTCTCAACACTTCATTTTGCTTGTTGCTAGACCAATACTCATTAATGAAAGCTGTTTTAAATTCAGCTAATGTTTTACACTTCAACATAGCATCAGCCGACCAATGCATGGCGTCACCTGCCAAATGACTTCTAATAAATGAGATTTTCTCTCGTTCAGACCAAGTTGGTGGAATCACATCTTCGAAATCGTTCCAGAAATCTAGCGGGTGTATATTTTTATCAGGATCGTACCGCAAGAACTGCCGACACCCGATAAAAGCGGCGTTTGCAGCTACAATTTGTTGCATACTACCATTACCAGAAGTTACTGAAGCTACTTTACTCTCAATGTTAGCAATGTTAGTACTAATACTTTCTACTCTCATTTCAACATTATCTACTCTTTGCACAATATGAGTAGTATCAGTTTTGATTGCATCTAATTCTGCTTGACATATGTTTACCTTTATATTAACATCTTTAAACCTATCTGAGCACAGTTAAGATTCCGCCTCGATCTTTTCTGTTGTGCTCCAGCTTCGCATCTTCCATTTGGAAGTCTCTGCGAACCTCAGCAACTTCGGATTTTACTGTTTTATACATTTCAGAAAATTGTTGAGCAATCTCTTTCTTAATATCCTCATGATTGTAATCAATTTTATAATTCAAACTATCCAGATCCTCTTTCAACTTATTGCAACTAGCCTTGAAGTTATTGTACATTACCTCCCATCGTTTATTAAAATTAGTCTGGCTGGCCACAATCTCATACTTTAATTCAGCATTACTGCTTTTGACCTCAGTTATTTCAGACTTTAATTCAGCTGTCATTCTAGCATTACTAGCTGACAATTTTGCATTACTGGCAGCTATAGCTTGTAATATAACATTTCAATCAATAGCCCCACTATCTTTGGGTTGCTCACCAGCTGGCTTTTTATCACACTCAGGTGACAAAAAACTAGCTCCAACACTAGAATCATCAAAACTAAATGAAACATCTGACTGATCACTCATATCTAACTTACCCTTTTTAAACTCTACCACCTGTGATGACTGTTTCGTTTTTAACTCATCAGATAAACTATCGTCAAATAAATTAACAATTTCTGATATCTGCTTTACTACAGGGGTCTCTATTATTGAATCATTGCCCCTTTTCCCACTACTGTCAGGAGACAATACTTCATATTTCACCATAACATTACTTTTTTCATGCATATTTACACATGAACCATCGTCCTGATTTACAGTTCCCTCAATAGACATAGGTTCTGATTTATGTTTAACCTCAGGTTCTTCTGGCGGTTCCATCGCCGACAGTCTTTTAGTGCAGGTTAGTAAAATTTTTAACAGCTTTTCACTTAGTTCCTTCTGCACCACGTATGGCGTTACCGGCGCGGCGTACCAGGATTACTGATGCGATGCGTTGAACTGCAGATGGCACTTCAACGGCTGCTTTGTGTTTGCGAGGCCCGCAACTGCAGGCGCGGCTCCGGTTGCTGCGGTGAGGCGAAACTGGCTCCTCGCGATGCCGGCAGCGCTGCTAGACTCAGTTACAGCTCCGTCAATCCAGATGTGTTGTTAATCAAATTGCGTCGTGCACGTGCACACGTAACACAATCACTGTTCTATTACTCAGTTGCGTGTCGCATTTCACTCCCGAATCCGAATATTTAAAAATCAGTTTCACTTTTACTCAGTTTATGTTTCCTGGCCGATGCACCATATGTGGGGCGGCGGGTGGAGTATATGTTGTTATTTAAATACGTAGAATGTAATGTAGGAAAGACGCATTTCCCGGCCGATTAGCAACAAATGTGGGGCGGTGGGTGGAATAATTGTTATATATAAATAATGTGTGGAATGTAATGTAGAAAAGATGCATATCCCAGCTGATTGCCATATGTGGGGCGGTAGGTGGAATATTGTTATATATATGATGTTTTGTCTTTCCCGGCCTATGCACCATATGTGGGGCGGCGGGAGGAATAATTGTTATATATAAAATGTGTGGTTTGTAATGTAGAAAAGATCCATTTCCCGGCCGATTAGCAACATATGTGGGGTGGCAGGTGGAATAATTGTTATTATAAAATGTTCATGTTATTTATTTAATACTGTTGTTTGCCGTTCTCAACACTGGCTCTCTAACTACAATATTGGCAACCAGAAAGTGATTAGCAAAATGTGAAGCCTGTAATTAGAATTCCTAGTGCCCACTTCATCTGTGATATACACTTATTGCTACAGCTCATAGCTCTGAGGAATTAGGAGATTGTCTGGGATTCTTAATCAAAAACGATTCTCTCTAAAATATTCACTATATTCTGAAAGTCACAGACCAAAAAGAAGAATCCACAAATCCAACTACCAGAGCAGTTCAGAGTCTAAAGCGCTGATGCAACTATAAATGTTCAAATTAAAGGTTTAAATAAATACTTGCCATAATTTGATGATAATGTTCATCAAACGCCATGCTAAGTAATGGTTGAAGGTCTGTCCTGCACGGCATGTGAAAATACGACATACGCTAACTGAAGATGGATCATTAAAGTCATCCTAGAATTAACACTTCACTCGAAAACGATTTCATGGTTACGCGTATCCCGAGTAACTTATTACGGTATCCGAGGCTGTTTATAGCAATGATCCCGACGCGACGCGACTCCCGGGGCCTTTTTTTCTCGCGCAGCGTTCTTATATAGAAAGCCGCGGTGCTGACGGCTAAGGGAACGCCTGATCAAATCGGCTCTCCCGACTAGCTGCTGGGCTAGTAATGCACCACTTTAAGTTATTGAATAAATCATTGCTTCCTTTGCTGATGGCCGATGAAGCTCTCAATTTAAATGTGCAATCAGCACACAGGTAAGTAATCATAATAAAAGTCTGACGTGTCTAAGTCAAATATTTTAGGCGAGAGAATCACTTTAATTACACTACACGCAGTAGACGAGCTCTGAACTTGCCCTTAGGAGATAAGCCTTCGCTATAGTTTTATAGTTATTCAGTTGAAACTTCTCACATCTTTATGATTATAGCGGATCTCCCTTCTACTTAAATTTAAACATCCTACCCTTATTTATTCGCCTACTTAATCTATCTTGCTTCCTTAATTTTTTAGACAGAAACCAGAAAATCTGAATTTCAACTAAAATTTTAATTTGTGCGATCCAGAATACTGTTTCTACTAAATTATTATGAAAAAGGAATCTAAAGAAAAATTTGTAAGTTTCTAGCTCTTTTCTGTTGCACCAATGATTTTTACAGAAAAACATCCAAATTTCGAAAATGGTTGAAGTTATTGGACTGATATTCAACACATATTGATTTACTATTACTCCTGACATGCTAGAAACATTTCAGGTTATTTACTTGATTTTTAAAGTATTGTGCAACATTTATGACGTCAGAGCTAGTTACAGCGAACTGGCTGGCACACAATGGAAAGACTGATGTGAATTTTATACGGTGTGAGTAGGCTGCTTCCCTACAGCTTCTTTAGAGACAACTAGGATAAGATTTTATTAATTCCAGCGCGCGCAGAGGAGGTCAAACGACCACTTTTCCCGCTCTCTGTAAGTGAACGGAATTTGAATAGCCCGAATAATACAATACAATAGTATGTGTCCTCTGGCATGTACTTCATAGCGATTTGCAGAGTGTGGATGTAGATACATACATAAAAGTTGGAGTTCGTGTAATCTTATGTAATCGAACTGCCTATGCTTGGTAGACGAGGTTCTTTTGTTTACTGTACAGCCAGAAAAACTTCAGAAACTGGTTAATAGAAAAAAAACAGATAAACATAAAAAAGAAAAAATGTACATTAATGCGTCAGTCAGGGAAAAAAATAATGTTCGAGTACAATATCAGTGATGCTTCACACAGTAGATGCGATGAAATATCTCGACGTAACGTTATAAAAACGACATTAAATGGAGTGAACAATTAATGTCGGTTATAGGAAGGCGAACGTTTATTGGAGTAACTCTAGAAAGCTGCATCTCGCCTTTAAGGAAGACTGCGAGCATAGAACTTGTGCGGCCCATTCTTTAGTACTACTCCAGTTTTTGTGGTCTCTACAAGGTCGGATTAGTATCGAAGCAGTTCACTGGGGTGTAGCAAAACTTTATTCAGATATGTTTTATCAACGCGCGACTATTAAGAAAATTCTGCGTTAAGTGCATAGTTAATCCCTGGGAGGGAGAATACGCTCTTTTCGAAAACATATACAGGAAGTTTAGGGAAGTAGCATTTTCGGCAAACCGCAAAACGTTCCAATTGCAACCGATGTAGAACACGCGTAAGGACGACGAAGACATATTAAGAGAAATCAGGCCTTGTAGCATACGACCAGTCATTTCTGGCTCGTTTCATTTGATTGTGAAACAGTAAAGGGAATACCTAACAGCTTCGCAAATTATCCTCCATCATGCACCAAATGATGGTTTGCAGAATATAGAGTTTCGGATGTAGAAGGCCTAAGAAGACTGAATGTAGGATTCCTCGTGATCAGAAAATGTGAAAAGGATGACATAATGGAAAATGGATCGACAGTGTAAAAAAAGCAGGAGAAACTTACATGTGAAAATCTAAGACCGTTACGCAGGAAGCAGGATGAAAGGCGCCTAGACACAGCAGTGATCATGATGGAACGGTGACAGTGCTGATAGCTTTACTGCTGAATGTCACCTTAAACACGACGTAAGAGGCCCATTTTCCAGGTCATTACAGGAGCCCTTCTGAAAGACTGTTAGGAAGAACACGTCAGAGAAACGTGAAGGAATAAAGAAAAGAAGGTTGAAACTTCCCCTTAGAACAATTCTACAAGACTGTGCTTAACCTGACACACAATATTTTTAGCGCAACGCAATCTGACTTTCAAAATTCCCTACTAAAGAATGGCCCTGACAAACATTAAACTATACCTTTCACAAATCACTTACCTCACAAAAATCTTCGCTGCTCAAGCTACTGCAATACAGCGAGCGCCACTACTGCCAGCTAAATAGAAGATTCAAACTACTGAAGGCACTAACTACTGATAGGGATAGTTAGCAAATGAAAGATATTAATAGAGAGCAAACAATGTATTTACCTTAATATCATCACAAGTCATAATATATATATCAGTTCATGACAAATTACAAAACTCCGCCATCTCTCTCCCCACATCCACCACTGCTGGCGGCTCACCTCCAACTGTGCAACGCTACGCGCTGTTCACATCCAGCTGTCGCTGCCCAACACTACAATGGCAGACAACAATGCAAACCAGCCACAGACCGCACACAGCACAGCCAGTGATTTTCATATTGAGCGCTACGTAACGTTGCCAATAAGAAAACATAAACAGCCTACTTACATAGAGAAAACATAAACAGCCTACTTACATAGAGAAAACATAAACAGCCTACTTACATAGCCCCCATGCTCCCCACAAAAATTTTACAAAATATTTTTTGGGCAGTGGCCAATAATGATTTGATAAAATTTTTCATAATTACAATAACAAAGAAATCAAATGCACACACTTATTGATACAATGTTGGTCAAAAGCTAAAAATTTCTCACAGTCCATAAAGACAGTCCTCATCATTCGTCATAACAGTAATTACAGGTTTTTTTTTCACAAAGTCTCATTAGTAAAAGAAATTGCACACAGAAGTAGTGGATTTCCATGCAGTCTTGAAGAAGTAGTGTTGTCCTTCCAATGGAAAGACAGTGCTGACTCTTGACATGCATACAGGTAATGGGCCACAACAGAGCAAACCCACAGCAGAGTCATTCGAAGTTTGGAAGAATATTGGTAGGTAGGTCATCACAGAGCAGACCCACTGTAGTCCTGGTAGAGATTACGGTATTGGTGGGCCACCAGAGGTGCAGACCCACTGTAGTCCTTGTAGAGATGGCCAGCAGCCATCTGTTGCGACTGTGCAGGTGCACAATCACCATCGAAGAGTCTTGCAGAGAATATAGCAAGTCCATAAACCACCACTTGTGCACTCACAAAGTTTTTGGAATTGTCCTTAGAACCAGCAATGCTGTTATCCAGTCCCTTGCTGAATTAGTAACACACGTGCAAACACTAACAGTCCCAACTTCTCACATATTGTCCATATACTATGACCAACAGAAACGTGTGCAGTGAAATGTTACTTAATTTGAAGAACTGGTAACAATTACAATTTTATAACATGAGAATACAATAACAAAGGTACAAAACACATCATTAAAAACATAACAATACAGAGAACATTTGTAGTACAAGCTTTACAAAAGAATAAAAATAGACATATACGTCAGTGTTCCAGGAATTATGACATGAGTACATACATAGAAGATCATAATAATTATTGAAACATCAACTTCACACATGAGCATTTAAACAGAATGAATAATGTCTAACATCTTTACAAAGTAAATAACATATTATTAATGCCAATTATATTTGAGGATAACAGTATTCCTCATCATAGTGAATGTAGCTTAATATTAAAAGAAGAAAAAAATTCTATGAAACTACACAGAGACAGGAAGAAAACAAATACTCAAGGGTACACAAACACATACTGGGATAACACAAAAGGAAAGGACAGGGTTCGTTTTCAGTGTAACATTTGGTACTGCAGTCCATCCCAAAACTTCATTCTATAGATCTTTCGTCTTATTTCAACCTTTGCTTCCACCAAAAAAATCTTATCCAAGCATGCTTTCTGTATTCTGTTCATATTTCTTTCAAAATAATTATTTCTGATTGTACAATACTCATTTGGGCCCAAATCCTTTTTTATATAACTTCGCAAAGCATTCTTTACCTATTCTATATAGTCAGTTTCTCATATAGTCTACCCCCTCTTAAGCTAACTTAAATCTACTGAGCTCAGATGCTAAACTAAGGGACGAGGCAATGCAGCATCACATAACAATTAACACAAACAGCAATGAGAAAAAAAATGAAAATTTGCAAAGCAAGCTACAGTAAATCTAAATTAACAAGCAATGCAACATTACAACTAATATGAGCCAATGCGCAGTAAACAAAAAATTAAATCTGGCTTAGCAGAGTAACACAAATTAAAATTCAGTAACACGATGCCTGGCAAACAGCAGTAACTTATACCTAAACATGACATAGCTCAAGCAGAGAAAATAGTACACTAAAGATAACAATGCAGATAAGGCAAATGTATAATCACATCTTAATGTCTAAGTAATTAAAGTGGTGCACCACAAGAAGTTATTCTACCAAAAAGTTACCAATTACTTGAAAAGAAAATTATGAATGCAGTTACTAGTTCCTTCTTATTGTTCTTTCCTTTCCAAGTGCTCCTTTTTTTAAAGAATGTGGATCATAAAATAATTATTTAATAGATCTGTTGACAGAAAGTGTTCACATTAGCAAATGCATTTTATTTTATAAAAGCAATGCTGCAACACAGCTGGAAAACAGATGTCAAATGAAATAAGCAACTATGAAAAGCAAAGCATAAAAATATCATTCAGTAGTCATGTGACATTTCATAAGTCAGTAGCACTCAACTCTCGTAGAAAGACACTTGTCATTATCAGGTTTCCAGATGTAAGAATATTTCCGAGGATAATGGCCTCCCCTTTTTTTTTGTTCTACCTGTGCCGCTGAAAAGGGCTCGCAATAATGGCTTTTTCTCCAGGCGTCTGACACAGCTGGGTGCCCGCGACGCATTACGTGCAGGTGGTCACTTAACTTTCGTACGGAAATATTTACGACAGCAGTTTCTGCTACCGTTGCAGTCTCATATAAAAATATTTCACAGGTCAAGAATTAGCGTTGCAAATCTGTAGAAACAAAATCCTATAAATATAAGTGTCCAAAAAAAATATTGGTCAGCATTGTGATACAGTCACACATTTCATAACTCTTAAAGTACGTTTCTTGGTTTCCAACATCCTTTTCATAAATCAGAGTCCCTAAACCCTACTCCTTATTCCTTACCTTATTACACATATACATATTCATATTCATCAACACGTCTTCAATATTTCATCATAATAGCTACATAGCATAATCAGATTCCTCATATAGCATCAGCTTATTTATCATAAACATACCTCAACAGCATAGTACACATCGTCGTCGTAATAATAACATCATAACACTTCAGTCAAATCTTAAAATCGTCGTAACTTCCTCCAATAATTTCAAAACGTAAAAAAAATTCTCTGCTCATTTCAATAGTGTCATCTACCTCAAACGTACTTTAAAATCATGCTCCCTTACCAAATATATCATTCAAATCTCTCATTGTATCACAATGGTTCCGAAAAAATATGAAGAGTTCACACAGTACAGACAAAATACAATTTCGTAAGTGTGAAGTTATCCAACGGTGTAATTACGTAAACATCTGTCACTGATATAGTAAAAATAAATGTTTATCTCTCAGTTAAATGATCAGATAGCTGTGTAATTTGTGTGTTAGAGAAATATGGTACCGATGTGTAAAGTTGTATAAGCAAATACCTTATTAGCTAGGGTTCCTTGTGCTTGCCAAACACATGGTACACAAAGTAGGCGTGTACCCCCCTGAGGATTAATGTAATTATACCCTCAGGTGTTACAGATTACAGCAATGGAATGAAATGTATCAGGGAAAACTTTCTTTGTAATTCAAAAATCTTTAAAAATAAATGTTTTAAGTACACAATTAATCACTCAAATACGTGTACTGTAGCGCTAAATGTGCGTCTTGTTGCAACATAATCTGTGTGGGAGTGTCGTAGTTATCGTCCTCCGAAAGCTAAGTTCTGCAGAAGTCAATGTACTTACCTCATGATAAACGAAAGTGAAATGCTTTGCGTATAGATATCGTAGTTATTACGCTTATTGTTGTGTTGAAGAACGTACTGTGCTGTAACGTATTGTTGTGCTATGGAAAACCCTGTCTCATTGTAGCTATACTACAAAAGTTACTACTAAAACATGTTTTATTTTCCAGAATAAAACAGAAAAACTGTGCACATATAAAACAGAAACACCGCACAAGCAACATTGTAAATTGTCACTCATTAGTAGCGTCATGATAAAATCGTGTAGCTGTCACATAAACTAACCACTGTGCCGTCTGGTATCTCACAGAAAGTACTTTAAATCCGGAATGTATTTTCAAGTAAACCAAAATGTTGCATTAAAATCTCATTAGCAGTACTGGTAAATGTTCTAAGTATGTAAGCCTTATAGTCGTTCCATAATCGTGCAACAAACAAGCAAGAATGTACACACACAATAACACTGTGACGTCTGTTCACTATAACAACGCATTCGTCATTTCTGTTTAAATAAGTTCTCTTGGTTCTTGATTGGATATTTAACTTCAAACATTGTTGTATGTTAACAGATTCTAAGTCTGACAAGCATACTAGTAATGTAAAGTGAAAAGTTTTATGGCAATGACAAAGTTAAAAAGCAGATTATCTTTCAATAAACGGTTTTACATGTGAAATGTGGTGTAAACCTTTACTCTTCCTAGTACGCAGAGTTTCAACTTCAACGCAAATATCATGTGGTATACGTCGGATTCTGTAAGGTCCATTGTAAACTAGAAAGAATTTGTGACTCAAGTGTTTCTTCTTATGTGACAATGAATGAGCTTTAATGAGAACTTTCTGACCAATATACAATTTCTTTGTATTTGCTTTACCGTGTAGTTTTCTCCTTTTGTCTGCTGCAGATTTTATATTTTTAAGAGCCAAATCAATTATGTCTTTGTGTCGAAGTTTACGTGTATTTGGGAAAGGTACAAGCTCTCTGATTCTGTTCGGTGGTTCTTCATTCTTTAGTACAAGAGTAGGTGGTAAAGCAGTGGAATCATGAGGCATTTCATTCAGCACATTTTGAAATAAGTGTAAATATCTGTCCCAATGCTGATGCTTTCTGTGACAATAAAGTCTGCAAAGCTTATTGATTTCTTTCATAATACGTTCAGACGGGTTACAATGTGGTGAGTACAATGAAATAAAAACAGGTTTGATTTTATGGTTGCGAAGCATGCGTGACCAAACAGCAGATCTGAATTGCGGTCCGTTATCTGAAATGACTTTACTAATGTGTCCAACTTCACGTAAGAAATTTTTAACAAAGGCGTTGGATACAGACCGTCCAGTGGCTTTACGTAACGGTGTGAAAGAAACAAATTTTGAAGTAAGTTCAACAGCGACTAGAACGTACGAAAATCCATTAGATGTTCTGACAAGCGGTCCCAAGAGATCAACAGCAGCAAATTCTTTTAATTTAGAAGGAATGATAGGAAACAGCGGAGCACTATGGGAGATAGTAGATGGTTTCGCCTTTTGACAAAGTTTACAAATAGACAAGACTCTTCGAATTCTCTTTTCCATATTGTTAAAATAACAAGTCGTTCGAAGAATATGATAACATTTTCGTGGGCCAAAATGTGCGTAGCTGAAATGAATGTACCAAATGAGCTTATTAACAAAATCGTCGGGAATGCAAAGTACCCATAGCTTGTCATCAACAGTGCAGCGTTTGAAGAGTATGTTGTTTCTAACCAGGTAATAATGCCGAATCTGAGTGTGTGTCTTTTCATGCCATTTACTTTTGATGTCTTTCCAAATCGGATCTTTATCTTGTTCATGAGCAATGTCCTTTAAAGATGTGGTGATGAAGTTTTCAAAGGCGACTTTCTGAATGTAAAGAATACTGAAATTTTTCTCGAGGTTGCCTTCTGTGGTACTTTTCTCAAGCCCAGCCGGTGCGCGTGACAGTGCGTCCGCAACAATGTTCTCCTTGCCGGGAATGTAGACTATTGTGAAGCGGAATTCTTGCAGAAACAATGCCCAACGTTTTAACCTGTCATGAGTTAATTTTGAAGACATAAGAAATTGTAATGCACGATGATCACTGTATACTTTTACGTGCTTACCAGAAAGAAAGAAACGGAATTTGTTAAATGCCCAAACGATAGCTAAAGCTTCTAATTCAGTAACGGAATAATTTTTTTCAGATTTTGTTAGCACTCGGCTAGCAAAAGCAATGGTTTTCTGAATGGTAGTGTCATTTTCCGTGGCTTCTTGAAATAAATGGGCACCAAGACCGACTTTAGAAGAATCCGTGCTAAGGCAGAAATCTTGTGACAGATCTGGATGAGCTAAGATTGGCGCGTGAAGTAACGCTTCTTTCAAAGAATTGAATTCCAATTGTGCTTTTTCGTCCCAGTTCCAAATAGTATTTTTTCCAGTGAGAGAACAAAGTTTTGGTGTAACAAGAATTTGCATATTCAGAAAACGACGGTAAAAATTTACGAGACCTAGAAAACTGCGGACTTGTCTTTTTGTGGATGGAACTGGAATGGCTCTGATTGCTTCTAACTTTTCAGGATCCGGCTGAATCCCTTCAGAAGAAATAATATGTCCCAAAAACTTCACTTTTGTCCTACCGAATTCAGACTTTTCCAAGTTAACTGTAATTCCAGATTCTGCAAAAATACGTAACAAACTGTTGAGGATGCGATTATGTTGTTCCCATGAAGCTTCTGCTATCAGAATATCGTCCACATACAAGGTGATGTGACGTTTTAAGAACTCAGGTAATATGGAATTTAACCCACGAATGAATCCTGCCGAAGAAATGTTCAAACCAAAGGGAAGTTTCCGAAACTGATAACAAACGCCGAAACAAAGGAAAGCTGTGTATTTTCTACATTCTGGATGAAGTTCGATCTGATAAAAGCTGGATCTGAGATCAATGGAAGACAACACTTTTACACCATTAAAATTTTGAAGAAGTTCTTCTAACGTTTGCGGCCTGTTTGTTTCAGGAATAATGATCGTATTGATTTGTCTCGAATCTAAGACAAGCCTGATCGATCCATTTTTCTTCTCAACAACATGTAATGGATTGTTGTATGAGCTTACTGCAGGCTCAATAATGCCCTCATCGAGCATAGATTGTATTTCTGTTCTAACACGGTCCCTATAATGTGCTGGAATTAGGTATGGTCTAACACAAAATTTAGTATGCTCACGAACACGAAATTGGTATTGAAATCCCTTGATTGTTCCTGTTTTGTGAGTAAAAACTGTGGAATGTGCTTGTAAAATTTCAAAAAGGTCCTGCCTATCAGTGTCATTACAATTCTCAATTGTTTGAATTTTATTCTGAATTAACTTATTAGTGTCAAATGCGCCGTCGATATCATCCCTGTCAGTACTTGCAGAGTGATTGTTAGTGTCTAGTTCCGTAGAAAATTCCGAACTGTTGTCTAACAGAACGTAAAGCCGATTAATTTCCTCATCATGGTTTGAGAGCCAATCTTCAAATTTCAAAGCTATAGACTTACCTTCTTTTTCTAAAGTTATTTCAGCATCGTGAAAGTTTAAGATTGCTTTGTATTCATTCAAAAAGTCTACTCCCAGTATAATTTCCGTCGACAATAATGGAACAATAAGGAAGTTCGTAGAGAAGCTGTGGCTTTGACAAAAGAATTCTAGGTTGGTTTGTTGGCGTACATCTACACTTTTTCCAAAGATTGCACCTTGTAATTTAATCTTACGTAACGGAAGTGTGGGGCAATCGTTCGATTTGTTGCATTTGCTAAAGGCTGTTTCACTGATTACTGAAATGGGACTGCCAGAGTCAAGTACTGCCGTAAATTTTACGTCATTTACTGTAATGCAAATCACAGGATATGCAACGTTGTTATGTTTTACGTCGTGTTCTTGGAGTAAGATGTCCCTAATATCTTCCATTTTTACGTAATTACTAGCTACGGCAGCTGCGTCGTTAGTGTCATAAGAACGTTTTGTGGCTGCCAGCGGTGTGAGTCATTGCCTATTGTCTCTTTGTTGGCGCGCGTCGTTATTGGGGTTTGGAGACCTAACTTCTACAAATTCACCGTGACGAGAGGGCCCTGCTCTGTTTGAATCCCGCCAGTTCTGATGCAATTCAGGTCTGTCGTTACGATCATATCGTCTGTCGTCATGTCGGTAGATTCCATAGTTTCTTTCTTGTCGGTCACATGGTGGAGAATTTCTCCCTGAATCGTAACTGCGCGCTGGTCCGTTGCGTCTAAAGTTATTCTGTCTCCCTTGATAGTATTTATTTTGGTTCCCATATTGTCTGTTTCTCTTATTGTCTCTGTGATAATCATTACCACGGAGAGGTGATCTTTCCCTGTAGTTATTACTACTCTGCCAACGGTTGTCATACGGGTGGTGTCTGTTTTGGTCACGATTTGTGTTGTGAGAATAGCCTTGTCGTGTCAAGTTATTACTTCTTTCATCGCGGAATTGCGACGGATGTGACCTGTAATTGTTGTGTTCCTGGTTTCGCGTTCCGCGATTGTCAGTGTCAATTTCTAATTCTTGTAACAGTCCCTGAAATGCTTCAATGTCGTCTTTGCAACGCCCTGCCAAAATAATGTGTCGTAAGTGTTCAGGTAATTTGATTAAGCAAATGCGGATGAGTTCTGAGGGGCTGTATGGGTTTGACAGGTACTGATTCTTGTGCAACATGTCTTCAAAATATTTCACAAGACTGGAAAATTCTGATTGTTCGAAATGTTTCATCATTATGATGCTATATTTTACCCGGTCTTGTGTAGCTTGAGACCAATATGCTGAGAGGAAGGCATGATAAAAATCTCCTTCACTGTGACAATCGTGAATTACCGATCGCATTCTTACAGCTGGTTCACTCTCCAAGTAGCCACACATAAATTCTAATCTGTGTTCTAACGACCAGTTGGGAGGAAAACAATGCGAGAATTGATGGAGCCATGCTTGTGGATGAATGTCGTTGCCAGAATTCTTAAATGTTTTGAATTTACGTGTAGTAATGAACAGCTTATAGTCAAAATCATCATGTCGGCGAGTCGCATATCGGTCATTGTTAGGTCGTGTCGGCCGTTCCATCTCAAAATTCGGTGCACATTCCCAATTTCTTTCATTACTTCCGAAATGCCCTGTGTTATTATTTTGCAGCTTTTCCGTGTTTCTAAGTCCCTCTTCCCGTGTTGGAGCGCGAGTGTCCTCTGAAATACGTAATTCTTGTATTACCTGTGTCAGCTGATCTTGTACTTCCCGGATTTCTCTTTGGTGTTGTGTATTAATTTGATTCTGATTTTGTTTGAATTTTCTTATTTGTTCATACTCTTCTGTGTCAGTGAAGGCTACAGGTGTTGTGTCATTCAGATCATCATCTACCTTTGTAGATAAGTTAGTGAACTGATCTGAAAGTTCGGCTACTTTATCCGATAGTGTACTTATTTCCTCAGTGTGTTTTTCTGAACCAAGTTTCAGAGTATCTACTTTGTCCTTTAAGTTTTCCTGAGCTTTTGCAAGTTGCGTAACCGAATCGGTAGATGCAACTGAGTCAAATTTAGCCCACAAGGTCTCATGATTTTCATGAACAATGGTTTGCAGCTCTTTTATGGCTGCTTCGTGATTCTGTAATGCATTTTCATGCCGCGAAAAAATAGGTTGAAAATGCTCACAAATTTGTGTTTTTACGTCATTACAGACTTTTTGACATTTCGATTCAATGTTATGTAACTCAGTAGTTAAATCTTCACGCGTTTGTTCAAGAGTTTGTTCCAATGAGTCTAACTTTTGAAGCTGTTGCTGTGTTTGTCTCTGATTTTGTTCCATTGTGTCTAACTTTTTAAGATTTTGTTCCACTGTATCTAACTTTTTAAGATTTTGTCCCATTTGTTTCTGATTTTGTTCAAGTGTTGTGTCTAACTTTTGTAGCTTTTGTCCCATTTGTTGCATTAACTGTAATAACAATGCACTGGTGTCTGAAACATGTTCCTCAGTGCTTTTCGGCAGTGAATTTGCACCGGCAACATTGACATTCTGACATGCAGAAAATGTGTCTTGACTTATTTGAGAAAACGGCGAGAACCCAAAACCTGAGTCTACAGTATTCGCAAAATTGTGTCCCGTCATTCCCGATTCCTGAGGCAAGCTGTTGCCGACCGATCGATCGATAATGCGTCCCTCTTCACTAATTGTTTCACTGTCCACGCCATTGTTTGCCGCCTGCTCCATTTCCCTATGAACAGTTACCAAATTACTACTTTGAACATCAGTTAATTCATTACTCGGTGGCGCTAACACACTGCTTTCATTTTCACTGTCATTTCTCAGTTTACTTTGGAGCCTAGTATTACGTTTTTCACACGCCATAATTGTCACAGTATTTCACACGACAACACAGAAAAACACAATTTGAAGATCAAAAATAAGAGAACACATTAACATAGCACTGAAAATAATATCTAGTTAATTGCAAGCGCAGCTGCGAAATACTTGGTGCAAATCTACATGCATGCCACAACTGTTTTACTGTACAACAATGAAAAACTACAACTACAAAGGAAATTCTCTCTATGATTACGCGCTACCAATAAACAATAGCTACACCAATTACACAAACTACAAGAAAAAAATCAGAAGATTCCAGTTAGGTATCCTCGGCTAAGGGTCGACATATGAAACTTCCCCTTAGAACAATTCTACAAGACTGTGCTTAACCTGACACACAATATTTTTAGCGCAACGCAATCTGACTTTCAAAATTCCCTACTAAAGAATGGCCCTGACAAACATTAAACTATACCTTTCACAAATCACTTACCTCACAAAAATCTTCGCTGCTCAAGCTACTGCAATACAGCGAGCGCCACTACTGCCAGCTAAATAGAAGATTCAAACTACTGAAGGCACTAACTACTGATAGGGATAGTTAGCAAATGAAAGATATTAATAGAGAGCAAACAATGTATTTACCTTAATATCATCACAAGTCATAATATATATATCAGTTCATGACAAATTACAAAACTCCGCCATCTCTCTCCCCACATCCACCACTGCTGGCGGCTCACCTCCAACTGTGCAACGCTACGCGCTGTTCACATCCAGCTGTCGCTGCCCAACACTACAATGGCAGACAACAATGCAAACCAGCCACAGACCGCACACAGCACAGCCAGTGATTTTCATATTGAGCGCTACGTAACGTTGCCAATAAGAAAACATAAACAGCCTACTTACATAGAGAAAACATAAACAGCCTACTTACATAGAGAAAACATAAACAGCCTACTTACAAGGTGAGTAGTTTAGAGCGAAGGGTGCTTCTCCCGTGGGTTCTATTCACTCTCATTTGTGAAGCAGCAGCATCAACACGCGTTGCATGTCCACTGGGCTGTACAGGTGGTAACAGCAGCGGCGGGCTACCCAAGTGAATTTCATTTGGAACTCTGGAAACTACGTCAACATGCAGCGCTGCCTATACACACAATTTACCAGCGGAAGCTCGGACCAACGGCGTGTGAGTCCCGTCAGACACGGTAAACCGTATGCAATATAATTCCGGCCCCCGTCCCGTAATTCCACACGTTATGTGCAGACTGCTGCGGCGGATGTCTTCTAATAAGCCACGGAGTGTACCGAGGCGTAACAAGGCAAACACTAGCGGGTTCTCCCCTTGCAGCTTTGTGTCCAGCAGCTGGAACTAACACGTGAGTGAGAACTACTAAATATCCGCAAAACGGCATTGCATGTAGGCCACTAATACTACCTGCATGGATGTGTATGTCGTGTCTAGGATGCCCCAGTTCGTTGCGTACCCGATTATGTCTCATTTAGGAGTTATCTAATTGAAACGTGTTCAGTGATAGTTCATTTCCAGTTTTACCTAATTTTTTTTCACACTTTTACTTACGTTAGCTAAAAGAGTATGTTGTTAGTGCTAAAAGGTACTTGCGATGCGACCTTCAAAGGGGTGAAAAAGACAATATTCTGACCACAACGTATGTAAAGTTTATTGGCAGATCCCTGGAAAAATGTAGTCAGTCTACAACACGATCACTCACGAAACACTCATGCTACTCGTCGAAGAATAATGATTATGTCTTTGTTTTCCACCGCTTTATTTGGTCGATAATAATATCAGATCACTCGCTGTTAAAGAATTATGTTGGTTACGCGTTTCGGCGCAGTGTATTGTCAAAACGTCTGCCAAAAGATCGTCGTTGTCGTAAAAGTGCAAGCACAATGCTTAGGTAACATTAACAATTAAATATAAAAACCATATAAAGGGACTTAATAGGTATTATTGTGTCACATGAGTACAAAATCAACATTGGTGCTACTGTTACAAATGTTGAGGGTCAATACCTACCATCGGATGCCATGGTTTTAATGGCGATGGAACCCGAATTAAAAGTTGACCTACAAATTACACACAAAAACAGATTCAGAATAAGAGTAAAGGTCGTGGAGCAAACAACTTTTTTTAGAAAAATGTAAAAGAGCAAGTTAAAAGTTTAGAAAAAAATCATAAACTGCATCATTAAATCTTGTGATTTAACGAAGAGTGGCTAGAAAGACGATGAAGGAGGAGGGAAAAGGGATCATACCGGGAAGGGCGCAAACCAGTAATTTCTTATACAGAGAACTGACAGTGGCACTTAGCACCGGAAAATCGAAAAGTATTTGGGGAAAACATTGTGTTGGTTCCTGAGTAATGAACATGCACCGCAATGGGAAGAGGGAGCAGGGAGTCATCAGATATGGGGAGAAGTACTTTTACTTACTTACAGTGCTACTGCAGCGGCAAATTACACTGATAAGCCAAAACATTATGAGCACTGCCCGCTGCGACGTTGGATGCCGCCTGGTGGCTTCGTGGGAACGTGACGCGGTACCAAAAGTATGTAAGAGAAGCAGATGCGGACAGATATCACGCTAGCGAAGATATGGGGAAAGCGATTGAGGTAAGCGACTTTGACACAGGGCAGATTATTATAATGCAGAGCCTGTGAATAAGTATTTAGAAATCGGCGAAGCTGGTCGGATGTTCATTTGCTACTGTCGTGAGCATCTACAGAAGGAGAAGGACACTGAAATTACTACTAGGCTCTAAATGGCGGGAAATCCACGACTCTTCACACAATGTGGAGTTCGGAGACTTGTCTGTTCTGTAAAGTAAGATAGATTGTGATCTGTGGCGTCTCTGCCGAAAGAGCACAATGCTGGTGCACGCATAAGTATTTCGGAGCACACACTTCATCGTACATTGCAGCAGACCACTTCTATGTATTCACATGTTGATCCAACGACATCGTCAGTTACAACTGCAGTGGGCACGGGACCCTAGATCAATGGAAAAGTGTTGGCTCTTCGGGTGAATCACATTTTTGCGGCACTATGTCGATGGCCGTCTCCACAAACACTGTGATCGAGATGATGCCTCGAAACGCTCAGCGCGCCACGGACTCAGGCTGGTGAGAACAGTATTATGCTATGAGAGACATTACCCTGTTCTTTCATGGAACCTGTGGCAGTAATCGAAGACACACTGGCAGCTGTGAACCCCTATACTTCATGCGTGATGTCTTCCTCGACGAAGACGTCATCTTTCAGTATGTACCACGCCTGAGAGTACAAATAGGTGGGGGTACTTTAAACTGGTTGTCGTTCCTTGACCGTGCGCCCTGTCCACACCACGTACCTGATAATCCCGCGGCGGTAGTACTTTTCTGCTCCACACTACTGCTGGCTTGCCTGAAATTATCTATCGAAATACGCAAGCGGATTTAGGGGAGCCACTCAACGTTAAAACACAACTGTTCGACGTCTGCCATGATCGACTATATTTTGACACGATTAAAGAAAATCGCAGGTTGCACTGTTGACATTCTAATTCGTAAGTGTTTATCCCAGTTAATGGATGAGTCCACAATATCACTCAGACGTGACCGACAGGACGCGGGTGATTGTTGAAGATGCGGAAACCGAATGATCGAACGGAAGCTCTTAATTTTTTTTACATGTGAAATTTCATCATTTTTTCACTTGGTATTTGCTGCATTTGTTGCTATAGGTACACTTTTCTTCATAGGTAAGAGAGATTCTTCGATGAATTTTGCACAACTTACAAACCATACTTACAGGTGTATGAAACTCTCGAATTTATTTAGTCTATGGAAAAATGAATGGGCTGTTATGTTTTAAACTTTGTGTTCAGAGAAAACTTGAACTTTATAGATAATTATCTCAATTTTTACCACAGTTTTCAACAGATTTGGGAAATTCTAGAGTTTCATACACCTGTAAGTATGGTTTGTATGCTGTGCAAAATTCATCGAACAGTCTCTCGTGCTTATGAAGAAAAGTGTACCTACAGCAACAAATGCAGCTAATACCAAGTGAAAAAATGATGAAATTTCACATGTAAAAAAAATTTATTTTGTTATGTTTTTGAAATTCCTCTGCTATGAGTGTGAATCCTGAATCCTTCCTGGTCATGCTACCAGAGTTTTCTGAATGTATTTGTAAAAGTATAGACAGTGGAAATAAAATGTCCTGTGGTGCCTTTCCTGCTCCAAGTCGGCCCGTTTGACGTCCTACCCTCCTTAAATTACCTCTTGACGCACTTTCCTCTGAACATTTAGTTATTTTATCATTTTACTGCAATAGCACTTGTAGCAACACTTCAACTTCCATACTAACAATGTCTCCCACATGCAGAGCGACACTTAAACAACATAACAGTTCCGTGTCCCGCTTTCGACCCCCTACAGGCGCGGCTGCCCTCCAAGATACTCCACAACTAAGCCAGCGATATGGCATTACACTTACAAGTAGCATAATTGTCCGCGTCTCGGAGCAAAAATCGTGCTACAGTGGAATCAGGAGCATTATAGTGAACTCACTTGATATCTTCAAATTCGTCTGATGTAAATGCTATGAAATCCGTCTGGGTCGCAATCGGCGCCACCAATGCATACATAAGCGACCCGTTATTGACGCCAATTACATGACCTGTGCGTGGATATAGAATGCCACATACCTCCACAAAACTACCGAAAAAACTGTCAGATTCCTGATATGCCAAATCAGTGATGTATTTCGTTCCAAACACGGACAAATAAGCCATCACGCAGCTGGTCATTACGTTTCGCCTCGTCAGCATAGACGGCCTCGGGAAACGTATTTGGTACGGTAAGGAGAGGCACTAGCGAACACACGGCAGGAACGGTTTGAGTGGGGGAACGGGAAGGGACATGGACCACAGGGAGGTCTCCTGCACGACGTTGAATTCTAACTAAAACATCGGAGAATACAGCTGAAGTGTGAGCAATTGGTGCCAAATACGACTAACAGGTAGTATTGAACGTAACAAGATGCCGGCAGCGGCAGATCAAAACAAAGTGGCCGGTCGGAACGTTTGGATGATTTTGCGGTCAAGTGCTCTTGCGACAGAGCAATTCACACTCGACATACGACCCAACCTTCCAGCTTTACTTACACCAGTACCTTACCTCGCATATTTTAGTTCAAGTTATGTCTCAACAGAGCAGTTTCTCATACACGTACCGAAGTGATCGGGATGAAAGTGTGTTGCTGTCGGGTCTTTTACAGGTAGCACCCTAACGGTGAAGTGGGGAAGAAACGGCCCCGGTACGTCGAAGGGGGCCAACCCTTTCCGGGTCGGTTTGGCGGAAACAGTACATCTGTGACCATGACTTTTGTCTCTGATATACGAATAGTCGGCTATAAGATTATGGCTAGAGTGGTAAAACTCAGACTTACTGCTGTTTCCTCTGCTTCCCCACTGAATTTCCGAAAAAGTGTCAATAAAGCATTCAATTTTATTTTCTTTTCCTTAGTTTCGATCCGAAGACCCTGAAATGGGATGGAACATGTCGGGAAGCGTACCATAAAAACATAGAACATGCAAATGTAATACTCAGTTCCCTGATCATTTGTCAGGAGACTGTCACGATACGTGAATACATTTCAGTAAACTGGAACTGCTGATATTTACAGAATTAATACACCGTTAGACTGGAACACATTTATGCACTTATGTTAAATTTATCATACACAAAATATCTAATCTTCGATTATGACCAAGTGCTGCGAAAATTTAAATTTAACAGACATTTTTACTTAAGGTAGTCTAGCAGTCCCTGTTATTCATCTATAGAGTAAAAGGAGTTGCCTACCAAAACGTCTTACAAACTCTGTTTTAACTGTGTTTTATCTGAAACCAAGTTTTTAATGAGTGTTGTAATTTATTGAAAATGAATCCCGATTATTGGACCAAGGTAAATGACTTTAGGTCTTTATGTGGTTTGTTATTATTCCTAGTATGGTTACCATGTATTAAAATATTGGTTGAAGAGAGAGACACATTATTGGTAACAAATTTCCTTAAGGAATAAATATACGGAGGAGCTGTGATTAGAATACCAGTTCTTTGAAGAGGTTTCTACGTGATGTCCTTGAATTTACAATACAAATGAGTCTTATTACATGCTTTCGCACTCTAAGAACTTTTGCTAGGCTTCATAAGCTATCCCAGAAATTGGTCCCATATGACGTAATAGAATTAAAGTAAATAAAGTACATTTACATGTCCTACGTCCGATATCATGCGCATTGCAATTACAGACTTGTTTAGCCACTTCAGGAGTTCTGTGGTACCCCTTTCCAACTGAATTTATTATCAAGTGTTAAGTCCAGAAACTTAACACTGTTAACCTCTTCTATCTACATGGCTTCATATTCTAACACATGCTGGAAGGAAACATCGCACAGGTTCTGAACTATATACACTGGGTATTTTCTAAGTTTAATGACAGTGAATTGGCTTTAAACCATTTATTAACGTGAGTGAAAATTTAATTATCAATCTTTTCTAAATTTGAACTGAACTTGTTATTTATTGAAATATTTGTATAATGTGCAAACAAAACAAACTTAGCCTCTGGCAGAATGATTCGCAGGAAAGGATGTGGAAGAAATGGGTAAACATATACACAATAGATAAACGTCCAGAGGCTCTTTATAACGGCAAACGAGTAACGTTCGATGCGAATTGTTTTAAATACACTCCTCTTGTTTCCGTTATCTTTAAGCATACTTACAGAGTGCTATAGTAATTAATTATGTTTAGCGAAATAACAGATATTCATTACAAAGTCATGAGCAAAGGTACGTTTCGTGCAAGGCAGCTTTTTCTTTGCGTTTAGTTTTGACTTCACATTCATTTCAATATACTCAATTTCAGTATCGTTGTTACTGTCTCATATCTTTCTTAAATAATATTTCAGCTAAAATTATCGTTAAACGTATTCTGGATGCAGCTCTTATTTGTAGTGCTGTTCGGGCTTCTTGAATTCCTCCGTTTCAACAAGGAAGGCGACTCAGACGCAAATGGATCTGTAGTGGAAGAATATATGACAAACGGAACAACCATCAACGAAGACTCTCATAATGAACTGTTGTGAAACAAGCAAAAGCCAGAAATTTGAAGAAATCGAATGCATTCTTTCCAATCCCTTTTGTGTTTTATTAATAAAACCGGAATATTTTCAGTTTTGTTGTTTCAGAAACTTACATTTAATTTCCTTTTTCTGGAGTATTACCTGTGCGTTTATCACTGCAGAAAGTCAGTTGCCAAAGAAAGCGTTGTTGTTGCATGGCAAAACACATTCGCACACAGCTCAACAAACCCTGAAACCATCATACAACTAGGTTTCCAGCTGCTGGAACACCCACCCTACAGCCGAGACATTGCTCCTTCCGCTCAAGGATTCTTAGCGAGGTCTTAGATTTACATGAAGTATGGAGGTGCAGAAGGGGGTGTGGCGTCGCGCAAACCGAAATCCGTCTTATTGGCAAGAACGCGCAAGTTTGTGGGCTCCCAGACTAAGTGCGTTCAAATGGAAAATTTAAAACACAGAAAATCAATTTACACGTTGAACCACGATTCTTTAATACATACTGCAGAGGCCGTGGAGGCGACCTCTACCGTAGCGGAGGAAACAGCTGTGCGAAAGTCGTGAAACAACGCCATTCTTCTGCAAGGACGTTGATTATTAGTGGTGGAGACTGGAATGAAGCAGCGAACCGCTAGTAAGACTTCTCTATTGACACAGAGTTGTATTCATGTCTGACTAGTGTGATAGTCTCTGGAGGAGGCGCCAGCAACCTCGGGATGAGGTTGTGAGTTGCAGAGTCCTGCGGGTCGTCATAACACAGCTGGTCAACGCTCTGCGTTGGCTGTCGTCTGCTTTAGTCAGCACGCCTGCCGCAAAAAAATGGTTCAAATGGCTCTGAGCACTATGGGACTTAACTTCTGAGGTCATCAGTCCCCTAGAACTTAGAACTACTTAAACCTAACTAACTTAAGGACATCACACACATCCATGCCCAAGGCAGGATTCGAACCTGCGACCGTAGCGGTCGCGTGGTTCCAGACTGTAGCGTCTTCCGCAGTTGGTAGCCTCTGCATGCCAATGAATGACCATCTTAATCATGCTGCCGGATTGTCTCGACCACGGAGTACAACACAGAAGCGGACGATAATCAAACCATTGCCCTGAGTGATAATTAGCGAAAGGTCGTCCACAACGGCCGGACAACAACAGCAAGGTAGCCAGACTGCTACTAGTCGAAAATAAGAAAACATGCCCTGGCAGGCAGAGGATGATGCCCTGAGGAGTTAATCATCCAATACGTTCCTCGACGGTTCCAGAGCAGGTGACTATAAATGGTCTTCGACTCAACACTGGTACTGGTTGAGTAACTCGCGATCACAAACACACCTGGAAATTGTCGAATAACATCTAAGCAAACACAGCAAAAATGAGATTATATGTCTGATTTGAGCAATGTATGTGAGAGTCTGCAGGAAAGTACCCCTCCATCAGCTGGATTCCCACACCAGAAAACACAGCAGGTCGTCGTAATTCCCCATACATTCATTAGCAGTTTATTCGAACCCTCAGCATTAGCGTCGGCGCCCACGGTCGGACGACCATCTGCAGAGGCAGGAGCGGCGGACGGTTTGTAGATGCCGTCCTAGGCAGTTCCTGCTCCAGCCCCCGAAGAGACGTCCCCGTGGATCAAGTTGTCTGCGCCTCTCCCCCCACCCCCCTCCCTCTCGATCACCAATCCTCTCATATGTCTCATAAGGCTGGCATCGCACTATCGCTCTATCCCCTCACTCTCCACCGTGGCTGGAATTGTGCTATTTTTCACCTGCATGCGAAAGAGTCGCCACCAACAGGGTCTCTTCCGGCACTACTCCCTGATTGTGGCCTCTTGGTGTTTCCGTCCTCACAGAGGGCGCCTGTCGTTGGTATTCAGGGCATGGACACCGCTTTTCTGTGTACCGCGTTGTACCATGCTGCGAGGGTAGGGACAACAGGATTGCACAGTCCCTCCAAGGTGAGAGAACTGTGGTAACACTACATTACCATTCGTATCGTACCCACAACGTGGTGGCGGCTACCCTCACGATACAACACATGTCCTAACGCCCAGCGGCTCTGGCGCTGCTGCCAGGCGGCCGTACGACCAAACATTGAAGGCATCACCGCAGAGTGGCTGGTGAGCACAGCACATTGAGAGAGCATCCTCGAGAGACTGAAGAGCAATCTACCTCGTATAATCACGCGGCGGGGTGCAGTCAGCCTTATTCTGTTATTGTGTGTTCTCGTGTTAACTTCGCTGTCGGGGCTCTGCAGCGTATTCGTTTCGGATTGTGTATAGAACTTCTGAATTGTTTCCTCATTAAAGTAATACACGCTCGCTTTCCTTCGATTCATATAACAATTACTTATACTATGTGTGGAATACAACAAATAATTATTTCAGTAGTTATACTGGTATCATCAACAGATACCTGATACGTAATAGGAAATCATTTATGTATATTCAAGAGAGAAATGTACCTATTATTTAGTCAAGTGGAACCCCAAACTAGTGCACATGGTTCTGAAACGTGAACCTGAAGTTCTTCTCTGCCGTGTACTCTTTTTCTGTTATCTGAGATTGGTATTCTTAATCCGATTTCATCTGTTCACTTAGCAAGCCTGTTACATTAGATATTTTAAGCTTGTTCAGAGGAACAATTTCATCGATTAGACGATGGTTGGAACTTTGACAGTGGCGACCATTTATTTACAGATCGTACAAAATAGATACGAATGAAATGATAATTAAATCAAGACCATAAACTGTCTACAGGCGTTGATATACATCAAAGGTGACAGTTGAATATGTGTGCCCCGACCGGGACTCGAACCCGGGATCTCCTGGTTACATAGCACAGACGCTCTATCCATCTTTTCTTTTTCTTTTTTTCGTTTGTTCGTCTAATTTTTTTCGTGGCGGACGTCCGATGACACTCGTTCAGGTTGTTCGTTGGTCAGTTCACTTAGTTTGTTTTTTATATAGCAGAAGGTACTCAACCCACTAACCGAACACGCTGAGGTACCATGCCGACATCCATTTGAGCCACCGACGGCACAGAGGATAGTGTGACTGCAGGGATTCATCGCTTGCACGCTTCCTGCGAGGCGCACGATCCCAACTTATTGTCCACACACTACATTCCTGCCACTTCGGCGGCTAACATTTATTTTGAGTATTTAATTTGAGTATTAGTAGGCAGGACATGTCCGAAAGAACAGATACTGTCTTCATATAAAATAGATACGTGTTTCAAAGTTTTACTAACCTCCAGGGTAGTCACCATCATTATGTATAACCCGTTGCCAGCGATGCGGAAGTCGTAGGATATTCTTAGCAGTGCCAGTTGTGTTGACAGTTCGAGACGCGCGGTCTATTGCCTGACGAATTTGTAGTAAATCTGAAGCGAATGCCATGAAGTGTTTCCTTCAGTTTAGAAATCGAGATGAACTTACGAGGGCTTAAATCTGGGGAGTGCAGTAGGTGGTAAAGCACTTAGCAGCCCCATAAGTATAACAAATCAGTAACAGCTTGCACTGTACGTGCTTGAGCATTGTCCGGCAAAATGATGGTCAGGTCACGCGGAAAGTGTTATCACTTCTTTTTCTACGCTGTTTTTGGAACACAACCTACGATCACCTTACCTACATGCAGGCAAAAATTGAGAAAATTCTAAATTAATTCATAACTTTGTTATTAAATATAGTGTGGAAGGGAAACAGGCCGTTTAGAGACTGCTGCCGTGTGCAGAAGACAGCTGACAGCAGGTGTTCCCTAGGCCGTCCGCTGCGCCCCATATATAAACACAATCCGAGAGGGAAGTCGAGACTTCACTTCTCATCCAGCCACTGTAAGATCCGCGTCATCCAAACGCCGGAGTGCGCCCTACCTCAGATGACGTCAGACAGTGACAAAACGCGGCTTTTCAGTAATAATTAATAGTGAACTCGCGATCCTGGATCGCTTAGTTTTCGCAAAAGTAACTGTTAGTGTACGTCCGTGATATTTACAAATGCGCGTGGCAAGTAGTGACAATTATTTTCCACTTTTGTGGCTAACATTTATTTTAAGTATTTAATTTGAGTATTAGTAGGTAGGGCGAAAGACACTTTGGTAGGAACTTACCATAGAGGTCGCCTCTGAACCGCTTATTGTGCTGTTTAGGATAGAGAGATTTACCGTCCGTATGAATGTAATGAATACTTCATGTTGTGCGTGAGAACATTTAATTAATATTTGTATCAGTTAGAATTCCCGATCCCGCTAAGCGCATAGAGAATAGAAACATTTCTTTCAGTGGGATGTACAAGAATGCTGCCTGGAAACTATGGTTCGTAAGTTCTCCATCGCTTTCTGGCTGACAACAAAACTAGTTTCCAGGCTCTCGTAGAAAGACGGTGAACCACAACTATATTATTTTTACCCACCGCCCCATACAGTCTCTCTTAAAAACCAGAAATGAGCTACAGTAGATGCTTTCGTGCATACTGCTCCGAATACATTGAGAGGCCCAAACGGTCACCATGTCAACAGAGTGGACCATCAGTCCGGTCCGTACCTGCTGCCGCCTCGTACCAACACTAACTCGCCAACCGCGGCACGGGTCCCACCACTTCCTCACTCGCAAACAGCAATAAACCCAGCGAATCAGTGCGGCACTCACGCCTTCTAGCGGGACGCGAATCAGAGGATCAAAATCTAGCACAACACGGCTTGAGACAAGATTCATTGAAAGAATCCTCCAGGAACGAAGTTCATTAACAAAAGAAGTAGCTTACAAAACACTCGTTCGACAAATACCTGAATATTGCTCGTCACTGTAGAATCCGTATCAGATGGGATTGCCAGAAGAAATAGAGAAGATCTAAATAAGAGGAATAGGTCTCTTACAGGTTCAATACGCAGGCGCGAAAGCGTCACAAATTAGCCTGGCGAACAGCGTTTCCGAACTGAGTTTTCTAAAATCCCCCTTACGAGAAAAAATGGCCCAAAATAAATCAATTTCGGCAACTTTTATCTAAATATCTTTTACCTGATTCATTAACCTTTTATTTAATATCAATGTTGGCCTCTAGAAGAGGTGAAATTACGTATTTGTGGTAGTAAAATTATCATACGTACCAAAAAATTGTATCACATAAACTGAAATTAGTAGTTTGTAAATAAAAATTCATAAACTGACCAGAAAAAATGTAACCTACCCTAGGGGCGCCACATTTGCTTTTTTTATGCCCTTTTCATAATTCTTTCTACATAGTGACTCAACACCTATATCACTACGCAACTGTCAACACATAAATCAGTGCCAGCTTTTTCCATTTACATCTCCTGTACGCTGTTAACAACCGATTTCTCATTGAAGTAGATTTAATTATAACAAAAAATTCCTGCACTATGAATTTTCGAGATATCCTCAATATTGGAAACTGTGTATATTCATAGGACATACGTTTTAATGTAAAATCTATTAAATATAAACTTTAAATGAAACGACGAAATGTAATATGCCGCCTCGTAAGAAGTGCGTACGACAGCGAATGCCCAAAGACATTCCATACACTCTAAACTGGGCATGAACGCATTACAGTCATATTACTGATAATTATGACCGCGGTGAGCTAAAAAAATGGCTCAAATGGCTGTAAGCTTTATGGGACTTAACATCTGAGGTCATCAGTCCCCTAGACGTAGAACAACTTAAACCTAACTAATCTAAGGACGTCACACACATCCATGCCAGAGGCGGGATTTAAACCTGCAACCGAAGCAGCAGTGCGGCTTCGGACTGAAGCGCCTAGAACCGCTCGGCCACAGCGGCTGGATACCGTGGTGAGCCCAACGACTTCCCCAAAGGGGAAGATATATCGATTGATTTGAAGAGAGTGACATCTAGTGAATATTTAAATAATTAAGGATATGTTTTATGATGTAAAATATGAAAGATGTTTTTAAGGTATGGCCAGGCAGATAGAACACTTCATCGGTTTCCCCATATCGACATTTTTTTCCACAAACATTTGCTCAAGGTTTCCCTTGGCTACAAGATCGCTCAAAAGACTGTTTTTACCCGAAATTGCGTAAGAAAAAAGTTTTGGTTCGCTGTTAGCGAACTACTGTGGCAGACGGTGAAAAATAAGCAATCTCCATCAGGGAAAGGTTGACAGTTAAAAGTTCCGAGAGCCTTCCTAGAAGAGTCCACGGACGCACTACACCCTCTGGCGTGTATTTCCAAAAGAGACCAGGAAGGCAGAATGAGAGAGATTCGAGTCTATGCAGATGATTCGCAGCAATTGTTCTGCGTACCTTGCGCGACTGGAACAGCAAAATTGGGAATTGATTCTAATACAAAAGGTATCCCCGCCACACCGATGTAAAAAACATATGCAGACAGACTTCGAAGATTGCCGCCATTCACTCTGCTCCTCTTATTTAGTCAGTTCCTGAGGGAACCTAGTCAGAGCCGTAACATTGCACATCACTCTTCAGAGGCTCAGGCTAACTCCTTCCTCTTTGTCAGCTTCTTGAATGAGCGTCCTTCACTTCTGAATAAGCCAGTTACCTCACAGCGCCTGATGGCCACACTGACGTAACCTCTTCCTCTATCAAGTCGTTTTCTGCGTTGGCCCTAGACGGTTCAGAGCCCCGGACTTGGACGTTGCTCCGTTTCGTGACATATTGCGCTACCAGGGAAGGCGTCTCAGTTTTTACCTGGCTACGCCTAGCACATTATTCTGCGGCTTAACAACACCCTGAAAATGTGTGGATGATTTTGGCCCTCCCTAGTAATTCCTTACTCGCTGTCAGCATGCAAACACACTGGTCAGTAAACTATTTCCTTGTGGTAGACGACTCCAGCTGGCAGAGCAAATTGCCAACATTTCTGTTTGCCCAAGCGGCCGTAAAATAGGTATCTTGCGGTTTACGCTCCAACGTGAAGGCCTCTGCCGCCCGCAAACAAGGGCGAGTGTGAATGTTTGTGTGTGTGTGTGTGTGTGTGTGTGTGTGTGTGTGTGGAGATATAACTGTTTAAAATTGAACTTGCTGAGAACGCAGCACGTGGAGAGGGTAGCGTCTGGGGGCGGGGATGAGAGCCCGTCGGCTCAGCGCAAATACAATTATCTGGCACGCCCGCTGGCTTCCCTTCTACCCAAGTGGCTCTTATTGTGTTCGCCCAGCTGCCGGGGGAATTATTCGCAGGCACTCTGGGGCGCCTGCACCCCTGGCATGCCGCTACCACAGGTATTCCTGCCTGCCACCTCAGAGACCCGGAGGGATTCTGCAAATACCGACGTCAGCGACTTGGTGTATGTAAGCCAAGAATTCCACTTTCTAGTGTGGATGACAGTTTGGAAACGCTTACGCTCTCTGTAACGGTATTACCAAGTTTGTATAAACACAGTGCAATGGAGAAAGTGAACTGTCAGAGTAGGGTAGACACAGAATTTGGAGAGGATATAGCAAAAGAGATCCTAAGTACCTTCCTCGTCTTTTGCTGGAACTATGTCAAGAAACTGCGATAATTATAGAATTATCTTGTGTAAGTATATCTTCAGTAACCCTTCGTCACCAGTTTACTTAGGCCCCGTCGCTACTGCTATGGAGGTCAAATTGCCATTGTTGTTACAGCAGACCGACGTTGCGATTTTGTGAAACCACGCAAAGACAATTTCTCCCTACCACTATTTCACAGCTATGTCCTAGGATCAAGTTATAGGGTTCTACAACACTCCAGTAAATTAGTAACGAAGTAACAGAAATGAGTTAAAAGGTTCACTTGACCTTGTGAGCAGCTGAATAATATAATCTGCAACACTGCTTGTAATATAACACAAAAGGCCCTCAACGACTAATTGCTAATAATCGAAGGAAAACTTCACAGTACGCAGCAGATGCAGTTTACAAAAACTGTGTGTTCATTTCTAACAGTTCACTAAACGACGTCCGCCCAGATAGCTGAGTGGTCAGCGTGATGGTTTGCCGTCCTACGGGCCCGGGTTCGATTCCCGGCTCGGTCGGGGATTTTCTCCGCTCAAGGACTGGGTGTTGTGCTGTCTTCATCATCATTTCATCCCCATCCGGCGCTCTGGTCGCCCAATGTGGCGCCGAAGGTAATAACACCTGCACCAAGGCGGCCGGACCTGCCCAACAAGGGGCCTCCCGGCCAATGGCGCCAAACGCTCGTTTCATTTCACTGAACGACTTTCCCTCTCTGTCAGCTCTGGACGTTGATCTATAACCAAGTGGGCGAGAGCTGTTCCTCTGTCTTCCGAAGGCCGACCGGAGTGGCCGAGCGGTTCTAGGCGCTTCAGTCTGGAACTGCGCTACCGCTACGGTCGCAGGTTCGAATCCTGCCTCGGGGGAATGAATGTGTGTGACGTCCTTAGGTTAGGTTTAAGTAGTTGTAAGTACTAGGGGACTGATGACCTCAGACGTCAAGTCCCATAGTTCTCAGAGCCATTTGAACCATTTGTCTTTGATTAGGCTTCTGTCCGTTGTCGTCCCGTCATTGGCGGATTGTACATGGCCGGCAATCGACCAATGCGAAGTCGATATCTGCATCCTCAGCGACACCCGTGACGAGTCTCTATGGCATTGGCACCAACTCGCATCGTTGCGCCTGTGGCACTTTTGCCCTAGTTGTGTCTTGTTCGGACGACATAGCAATAACACAGATTTGAGTCAGGTCATTGAGGTTGCGCTCTGTCGGTGTTGGCTAGCACTTGGATGGGTCACATTCCGGATCTGCGACGTGGTGTTGGCCAGCGTGAGCTGTCAGTCCTTGTGAGACCAATTGCTTGATTGAGAAGTAGCGGTATCGGTCACGAAAACTGACAACAGAGGGAGAACGGTGTGACCCTCCGTATCCGCAGCCGGTGACGCCTGAGGATGACACGACGGTCGCCGGCCGCGGTGGTCTCGCGGTTAAGGCGCTCAGTCCGGAACCGCGCGACTGCTACGGTCGCAGGTTCGAATCTTGCCTCGGGCATGGATGTGTGTGATGTCCTAAGGATAGTTAGGTTTAAGTAGTTCTAAGTTCTATGGGACTTATGACCACTGATGTTAAGTCCCATAGTGCTCAGAGCCATTTGAACCATTTGAACACGACGGTCGGGTGGTACATTTGGCCTTCAAGGCCTGCTGGGACGATGCCTGTCTGTTCTTCTGTATGTATACTACGCTTATCCCGTACTATGATTGATGTATTTGGACCATTTGCTCCCCTTTTGGAACATTATTATAGGAAAAATAAAGTTCTTTCTAATACACAGTGTCCGACATAAAAACGGTACGCCTCATGCACTGGTTATTCATCTCTGATGGAACTCCTTGTGAAGTGGCAACACTGTCTCGAAAATCCCATGTTCACCCGTTCCAGGACCTCTTGTAAAAAAGTAAGTATATATTTTTTAACATTTATCTGTTGCCTTTTAGTTCATTGTTACTTGAATCTCGGGCGCGAGGTGCACAGGTGGCAGTTCCTGCGGTAACAAATCAAATATTCTTTTCAGTTTCTTGGCATGGTCGCTACTAGTGTATATCCCATTTTCTGAAACACAGGTACAAGAGGCGTTCAAAAAATGGTTCAAATAGCTCTGACCACTATGGAACTTAAGAGCTGAGGTCATCAGTCCCCTAGAACTTAGAACCACTTAAACCTAACTAACCTAAGACTGAAGCGCCTAGAACCGCTCGGCCACTGCGTCCGGCGAGAGGCGCTCAGTAAGTAATGTAGCACACTTCTTTTCTCTCCCAGTTTTGGTAAAAACATGCAGAATTCGCTGTGGGGCATCGTTGAATATTAACGCTTCAGACTCTATAGTTTCATGAAGTTCCGATAGGTGGTGGCGGTGTTCCGTAGCCTTCAAAATGACGTCTGTAAAGGAGGTGCGTTTGGAAGCAGAAAGCTGTCACAGAGTTTCCCTTGACGGGAAACGAGAGCATCGCAGATATCCGTAGGCACTTGCAGAATGTCTACTGAAACATAGCGGCGGACAAAAGCACGCCGAGTCGTTGGGCGAGGCGGCCATGATCATTGCAACAAGGTCAAGCAAAGCTGTGTGTTCTCTCGCAGACCGACCGAACTCACAGAGCTGTGGCTGCTGCAGTGTTGGGACGTGCAGACTGATGAATCACGATCAAGCACCTCGCTAGTCAGCTGAGGTTTCAGTCGGTAGCGCTCACGCACTCGTCCACTTCATTGGACTGCTCTTACTCATACACCCTACAGCCAGGATCTCCCTCTTCCCGACATCTATCTGTTTGGCCCCGTGAAGGACGTACTCGGCGGGAAGCAGTACGTGGGTGAAGCGGACGTTCTGATGCAGCAAGACGTTGGCTCCGACGTCGACCGGTTGAGTTGTACCATGTGGGATTTCAGGCCAACAAGGTTAGGGGGCGTAAGGCGTCGCATTGATAGAGATTTAGTTGAAAAATAGGATTCTTAGCCAGAAGAGTGTGTAATAGTATGGTGGACTGGGAACTCCAATCAAACCAACCTACTATCACAAAACAATTTGTCGCATTAGTTACTGAAGTTACTTTGGAAATTTCAATTATAGGTCCTCGTTAAATATCTATTGAATATCGTAAGATACAACCAACTAAATCTTCATGTGTGTAAAAAAGTGCTCTTACACTGAATGATTGATATATTTAACCGTGTTAAGTGTTGATGCTATTACAATGATAATCTTAACTACGAAATCTCGGGTCAAATTTACGCATTGTGCCCCAAACATACAAACCTAACGGGTTCGACTACCGAAATGGGTAAGTGGCCCGCTAAGGAAAGTATTAAGACGGAGTAGAGACGAATTGGGACTTATTCTAGGGGCAGTAGAAGTTGCAAATCTCGAAATTCACTGAGATAGCGACCCTGACAGTGGTATGGCCCAACGTCTGTGAAAGACCTTCTACGTGACAATGAAGCTACGTCGCCGTTCGAGCTGTGAGAGTATCTATGGTACCTGGCTGGAGGACGTTGGAACCACGACAGGGTTACAAGGTGTTGATTGTTTACCTCATCACGGATCTTGGAGCTCGGCGCCTAGCTTGATCTGTGAGACGTGGCAGATCTGACGATAGCGTCCAATGCTGGTGCACACAACGGCCCCATTCTTTTTCGAACTTTTCCAAGTGTGTTGTAATCTATGTTCCTCACATCACCCTTTTTAGGTCAAATAATGTGTTCGTCCTCTTGATCCAATAACAATAATTAGCACTAGTCGCCTTGTAACGGTTCGCGCTGCTCTCCTTCGTCGGGCATGGGTGTGTGTGTTGTCCTTAGCGAAAGTTAGTTTAAGTTAGATTAAGTACTGTGTAAGTCTAGGGACCGAAGAAATCAGCAGTTTGGTCCCATAGAACCTTCCCAAAAATTTCAAATGTAGCGTTCATTTATTTGTAGCCGTTCTCGTGTTCCCTGAAAATCTGTTAGAGAAATTTTAAGTTTATGAGCACTACGAATTTCTGTGAAACGGTGGTAACAACTTTCTTTCTTTTTTTTTCGAACACGAAACCCCGCAGCAGTCGACCTCAGTATTAACCCATACTGACCAACCGTCAGTTGCGACTGCAGTGGGGATGGAATCATTGAGACAAGACTGTGAATCAGTTTATACATATCGCCTAGTTGGATGAAACATATTTCATGTCAGAGCAGGTCGATCATCGTCTACGAGTATGCCGTCTTGTAGGATTTAGGCGAACGACTGCTCGTTAGAGGCACGGCACCATGGACGCAGGTTGGTGGGAGCAGTACTATAGTATGGGGGTAACCGCCAGACGTTCCATCCAATCTGTGATAATAACTGAAAGCAGCATGACAGCAAAGGAATACTTGAAAATTATTGCTGACCACCAGCATCCCTTCATACTTGATGGCCTCTTCAATTAGACGACACCATCCGGCAGGATATGGATTCATGTCCCGAAGACATAACCGAGCTTCAGTGCTTTCAGGAGCATTACAATGGATTCAAGTTGTCTTGGTCACAATAATCAACTGATCTGTATCTGAGAAAACACTGCCGGCCGAAGTGGCCGTGCGGTTAAAGGCGCTGCAGTCTGGAACCGCAGGACCGCTACGGTCGCGGGCTCGAATCCTGCCTCGGGCTTGGATGTTTGTGATGTCCTTAGGTTAGTTAGGTTTAACTAGTTCTAAGTTCTAGGGGACTAATGACCTGAGCAGTTGAGTCCCATAGTGCTCAGAGCCATTTGAACCATTTGAGAAAACACTTATGAAACGGAACTGGGAGTGCTCACAAACAACCGGTCCGCAGTTTTCAGCAGCTGCGTGACCTGTGCGTAGATCCTGTGCGTAGTAGTCTGGAGCCACATACCGTGTAACAACCGTTACGGACTCGTTCAATCCATGTTACTCAAAACCCTCGCTGTATTGCGTTCAAAAGGTGGAACAACACGCCAATGAACAGGCGGTCCTAATGTTTTATCATATCAGTGTATATGATCCACATTTCATTAGTTATTACTATTATCTAGACGAAAAGAGGCACATGCGATAGGTTCCGAGTTCACCTTATGTGAACGGCGATGCGGGTTTCACCCGTCGTCCGTTATCCGATTAAAACCCACCTACTGATCAACGGATCTAGCTCCCTCTATGACATCTCAATCCCCAATGCTTTTGCTGTACCGTATTTTACACATTTATTTCGTGGTACGTCACAGTAAGTTGAGAAACAGGCATTCGGATTCGTATCGTATAGTTTATCTTCGTATTTGTGTTCTGTAGTAGTTACATCAAATATTATGCTTCCTCAGGTGTTGTTGTTGTTATGTATTACTAGTACCGTGCAGTATTTTGACAAACACTCATTGCTGTAGAAAGGCCCTTTTATTCTGCAGTAGATTTTGCGACGTTAACAAACTTTGCAACAGATTACAGGGGAAAGTCGATTGCAGATCGACTGTAATTTTGTCGTACATTGATTTCATCTACCACCAGATGCAAGCACTGGTACAAGAACGGCATTTATTACGTCAATTCAACAGTAGCTGATCATTAAGAATAGCCAAAGGAGCTGTTAGCTACTGGATTTCTCGCTACAGTCTCAAATAATTAAATAGCTAGCTGACAAACAATTTACAGTAGACTATGTAGTTATTTGTACTAGAGATCTTACAATGGTCATATGGGATCTTGATCACAGCAGCTTCCAAATACTAGTGCACTGTTACTATGGTAGTACTGTCCGCCCCGATAGATGAATGGTCAGCATGACGGACTGCCGTCCTAAGTGTCCCAGGTTCGATTCCCGGCTCGGTAGGGGATTTTATCCATTCTGGGCCTGGGTGTTGTGTCGTCTTCATCATCATTTCATCCCAATGGTTTACTAATTCGTGGTGCCTTCCATCGGTAATTCAATATGGTGTTGGCCTACCCTTAGCCTTCATGATAGCTTCCACTCTCGCACGCATACGTTCAGTTAGGTGCTGGAATGTTTCTTGGGGAATGGCAGCCCATTCTTCACGGAGTGCTGCACTGAGGAGTGGTATCGATACCAGTCGGTGAGACTTGGCAAGAAGTCGGCGTTCCAAAACATCCCAAAGATTTCTGCAGAATTCAGATCAGGTCTCTATGCAGGCCAGTTCTGTACAGAGATGTTATTGTCGCGTAATCACTCCGCCACTGGCCGTGCATTATGACAGGTGCTCTAAGGGTTGAAAAATGCATCGCCATCCCCGAATTTTACTATTGGCACTACAGACGCTGGCAACTGACCTTCACCGAGCATTCGTCATACCCACACCCTGATTTCGGATCGCCACATTGTGTAACGTGATTCGTCACTCCATACAACGTTTTTCCACTGTTCCAGCGTTCAATTTGTACGCTCCTTACACCAAGTGAGGCGTCGTTTGGCATTTACCGGCGTCATGTGTGGCTTATGAGCAGAGGCTGGACCATGAAATCCAAGTTTTCTCATCTCCCGGCTAACTATCATAGTACTTGCAGTAGATCCTGATGCAGTTTGGATTTCCTGTGTGACCGTCTTGGAAGACGCCTGCCTATTACACCTTACGATCCTCTTCAGTTGTCGGCAGTCTCTGTCACTCAACAGACAAGGAACGTCATCCTGTACGCTTTAGTGCTTCAATTTTTCACTTCGCTATCACATCGGAAACAGTGGGCCTAGGGATATTTGGGAATATGGAAGTCTAGCGTACAGGAGTGTGATACAAGTGACACCCAATCACCCTACCACTTCCGAAGTCCGTGAGTTCCGCGGAGCACCCCTTTCTGCTCTCTCACAATGTCTAATGACTACAGAGGTCGCTGATATGGAGTACTTGGCAGTAGGTGTGATCACAACACACCTAATATGAAAAACGTATGTTTTAGGGATGTCTGGATACTTTTGAACACAATGCGTAATTCCATGTACAAATTGCCACATTCTTCGATATAACTCAACCCTTTTCAATGTATCCAATTTCTATCATGAATTTCTGATCCTATTATTTTATGTAGAATGTATTACTTCTTTGTTGGTTTGTTCGCTATTCCTTAATGCAGTAGAGAATTACACTGTCTCCTCTAGGCAGCTAGTGGTTGCTTCAGTGTGGTAATAGGAGGCAACCCATTTTTCATCGAATTTCACCGCCACTCCTCTGGTTCAAAGTAGGTTCCGATTCACTATTTCACTTGATGAAAATTCCAAGATGTGTTGTTTCGAGGTATGGAATCGTGTTTTTCTCATGAGAAAAGTCTCGCCAGCCAGACAAGTTCAATGAAACGCAAGCGAGGCTTTAAACCCTGATTTTCCTTCGTCCCGTAAACAGGACATCAATGTATGAAGAATGTATAACTCTAATAAACCATGAGCAATTTATACATGCGACCTGACCCGTGAATTGAACAGAAAGTTGTCCCACTCCACTCTATTTCGATAAAGTTAGCCCAACGAAAATAATGCCCTCGCTGTCTAATACTTGTGTACTGCACAGTGAATATATTACTTCGTGAAGGCAATGGATTGTTTTGAGCATATGTTAGCTTTCTGTTTATAAGGCCCGTCAATGTTCTGAAGCTGTTTTCTCATTTCTGCAAACGTAGATTGACTGTACAAAGATAAATAATCAAGGGAAGCTTTAAATAGTGACTCTTCTGCCTACATAACCTCCCTGATAGTGACTTAGTAGCACAGTATTTCATAAACAAGTCACGAAATTTTAAGTCATTTTCAGCCGCGTTTACGTATACATTTGATCACATAGTGTAAACCCCGAGGTGATGAAAGTCAGAGGATAGCAATCTGCACATATAATAGCAATTTGCACATATACAGATAGTGGTAGTGTCCAGTACACGAGTCATTAAAAGGCAGTGGATTATCGGAGATGTCGTTTGTGTTCAGTTGATTCATGTGAAAGGTTTCTGACGTGACTACGGCCACAAGTCGGAAATTAACAGACTTTGAACGCGGAATGGTAGTTGAGACTAAACGATATCCATAGTAATGCCGGGATTACCAAAGTTTTCAGGCATTACTTGTCACCAGGACAGCGAAGTGGCTGACGGCCTTCATGACCGAGAGCAGCGTCGTCTGCGTAGTGTTCTGACTGGTAACATACAAGCCACACTGCGTGTAATAACAACGGAAATCAATGTGAACGTGCTGGAAAGTATCCGTTGCCGGTAAAATTTTGCGTGAATGTGCTGTGGTAGCTGATGACCAAAGCTAGTGCCTTTGATACCAGAAGAACACCGCTTGCAGCTAGACAACTGGAAAATCGTTGGCTGATCAGATGGGCTCCGATTTGATGGTAGGGTTCGAGTATGGCGGGGACTCCTTGATGCCAGGGACCGAAGCTGTCACTGTGAAAGCTGATGTTGACTAGGACTGGATTCTTTGGTTCAGTCGAACCAATCATTGAATGTAAATGGTTGGCTACTTGCAGGCTACTGGCAGACATTCATGGACTTCATGTTCCCTAAAAATGCTGTATTTTTCGGAGATACGGAAATGCCTTGTCACTGGGCCACAGATGTTGGCGTTTGACTTAAGAACATTTTGAACGGTTCGAGCGAATGATTTGGCCACCGCTATCACTCGACAGGCCAGCGCTGTCACTCGAAATGAATTCCATGGAACATTTGTGGACATAATCGTACGTTCAGTTCGTAAACAAAATCCTTGTGCACTTGCCATGCTTCTGCAATTATGAAAGGTTATAGAGACTTCATGGTTCAAAATTTCAGCAGGTGATTTCCAACGACTTGTTGAGCACGCATCTCGTCGAGGTGCGGCGCCACACCCGGCAGAAAGGGACCCGACGCGATATTAGGACGTTTCCCACGACTTTTGTCACTTTAGTGTATACCATGTGATCAAAAGTATCCGGAAACCTAGCTAAAATGACTTACAATTTAGTAGTGCCCTCCATCGGTAATGCTGGAATTCAACATCCTGTTGACCCACCCTTACTTAGCCTTAATGACAGCTCCCACTCTCGCAGGCATACGTTCAGTTAGGTGCTGAAAGGTTTCTTGGGGATTAGCAGCCCATTCTTCACGGAGTTCTGCACTGAGGTGACGTATCGAAGTCGAGCGGTGAGGCCTGGCACGAAGTCGGCGTCCCAAAGTTTATCTATAGGATATAGGTAAGTACTCCGTGCAGGCCAGTCCATTATAGGGATGTTATTGTCGCGTAACCACTCCGCCACAGGTCGTGCATTGTGACATGTGCTCGACCATGTTGAAAGATGCAATCGCCGTCCCCGAATTGCTCTTCAACAGTGCGAAGCAAGAAGCTGCTTGAAACATCAATGTAGGCCTGTACTGTGTTAGTATACGCAAAACAACAAGGGGTGCAAGCACCCTCCATGAAGAAGACGACCACACCATAATACCACCGCCTCCGAATTTTACTGTTGGCGCTACAGACTCTGTCAGATGACATTCACTGGGCATTTGCCGTACCCGCACCCTGCTATCGGAGCGCCACATTGTGTAACGTGATTCGTCACTCCACACAGCGTTTTTTCACTGCTCAATCGTCCAATGTTTACGCTCCTTGCAGCAAGTGAGACGTCGTTTTGGATTTACCGTGGTGATGTGTGGCTTATGAGCAGCCGCTTGACCATAAAATCCAAGTTTCCTCACCTCACGCCTGTCATAGTACTTGCAGTGGATCCTGATGCAGTATGGAATTCCTATGTGACCGTCTTGGTAGATGCCTGCCTATACGTTTTTGTACTGTACGTGTCCCTTCCCGTTTCCACTTCACTATCACGTCGGAAACAGTGGACCTAGGGATGTTCCGGAATGTGGAAATCTCACGTACAGACGTATGACCCATGTGACACCCAATCACCTGACCACGTTCGAAGTCCGTCAGTTGCGCAGACTGCCTCATTTTGCTCCCTCACGATGTCTAATGACTGCTGTAGTCGCTGATGTGGAGTGACTGGCAGTAGGTGGCAGCAAAATGCATCTGATATGAAAAACGTATGTTTTTAGGGGTGCCCGGATACTTTTGATCACATAGTGTATGATGGTGGACAAATAACTAGTACGTATCGAGTGAGACCTTTGGACAGTCACTCAGTGAGTGAAGTCGGTTAAGATAGCTTTACCCAAGAGACTGTTTATGAAGCAAATATTCCAGCAGTGTTAGGTTTTGTTTTTCAAATTTTACTGTTCTACAATAGTAGGCAAATATACTCATTTTCCTGGGTTTATGCTCCTCGATATGGCAATTCCATGAAAAGAAGACAAATTTTTTTACACGTGCGCGGGTTAATTGAAATTCTGTTTGCACACAAGAGTTGTTACAGACATTACGATCCAGAACTAGTGTTAAAATTCTGATCATACAGTGAGTCTTTGATTTTAGTCCTTCCTGGGCAATCATGCCAAGCGGAACTCCGCTCTCTAGCGTCGCCATTTGACATTTCCGCAGGGCTGCACCCGCGCTCATCGATATTTCACACTTTGCTTCCTTCACTAATGAGCTGCCAAACTCAGAATGTCGACACAGACTCCATGCCTGTCATCATTTCTTGTAGCTGTACATCCATAGATGCATTTTATTCACTGTTGTCTGTATACTTGCTTAGTCATCACAGAGTGCGTCATGTTAACGGCATCGGCACTTTCAGTAGAAATCTTGTTCTTACTTCGAAAACACTTTGAACTATGAGAATGGCTATTTTTGTGATTTGCTGAAGTTTGTGTCTGTTATACGTGCTGGGTAAGAGATTGGGCACTCTTATTCCCTATGAATGTAGATAGAATACCCAAAATTTTTTTTCAGGTCGTCCTTTTTTTAATGAAATTGAGAATTCTGGATGAAACGGCTCACATGAGTCAACACAACACACGGTAAACCACTACGAGGACTTTATGTGAAGAAATTATTCCCGGACGGCTGTAAAATCACGAAACACACTGTAAGGTGATTATTAGTCTAGTTTATCCCCAGTTTAACACACATTACTTTAGTAAATTCTATGTGCATCGGAAATCATTGCAACACTCTTGAGTTTTTTGAAAGTAATTATGTAAGTTGGCTGAACGTCTATTTCTCGTACATGTGTACTGACTCGCACCACATGCTAGTGTCTCATACCTTTCAATTATTGTTTTCTAGCATTTTTGTGTTGTTATGTGGATTTTCGTAACAATAATAACCGCCAGCAGCACTTTATATTGTTTGTTAGACATATTCTTGCGAAATAAAGCTACTGATCTTCAATTCAGAAATATTATCAAATGGTTCAAATGGCTCTGAGCGCTATGGGACTCAACATCTTAGGTCATAAGTCCCCTAGAACTTTAGAACTACTTAAACCTAACTAACCTAAGGACATCACACACACCCATGCCCGAGGCAGGATTTGAACCTGCGACCGTAGCAGTCCCACGGTTCCTGACTGCAGCGCCAGAACCGCACGGCCACCGCGGCCGGCGGGAAACATTATCCTTACCACTTTTTTCGCTTAATGAATAAAGAGATTGGAGCATGCTGACATTAAAATATACTGTGTGATGCTGTAAGTACCGCACCTGTTGTGATAATGTCAGTGCATAGTCCTAGCTAAGGAGCCGAGAGGTGAACAACGAAGCCAAAGTTGGAAGAAAAGAAAAGTCCTCAAACTTTAAAGTGCTATAAAACTTAATTACTGCAGATGAATCGAAACCGAAGGGATCAAGGTCTTTATATGAATTCCTCTAAATGTTACTACCATGACAACAATTTTTTATCTGAAAATTGTTGTGGTTTCGCAAGGTAGTTTAATACTCACAGCCCTTACGAGACAGAGAATCTCCAGAGTTATGGCTCCTGGGAAGGGAACGAAATGCAAAAATAACCAGAAAGAAAAACTACATATCAACAAAATATTCATAGGAAAATTCTAAATGCCAGATAAACCTAATGGAAAGTGAAACTATAAAACTAAAAATAAAGAATCTAGAGGACTAACTGAATTAACATAAGTGGAAAAGACCACATTCAGCTTTGTGTTGTATCCAAATGACACTTAGGTAAGGAGATTGGTTTGAATTATTGCACTGCTGTCAATCGTCTTGTTAAACAGGGCTGACATGAATCTACATTCTCTTTCACACTGATGATCCAATACTTTATAAACACTATCCATCGCGGGGCTGAATGCCACCTTTTTAGCGTTATCGGATAAGAAAGGTATATAAGGGGAGCAGAAAGAAATGGGCAGCCATTCGAACAACTAGAAGAGTCGTCAGAGAGGAAATGAATTGATATAAGCGACTCTGATAGGTTTATGATAGATTATATATCGGTAAGACAGAGATTTAGGAACCAAGTTTCAAATTGTAAGAAATTACCAGGAGCAGATGTGGACACTGACCACAATCTATTGGTTATGAACTGTAGATTAAAAGTGAAGAAACAACAAAAAGGTGGTAATTTAAGGATATGGGAACTGGTGAAACTGACTAAACCAGAGGTGGCACAGAGTTTCAGAGAGCGCATAAGGCAACAATTGGCAAGAATGGGGGAAAGAAATACAGTAGAAGAAGAATGGGTAGCTTTGAGGGATGAAGTAGTGAAGGCAGCAGAGGATCAAGTAGGTAAAAAGACGAAGACTAGTAGAAATCCTTGGGTAACAGAAGATATATTGAATTTAATTGATAAAAGGAGGAAATATAAAAATGCAGTAAATGAAGTAGGCAAAAAGGAAAACAAACGTCTGAAAAATGAGATCGACAAGAAGTGCAAAATGGCTAAGCAGGGATGGCTAGAGCACAAATGTAAGGATGTAGAGGCTTATCCCAATAGGGTTAAGATAAATACTGCCTACAGGAAAACTAAAGAGACGTTTGGAGAAACGAGATCCACTTGTATGAATATCAAGAGCTCAAATGGAACCCTGTTCTAAGCAAAGAAGGGAAAGCAGAAGGTGCAAGGAGTATATAGAGGGTCTATACAAGGGCGATGTACTTGAGGACAGTATTATGGAAATGGAAGAGGATGTAGATGAAGTTGAAATGAGAGATAGGATACTGCGTGAAGAGTTTGACAGAGCACTGAAAGACCTGAGTCGAAACAAGGCCCCGGGAGTAGACAACATTTCATTAGAAAAACTGACAGCCTTGGGAGAGCCAGTCCTGACAAAACCCTACCATCTGGTGACCAAGGTGTATGAGACAGGCGAAATACCCTCGGACTTCAAGAGGAATATAGTAATTCCAATCCGAAGGAAGCAGTTGTAGACAGATGTGAAAATTACCGAGCTATCAGTTTAATAAGTCACGGCTGCAAAATACTAACGCGAATTCTTTACAGACGAATGGAAAAACTAGTAGAAGCCGACCTCGGGGAAGATCCGTTAGGATTCCGTAGATATATCGGAACACTTGATACAATACTGACCCTACGACTTATCTTAGAAGAAAGATTAAGGAAAGGCAAACCTACGTATCTAGCATTTGTAGACTTAGAGAAAGCTTTTGACAATGTTGACTGGAATACTCTCTTTCAAATTCTGAAGGTGGCAGGGGTAAAATACAGGGAGCGAGAGGCTATTTACAATTTGTACAGAAACCAGGTGGCAGTTATTAGAGTCGAGGGGCAAGAAAGGGAAGCAGGGGTTGGGAAGGGTGTGAGACAGGTTTGTAGCCTCCCCCAAATGCTATTCGATCAGTATATTGAGCAAGCAGTGAAGGAAACAAACGAAAAATTCGGGGTAGGTATTAAAATCCATGGAGAAGAAATAAAAACTTTGAGGTTCGCTGATCACATTGTAAATCTGTCAGAGACGGCAAAGGACTTGGAATAGCAGTTGAACGGAATGGACAGTGTCTTGAAAGGAAGATATAAGATGAACATTAACAAAAGCGAAACGAGGATAATGGAATGTAGTCGAATGAAGTCGGGCGATGCTGAGGGAAATAGATTAGGAAATGAGACACTTAAAGTACTAAAGGAGTTTTGCTATTTGGGGAGCAAAATAACTGATGATGGTCGAAGTAGAAAAGATATAAAATGTAGACTGGCAATGGCAAGGAAAGCGTTTCTGAAGAAGAGAAATTTGTTAATATCGAGTATAGATTTAAGCGTCAGGAAGTCTTTTTCTGAAAGTGTTCGTATGGAGGGTAGCCATGTATGGAAGGGAAACATGGACGATAAATAGTTTGGACAGGAAGAGAATAGAAGCTTTTGAAATGTGGTGCTACAGAAGAATGCTGAAGATTAGATGGGTAGATCACATAACTAATGAAGAGGTATTTAATAGAATTGGGGAGAAGAGGAGTTTGTGGCACAATTTGACGAGAAGAAGGGACCGGTTGGTAGGGCATGTTCTGAGGTATCAAGGGATCACAAATTTAGCATTGGAGGGCAGCGTGGAGGGTAAAAATCGTAGTGGGAGAGCAAGAGATGAATACACTAAGCAGATTCAGAAGGATGTAGGTTGCAGTAGGTACTGGGAGATGAAGAAACCGGCACAGGATAGGGTAGCATGGAGAGCTGCATGAAACCAGTCTCAGGACTGAAGACCATAACAACAGCAATGCTAAGGACCCATGCCCAAGGGAGGACTCGAACATCCGACAGGGGCAGCCGCACAGACTCTGACAAGACGCCCTAGACCGCGCGGGTACCCGGTGCCGCTTTTGGAGTATATTTTCAACTGCATACACTATATAAATTTTCGTCCCAGATCGTCCAGAGTCTCACACACCCTCGCCTTACGCCATCTGATTCCTCAGTCTGTCACTTCACCCTGCTAGTGATACAGTACAACAGCAAGAACGTGCACTCAGCTTACGTACTCAGCCACGACTGGCAATATGATTACCTTTCATTAACAGGGAAAGAGTCAACGGACAGGAAGTGACCGTAATGCCACCGTTCTCCTAGTCGGCACAGTGGGAAGGAAGGGAGCAATTACAGCAGTACCGTAACGGCGGGGCTGTAATTTATAGTGTATGCAGCCCTCATGTCCCCTCACACTTACTGGATTCTGATCTACATCGCCTACTTGTTATAACGTATTATTTTTGATTGGTTAATTAAAATATTCTTTGTTTATTTATTACTATAAATACATTTTCTTTATGTGTGCTTTAATTTAATTATTGGTGTAGTTATTGGTTTTAGCTGGTTTAGCGTAGTTCCTTATTTCCTTTTTTGTTTCCTTCTTCAAATGGTTCTGAGCACTATCGGACCTAACTGCTGTGGTCATCAGTCCCCTAGAACTTAGAACTACTTTAACCTAACTAACCTAAGGACATCGCACACATCTATGCCCGAGGCAGGTTTCGAATCTCCGCCCGTAGCGGTCGCGCGGTTCCAGACTGTAGCGCCTAAAACCGCTCGGCCACTCCGGCCGGCTTTTATCTTTACTCTCCTGAAACTATGGAAATCATAAATATTTCGTTTTAAATAACACAGGAGAGTAACAGACGCATTCCGCAGTCGCGGAAATTCCTCGTCTTTATCTGCTCCACCTGAAATTTCTAGCCACCCGGTGCGGCTGCGCGGTTTGAGGCACCACGTCACGGACTGCTCCTCCCGCCAGAAGTTCGAGTCCTCCCTCGGGCATGGGTGTGTGTATTTTTCTCAACATAAGTTAGTTTAAGTAGTGTGTAAGTCTAGCGACCGATGACCTCAGCAGTTTGGTCCCTTAGGAATTCACACAGATTTGAATATTTTTTTTGTAATTTCTAAAATCTTTACTCACTTCACAGATCGTTCTGCCAATTGTGTGCTTGGTTGGTTGATGAGTCTGGATGATAGGTCCAACAATTTAGCAAGTGAAAATTTATTAATTCGCAGATAATCTCTCGACGAATATTGACCGTGGAAAATGCAGGTTCTCACTATCGTTCCAAACTTCACCTCCGAGCGATCTACGTCTTGGAGTATCTGTACCGTGACAATCAACTAATTTCGGTGTGGGGATATACACACCTTGAATACTTGATTTTAGGTATTGGATTTTATTTTGTGCAAAAAAACTATTTAATAATTTACTGTATACCGTAATGGCGTCTCACCACAATACAGGGTGTACACCTTCAATTATTTACTGCAAAAGAACCTAACATTGTACAGATATCATGCATACTTCATTTTGAAGAGAAACCCTAAAATATGTTTATGTATACCGCCACAGCGTAGTTTGGTAATCTGCCGATAGTCACCGCTTGTCACAAACAGGTCGAGTTCAGGTGCGGAGCGAGCTTTCTGTGTGTTGGAGTTCGAGAAAAACAAGCGTGGTACATCTCTTCAACGGATGTTTAGAACCAAGAACGGTACGAAGACATCAAAACAAGGAAGGCCATTTACCACTGGCACAACAAATTCGTGACTACAGATTGCTTTTTTCCGGCAAAGTGAAGCGGACGTCCCAGTGTGAGTGAATTGAATGTGGAGCGCGTATGAGAGACATTCATAAGGAGTCCAAAGAAATCGGCGCGTCGTGCAGCCCATGAACTCGAAATGGCTTTGACATTGTGCAAAGTATTGCGACAGAAGCCGTCCATGAAACTATTCAAATTGTAGCTAGTGCAGAAACTCAATGTCAATGATAAAGACAAGCGTTTTGAGTTTTGTTCGCAGTTCAAAGTGGTTCAAATGGCTCTGAGCACTATGGGACTTAACTGCTGTGGTCATCAGTCCCCTAGAACTTAGAACTACTTAAACCTAACTAACCTAAGGACATCACACACATCCATGCCCGAGGCAGGATTCGAACCTGCGACCGTAGCGGTCGCGCGGTTCCAGACTGTAGCGCCTAGAACCGCTCGGCCACGCCAGCCGGCTGTTCGCAGTTGCAACAATTGAATTAGGAGGGCGTTGGCATTGTTGATCCCTTAATTTTTAGCGACTAAGTCACTTTTCACGCTAATGGGAAAGTGAACAGGCATAATTGTAGAATCAGGGGTACAAAGCATCCACACGAATGCACTGTATTAGAGCTTGATTCCGCAAAGGTAAATGTTTTTTGTGCCTTGTCACGTCGAAAACTGTACAGTCCAATCTTCTTCGCAGAGAACACTTGGACATGTTGGATCAATGGTTGATGTCTCAAATACAATCGGACTCTCCGTTCATCTTTCAGCAGGATGGGGCTCCATCCCATTTTCATCGTGAAGTTCGTGAAGTTCGTGGGTATGTGAACACGGAGCTTGATCGGCTGTGCTGCAGAAGGGGACAGTTGTTTCATGAAATGGCTTCCCTGGTCACCAGATCTCACACCGTGTGACTTGTTTCTGTGAGGACACGTTAAAGATCTGGTGTATGTTCCACCTGTACCATGTGATGTAGCGGAGCTCCGGGAGAGAATACGGGAAGCGAGTGCCACAGTCGAAGATGCCATGTAAGGACGGGAATGGCAACAATTTGGTTACCTAATTGACGTCTGCCGAGTTACTCATGATTCGCATATCTAATGTTTGTAAAATAAAAAATTAAAAACACGAGATTCTCTTCAAAATGCAGTATGCATGACATCTGTACAATGTTAAGTTCCTGTGCTATAAATAATTAAAAGTGTTCCCAGACTGTATGTATACCATGTACAATCTCTCTCCTTCTCTCACACGTCCGATCTCCCGAATTCCTTCACTTCCTTCACAAAGTAGGACACAGAGATGTGTTCGTAGCACGGAACGTCCGATTCTCGAAATCGATCTATGCCGTTCACCACAATGTCGGTTCGTCCCAAAATAGTTAGAGTTTTGCATACATTGGTACACCATTTTGTGGTTTCACCGTCCTTCATACTCTTTGCAGAAATGCTCTCGATAGTAGCACATGAACCGCCGACCAGCTTCCCCGCTTCAGAGATGACTGTTCCAGGCACCGAACAATATCATTCAGCTCTTTGTCAGAGTCGTTTGTTGCTGTTGTGGTCTTCAGTCCTGAGACTGGTTTGATGCAGCTCTCCATGCTACTCTATCCAGTGCAAGCTTCTTCATCTCCCAGTACCTACTGCAACCTACATCCTTCTGAATCTGCTTAGTGTATTCATCTCTTGGTCGCACTCTACGATTTTTACGCTCCACGCTGCCCTACAATACTAAACTGGTGATCCCTTGATGCCTCAGAACATGTCCTAACATCGGTCCCTTCGTCTCGCCAATTGTGCCACAAACTCCTCTTCTCCCCAATTCTATTCAATACCTCCTCATGCGTTATGTGATCTACCCATCTAATCTTCAGCATTCTTCTGTAGCACCTCATTTTGAAAGCTTCTATTATCTTCTAGCCCAAATTATTTATCATCCATGTTCCACTTCCATACATGGCAACACTCCAACAAATACTTTCAGAAACGACTTTCTGACACTTACATCTATACTCGATGTTAACAAATTTCTCTTCTTCAGAAATGCTTTCCTTGCCATTGCCAGTCTACATTTTATATCCTCTCTACTTCGACCATCATCAGTTATGTTGCTCCCCAAATACAAAAACTCGTTTACTCCTTCAAGTGTCTCAGTCCCTAATCTAATTCCCTCAGCATAACCCGACTTAATTCGACTACACTCCATTATCCTCGTTTTGCTTTTGTTGATGTTCATTTTATATCCTCCTTTCAAGACACCATCCATTCCTTTCAACTGCTCTAACAAGTCTACAAATGCTAGGAATGTAGGTTTGCCTTTCCTTAATCTTTCTTCTAAGATAAGTCGTAAGGTCGGTATTGCCTCACGTGTTCCAATATTTCTACGGAATCCAAACTGATCTTCCCCGAGGTCGACTTCTACCAGTTTTTCCATTCGTCTGTAAAGAATTCACGTTAGTATTTTGCAGCTGTGACTTATTGAACTGATAGTTCGGTAATTTTCACATCTGTCAACACCTGCTCTCTTTGGGATTGGAATTATTATATTCTTCTTGAAGTCTGAGGGTATTTCGCCTGTCTCATACATCTTGCTCACCAGATGGTAGAGTTTTGTCAGGACTGGCTCTTCCAAGGCCGTCAGTGGTTCTAATGGAATGTTGTCTACTCCTGGGGCCTTGTTTCAACTTAGGTCTTTCAGTGCTCTGTCTAACTCTTCACGCAGTATCGTATCTCACATTTCATCTTCATTTACATTCTCTTCCATTTCCATAGTATTGTCCTCAAATACATCGCCCTTGTATAGACCCTCTATATACTCCTTCCACTTTTCTGCTTTCCCTTCTTTGGTTACAACTGGGTTTCCATCTGAGCTCATGATATTCATACAAGTGGTTCTCTATTCTCCAAAGGTCTCTTTAATTTTCCTGTAGGCAGTATCTATCTTACCCCTAGTGAGAAAACCTCTACATCCTTACATTTGTCCTCTAGCTGTCCCCGCTTACCATTTTACACTTCCTGTCGATCTCATTTTTGAGACGTTTGTATTCCCTTTTGCCTGCTACATTTACTGCATTTTTATATTTTCTCCTTTCATCAATTAAATTCAATATTTCCTCTGTTACCCAAGGACTTCTACTATTCCTCGTCTTTTTTCCTAGTTGATCCTCTGCTGCCTTCACTACCTCATCCCTCAGAGCTACCCATTCTTCTTCTACTGTACTTCTCTCCCACATTGCTGTCATCTGTTCCCTTATGCTCTACCTGAAACTCTGTACAACCTCTGGTTCAGTCAGATTATCCAGGTCCCATCTCCTTAAATTCCCACCTTTTTGCAGTTTCTTCAGTTTTAATCTACAGTTCATAACCAATAGATTGTGGTCAGAATCCACATCTGCCACTGGAAATGTCTTACAATTTAAAACCTGGTTCCAAAATCTCTGTCTTACCATTATATAATCCTTCTGATACCTTTTAGCATCTCCAGGATTCTCCCATGTATACAATCTCCTTTTGTGATTCTTCGACGAAGTGTTAGCTATGATTAAGTTATGCTCTGTGTAAAATTCTAGCACACGGCTTCCTCTTTCATTCCTTTCCCCAGTCCATATTCACCTACTATGTTTCCTTCTATCACTTTTCCTACCCTCCATTTCCAGTCACCCATGACTATTAAATGTTCATCCTCCTTCACTACCTCAATAATTTCTTTTATCTCATCATACATTTCATCAATTTCTTCATCATCTGCAGAGCTAGTTGGCATATAAACTTGTACTACTGTAGTAGTCGTGGGCTTCGTGTCTATCTTCGCCACAATAATGCGTTCACTATGCTGTTTGTAGTAGCTTACCCGCACTCCTATTTTTTTATTCACTATTAAACCCACTCCTGCATTAACCGTATTTGATTTTGTACTTATAACCCTGTATTCATCTGGCCTAAAGTCTTGTTCCTTCTGAACCGAACTTCACTAATTCCCACTATATCTAACTTTAACCTATCCGTTTCCCTTTTTAAATTTTCTAACCTACCTGCCCGATTAAGGGATCTGACATTCCACGCTCCGACCCGTGGAACGCCAGTTGTCTTTCTCCTGATAACAACGTCCTCCTGAGTAGTCCCCGCCCAGAGATCCAAATTGGGACTATTTTACCTCCGGAATATTTTACCCAAGAGGACACCATCATCATTTAACCATACAGTAAAGTTGCATGCCCTCGGAAAATATTACGGCTGTAGTTTCCCCTTGCTTTCAGCCGTTCGCAGTACCAGCACAGCAAGGCCGTTTTGGTTATTGTTACAGGGCCAGCTCAGTCAATCATCCATACTGTCGCCCCTGCAACTACTGAAATGGTTGGTGCCCCTCTTCAGGAACCACATGTTTGTCTGGCCTCTCAACAGATACCCCTCCGTTGTGGTTGCACCTAAGGTATGGCCATATCACTGAGGCACGCAAGCCTCCCCACCAACGGCAAGGTCCATGGTTAGCATTAAGTAAGTTTAAGTTAATTTAAGTAGTATGTAGGCTTAGTGTCTGATGGCCGCAGAAGTTTGGTCACATAAGACCTTACCACTAATTTCCAGATTTCCAAACACTCCATCAGAGGAAAAGTGACGACTGGGAAATGTTCGATACCACAGTCCACGTTTCACACGAAAAACTTACAGAGTTCGTCCAATGTAAACAAAATGGTTGTGTTGTTGTTTATTCTAGCTCCAGCAGCTTAAGAAACATGTGATCCGACAAACGAAAACTAGGGACCGAGCAATGACACTGTTATACCCCTGCGGTCAAAAGCGCAGTATTTGTGTATGGAAACTTGGGTTTATCGGCTGCTTGCGGGTTGTATTGTTTATTATTCATTTCTGTGACGTTTGCGAAGACTACTCCTATTTTATCTTAATAACTATATGACGAACTCGGTATTGCACGGGTATTCGTTTTGCCGATTCTCTATTACAAACGAAATCAATGAATGGACTTATAATACTAACGTGCCGTAAAACACGCTAATGTTACCCTCTGAGAGGATTTCGTAGTTCGACTGCGAATGGGTCTAATGGTCAAGGGTATCGCACTGTAATTTAGAATTTCGTGAAATTAACAGAAAAACACAAGTGGTAAAATCACAAATGAGTGAAAAAAATGAACGTTCGTCAATCAGATTTGGAAAATTGATTTGGAAGTATATATATTTGAGAAAATTTAATATTATTTTTTGAATTAGCTTTTGCAGAGATTTCCCTTTGAATATCAAACACAATACAAACTGACACAGTGCACTCTGTAGCGTGTGTTGCAGCAGTTACCAATAACACACACCAGTAAATTATAGGGAGTAAATCAGCACCGAGCTCATACTAATGACAACGACAATGAAGAGCATTACTTAACCAAACACTGAAACGTCCCTGTCTGAAATGCAGAAATAGTTTTGGACATGAGGGGCTTCTATCTTCACTGACATGAAAAAAAAAAATAAAAAATAAAAACGAACGACATCTTAAATACACTGTTTAAGCTCCTCTACCTATAGCAGTTTTCCTTAGTAATAGTTCAATTTTTCCTTAATATGTGGACAATATGATGGGGACAAATAAACTAGTATATTTTCACTAGTCAAAGGTATTTGATTATTGCAAAGGTAAAGACTGACCCTAAAAGCTAATGATTCACTTAAATTACAATACATACAACACTGGGCTTAATTAAATTCAAAAACTAACCTTTCATGACGGGTACCAAAACTATATTTTCTTTGAAAATGTGCATAATTTTACTTCTAACAGTAGTACCGTAAATCTGATCATTAAAGATTCACATGTACTTTAATTACCTGTGAAGCAGGTATTCTTTGCAGTAATATTTACACAATCTTGCACTGTAATCCTACAAAACTATATCTTATAATAAACTAAGAATACTTTAGAAAAGCCTATCCAACTTCACTTTGGTGATTTTAGCTTTTAAATAATTTCGGGTTTCACTTTCTTATTAATTGATCTTTGAATTTTTGTCCTTAACTCCTGCCTTAACCATTAATAAAGCATCCAAATGTTATTCTTAAATTAAGTTTTACTACTCCTTTTATTACGGCAAAAAATCACTTTTAAACACCTGAATTAAAAATGTGGATACTCTGTTTTGGTAGCACTTAGGTGAGGACCCTGCGTAGGTTCGTGATCACGATTTGAAATTCTGGTTCCGGACATGAATTTTGGTTTTATGTTATTATTATTGAAACAACACACAAATTAACTGGTCCATACACGTATACATCAACCGAATGTATGAAGTTGATGAAGCAGTGACGAAGATTGACGTCAGGCTCATTGGTGGCTAACTGTACTCACGGCCCTTGATGTGCGAATGCTCTTTAAATTCTTTTCATGGCGTCGGATTTTCAACATATTACAGCCATTCCATTATCCCGTAAATAGCATGTAACAGACAGATCCACATCTGAGCCAAATCCCTTTTAATGCAAGTTCCAATTGCCTCTCTTAGCAGCGTCGAGGAGTACCATGCCAAGGCTAACCACACACTACGTGTCGTTCACACAAAGGAGCAGCTCAGTTCGACCGTCAAACCCACCTTTTACATTGCGTCATGCCACTTTCGTTGCGGAGGGACTTCCATACAGCGTTCACATTGTACTACTACAAGTTCCCTAAGCATGAACACTTTTCATAAACTAATTCATATGACAATAATTTTAAATTTCACCATAGTCTTTTGCTTTTATCATATATAAATAACATTTCTTGCCATACATAAAGGAGCTTAAACAACACAATACACACACTTCTTAAATTGCAAATACACAGTTACATAATACGTGTTACAGACTGTTATGGCTACGTCCGAGAGAACATACATCAGACATTAAACTAAGGCGATAACGGCCAATGATCCCTTCAATGTGGATAAACATCAAGCCCGAACTCCGTGGAATGTCTCGACTAACAAGGTTAATGAGAAAGTTGTGTGGGGTGCAAGATGAGAATTTGGGTTTCCCGGGAAGCGTGCTAGAGTAGTCCGTGAGGTTGTGTTCGGATGGTGAACTGGTCAGCGCATCTGCCTAGTTGTATCCCAGCCCTGCAGAATACTTTTATTTTCTCCTATGATACAAATCAACACCCAATCATAGCTAATGTCTTCAGTTCTTTCTGTTTTGATACATAATTGCTGCAGGGTCAAATTGTGTCTGTCCGAAAGAACAGAAACAACATGTACAATTAGAGTTTCGTTTCAAAACACTGTAAAAAGGCAAACACTGCTCAGAATCATCTTAAATTTGAACAGCGTATTATTGGCGCAAGGCGAAAAGACACGAAACACAAATATTAATGAAAATTTTGCGCACAGATGGCGTTGTAAGTGTGTCAACGTAATTGGGGTCGGCTATAAAAGACAGATGTATCACAATACGACGACAGTGGTTTGAGTTCCGCATTATACTATGGGTATTGTTCAATGTGCATGTCTGCCCAAGTTCGGCACTCAACAGTTGTGGCGCTGTCAGTTAGGTAAGCCCATCCATCATGGCAAGGTCATACCGCATTGGATGGGAAAATCGGTTTTTAATTGTCCTGAGGCTAAAATCCGCATAGAAAGCAAAATGACACAGCTTTTTGGTTGTCCTGATGCGCAAAACCGCATAAAAACAAAATATCTGTTTTTCATCATCCAGGGGCCAAAAGTAGCATAAAATGCAAAATGACGTCTGTTTTTATTTGTCGCGAGACTGGTACAAGACACGCTCAGTATGCTGTTCACCGTTACCTACCACAAGTTCCGATCGAGAAACGGCATGTTAAACAACAGACGACTATCTCGGTGGTCAAGTTCAGAATGGGTTGCACAATGGGTGTCTTCAAGTGAGCTGCGTTCGTAACAGTAGCACTGAATACAACATCTTTTAGATGACCTCTCAGCCAGAAGTGACACGGATTAAGATCAGGTAATCTGGACGGCCAGGCTTTAGAGAAGTTACGACTGTTAATTACAGCATCTCGAAATGCTAGCCCAGCAGCTACTTCACCGTCTATGGTCGACACAGTAACTATTGCAGAATGAAGTGGTACCGGTTGATGTGCGTGCGGATTTTCCATTGCCCATATTCTGGAGATAGAAATCGGTTAAGTTTGTCCACAGAATATTCCACAGCCACTTCTTGTCTACTTACCAGCAAGCAAGAAATTTCGGCGCGAACATCCGTCTCGCGAGCTGATCAGCAGGAACCAGCTAACGAACATGGGTTGCTTTATATTGACAGCTTTGTAGCAAGCATCGTACGATTTTATGCATCATTCTCTCAGGTACGTGCAACGTTCGGGCAATTCCCCGAGCACTGCATGTTTCCACTCTACACCTATAACTCTCGTGCAATGCTGTAGCCACATTTTCGATAGACGTCGGATCAACTGCTTTCCTTCCTCTGCCACATTTCACTTCAAAAGAACGTGTCGTTTAGAATTTTGAAATCATTTTCTCCAGACCCGTAGCAGACTATGGACCAATTACTTTTTTTTCTTACCATTGGGTGTCCGGAACTTTTGGGGGGCTACTTGATCACAGTCAGCGATCTTATAAAAGAGCTTCACAAACAGCGTGCAAAGCTTTTCAGAGATAATCATGCTGGTGGGTTCGGGCGCAAATTAAGGAACAGCCACCTGTAGCGCGTCTGTTTCTGTGCATTTTCTAACACTTACAGCGAACAAGAACCTCCCCCCCCCCCCATTCCCACCCGCACTTAACCTTCCAGAGATGTCTCAGTGTAGCCAGTGAGACCGTAGAAGTTGGTAGAATAGTTCGATTGGCTGTGCTCTTCCATTGCGCAGATTAGGACAGTCCGTCCTTGAACTGCCTCAGTGAGTCATCGTGTGAGATTCTGTCTACCCGTTTTGCCGAGAGGCTCTCGAAGTTTTATGTCCCTCTCAGAGCAGTATCGAAGCCGTCGTTTTTCTGCGATTCGAAGTGACGAAGCACAAAGCTATGTTATTCGGAATAACGTTCAAAAAGGGTGCCATTATGATTTATTTATTTACTAAAGCCCACAAATTGATAATATAGATATAATTAGTAATGATTAACGGAAAACTATTAGTTTCCTGAGAGCAGGGTCTAACGACAGAATTACGTCGGAATCGGCCACTGGCGCCTGTAGCGCGCAGCCTGTACCTCGCATCTGAACTCCTGAAATTTCGTAGTCGTTCGTGCAGTTTCGTTAGCTTGAACATTATTCATTTATTTATGAATATGACCGATTTCTAGCGGTATAATATTATTGTAAGAAAGTACTTATGAGCTTTAGGCTTCTCCTAATATCCGTATTTGAAAAACGTCTTTTATTATCAACTACATGGGTTGTCCAGAAAGTAAGTTCCTATCGATAGCAAAATGGCCACCACTGGGAAAATCCGGTAAAGCTTTGCACAGATGTGTTGGGCAGTGTCTCTAGTATGCCCATCGATCGTGTCGCGTCGCTCGTTTCAGTTTTGAGTCAACAGTGAGCACGTAAAGATGTGTAGGGAATACTGTCTCCCGCCAAGTAAGAGGGCCTGGTTAGAGGTTTCGCCTGCGTCATGCAGCCCACAAAACACAACTGTCCAGCAGTTCCTTCTTCATGCCAGTTCTCGGCTGCACACTGCAGGGGCAATGAAGACGCTCCTGCAGCGTTTCCTATGAGAAGTGTTTGATTACCCACAATACAGTCCGTAATTGGCTCCCCTTGAGTCTCATCTCTGCTCTCAAGAACCGCTGGCTATGAAGACAACATTTTTCCACAGACAATGAGCTGCGGACCAGTGCAGATAACTGGCCGAAAGCACAGGTGGCTGGTTTCTATGACGAGGATATTGGAAAGTTGATACAACACTACGACAAAACTCGGCGTTGGAACGGCGACTATGTAGAAAAGTAGGTGGAAGGTGTACCTAATCATTGCAAATAAAACGTTTCTGGTTTTCACTGTGGTTTTCATTTTGCGACCGATCGGAACTTACTTTCTGGACAACCCTCGTATTTATTAAGCTAGGTTACTTGCTTCGCGGCGGAATAACAGTTCTTCTCCTACGTACCTCATTGCTGACGTAACTGGTGTTCTCATGTCTAGCCACAGTGCCTCATACCGTCGTCCACAGGCAACGCCATGTGGCCCATCGGCTACTTCAGTCAACGTTAGAACTGAAATCTTCCTCTCAACTCTGTGCATTACGCAGTACCGCTTTGATCACTGAAGCTACAGACGTGATACAAAATTGGAAAATTGGAAAATCCGGAACTACAACGTGGCTTGAACAGAAGATTCCCCTTACAAGAGTCATCTATTGGTAAAATTATCGTAATTCTTCTTTTGACGTTTTCCCCTGAGTCAATAATACACTGTTCAAATTTTACTGCATTATGACCAGTGGTTCCGTTCTACAAGGTTTTGAAACCGGAAATTTAAATGTGAACTTTCCGTATTATGAGGGATACTCAGCGGGGCTTCGTTGGCACGTATGGTAGTAATCAGAGGTTTTGGACCAATTGAAGATTATTTTGGACCCTTAATGCATGATATCTTCACGGTGGCAATGTCAGGCAGATAACTGCCCATGTAACAAGGCCTGAATCGTGCTAGAATGGTGTGTGGAGAATTACAGAGAACTCACGCTGGCGCCTTGGTCAACAAATTGGTCTAATCCGAGCTCTGTGGAGCCTCAACAAGGCCTTAAAACACCGGCCCGTAATTTACGGGAATTACATGATCTGTGCGTAGACATCTTATGCCACATGCCTGCAGAAAATTACCACGATTTGGTCGATCCAAGCCACACAGAACCACTGCTGTATTGCGTTTCGTCAAAAGTAAATTATGCACCATAGCAAACAGCTGGAGACAGCGTCTGCCGTATAAAATCTAGGCATAACTATCGAGAACGACCTTAAGTGGAATGTCCACAAAAACAGATAGTGAAAAAAGCAGATACCAGACTCAGGTTATCGGAATAGTCCAGGAAATGTAACTCACCCACGAAAGAAGTGGCTTATAAGGCACTTGTTTGCCAGATTCTTGAGTATTGTTCATCTATCTGGGACCCCTGTCAGGCAGGACTGAGAGGGGAGATACAGAAGATTCAACGAACAGCGACGCGTTTCGTCACGGGATCGTTTAGCTGATGAGAGAGTGTCACAGAGATGCTATGCAAACTCCACTGGCAGACGCAACGACACCGGTACCGCCAAGGATTTTTTCTCGGTGGGAGGACTGTAACGGTGTGCACTCAGCGTCGTGGCGCCAATTGAGGGGCTACTATAGTGAGAGATAGCAGCTCTACATTATGTTAAGCTGGCAGTGGCCGGTTACTGATCAGTGATCAGAAGTCAGCTCCGTGTATTCTCTTTAACCGTAACCTACAACCTCTTGTGAGACTCATGGTCCATTATTCGGTCCAAACGTGATTATCACGAGGTTTGCGCGTGGTACATCGGGAGCGAAATGAAAACTGCTCGTGCCTGGCTCCTGGTACGTCGGTCTGGCCAAATATAAACATCAAGGGCCTGGTTTATAGTACCACGGTCGCGGCTTATGATGTGCCCCACCACATACAGGTCATACTTGGTCACGTTCGCGCTTCGTAATATGCAGGTGTATTCTTAAATATTAGGGAAGTATCACCACAAAATGTTTTCAAAACGTAAATGTTGTGATGAGAACAGAGAGTAATGTTGATACTTCTACTACTGTCTTTGACAGTAGTGTTATCATACGTCTTGTACGACGAAAACTGGAGGTGATCCGTTATTGAGGATGATGCCGCTGAGAAGATCAACTACCAGATCCACGCGTTTGGGAAGGAATTCTAAATAGTACACAATATGGAAATATAAAATGGCTCTTGGCAACCTTACATCAAATAGAAGTAATTAAAGAGAACCAGATATATTGAATATATAATATTTGACAAAATGTTCTGTGAGAATATAGTAATGGAGACTATCCTGTTTGCAGAACAAATAGCAGCCAATCCAAACAGAACAGGAAGAACTTAGAACATATGTTTCCCTGTGGACTGTAATGAAATTAAAAGATAAAATGGATCTGAGCACTATGCGACTTAACTTCAGAGGTCATAAGTCGCCTAGAACTTAGAACTAGTTAAACCTAACTAACGTAAGGGCATCACACACATCCATGCCCGAGGCAGGATTTGAACCTGGGACCGTAGCGGTCGCTCGGCTCAAGACTGTAGCGCCTAGAACCGCACGGCAACTCAGGCCGGCAATTAAACGATACTTTGCGTTATCCGTAACAATGGCGCAGGCGAAAGAAACTAAGAATTCAACTGGATTTGCCGAATATGGTTTTTGTAGAAACACTCATATTTAGATAAACAGTGCCGCTAACGAGACATCTGCATATTACAAGGTAGTTGCACTTTGTGCATAATGATATGGTGGCGCATACAGACAAATTTATCAAAAAAGATCTTTGAGGGAGTACATGAAACAAAAATTTAAAGAATTGTGTACAATGGAACAGGACATTACTATAGATGAAACGCTCATGAAATTCGGTTCATCAAAAAGAGCGCGATTCGGTACTATATTTTACAAATTGTGAAAGTTAAATTCAGGTGACTGCTATGGCTTCAAACTATATGCAGGTCATGATAAGATTAATTATGATGATAGCGCCTCCGAAAGAGCCGTCAAAGAGCTATCGCAGATAGTGTTACAGGTAGGACACACTTTGTACCTAGATATTTGGCACTCTTCACCAAAATTTATTGGCGCTATCGTGCAACACAAATGTCATGGCATAGAAAGTGTGAGCAGAAAGGATATGTAGAACCGTTTCAGTAAAATAAAATTAACGAGTGGTAAATATACACTGATGAGCTGCAATCGAATAGCCGGCCGTTGTGGCCGAGCGGTTCTAGGCGCTTCAGTCCAAATCGCGCTGCTGCTACAGTCGCATATATGAATTCTGCCTCGGGCATGGATGTGTGTGATGTCCTTAGGTTAGTTAGGTTTAAGTAGTTCTAAGTCTAGGGGACTGTTGACCTAAGATGTTATGTCCCATAGTGCTTAGAGCCATTTTCAGTCGAATACTTGCTGTAAAATGGAAATATAAGGGAGATGTTTACGTTATGACGCAAAAACACAGAACAGTGGAATTGCTAACGTAAGTTGTGTTACTGAGGACAACAAGGGAATAACTGAAATTGATCCGCGAGAGCAAATACTAACATGCTTCCCAGTCATGAGAAAATGTGTGAAAGGATATCGAAAAATTTTCTTTTGCGTGTTCGATATTTGTCTTTTCAATTCGTACATTTTGTGCAAGAAAATAAGTAACGGGAAAAACAGCTACGCTCAGTATCGGACTGAAATAGCCGAATCATTACTGAAGAAACCAGGTTATAAAGAACGAGAATGTGTCTTACGGAAATTTGACAGAGATACTGTACTCAAAACAAAGGGCCCATTTTCCTAAGCATATTGAACCCAACAGCATCAAAATCATTAAAATCAAAGTTATGTCAAGTGTGAACGAAAAATAAACAAAAGATGTAGTTAAACGACGTGGGAGTGCAAGAGACGCATAATTCCATCACATGTGCCCGTATGTTTTTAGCGATATCACACTCTTGAAGATTATTGATTTATTCTGTTGTTTTCTGTAAAAGGGCTGGTAAAGTGAGTTGTGAATTTATTCAGGAATTGGAGGTAAAGGATACTGATTAATCTTGTATTGTATTCATTGACAATAAATGTTTTGTGGGATTTGTAACACGATTATTACATGAGGTTGCAATAACTTGTTAAATATTTAACGGAACTAAACGAGTTTCATCTTATACATATATCTGCATTCAGTAAGTCGTGCGCAGTTGGTACAACGTCTCATCGATTTGCTGATCCGTGAAATGGCTCGAAGGCCGGGCGCTAATGTTTACATTTTGGTCCCAGGCCGTTGGAACTCAAACTGCGTGTTAAGGGACTATCCTCGACAGCGGTTCCTATGCGATCTCCGAACTTGCTGTTTCTGTACGTTCAGGGACTCTAACAGCGAATCATGGCCGCACTGCTCACATAATCGTAAACTCGTCGCCTGAGTACTGTCGAGTAGAAGTGTATAACTTTCCTAACTCTCCGGCTAATTAGACTTTCCTATATGAATGTGTACCTAAGTCGCTACTCTGTGGGGAAAAGGCGTCTACTCCGAAGAATAATGCAAAACCGATAGAACTAAATGAAGGTATAACCGAATCGCCACTGCTCCATACTTTAGCAATGACGATTAGAAACAAAGTTCGGTTAACTTTATACATTTTTGTTAAGTAAACTAACTTTTAATTAACAGTAGTTAGCGGAAAATTTAGAAGAAAGTTTTTCAGAGGATGCCATTAATGAAAATAACCAACGGTCGCCAGCTCGTCACCGGATCAAGAAAATTAAAACTGAAACTGAACTTGATACTCGTAATAAATCTTACGCAAGAATAGTTATTTATTAGCGTCATGACGTAGGAACAGTGCCTAACGCACACTTTCTAGTACTTCATACCAGACATGTCACAGTAGTCAAATAATAATGACATAGTAAACACATACAACATACCATATTAATTTTCAAACATCAATTGAAGTGAGATTCTTTACTGGCTGTGGACAGAAACTTTTTGTCCCATTACTCGCCGTAATACTGACTGTCGTAATTGTAGCAAGCAGAAAGAATGTTTGAATTTACTCATTGATAAGGACTGTCATTTACCTAGCAGTAACTTTCATATTTCTTTGTAATAGAAGTTACAAATTATGCCACAAGTTATAAATTAGAACCATGCTTTGACATTTAAATTCAGTGTCCAAGTTACTTAAAGTATTACTGCCAGTGTTTTATTTTGGAATTAATACTGGCTTATTCATCATTCTATTTCTGACATTATTCATACTACAACCAAAGATTTCATTAATACGTTACTGTCCAAAAGTTGAAAAAGTTATGTTTTGATAATTTAATAAATTTAATTTAATAAATCAATGTTAAACCCATTTTCAGTTCATTTTCTGATTATCTCCGTTCATACAAAGTGATAGGATGGACGCTACATGGATAATGACATAGGAAAATTATTTATGTGACAATATGCACGAAAGCAATGTTATTCAAGCAATAAAATTCTCCCTACGCTGGTCAGTCTATTACATTTCTGGTTTTAAAAGTCTCGATATTACTTCAATTCACGACGCCATTGGTTTGTCGAGTGGTTTCATTTAGTGGTAAATAGGGCACAGGTTGATCTTCTTGCCATACTATAGCCCACAGTACTCTTGAAGTTGTGTGAATTATTCTTGCTGCGTTCGTACTGTACCCAAGAAATGCTATGGCCATAGCTTGCCCATATTAAGCATTTGCCAAACAACCATTTCAGTTGTCACTGCTCCACACTCCGGAAACAGACTTTTTATCTCCGCACTTTTGCACTGCCACACTGCTTTATACACACAACCCAACGACACCAACCGTCTCCTCACGACTACGAACTGCTACTTTTAGATTTACCATCACATTGTAAGAATAAATCATTGCTTTCCACACTTGAAAACTAATACCAGAGACGTGTAATATTCACAGGAAATTACGCATATACGTTGCATGACAACAGTCAATCCATCCTTCAAACACGAGTCCATAGAAAATAAAAATTACTTAAACATTACAAAATCAATATATCCTTTCACAGAGCATGACATTAATCTGTGCCCATTTTCAGTTATTTTAAATTTTGTTACCTGTAAAAGAACATGTAATATCCTATGCATAATATTACACTTCGTGTACAAGAATTTCGAATACCCTGTGCGAACAACAGTGGACTTCTTGTAATGTATCCTGACATTCTGCGCACACTTCACTGTGTCTTCTTTTTGGTGATTACATGCCAAGCACGTCCGTATGCACTCCGGTTTTCTTTCACCTACCTTATAATATGGGTCCTACGTCAGGATATTAAATAGTTTCATTTATTTGTACCTGCAACTTAAACGACAAGTCTTAGTTCATTTGCTTTTACACCATTATTATATACACCAAATTTTCTCAATACCAATAACACAAAATCTTATCTGCATACTTTCTAAGTACATGAATCCTTCACAAAAACAGTGATTTGTATTTTGTTTACAGAAGTTGTAACTAACTCTGAATATGGGTAGGCTTATGTGCCTAAGGTTAATATTATCATTTCATTGGAACACCAATTATTTATAATATAATGACAGTTCAAATAACGTTTATGTGTTTATTTCGTTTTCTACTTAGAAACTTCAGTCATTTCTGCTTTGATAATGCTTCAAGTCTTAGGTTTTTATTTGACAGTGGGTAAACTAGACAGAAAGCATTAGGGTAAGAAAAGCTTTCAATTTTAAAAGATCCATTATAAATGAACCCCCCTCCCCTCCACATGAACCATGGACCTTGCCGTTGTGGGGAGGCTTTCGAGCCTCAGCGATACAGACGGCCGTACCGTAGGTGCAACCACAACGGAGGGGTATCTGTTCAGAGGCAAGACAAACGTGTGATTCCTGAAAAGGGGCCGCAGCCTTTTCAGTAGTTGCAGAGGCAAGAGTCTGGATGATTGACTGATCTGGCCTTGTAACTCTAACCAAAACGGCCTTGCTGTGCTGGTACTGTGAACGGCTGAGAGAAAGGGAAAACTACAGCCGTAATTTTTCCGGAGGGCATGCAGCTTTACTGTATGGTTTAATGAAGATGGTGTCCTCTTGGGTAAAATATTCCGGAGGTAAAATAGTACCCATTCGGATCTCCGGATGGGGACTACTCTGGAGGACGTCGTTCTCAGACGAAAGAAAACTGGCGCTCTACGGATCGGAGCGTGGAATGTCAGATCCCTTAATCGGGCAGGTATGTTATAAAATATAAAAAGCAAATGGATAGGTTAAAGTTAGATATAGTGGGATTAGTGAAGTTCGGTGGCCGAAGGAACACGACTTTTGGTCAGGTGAATACAGGGTTATAAGTACAAAATCAAATACGGGTAATGCAATAATAGGTTGAACAACGAATAAAAAAATAGGAATGCGGGTAAGCTACGACAGACAGCATAGTGAAAGCATTATTGTGGCCAAGATAGACACGAAGCCCACGCCTACTACAGTAGTACAAGTTTATATGCCAACTAGCTCTGCAGATGAGGAAGAAATTGATGAAATGTATGATGAGATAAAAGAATTTATTCAGATAGTGAAGGGGGACTGGAATTCGAGAGTAGGAAAAGGGAGAGATGGAAACATAGTAGGTGAATATGGATTAGGGGTAAGAAATGGAAGAGAAAGCCGTCTGGTAGAAATTTGCGCAGAGCATAAATTAATCATAAACACTTTGTTCAAGAATCTTAAAAGAATTTTGTATACATGGAAGAACCCTGGAGATAATAGAAGGTATCATATAGATTATATAATCGTAAGACAGAGATTTAGGAACCAGGTTTTAAATTGTAAGACATTTTCAGGGGCAGATGTGGACTGACCACAATCTATTAGTTATGAACTGCAGATTAAACTGAAGAAACTGAAAAAAGATGGGAATTTGAGGAGATGGGACCTGGATAAACTGACTAAACCAGAGGTTGTACAGAGTTCCAGGTAGAGCTTAAGGGAACAATTGACAGAAATGGGTGAAAGATGTAGAGTAGAAGAAGAATAGGTAGCTCTGAGGGATGAAGTAGTGAAGGCAGCAGAGGATCAGGTAGGTAAAAAGACGAGGGATAGTAGAAATCCTTGGGTAACAGAAGAAATATTGAATTTAACTGATGAAAGGAGAAAATATAAAAATGCAGTAAATGAAGCAGGCAAAAAGGAATACAAACGTCTCAAAAATGAGATCGACAGGAAGTGCAAAATGGGTAAGCAGGTATGGCTGGAGGACAAATGGAAGGCTGTAGAGGATTACCTCACTACGGGTAAGAGAGATACTGCTTACAGGAAAATTAAAGAGACCTTTGGAGAAAAGAGAACCACTTGTATGAATATCATGAGCTCAGATGGAAACCCAGTTCTAAATAAAGGATGGAAAGCAGAAATGTGGAAGGAGTATATAGCGGGTCTATACCAGGGCGATGTACTTGAGCACAATATTATGGAAATGGAAAAGGATGTAGATGAAGATGAAATGTGAGATACGATACTGCGTGAAGAGTTTGAGAGGGCACTGAGAGACCTGCGTCGGAACAAGGAGCCGGGGGTAGACAACATTCCAATAGAACTACTGACAGCCTTGGGACAGCCAGTCCTGAAAAAAACCATTCCATCTGGTCAGCAAGATGTATGAGACAGGCGAAATACCCTCAGACTTAAAGAGGAATATAATAATTCCAATTCCAAAGAAAGCAGGTGTTGACAGATGTGAAAATTACCGAACTATCACTTTAATAAGTCACAGCTGCAAAATACTAACACGAATTCTTTACAGACGAATGGAAAAACTGGTAGAAAGCGACCTCGGGGAAGATCAGTTATATTCCGTAGAAATATTGGAACACGTGAGGCAATAATGATCTTACGACTTATCTTAGAAGAAAGATTAATGGAAGGCAAACCAACGTTCCTAAAATTTGTAGACTTAGAGAAAGCTTTTGACAATAATGACTGGAATACCCTTTTTCAAATTCTAAAGGTAGCAAGGGTAAAATACAGTGAGCGAAAGGCTATCTATAATTTTTACAGAAAACAGATGGCAGTTATAAGAATCGAGGGGCATGAAAGGGAAGCAGTGGTTGGGAAGGGAGTGAGTCAGGGTTGTAGCCTCTCCCCGATGTTATACAATCTGTATATTGAGCAAGCAGTAAAGGAAAGAATAGAAAAATTCGGAGAAGGTATTAAAATCCATTGAGAAGAAATAAAAACTTTGTGGTTCGCTGATGACATTGTAATTCTGTCAGAGACAGCAAAGGACTTGCAAGAGCAGTTGAACGGAATGGACAGTGTCTTCAAAGGAGGATATAAGATGAACATCAACAAAAGCAAAACGAAGATAATGGAATGTAATCGAATTAAGTCAGCTGATGCTGAGGGAATTAGATTAGGAAATGAGGCACTTAAAGAAGTAAAGGAATTTTTGCTATTTGGGGAGCAAAATAACTGATGATGGTCGAAGTAGAGAAGATATAAAACGTAGACTGGCAATGGCAAGGAAAGCGTTTCTGAAGAAGAGAAATTTGTTAACATCAAGTATAGATTTAAGTGTCAGGAAGTCGTTTCTGAAAGTATTTGTATGGAAAGTAGCCATGTATGGAAGTGAAACATGGACGATAAATAGTTTGGACAGGAAGAGAATAGAAGCTTTCGAAATATGTGCTACAGAAGAATGCTGAAGTTTAGATGGGTAGATCACACAACTAATGAGGAGGAATAGAATTGGGGAGGAGTTTGTGGCACAACTTGACAAGAAGTTGGGATCGGTTGGTAGGACATGTTCTGAGGCATCAAGGGATCACCAATTTAATACTGGAGGGCAGCGTGGAGGGTAAAAATCGTCGAGGGAGACCAAGAGATGAATACCCGAAACAGATTCAAAAGGATGTAGGTTGCAGTAGGTACTGGAAGATGAAGAACCTTGCACAGGATAGGGTAGCATGGAGAGCGGCATCAAACCAGTCTCAGGACTGAAGACCACAACAACATAACATTATAAGTGAATTTAAATTTCGATATTTCATTATCTATCTTACTGGATCTCTCATGAGTTTAAAGGAGAACAAGGTCCCCAAACTTAAAACATTACTGACTTTACTCTCTGATCATTTTTGAAGGCTTCTCAGAAAATACCTCTTGATTAGTTTCTAACATATTGTACAATTCCCTTTCCTGTTCTACTGATATCCCCAAAACCTTTTCCACTATGTCTTTCATTTCGTCATCAGATGGGTAAATTTTTCAGGTTTCTTACACGGTAATGCTCAGCTCCATCACCCAGACCTGCACTCATTAGTAACTTAAGTATTCCTAAATTAACTTCGTCCCTTTCACCAGTTTCTACTACTTCATCAAAATAGGTATTTACCTTCTCGTCTCCCACTGAACAAATCATTTCCTTCCTATCACAGTCAATGTTTATTTTATGCCTAGTCATCCAATCAATACCTGCAATTATTTCAATACCTAGCTGAGGAACCACTAAGAAATAGTGTTCAAACAACACATTTTTAATAACCAATTGTAACAAAAGCTGAGATTTTGTTGGTTTACTACTTCACGCCATCAACTGGCATCACGACTATTTCACGTTCATTCCTAATATGTTCATAAAATGACTGGGAACACACCCTAATCCTACTACTACTATCGATTATTATCTGAGTTTCCACTGCATGTACATTTACCTGGATCATTATCTGCTCACATTGTCTCGATTCATCACCTCCATCTTCCCATAACAAATCCTGTTCCACTTCCAAATCATTCCACAGTATACCACCTGGGTCAACCATTTTATCCGGTGATTTTTTCTGCCTCTTACTACTACCTTCTTCTGTTTGAAACAAAACATGCTTTATTTCGCAGTACATGTTACATCGTCTTCTTCATCTGGATATAATACTGCTGCCATAACTTAGTACTCCTTGGAATCATCCGTTTCGCTCAGTAATCTCTGCCAGTTATCAGAACAAACATACTTTTTCCCCATAATACAGTTTCCGGTTCTCTTTTATAATCCGCTGATTTCGTCGAGTTCGGGAATGGCATCAATTAAATGGTTCAAATGGCTCTGAGCGCTATGGGACTCAACTGCTGAGGTCATTAGTCCCCTATAACTTAGAACTAGTTAAACCTAACTAACATAAGGACATCACAAACATCCATGCCCGAGGCAGGATTCGAACCTGCGACCGTAGCGGTCTTGCGGTTCTAGACTGCAGCGCCTTTAACCGCACGGCCACTTCGGCCGGCCCGGGAATGGCAACCACAACCACATTATTATTATGCACCTCACGCGCTCCACACTATTTATTATATTCACATATCTCATTAATGTTATTTACTTTACGTAACTCCTCTTTCTAAATACTTGCCCCTTTCGTCTCGCAAACAAAACACTTATCGTCATTACTCATCACTTTCTCATTACTTTATGTAAAATATAGGCTACATTCTTTCTTCCATTCGTCCAAACCATCGTACATATTACTTAATTGCATTAGCCATACCTTATCCTCACTTATTTCAACTTCATTAACCGAGACAACTTGCTTATTCGCTACCGGAAGAAGCGCTAAACTCAGTGCAGCGGTACTGTCTGTACTCGTATGAGTAGCCACTCAAGCAGAAACCGCGATTTTGCTTGCTAATATATCTGATTCGACCAGCGTCCGAGTCACGAAATTTCTGCATCGTTTTTCATTCTTGCTATTTCGAGCTATACTAAAGCTTTAACTACGTTATTTTATAAATGTGGGTGGATATGATTATGGAATTATGGAGATTTATGCTTCGGCTAACGTAAATTGTAATGGATGTAAATAAGCTTAAGTATATTCATATATTTGTAAGAACTCAGCAATTGAATAAATATTTCAAGCTAATTATGTCTCTAAATAGCGGATTTATAAAATCTCAATTTCTTATGGTAATTCGCACAAATTAGCGTTTTGTGACTACTAAGCAGAATTTCTTCAACTTAATGTATCCCAATTATTCTTGATGTTTTATTTTTAAATATGAGCATGAGACTGGTTGTTTTTATTAATCAAATATCACAAACAACTATTAGTACGTGGACTAATTAGAGGTATCACTTCTTATCAGTAACTAAAAGTAAATGAATTAAGTATTTCACACACGACACTTTTTAGTTTTTAGAACAAAAATTATTTTTATCAGAATATGAAAACAGTACTATCGAATGCATAAGATGATCACTTCACTTATTAGTTTATTCTACTCTTTTTTTAGGCCTACCTTTTATTGTTTGAAGTGAAGGTCGGTAGACTTGTAGCGTGCTGAAAAGCGTTTAATTCGTGTTTTTGTAATCTCAAGGAAATTTGTCACTAGCTTCCAGCCTCGCCAGATATTCAGAATGATTTAATTTAGCCTCGTGAGTACTGCGTTGGCATCGTAAGAAAAAATGTAGTAAAAAACCTATAACATTTACAGATTCTAAATTTGTGTTTGCTACTACGACATGAAAGTAGAAATATTAAATTAAGCAATTATTATTTAACAAAATAAGGTTTTTTGGTACTGATACGTAAAATTTAGTGAATAATTCTCACAGTTTTGAACATTACTTAGAATTGTGCCGTATTTCGGCGAAATACTTGGAAATTACAATAATCTTAGCTCAACTCTGGAGCGAAAGAATAAAGTATTCACAATAAGATCCTATCAGTAGTCGCAGTTGACGACAATAATGGAATGATTAAATAAATTCCCAACAGGAGTACAAGTTAAGTTCATTTGAATATAAGTGAAGAAAATACGATGCTGTCTGAAAGGCGAGCGATTAAAGAAGAAGAAGAGCAAGAAAAGACGGGCGCGCATTCTTATATTGAACAAAATACAGATAATAATGATACGTCGCTCACATTATTTTGGGTGTACATATTCGCTGACTTCCAGCGCAGTTCATTGACTTAGTGCTGAAATTATATCATTAGGTCTTAATACATCGATAGAAAAATAAAATAGTCTGTAAAGTCAAGATCTTACTTCACTTCGCGATGCAGTTGATTTGTGGAGTGGCTTCATTCAGTGGAAAACAGGGCACAGGTTGATCTTCTTGCCTACCATAGCCAACAACAACGGCCGACAGTACTCTTGATGTTGTGTGAATTATTCTTGCAGCGTTTGTACTGTACCCAATAAATGCTCTGCCCATAGCATGCCCAAATAAATATCCATCAAACAACCATTTCAGTTTTCACTGCTCCGCACTTTGGAAACAGACTTTTTATCTCCGCACTTTTGCATAGCCACACCCGCTCATACACACAACAAACGACACCAACCGTCTCCTCGTGTCTCCGAACTCCTACTTTTTAGTCGCGCTCGCACGTCCAGTGGTAATGCATTTATAATTTATTACACTCTTCGACAATAGCTTTTCGCTAACTACGCCTCAGCGTGTACTTACACAATGTTAACAGGCCATGCCTGTTCTCTTTCATAAATAACAAATATCATTTTTAACTTGACATGATATTTACAGCCGGCTGAGGTGGCCGAACGGTTCTAGGCGCTACAGTCTGGAAGCGCGCGACCCCTACGGTCGCAGGTTCGAATCCTGCCTCGGGCATGGATGTGTGTGATGTCCATAGGTTAGTTAGGTTTAATTAGTTCTAAGTTCTAGGGGACTGATGACCTCAGAAGTTAAGTCCCACAGGGGTTCAAATGGCTCAAATGACTCTGAGCACTATGGGACTTAACATCTGTGGTCATCAGTCCCCTAGAACTTAGAACTACTTAAACCTAACTAACCTAAGGACATCACACACATCCATGCCCGAGGCAGGATTCGAACCTGCGACCGTAGCAGTCGCGCAGTTCCGGACTGAGCGCCTTAACCGCAAGACCACCGCGGCCGGCAGTCCCATAGTGCTCAGAGCCATTAGAACCATTTTGATATTTACAATAATAATATTCAGCACAACTAATAAAGCATACTTCGTAAAACATGTAGAAAATATATGATTATCCACAGAGTTGTGGTGTTACAAGTGGACTCTGTTAGTGTAGAGAAGAGAGCGAATGCGCGATTTCGCAAGTCGGGGGCTGTTTGAGAAATAAGATCCGATCGGTCGCGAAATGAAAACCATAGTGAAAATGAAAACAAAATTATTCGCAACAGTTAGCCACACCTTCCAGTTACCTCTCTAAGTAGTCGCCGCTCCGACTCACACATTCGTTGTAGCGTTGTACAAACTGACCAGGACCCTCGTTAGAGAAAGCAGCCTCCTGTGCATTCCGCCATTTCTCTATGTTGGTATGTCTTTCGTTGTTTGTGCCAAAATGTTGTCTTCATATCTAGCGGTTCATGTAATGAACAACGGGGGGAGCCAATTGAGGGCTGTGATGAAACACTTCCCATCGGAAACGCTGCAATAGCGTCTTCATTGGCCATGCTGAATGCTGCTGTAAATTGTCATCAAGAAAGAAAGGCATGAAAGTTTTGTTCTGTGGGCTTCATAGTTTCAGGAGAAATATCTCATCAGACCCACATACTTGGCGGAAGACACTTTTGTTTTAGGCATTTCTACGTGATCACTTTGCGCTCTGAACTGAAAAGAGCGGCGTGAAGCGATATACAGGCAGTCTAAAGACACTGCCCAACAAATCTGTGCAAAGTTAAATTGGATTTTTTCCCTGTGGTTTCCATTTCAGGAGTAATCGATCTTTGCTTTCCGAACAAGCCTCGTGTATCATGTATCTAACCATATCGTTTCGGATTGTGGATTCTGTATAATATTATTGGCACTGGGAATTTTCATACTGAAATTAGCTGCCATAATTCATCCCTCGAAGAGTATTAATGCTCTGATATGTTGTTGTGTAGCTTTAGCTAATGTGTCCCGGCGAAGGTACGAGTCCTCCCTAGGGGATTGGGTGTGTGTGTTTCTCGTTATGATAATTTGGGTTAAGTAGTGTGTAAGCTTAGAGACTGATGGCCTTAGCAGTTAAGTCCTATAAGATTTCACACACATTTGAACATTTTTTTTAGTTATTTTGTTTTGGTTATATTTACTACAAGGATTTTTTAAGGCAGTGCTTGGACAACGCTTTGCAAATACTGTGAAGGGCTACATCTTGGCATTATTTATGGGCCATAACTTACCAAACAGCCGCGATGGGACGAACACGAGGAAAGTAGTGCACACTGCAGAGAAGGATCTGTTACCTGTAAAAGTAATTGCAACGGTTTCTGAGGATGCGTACACTCATCTAAGTGTTTGCTGAAATAAGGAAACGCTGGACGGCTAGTGTAATTCTGTAAGTTCAACACAGCTTTCGGTGCGATGCCTTTTACTGGTAGTGCTTCCGTTCGCTGCTTATGTCCTGCTTCAGCTGCAGTTGTACTTTCTTTTTGTGCTTGATCCATTTTGCTGGTTCCTAGTTCACGCAGAAGACATCTTCATCACCAACTTTTAAGCGCAAGAAGCAGTTAATAAAATGCAGTATATACAGCTCATCACAGAAAAATAATTGAAAAAGCGTCCATAACGCGACACCAAATCATGTCATAGTACGCGACAATCGTCGTAGTCTAGCATCCGCTAGTTACTGTACCGTCGAAGACGTTCCAGCTGGCCACCGGAGATTTTCCGGTTGATTTATATTGATTCGACAGCATTATCCTCTCCAAAGGTGACTGGGCTTCCAGCAAACGCAGCTGGTGTAGGGCCGCAATCTCGCATGCTCAGTATCCGACACCATCTCTGAGGATATTCGCTTGCTCTTACTTTTTATCTCAAAATTTATGTCCGTGAAGTAAGAGAGTCGTTATAATAATATCACTTTCAGAAATTCAAACTAAAATACACTGTGGGAAAGAAGGTGCTAGGCTCTCAAGGACAAGGCCATTTTATTGGCAAATGAGGTGACACGTAAGTTATTATTGTAGGAGTATATGATAATAAACTCAGAGAAATGAAATGCTAACGTCACAGTAATGCGGGTCCAAACAATCGCCTCAACGCACAGTGTACCCGCCTCTGGCGGCAGTGCAGTAGGATCAACGGCAACGGAACTTACAGGTCTAGTGAACGAATAAGTTCTCGCTGTTGGCAAGATAACGGATGATCTCGCTGGCCAAGGAAGCAGTTGCGTGTAGACGCACTGACCTGCTGAAAAAGTGCATCATCTTCCCTGCGAAGAAAAGGCAGCACCACGGGGATAACAGCCTGCGAAACGTAGCGGACACTGACTACTTTAACTTGCAGAAAAACCAAACATGACCGGTAGTGGTAACTAATGACCTCCCCTTCTCCCCCCCCCCCCCCACCAACCACCCATACACCCATGATGCCTGGGACGTAGCCTGTGTGGCGATGGCGAATGCCCTCTGGAGAAGGCAGTTCACCAGGTCTCGTCATACATGTGTACGTCCATCACTGGCATCCAGACAAATCCTACACTAGTCACGGCAAACAACAGAGCGCCATTCGACTCCCCAGTCAACTCTTCCACGACACCAGAGTAGCCATGCTTGGTAGCATCAGTGAGGCTGGTCAGATGATGATGATGATGATGTTTGGTTTGTGGGGCGATCGACTGCGCAGTTATCAGCGCTCGAACAAATTCCCAACCTTTTCTTGGTCCAGCCTCGCCACTTGCATGAATGATGATGAAATGATGGGAACAACACAAACATCCAGTCGTTTCGAGGCAGGGGAAAATCGCTGACCCCACTGGGAATCGAGCCCAGTACCCCGCGCTCGGCAATCGAGAACGCGGACTGGTCAGAGGTACACATGAAAGATCATGCTGCACTCTTATCAGTTCCCAGTGGTCCCTGATGTCGCAGCAGACTCGACACTTGTCCAGATATCGTCCCTGGATGATATTTGGTCGGCCACTTCTGCTCGCATAATAAGTCAATCTTGACATGCGTCTGTACTATGTGTAAGTCCAGAACCTGATGTAAAGTTGTAGGAAAGTTCCAGAGACCACTGGTCGAAGCAGCGACACAACACCGATATAATGGCGCAACACACCCAGCAATTAGCAAGTACGTGCACCCAGTTACCTGCAGATCCATAATGTACCCTATTGAAATCGCTGAAGTTGTTCAATAGTAGTATATACTCGTCGGTGGAGCATAGTTTTACCATATAAAGAATGTTGCAAAGACAGGCCTCCTGAGCGCCTCTGACACCACGATGACTGTGACGAATGGATCATTAACACTACAACCCCTCACAACGCACATATTATGCCGTGAAACCACTGAACATAATCCCTCAGGGGGTTCAATTTTTGGCGGCAGTGTAGAAAAAAAAACGAAGCAATCTGAAGTACTAATAGATTGAAGGATGACATCTGAAGTCGAAGATGTGTTGCTGGAAGGTGGATTTCCTATTGAATCCCTAGGGAAGGCTCTGAGCACTATGGGACTTAGGTCATCAGTCCCCTAGAACTTAGAACTACTTAAACCCAGGTAACCTAAGGACATCACACAACACCCAGCCATCACGAGGCAGAGAAAATCACTGACCCCGCCGGGAAACGAACCCGGGAACCCGGGCGTGGGAAGCGAGAACGCTACCGCACGACCACGAGATGCGGGCCCTAGGGAAGGAGTGTGGATGGTAGTAGAAATGCATGTATGTCAATAATAAACATTTGTTTTATATTGCTAGGAGAGCGTTTCCGTTTGCTATTGTCTTGAATGGTCACAAAAGCATTATTGTTTTCGTGAGGAGTTTCATGTAGGGAACTATGTTGCGAATGAAAGCAACAATTGCGTATCGACATAGATGACTCAGTGACGCTTAAAGCCAACGTCTCCAGATGGCTGGTTTTCAGGCACCTTTCGGATGTACCATTTTTATCTCTCACTTAGCATTTACTTCACCTCTGACAATGTCTGTTAATGGTAGAAAGTGCCGACCTGCACGAAGGAGCAGAGCATGAACATAACTGGCGCACCACCTCAAATAGCACCATGCCTAGAAAAGTATTGTGGTGTTCAAACCTGCCTTCTGTCTTATAGTGACGAATTCTAGAACGGAACTGACGGAGGCATTCCGAGCCGGACACTAATTGTATATAGTACAGAATGCATGCATGCAGTTCATCAGTAAGTGGAGTCTGATTGAGTACTAGCTACAACGAATGCATACGATTTTACAATAGTCCTAATGACAAGTCGTGGTTTTGAGAACTGTTGACTATTACGCATCTACATCGTTAAAGTTTTAATCTGAAGGCTTTTGTACGGTGAAACAGTTTTAGAATTGCACGATCTATCTTGGTGGTAGAGGAAATGAGTCAGAAGTACTCCTCACCACTACAGTACTGGCCTACTACCTGCTGTGTAACTTTAAATTCGGAACATAGCAAAATACACGTAATGAACTTTCGTGAGACATAGTAAACGTAGCCCAAAGCGAACTTTTATCGTCCGTTTCCCTGGCGCTGCCGCTATTTGCTAAAAGATGGCCATAAATTTTCCTCGCCGACAGGTAACCAGGAATTCGCCATCAGGCCGCTGCGCCGGCGACTATAATTCATTCACGCACCGTATCGGCCGGCTGGCCGCCTTCCAGACGGAAAGTGGGGCATGACGCTGCGTGGCACTGCGTAGGAGGGCCAGGAGAGGGAGAGGGGGGTGGGTGGCAGTGGCTCAATACGCAGGCACTGCTGGCGCTCCTCACCAGCGCCCCCGCAATCCGAAACCAAAGCTTAACACGCGCCTGCCATCAGTCCTCGTTGCCATAAAGGCGCAGAAAACACTGCTACGAGAGCGAGAAATGCGCCTTTCTGCTGCTACGGTATTATTTCACGTCTACCAACAGCTGAAAATGCCTCACTAAAAACACCTGTCACGATCTTCCCTCTCACTCGAAAATCTTAAACCTATTGTGAAATGAGAATCAAGATAAACAAAGCTTGTTCAGGGCTAATTTTGCTCACCAAAATAATGTGAATGTAATGAGAATGGTAGAACAAATATGAACGACGCATACAAATGTTACTTGCAAAGATATGACATTCATTAATATTTGTTCTGACTCTTTTATTAGAGATGTGACTGGCTTGGTCCAGGCCACCAGAATTTTTCTGTTCTGCTCTAGCTTCACCTCAGAGCAGCACATGCATACAACGTTTCCAGTTATCAGAAAGATTCACCGGGCGTGTTTGCAAAATAGGGAGAAACTGCAGGGAACTATTCCCGAGAGGATAATAAGTGAGATCTGTTGTAAGGACATACGGCTGGAAATGAGTTCCAAAGGAAGCACACACGCCTGCAGGTGGAGAGAAAAGATCCTAGACAGTGTAGGTTTCAGAGACTGAAAGCACTCATAACCATACAACATGCGAGTCGGAGTTCTCCGTCTGTACTATAGTTTTAGTGGTATGATGGCAGTGAATTACCAGCACCTCAGCACCAGTTGAGCCAAAGGATGTAGCCAGAGATGGATGCCAAACATTATTGAGATGTTGGATAACTTAGGCAGTCTAAATCCTTTTCCACAACAGACTTAAAGAATTGGTTACCATCAGTTGGAGGTAGTGTGGAAGGACTGAAGACTCCATTTACAGATCTTTTGGGCCATTACGGCAAATTGTGATGGGTTGAAAAATGTGCAAGCCATGTTCCATTGATTGATGGATAGACTTCTAAGGGATTTAAAACTACGGCAGTGCTTGCTTTATCATGATAAGTTTTTCGTAATTTAAAAGAAAATGGAGGAGATTTTCAAATTGCTAAAATATTTTTTTAAGATGTTGCATTCACCACACCTTAGCATCGAGAAGTGCCATTCTATAGTAAAGGAAGTGATCTACATAGTACAAGCGATTACTGAGGATGACATGACAATGGATCCCAGAATGATACGCACTGTGCACTTTTCTTGCACCACAGAGAAGTTAAGGGTCATACTTTGGCAGTTATTAAATTACTATAGAGAATTTATGGTGGGACTTGTAGATATTTCACGACCACTTACGCATTAGTTAGATAATGGTATGATATTCCAATAGATAGCATATTGTCAAGCTACATTTGAAGAGACTTATGAGACATTAAGAATTAGCCCTGTGCTGATATTCAAGGATTACAGAAAGGAGTTTATTTCAGCACATGATGTCAATAACCAGATAATGGGCTATGCTGTGAGTTAAGAAGTACAGAGTAAGTGACGAGTACACTTAAGTGGTGGACATAAGGGCTAAGAGGGTTTGACTTCAATCTGGCAAAAAACGTGATAAAATTGATGGTCTCAGCAGCGAGGTTAGTGAAACGTGGGGTGTAGCCTTGCTAAGTTGAGGGCACCACAGGCTGCTGATGCTAATTGTAGGCTATTCACAATACGGGCACAGTTTGCCATTCATGAGGGTGTGTTATGTAGGTGAACAAATGGCTGTTGGTACAGGGTACAGTAGCAAGTTGTATATCAGCGTGTAAGAATCTTGTGTTTTCTGCGGAACTTGCAGATTTAAATCATGAACAAGTGCTGCTACAGAGCTTGCCAGATGCTTATAAACCTTTCACGATTACCTGAATGGGTATTTTAGGACGATTTATCAAAACTCCAGTGGGGACTAACTGTGTTCTATTGTAGATGATCACCATACAAAATCGAAAGACAAACACAGTAAAACCTGATAGTAGCTGAAATTTGGTGTCCCTGAGATGATGATCACAGAGCAAGGCCTCGTATACATATCATAGCTGATGAAGTGTGTCACTTGGTGCAAATTGGTAGACTAAAGATTCAATGGGACTTCACTGTTAAATGTAGAGAAGAGGGAATAGAAGTGAAAAGAGTATGCTGAACATCTCTATGAGGGGAAGGACTTAGCTGACGATGTGGCAGAAGAAGAAACAAGAGTTAATAGGGACGAGATAGGGTATCTTGTATTAGAACAAGACTGTAGATCTTTGGGAAACTTAAGATCAAATGAGTTAGAATGACTAAATAACATTCCATGAAAATGTCTAAAATCATTGGGGGAAGTGGTAACAAACCGATTATTCATTTTGGTGTGGAGAATATATGAGACTGGAAAAATACCAACGGTAAAAACGTCATTCACACAATTTCAAGGATATCAAGGGCCCACATGTGCAAGAATTATCACACCATCAGTTTAACATCTCCTTCATTCAAGTTGCAGCCAAAAATATTATAGAGAAAAATGGAAAAGAAACCTTAAGGTCAATTAGATGACAATCAGTTTGGCATTAGGAAAGCTAAAGGCAGCTGAGAGGCATTTCTGACGTTACGGTTGGTAATGGAAGCAAGAATGAAAAAAAAACTAGACAAGCCGCACAGACCGTCAGAACACGCATCAGACTGAGCGGCTACACCGCACAGCTTTAGGAGTATATTTTCAATTGTATACATTATATAAGGTTTCGTCCCAGATCGTCCACAGTCTCACATACCATCTCCGTACGCCATCTGACCCCTCAGTCAGTCACTTTGCCCTGCTAGTGCTACAATACAACAGCAAGATCATGCACTCAACTTCCGTACTCAGCCACGACCACCAATACGATACAGTACCTTTCATTAAAAGGGAAAGAGTCTACGGATATGAAGCGACGGTAGCGCCACCATTCGCAGAGTCGGCACAGTGGGAAGGTTCAAATGGCTCTGAGCACTATGGGATTTAACACCTATGGTCATCAGTCCCCTTGAATTTAGAACTACTTAAACCTAATTAACCTAAGGAGATCACACACATCCATTCCCGATGTAGGATTCGAACCTGTGACTGTAGCGGTCACGCGGTTCTAGTCTGAAGTGCCCAGAATCACTCGGTCACAGCGGCCGACTTATGAAACTCACCTGCCAGACTAAAAGATGTTTGCAAATAGTGACGACTAGGGCCCTTGGACGACAGGAGAGACTGGGACAGCCTAAGAGTTAATTACCAGAGCACTTGGCTGATCAGTGATTTATGTTAACAAGCATACATACCCCGGAGGGTAAGACAAAGAAGTTGGTACAAGGGCCCCACATGCGACTGCTATGATACCGCTGGTGAGTGTCAAACTGCAGTTGCCAACTCAGATTGCTATTGTCCACATGGGGCATCTTTGTCCTTTCAAATGTGGGCCAGATTCACTAGCACAGGTAGCAGCACCGATTCCTGGGAAGATCGTAGGAGCTAAGAAGATGGATAAGAAGTCAGCGAAACTCGTGTAAGCCAAGAAAGAAGTGCGATATGCACTGAGTTCGAGCAAATAGAGGGGTAGCATCGATGCTCGAACCAAGGACTCCAGATGGCGGAGCTGAAGCTGGGACCCACTGCACCATATTTCGTCAGGAGGCCGAGCAAGTTCAGTGGCGTCAGGGAGCAGTGCAGAGTGATACAGCGGTATTCGGAAGTATTCCTTTATTGAGCTAGTTTACTGAAGCGTTATGTCGGCGTGCCGCCCAAGCGCTATTCCGCGAGTAGGGCCGTCTCAGCACTCTTGGACTGCCGACACTGCTGCTGCGGTCATCAGTGCCACCCGACGATGGAAGCCAGCCGTACTCGCCAGGTCGCCGCCCACCAAGATGTAGCGACTGGCGCCGATCTAATGCCCACGATTCCTGAGACTGCTACAGTCCCTAGACCTCGCCACCCTCCACAACGTCTGATCTGCTCTGTCTGACCATGGGATGAAGGTGGATGCACTGGTTACCCGTGGCCCTTGGGCCACCGCTGCTCCCAGGACAGGACCGGATTCGAACCCGCGCCGTCCTGGATGCTGTGCTGAAACTTGGCGCTATTGATGCTTGCCGGATGGCAACACCCACTGCCGTCTCTGGCGCTGCTGCAGCGCTGCTGCGCCTCCCGCAGCGTACACGTCGCCCGGACCCCGGCACACCAGGTGGGAAGCGAATATGGCCCATAGGCTGGACCCGCTGCACACCGCTGTCACTGCCCTCCTTCAGGCAGGCCGTGCAAACTCCAAGTGCCCGGCTGCCATTCCATCCCGCCCCGGTGTTGTGGCCCCAGAGGAGGAATAGAGCCCGAACAAGTACGAGAGAAACAAAGTACAGGTTTACACAGAACATTTACAACATCGCTGCCAGACTGGCTCCTATAAGCGTATACCAGCACAGGTCCAACCTGACTCTCGACTGACTTGGCACACCCCCTCAAGCTAAAAGTGCCTGACTATTTATACTGCTTTTCCCCTCGCTTCTGACGTAGTGTCAGAGAGAGACAGAAACTATGGCAGGGGTAAATTCCCATACGTCAACCACTTACACATTCACACTCCCAGCTGTGGCCTACTGCCTCGCCTCATACATCGCAATAGCTTAAAGCAACACTGTAGTTCCCTGTCTCGCTGTTGCTCCACTCCAACCGAGCGAGGTGACGCAGTGGTTGAATCCCGCGTCCGGCCATCCTGATTTAGGTTTCCCGTGATTTTCCTAAATCACTCCAGGGAAATGCCGGGATGGTTCCTTTGAAAGGGCACAGCCGCCTTCCTTCCCTAATCCAATGAGAACGATGACCTCGCTGATAGGTCTCTTCACCCCCAAACAACACACACACACACACACACACACACACACACACACACACATACAAACACACACACACACACACACACACACACACACACACACACACGCTCCACTCCAAACAAATCGTACGTGCAATACGCCGCTGCAGCTCCGCTCCATGTTTACTCAGTCTGGCCTACTGGCTGCCGACTATTACCACACACTCCCAGTGGCCCCAGACTTCATCGCCCAACGTCACCTTCACTGAATTTTTAGCAAAATTCCCCTTTCCTATGACTAAGACTAATACTAGTGCAGCACTAACATGTTTTTGTAGCCTTTTTATGAGAAAGATTTGCATTACAATTTTGTATGACGGAGTTTTGCTTGAATTGTTAAACCTGGATGCTTATTGTCTCTGGTTGTGTCTATCGAAAGTATAGGAGTCTTGGGAATCATTGCTAACAGTGGTATCTTTCCTGTAATCTTGGTTTGGTATTTTGTATTGTTAATGTGCAAAGTCTGAGTCTTCCTGAGTTTGATTTACTATTTCAGCGGTATGTATGAAATCGAGTTTATGTTGGTAATTTATTGAACAAGGCGAGAGTGTGACACATATAGCGGAAGTTCATATAGATATAGATATATAAATTGTTGACTTTCAAGGATGTTTTATAGAAAACAGTAGACCGCACACAGTAATTATATTTTTAAAAAGGTGACCTGTTTCGATCAGTGTTTGATCGTCTTCTGACTGTTACTCCATGCTAACTGTTGATTGTACAGAGCTGAATCGCTCTAGGATGGCGTTAACAACGACGGCTCAGTCGACCTGTGGAGCATTAACCGCTCGCTGTAGGATGGCGCGAAAAACGGTCATTTCTTAAAAAGAAAATTATAGTACTCCGTGTAGCCCTTTTTTACATAAAAATGTTGTAGCATTTAAAGTGCGCTATAATTTCCAGGAAATGCTGCAGCAACCTTGTAAAGATTATTTTACAGTAAAAGGTCTTCGATGCAAGAATTGTTTTAAAGACGTGTTTCGCCTTCGTAGGGTATTATCAGATTATCATGAATTGAGAGACATTAGTAGAAATATTATACTCTTGATTAAGCATTCGTGCTCCCGCTGGAGGTTCGAGTCGTCTCTTGGCCATGTGTGTGTGTGTGTGTGTGTGTGTGTGTGTGTGTGTGTGTGTGTGTGTGTGTGTTGTTCTCAGCATAGGTTCGTTTAAGTTAGTTTAAGTTCAAAAAATGGTTCAAATGGCTCTGAGCACTATGCGACGTAACTTCTGAGGTCATCAGTCGCCTAGAACTTAGAACTAATTAAACCCAACTAACCTAAAGACATCACACACATCCATGCCCGAGGCAGGATTCGAACATGCGACCGTAGCGGTCGCTCGGTTCCAGACTGTAGCGCCTAGAACCGCACGGTCACTTGGGCCGGCTTAGTTTAAGTAGTGTGTAAGTCTATGGACCGATGTCCTAAGGAGATTGGTCCCTTAGGAATTCAGAAACATTGGAACATTTAAACCTACGTGCAACTCTATCTGGACATATGCTTCGTCCACAGCGCAGTAGTTCTACGAATGTCTCTCAATCCATGATAATCTGTTGGTGCACTACAAAGGCGAAACACATGTTGAAAGCAATATTTTCGCAACTTAGACTTACTCGAAAATCAAAAATAAAATTACTAAGTTAACATTATTCTTATTTATTGTCGCGTCTCCGTTGCACTTTTTAAATTAGGTTATATGTTTCGATCATTCTGATATGTAGTACTGAGAAAACAAGGCGGGCTACTGACGCAACTGCTTGGATCAGAAGATGATTCAGAGTGATAGAAACATGTAATCTAATTAAAAAAGTGAAGCTGAGATGAAATAATAAATGGGAATTAACTAAACAGCTGCTATAGTTTTCGAGACGACTACATCCACTATAATGCAAATTGCAAAACTTGTGCTTCCCCCGCCTGTTACGTACTAAAATAAAATCCCTACATTAAAAATGTTGACTATGGCCTGCGCCGAATCTGCTTTTAGTAAGAAATGAGTTTAAGAGTGATACAAACGTTCCAGAGAGGGTCGAAAGGACGCTGAAGACTACGACATCCCTGGGCATACTAGGACAGCGATTACTGGTGACGTTATGGTAGTAGTAAAGAAAATGGTTCTGCAAAATCGCCCAATTACCATCAGAAAGGTTTCTAATTATGTCGGCATATCCTTTGACTCGTGCCAAGAAATTTTTTTCGATGTTTAGAGCATGAAGGGTTTAGTAACAAAGTTTGTTCCGAAATTACTGAATCACCATGATAAAATTTAGGCAATCAGAGCTAGTACGGAATAATATAGGTGGTCGTTCCTTCCGTGAGCTATACGAGATTGGAATAATAGAGAATTGCGAAGGTGGTTCGATGAACCCTCCGCAGGCAATTAAGTGTGATTTTGCAAAGTATCCATGTCGATGTAGATGTAGAAGTATAACTATCAATTTTTTTCAGCATACTCCACGAGCGCTCTATTAATGAACATGCCTATGACATTTCAGCGTAGTGCAATGTATACAGTGCCCGCACTGCAAGACTCGGATCATCGTCAATTTAATTACTCCCACCCGGTATTTTCGTAACTTTTCAACTGAAATTTAAAATTTGAAACAACATCGTAATTCGTTATTATTAGGTTCGTGTTACAGATACTTTCAGCACTTAGGCCATTCCCAGGGGATCAGTGGCCTTGTGGAGAGTGCGTAAGTGCTCCGGAAACATTGTTCTAATATTACGTGATGTAAGGTTACACAGGTAACCGTTCAGCCAGGCAGAAGAAAAATTTCTCCTCATCTTACGAATAAACTCCCACGTTCTTATGCTGCATGTGAAGAGTCCCACTGTTTCTGTCATACACAGGCTGTCCGAGGATACAACAGGAATGCTCGTTTGAATCGAAAAGCTTCATATAGACATAGTTATGCGGTATTCCGAATGTCTTCAGACGTAAAGCTCATTTACCTTACACGTGGTTCTAAATTGGGGCTCCCACTTATGTGTCGTATTACTGTAGCCCAACGTACCCCATTGCTTTCAATCTGTTTGTTAAGGATGTCTTTCCGGTATAAAAGAAGCCCATTGAACGCGCACTTGCCCATGATGTTTAGTGGATGAAGTAGTGCGAGGGGCTGAGAATTTTCGGTTACGTGTGTGCTACACGCGCTGGCTAAAGTGCTTTGCTTCTTCACTAATGAAGTATAATCAGATACGGTGTATGTTTACGAATTCTACAATGGTAGTGCTCCTGCAGCTGTCGAAAATTAATGTCGGCGCTTTCCGATATGTCGAATTCCTGATCGTATGTCTTAAAAGTACGTATTTTTAAGATGAAACTTAGTAAAATGAATGCACGTGTAAACCTCACAATGTACTGAATAACACAGAAAATAGCAATCTACATGAAATGAGCTCTATCTCGTAAACTTTTTGAAATACGTCAACGTCCATATGAAGTGCTTTTGCGGCACAAAAGAAACTGAGTAGCACCGTCGTGAAGTGGTTACGATACTAAAGTGTTGCATGGAGTATCGTGAGTTTAAAACTCGCCTGGACTGTACAATTTTATTTTCTATATTCGGTTCGAATACATTCTAGGAGTATCCAGAAATGTCAAGAATCATTGTACTGGAATGTTCTGTAGCTGTATATATACTCTGTGTGTTCCGGCCGCAGGCAGTTCGCTACGCCCTCTTGAATGTGCAAGTGCTAAATAAACCTTCGTTAAGTGAAGTTAGTCTTCTTCATTCGTCTAACCACACCTTCTTCTACGTGACGATATGGTCGTTCCTGCATGTCTCTGAATACTGACCTTTTCTTATGAGACACTCTTAAAGTAACACATGATCTCGTATTTCATTATTCGTGTTGATTCCACTTCTTTGTATTCTCTTCATTGGCGGTATTTTATCTTTCTCGGTAAAACGTTCTGCTTTTCCTGATCTCCAGCTGCAACAATCATGTCCTTGAAGCAATGTTTTCTGTATCGCTTGCTGTAAATGCCGAAAGGAATGTTAATTTTGACTACATGAATATATCTAAAATTTCGATCCCGTCAGAAAAGTCAAATACTCTGTATAGCCCATCTAAATATTAAACTAATAGTGACAAAATTAAACAAAAAAAATCGTTTAAATGGCTTTGAACACTATGGGACTTAACATCTGAGATCAGCAGTCCCCTAAAATTTAGAACTACTTAAACCTAACTAACCTAAGGACATCACACACATCCATGCCCATTGCAGCATTCGAACCTGCGACCGTAGCGATCGTGCGGTTCCAGACTGAAGTGCCTAGTACCGCTCGGCCACACCGGCCGACAAAATTAAACAGGTACAAATAAAAGCAGTAGGGCGGAGACAGTAAAAACAGTTCAGTATTCAGAAAAAAGTTAAACTGAATGTCATAACGAGTCACATTAATGTAATCTGAGATGTGGCAGTTCATTGTTGTCTCCAGGAAACTGGACTAAAAGAATGAACAAATAACAGAATAAGTAGTAATGAAAAGATGTACTTCGGGCATTATGAGAGACTCAATGAGTATCTGTCAGTCACTAGCTATAGCACCAGTCAGTGATAGTACACAGGAGAAAACATCGCAAATAAAGAATAAGATTTCACTCTGCAGCGGAGTGTGCGCTGATATGAAACTTCCTGGCAGATTAAAATTGTGTGCCAGACCGAAACTCGAACTTGGGACCTTTGCCTTCCGTGGACAAGTGCTCTACGGTCCCGAGTTCGAGTCTCGGTGCGGCACAAAGTTTTAATCTGCGAGGATATTTCATGTCAATTAAAGGCAATGTCGCAAATGCAGCGTGATGAAAAGAAGCAGAACGAATACAGAATAGATTTTCACTAAGCAATTTACACTGATTTGAGATTTCCTAGAAAATTATATGTGTGTGTTGGACAGAGACACAGTAGCACATCGTCTTCACAACGTGTTGTAACGTTATGCGTATGTAAGCAAGATGACCGCCGCCTTGAATTGGGGATAGGTACGAGGTAATGTGAATGTGTTGCACGCCTGAACGCTAGAGGGCCCAGGAAATACGGCACTCCGCGGCCAGCCCGGCTATTTGATCGTTTCCGGTCATCCACGTGCAGCGAAAATGAGCGCATCGCCGGAAAGTGGTGAATCCCAGAGCTGGGAATTCGCACATCTGATGCTCTCATCGACTTTGTGCAGAATATTCTCCAGGAAATGGTGGAATGTCAGACACTCTTTTACATTGTCAAGTTACAGCTCTTTGAGATTCGACAACAACTTATCAAATATGAATGCAAATCTGAAAAGATTTATTGTCTCAGAAAATTGAGCCACATCCAATAACATAATAATATTTCACTACCTTTAAAATGCAGAAGTTTATATTTCACAGTGAATTAACATATGACAATGAACCTCTGAATTAACAACTTTTAAACGCTCCATGCAAAATTCAGCATACGATATCTCAGACGATAACACAGCACGACTATCACCCCTGAAAGCTAATTGCCTGTATCTACATTATTTATTGATTTATATATTTTTCATTACGCAAATGTTTGTCAGAATTACCTATTCTCCCCAGCTAATGAATACATCATAACTACCTCACATACTGTCGCACTTGTGTAGTTATTCAATGAACTGTTTACTACACTCCTGGAAATGGAAAAAAGAACACATTGACACCGGTGTGTCAGACCCACCATACTTGCTCCCGACACTGCGAGAGGGCTGTACAAGCAATGAACACACGCACGGCACAGCGGACACACCAGGAACTGCGGCGTTGGCCGTCGAATGGCGCTAGCTGCGCAGCATTTGTGTACCGCCGCCGTCAGTGTCAGCCAGTTTGCCGTGGCATACGGAGCTCCATCGCAGTCTTTAACTCTATTAGCATGCCGCGACAGCGTGGACGTGAACCGTATGTGCAGTTGACGGACTTTGAGCGAGGGCGTATAGTGGGCACGCGGGAGGCCGGGTGGACGTACCGCCGAATTGCTCAACACGTGGGGCGTGAGGTCTCCACAGTACATCGATGTTGTCGCCAGTGGTCGGCGGAAGGTGCACGTGCCCGTCGACCTGGGACCGGACCGCAGCGACGCACGGATGCACGCCAAGACCGTAGGATCCTACGCAGTGCCGTAGGGGACCGCACCGCCACTTCCCAGCAAATTAGGGACACTGTTGCTCCTGCGGTATCGGCGAGGACCATTCGCAACCGTCTCCATGAAGCTGGGCTACGGTCTCGCACACCGTTAGGCCGTCTTCCGCTCACGCCCCAACATCGTGTAGCCCGCCTCCAGTGTTGTCGCGACAGGCGTGAATGGAGGGACGAATGGAGACGTGTCGTCTTCAGCGATGAGAGTCGCTTTTGCCTTGGTGCCAATGATGGTCGTATGCGTGTTTGGCGCCGTGCAGGTGAGCGCCACAATCAGGACTGCATACGACCGAGGCACACAGGGCCAACACCCGGCATCATGGTGTGGGGAGCGATCTCCTACACTGGCCGTACACCACTGGTGATCGTCGAGGGTCACTGAATAGTGCACGGTACATCCAAACCGTCATCGAACCCATCGTTCTACCATTCCTAGACCGGCAAGGGAACTTGCTGTTCCAACAGGACAATGCGCGTCCGCATGTATCCTGTGCCACCCAACGTGCTCTAGGTGTAAGTCAACTACCCTGGCCAGCACGATCTCCGGATCTGTCCCCCATTGGGCATGTTTGGGACTGGATGAAGCGTCGTCTGACGCGGTCTGCACGTCCAGCACGAACGCTGGTCCAACTGAGGCGCCAGGTGGAAATGGCATGGCAAGCCGTTCCACAGGACTACATCCAGCATCTCTACGATCGTCTCCATGGGAGAATAGCATCCTCCATTGCTGCGAAAGGTGGATAAACACTGTACTAGTGCCGACATTGTGCATGCTCTGTTGCCTATGTCTATGTGCCTGTGGTTCTGTCAGTGTGATCATGTGATGTATCTGACCCCAGGAATGTGTCAATAAAGTTTCCCCTTCCTGGGAAAGTGAATTCACGGTGTTCTTATTTCAATTTCCAGGAGTGTATTTTGCCACTAACTTTATTCAACTGTTGATTGCAAGTGATGTTAATAAACTGTGCTAATTTAAAAGTGGTCATTTGCATGGTTTAGCGGACAGCAGAACTGAAAAGTGAACTAAAAGACGCCTCTCTCAAGAGTACGTAAGTAACTGCTTAAATAATATAAAGCAACAATCGATAGTAATTTAACGTGAGCGCACTTGGAAAGAATGCTGGTATATTTACCTATGGACAAACCTTCATGCCGGCCGCGGTGGTCTAGCGGTTCTAGGCGCTCAGTCCGGAACCGCACGACTGCTACGGTCGCAGGTTAGAATCTTGCCTCGGGCATGGATGTGTGTGATGTCCTTAGGTTAGTTAGGTTTAAGTAGATCTAAGTTCTAGGGGACTGATGACCACAGATGTTAAGTCCCATAGTGCTCAGAGCCATTTGAACCATTTGAACAAACCTTTATGTGTAATTATTATGAATTATATGAGTCTGACACGAGGTTTATATGAATTCATTGTTGTTATATATTAGCGTAATTGCGGGGAAAGGTCATGTTGAATCAAATAATGACCGTAGAGCTCAAGAACCATATATTTTGAATTCAGCCAATGAGAGGTGGGCAGTTGCATAACACTGTTGGAGTCAAGTGAAGACTGAGATTTTTCGAGTGAATACCTCAAGCTAGCGATTCTGGACACTTTGTATCGAATGCTGGAAGAAGGCAGATCTGGCTGTGTTACTATGTGTGACTCAAAAGTATAGGTGATAGATGCTGGGCGGTGAACAGCCACTATGAGACTTCAACATTTGGGGACACGTTTCGGTTAGATCTCGAAGTTCTTGAAGAAGCAGACCTGCCTGAAGTAACGTCCATGATTTGTTCTTGCAAGCGATTGATTCTGGGAAGTGAAAGGCTGTTGGCATACTTAAATTTCTGAAGGGACTTAAATATCGAGAGGTCTGATTCTGCTCCAGAGTAAGGCTGATTTTTGCAGCTTTATTTACGGAAGTGAATACATACAGAGTATGAGTTATTATTCTTCGAACCTCGTCTGTCAGTTTGTTAATTATCATGTTGAAATCTGAACTGTTTTTAGCAGGTAAATTTTTCATGCATTGTGATCACGAACTGGAGTTAATTTCCGCGAGTCTTTGATGACTATTTAGTTTGGGAATTTGGCTACCATTCTCGATTCGCTGTCAACATAACTTTACTGCATTTCACAAGGGTATTCTCTATCTGTATTTTAAAAGAATATGGTAGGAGGATTTTTAACACTGCAGCGAGTCAGCAATCGTGAATAATTTAATGATTATAAAGAATCCGCCTCGATTGCAAACAGAAACCGGACGTTGACCTAGGCTTCGGCGTGGATAGCCACGCCTTCTTCGGAACACACAAAAAATTCCAAACTGCCTAAAGAGGCATGGTCCAACATTAATACAGAACGGCCAAAAGCGCCAAAAACTCGCATAAAATATAAAGTAAACGGTACGTGTGTACCTTGTCAATAGCTGTCCTTAGCTCAAACATCAGAAACGTGCTTCCTCACCCCAGCCAACATTCGTTGGCCCTCGGGCTCTCAGGTAAACTGAGGTGGCGCCGGCAGCTAGGCTGTGAGAAAGTCAGAAAGGAAACGCTAATGCGCAAATTGAGAAATCGTCTTCTTCCATGTGATTGTCATAAAATGTGTTACGAAAGTGATCCGATGACCAGGTCAAAGGCTGAAACTAGATATGTGTGATAGCAAATTCGACGGATAGTCAAAACGCATGCACGCTGGACAGGCAAAATACCATCAGCTAGAAGCAGGCTACAAATATGGGGGATGAATAACCCATTTTTCAATTACTTGGGGTCGCTGATAGTATTTCATTACTACGCTTGGATAAGCGTGTGAAGATACTATATTAAATTCTAAGCGCTATTGACCAGAAAAGGGGTCAAATTAATATGACAGGCTTAATGTAATTGCGTGAAAGGACGTAAAACGTCGCCTCCATCGCCCTTAATATCTAATGACCGACAGAGGTCATTTTTAATAATGCTACCGGATATGTACCAAAATAGTGTAAAAAGAACCTAAAGCTAAACTAGTTTCTTAAAATCAGGTACTTGAGGTGCTGAACCATGAAGCTTAACCACGAATCAAGTGAGGTCTGTGAACGCATATAACGTGGAACAGACAAACTACCTTTACGTTCTAATAGTTGTTGACGTGCCAGCCGGTGTGGCCAAGCGGTTCTAGGCGCTTCAGTCTGGAACCGCGCGACCGCTACGGTCGCAGGTTCGAATCCTGCCTCGGGAATGGATGTGTGTGATGTCCTTAGGTTAGTTAGGTTTATGTAGTTCTAAGTTCTAGGGGACTCATGACCTCAGATGTTAAGTCGCATAGTGCACAGAGCCATTTGAGTCAGGTGTTGGCGTGAAAGGTCATATAATGTAATGGGCTTAATGTACATGCGTGAAAGGACGTACAACGTCGCTTTCATCGACCTTATTATCTATTGACCAACAGAGATCAAAGTGATTAGTGCTGTCAGGTGTCACCGAAATGGTATGCAAAGTTAAGTGTATATGCGTTAAGAGACGTACGGTCCAACTTAAACTTTTTTTTTAAAAAAGGTCAAGGATTTATGTCCTAATTTTAAGCCAGAGCTCGGAATTGGAATGAATATGACTAAAAAGATCCTTGCAACACCATACTCAACTTGGATAATTATTACTAAGTGGTAATGACTAAGTGATTCTTGTACATGTTCACAGTATTCTCACTTCTTACAAGCTCCTATATTTCTAATATGTTCCAAATACCCATTCCCGCTCTGGACGTGTTAACGCGTGCGCCTTTGTACCGATCTCTGTGTACTCTGAACGAGTTTACACTCGCCACCAGTCCTTTAGTCAAAATAAAATTGTCAGTGGGGACGGGTTGGGATCCAATCGCAACTCGGTTGCCAATTGAGATTAAGAGGATGGTTGCTTTAAAGTAAGTCTCATCATCGTAATATTGTTTGGTAATCTGTTTAACAGTTACCACAGGTGGGCATCTTAACCCCGAACCTTTCGACTTACAGCTTTCAAATTAAAATTTAAGTCATCTGTTTGGAATAATTGAGTCACTCTGGTTATCAATGGTGCTTATATAGTTTCATGTGTTGCATTTAGCAAGATAGATTGTGTCCAACTTGGTACTAAACACTGCTGTTTCACTCGATAATGGGCCAGCTGCAGGTTCGGCCGTCTTGTAATCATTGTCATATTGTTTGCTGTTTTTCAATACAGCACTTCAGTTTTCTCTTGCAAAGATTAAAAACTTATTCAAGTTAAGGTGTAAAATCAAAAGAGTTTTGTTCATTTTGTTAAAGTAATTTTATGGTGAAATGCTTCGATTATCTGTAAAACACATTTTATATATTGTTATGCAAGCAGGTTGTGTGAAAAGAAAGTTATATTGGTGGGTCCTCTCTTTCACGTTATCCTTAATTCCACTAAGTGCCACATATCACTGGTAAAAGAACGTGGTTTTCAACTTGCTTCAGTTTAAATGTTGTGCTTTATTCTTTTGAGACATTGTCTAACTATTCTCTTTTTTCCACAGCCGCACCATGGATCAACGTCAGTGTCCTGGTATTTCGTACCTAAAATGGATCAGCTGGATTATGAACTGAACATTAGGCATAAGAATGCTCACGGACGGTTGGGGGAGCTGGCAGCTTGGCTACGGGCAGCGTTGTTAACGTCACGCTCCATCTCTGTCATTCGTTACCCGAGGTCCAAGTGATCGGGTTGGGGAATACTTTGCCCGCCTCCCTAACCCGATTGTGTGTCTCTTAAATAGTATTCAGGAATTGTGAATTGCAACCTTAGAAAATACGCAACGGATATTCTGGCTGCTAGTTACGTTTGAGTCGCATGTTGGCGCATTAAGGAACCCCCATCACGTAGTACTTAATGCACTCTACCCGTTGGCACGCGGTAGCTTGGGTAGTCTGCTATCCGAAAGCAGGGTAAGACGATGGGGCAATTGAGGCAATTGATCGTGGAGGGTAAGTTATCAGACCATATGCGAAAAGAGTGTAGATATTACTGGTACTAGCAGGATTCCCACGAATCGTTGTTTGAATATGTAGAGCGGGTTCGCGAGGCAATATCTGCACTACATTTGTATGTTCCCTAGGGGAATTTAGTTGCTAATATGTTGGAAGGTATTCGGCTGAAGATAGGTCTCGGATTGCACTCTTTCCTCGTCCGGCCACTCTTCGTGAGTTAGAGAATCTTGTTAACTCTGTTATGTAACTCTCTTTTGCCGACAATCAGCGAAATGAATGAACGTGGGAACATCAGAACTTATCTAACTCTGGTTCAGAACACAGCATGATAAGCAGAGAGAGCGGTTCAATTAAATCATGGGCTTGTTTTAGATGCGGCGCTCGTGACCATTTAGTACGAGGATACCCGGTTACAAGGACGCCTCGCGCTGAGAAATGACGCCAGGCGGGGGCGGCGTCGCATCTTCTGAGACATGGGTGGTGAAGTCGTATACAGGCGGCCAACACGCGTACCTGACAATTTTTTGTGCGGCTATAGGGCATGAACTGTTGTGTGGGTTAGTAGATCTCTGTGTCTCTCCTTAATTACGAGTGGTGTACTGAATATGGACAGTTATGTAGATTACCTCCAGTACTCCCCTCGACTGAGAGATGTCGGGTAGCAAATGGCCAAGAGTTACCTCTGTGCAGGGAAGTGCGCGGCAATCTTTCTGTGTGTCAGTTTTCATGGCCTGTCAAGTTTTTATTAGTTAAAGGATTGGTTCCTGAGTTAATTCTAGGGCATGATTTCATCCGTAAGACCGGTATGATGTTAGATTTTGGTAACCAAAACTTTATTTCTAATTTTCCTCCAACTATCTAAAAGCCTTTTGTTCACGTGCTCATGTAGGATGGGACGTAGCACCACAAGTAACACGTGCCCGCTTGAGGTAGACCACCCTTCTAGTCGACAAAAGAAACAGTGAAGTGAAATTTTGGGAGAATTTCCTGACGTAGTTTGTGACAGGTTGGTAGTCACAGACGTCATTAGATACCATATTCGTGTCATGGATGATGTGGCAATTTGCCAGTCTCCATATCGCTTGTCATCACCAGAAACAAAGATATTGCGGCACAAAACTGAGGGTTCGGTAAAAGACGCAGTCATAAGGCCATCCATCTCTCCCTATGCTTCCCCCATTTGATTACACGCTTCTCAATACAAAGGTGATCTAGAAATCGGTGCCACTGCCTGGTCCCCACAACTGTTTCAGCTGGTTTTCTGGAGCATCTTCGTTTACGGTCTTAGATCTTAGTCAGGCTTATTACCAGATACCCTTAACCGAGGAATCTAAGAATCTCACCGCCTTTGCCACGGATTGGAGTTTATATGAGTTTAACCTGGTTCTGTTTGGTTTGTCAACCAGTGCAGCAGTTTTATACCATTTATTGGATAAACGTTTGGGTAATTTAAAGGTTAATTGTGTCTATCCAGGCTCAGGGATGCGGGGCTGACTATAAAACCGTCAAGGATAACCTTGGCTAAGCGCCAGGTGTCATTGTTGGGTCACTTGGTGTTTGAGGACGTAATCAGCATTGATCAAGAACGCACTAAGGCGTTGAGGAATTTTTCGCAGCCACGAAATAAGAGGGAGGTTGCCAGATTTGTAGGGATGGCTGATTATTTCCACAGATTTGTTCCAAACTTTGCCCAACTTGAAGCGCTATTAAATTCGTTTGGGCTGGAAGTCAAGGAACTTAAACTGCGATTGCTAATCACCCTGTTTTAACTGTACCTGACTTTAAGTAAAGATTTGTGCTCCAGACAGATGCCTGCAATACAGGTGAGGCGGCAGTTCATTGACAGGAAGATCAAGGTATTGGGCGTCCGATAGCATTTGCATCCCGACGTCTGGAGGTCAATTATTCGGTATATGAGTGCGAAGCGTTAGCTGTGTTATTAGCACTGGAAAAATTTCGGTTGTATCACGAACATCGGAAATTTGACCTACTGACGTATAGTCAGGTCCGGTCCTAGCTCGTTCTAGAATACAGGGCGTATCGCGAGATGGGCGGTCCGCATTTCGCCTTTCCATTTTAAGGTTCGGCACGTTGAGGGATTTGATAATCAGGTTGCTGACGCCCTTAGCAGGATGTTCCAACAGCACGAGCTTGATGAGGAAACGCCGGACAGTGACGTTGTATGTACGATCTTTACCAAGGTACCCCAAATGTTTAATGACTTGAAAATTGAACGAGAAAAGACCTATTGTGGGGTGGGGGTTAGGAATCAAATACTAGATTGATAGGAATCAAGTGACTATTTTTTGAAGAAAGGGATTATGTGTAACCGCAGGCGTAGGTCTGGGGAAGCTGGAATTTGTCTCTTAGTTATTACGGTCTTCCAGTACTTCCACGACTCTCCAGTACAATGGCATTTAGGTCTTTATAAAACCTTAGAGAAGGTCAAGGAGAAGCGGACCTAGCCGAAACTCTGTAAAGGCGTTAGAGGTTTAGTCAAAGAAAGCTGAAATTGTAAGAAGGGAAAACCAAGCAAATCCAGGCGAGGGGATTGCTGCGGTTGGAACAGGAAGAGCATCCGTTGGACAAATTGATGATTATGTGGGTCCACTTCCCCGGACGAAGAAAGGCAATTCGTATATTCTCGTAGTGGTGGGCACCTTCTCCAGGTTTGTTTAGTTGATACCCACCCGGAGTGTGACCGCTCTTATCACCATCTCTCATCTTACTAATATTTAAGTGGTTCGGGCTACTGCAGGCGCTGGTTACGGATAACGCTCCTGGCTTTCCGGCAAGGTTCTTTAGACAATTCTGGTTTACCAATCGCATAATACACGCTACCACCACACCTTATTATCCTTACACTTCCTTTGCCGAAATGTTAACGTCAACTTGAAGTCAGCATTGATTATTTACCACCATAAATTGCCAAATAACTGAGATACCACCTCGCCTTCAGTTGACTTAGCTTTTAAATCCGCTTGGCATGTTGCATCCCAGGCCAGCCCAGCTGTCCTAATACTCGCGTGTCCCATGAAATTATGGGAGATAAATGATCTTTTACCTCCATCTATCTCTCTGGAGGTTCTTAGGGAGAAACAGGGGGGAGGGGGGGGGGGGGGATGAGCTCGGGCAAATATTGGAAGTCTCACGATCGTCAGGTCTGTCGTTACAGTGGAAAAGAGCGCTCCTTTCAAGGGAGGATAGGGAATCTAGTCTACATCAGGAACGTTTCTGGGCTGACTTCCCGGGATAAATGCTTAGGGAAGCTTGCCCCGCGTTTCTTAGGTCCATATTCCATTGTCAAAATTTTAAGCCCGGTGAATCTTTTGGTTATGGACCTGGGAAAGGGGAAACTCATAAGGGTTCATCTCAGTCACATGAAATATTCCAGTGGTTTTTAGCCCTAGGGAAAGCTTGTTCAGGTTTGAGAGGAGGTGATTGAGCCTCGGCACCTTTGAGTTAGTAGACTGTTCTGTCTGGCGCCACTGTCTCAGGTGTGGTATCGACTATCCCTCTTGCGGCCACATTGCCAACAACTATGAGGAAGGGTTGGTATCTGGGGGTTGTGTCCTTGAAAGGTCTTCGTTTGCATATGTACAGGGTGAAGCGAAATTCGCACACTCGGGCTTCGCAACGCGACTCCTCACATGCCAGCGATAAATAAATGTCTTTCTCAAAACTACGTCTGGCGAGTATATTCGGCAACACTGTAACCACATGTTTAGTAACTATCTCTGTTGGTACATATCAATTGTGGTGTACAGTAAGTGCAATGGATAAAGTTTTGTGTTAGCATGCATGAGGTCGATGGTTCGATTCTGGGGTGAGGAAAATGTTTTTGGTCTGGTAAATGTAGTCCAGCTGGTACGGTACCTGGCATCTTAATCGTCAACAGCGATTGCCGCGAGTCCGCTGGAAAACATTTGCACTTACATACTACAGTTGTAGAAATGTAAGATTGATCAGCTTTGAAGGAAGCCCTTTCCACGCCGTGGGCGTGAATTTATTCGCATCACTTCATTTACTAGATGCGAAACCTGTTTTCTTTGTACGCCCCTCCAATGGTCCCATAGATTAGTACCAACTATTACTCTTGCGTTCTTCAGATCTATTACATTTCGTTTGGGCGTTACGTTACCAGTAGGACTAGCAATGTGCTTTGCGAATAATGTCCAAACTTAGTTACTATTTGTATGTGTTATCAACGTGGCCCCACTAATTATTCCTTTCAAAATTGAGTCTGGCTAACTGCATGCTGTTTGGTACGTATCTCAATGCATTATTATTATTATTCTATCGAATGGGCTTGTGAAACATCACATATATTACCATTAAGGAAAAAGTGTAATTCGAAACCGAACATTGCCAGTTAGCGGTGTCGGGATGAATTAAGCAGAACAATATCTTTCAGAGGGGTAATCTGTGAAATGGGGACCAGCGCGCAGGACTGACGGCGTGTTTATACTGTATGCACTGTCCACCAGGCAGGGACTAGTTGCGGAGTAACGCGCTCGTCACCGGCTCCATAGTACATACGTACGCATATCGAATTTTCTCATTGTAAACCTGTAAACCAGTGTGGCAGGCGTATGGCAAACACAAACGATGAATTCGTGGATATGCTTCAGGTCCTTGGTGTATCTGATAACCGGACTGGTGCTGCCGCTCGTGAATATGCTGCTAGATATCATCGACGATGCCATCCAGATAAAAAGGTGTTTCGTCATCTGGAATTGCGCCTTCCGGAGTCAGGTTCTCTCCTTTCAACATCGCATGAGAGAGGCTGTCCAGACTCGCCGTACTCCAGCTACTGCGGAAGCTATTCTGGAGGTCATATACCAAGAACCTCAACAAAGTACCCGTAGAGTAGCAACGCAGCTGCGTGCCTCGCAACGCACGGTCGTTAACGGGCTGCACCCTTATCATTATGCTTTCACGCACCACCTGCATACTGCAGATCGCCGACAGCGGATGCAATTATATGAATGGTTCCAACAACAACAGGAAGCCAACAATGACTTCCTGAACACCTAAATATGGTCAGATGAAGCAGCATTCAATCATGAGAGTGTTTTCAGTACGCACAATGACCACCACTGGTGCGAGGTCAACCCGCACGTCACCCGCGACCGTGGATATCAAGTTTGCTTTGGTATCAATGTCTGGGCAGGAATATTGGGCGACGGATGTTTGGACCTCTACATGTTTCCTGACCGATTGACTGTACGAAGGTATCAAGCATTCCTGTCAGACTGTCTGCCTGATGCACTGGAAGATGTTCCACTAAATGTTCGGCAGAGGATATGGTTCAAATATAATGGCGCACCTCCACACTCTGGAATTAATGTGAGACAGTATTTGGATAGAACATTTCCCGAGAAGATGCTAGGACTTGGTGGTCCAATTGTATGGAAACCCCGTTCACCTGACATAAACCCCATGGATTTCTTCCTGCAGGGACACCTGAAGGAGCACATGTACTCTACACCGCCGACGAATGTGGCACACACTGTAAGGCAAATACATACAGGATTGTGACGAACTCTACTGTACTTCCCCTAGAACAGGAGTAGTATTTATACAGGCCTGTCCCACACGTGGTAGCTCGTGATCATGCTGCTCGTGTTACTGTGGACACAGCTTTGCTGCGAAAGGTCCACAGCTGTATGAGCCGGCGAGTTGTGCAATGTTTGTACGTGCTTGGAGGTCGCTTTGAGCACTGATTGTTCTGAGGACAACGTATTCTGTTGTGAAGGTGATTAATATGGATTAATATGGACACTATTACTGTCGCTGGTTGCTAATGTGCGACATCTGAGCGTTCATATTGCACGTAGTATAAATAAAAAGTAGACGTTATGTTATTGCACTGTACTATCATCTTTAGCATCTCTAAAGTGATATCGTTTTTGTAGTTATTCTGCCCTATGAATATTCATTTTTTTTCATCTTATAATTTTGTTATGTTCAACTTTACAATGTATTGTATATTTAGGATACATACGACCTCAGAAACTGTGTATATTACAGCATGAAATGTCGAAATGAAATTAGCAAACAAACAAAGAATGCGCACCAACCCAGGATCAAACCCTCGACCTCATGCATGTTAACACAAAACTCCATCCACTGCACCAACTGTACAACACTACTAATGTTGCTGACAGAGATACTTACCATACATTCGTTACAGAGTTTCCATATACCCACTCTTTAAGGTCCTTTTTCTACCGGATGTACACCCCAGACGAAATTTTGAGACAGACATTTTTTTATGGCTGGCATGTGAGGAGTCGTGCTGTGAAGCCCGAGTGCGCGAATTTTGCCTCACCCTCTATTTATGGGGTTCGCTGGCCCGAGAAAGAGGCACGAAGTTTGCCTATTGGCGGTAGCGTCGCGACAAGAGGTAGTGAAATGGAAATGAGCGTTTGGCGTCATTGGCCGGGAGGCCCCTTCCGGGCAAGTCTGGCCTCCTTGGTGAAGGTCTTATTACTTTCGACACCACATTGGGCAACGCAACCTGCGCGCCGGATGGGGATGAAATGATGATGAAGACAACACAACACACAGTCCCAGAGCGGCGAAAATCCCCGATCCAGCCGGGATTCGAACCCGGGCCCGTAGGACGGCAATCCGTCACGCTGACCACTCTGCTATCGGGACGAACACAAGAGGCAGACACGAGGTCCGAGCTGCCGAAGCCACGAGCTGCGCACGAAGGGCCTGAACAGAGCGAAGATACCGGAGTACTTCACCAGGGTCGGCGTCGACTACAAGCAGCTGGCCGACATTCCGTTGGTTGGTTGGCCACATTAATGTCGGACGACCGCTCGTGGTCTGGCTGCCGTCCTCTACCTGGTTTACATCGGCACCAGAGGTAAAAAGCTGCGACGGACTGTGGATCCATGGAACTGCTTGATAATAAAGGGAAGTAACAGTCTGTAACCCTTGTGGTAATTTCTGTCATTGTCTACCTGCCCTCCTTATTATTTTCTTGTTTGTACCCGGCCCTCGGAGTTTTACTCGGTCGGCTCTTTAGTCATAGACATAATCAGTAGTATTGTACTAAGACACTAGTTGCCGTTTGGAAACTTGTCCTGCTGTTATATGGCCTTTCCTATCTGGTTTTTACCCGATCATTAATGTTCTAATTAATCAGCCCTTGGTCGTAAATACAGCTGGAACAATTGTACTAAAGCACAGGTTGCCGTTAAACAAAAGAGGGAACTTGTGGTTAGATTTAGCTGTTAATCAGTTCAGTTCTTTGATTGTAATTATATTTCTCATGAGTTATAATCTTAACAACTTGTTGTACTGAGTTGTTCATTTCTGTGTTTGAATGACCGGGTCATTATTGGTGTATTTAACCTGGATCTTGTGGTTCCGCCGTGTGAGTTCTCTTGTAGTAAGTGTTCACAAGTAATGTTTTAAGACGTTCCTTCAGAGCGGTCTTAATAACTGACAATTAGTGTTAACTTTGAGCATATTATCAGGCAACTGTCGCCAGGGCTTTAGTCAAACTGAAATTGTGAAAGGGATGGGTTGGGGTCAAGTAGCAAGTCAGTTGCCGATTGAGATTGAAGTTGGTTGCTTTGAGGTAAGTCTTGACACTGTCATATTGTTTGCTGATCTGTTTAACCTTTAACACAGGTGCGCATCTTAACCCGGAATCTCTCGACATAAAGCTATCAAATTAAAATTTAAGTCATTTGTTATGAGTAATTGAATCAGTCGTGTCATCAATGGTGCTTATATAAAAGAAATGGTTCAAATGGCTCTGAGCACTATGGGACTTAACAGCTGTGGTCATCAGTCCCCTAGAACTTAGAACTACTTAAACCCAACTAACCTAAGGACATCACACACATCCATGCCCGAGGCGGGATTCGAACCTGCGACCGTAGCAGTCGCACGGTTCCGGACTGCGCGCCTAGAACCGCGAGACCACCGCGGCCGGCGGTGCTTATATAGTTTCATATGTTGCAGAAGGGTATTTAATAAGATAGACTGTGTCCAGCTTGGTAGTAACACTGCTGTTTCAGCAGTTAACGGGAGGGCTGCAGATCCGGCCGTCTTGTAATCATTGTAATATTGTTTGCAGTTTCGCGATGCAGTACTTCAGATTCCTTTGCAAAAATGAAAGGCTTATTCAAGTTAAGGTCTAAAGTCAAAAGTATTTTGCAAATATGTTCATATTGTTAAAGTGAATTTTATGGTTAAATTATCTTTAAAACACCGTTTAAATAAACAGGTTGTGCGAAAATGAAGTTATATTGGTGGGTCTTCCCATCCACGTTTTCATTAATTCCAGTACGTGACACGTATCCATCATCATTATCATTCGTGACAGTGGCTAGATTGCATTGCCTAAAAGTAACACTGCGTAAAAATTGGGACTTTGTAAGGACGCTGATGACCGCGCAGTTGAGCGCCCCACAAACCAAACATCATCATTATTATCACCTGGCAGCTGCCTGATAATGACACGGCGTCGGCTTCCACATTTTCCTCCAAGTCTCGTGTCCGAACATTTCGCATAGTACTTCACGATTTCCTGCTTTTTGGAACGGCTAAACACTGTTGCAAACATTGAGTACTATGGTTGTCGTCGGCGGGCGTAGGTCTTGTGATACAACCTTGCTGTCCGCCGTCAGTTGTCACTTGCTTTCTGTAAGTAGAGCTCTCGCTTCGAATACAGAAGGGTTGTGTACAACGCCGTATCACATCCACTACAAGGTGAGTCAGTAAGATTCCCGATAACTTGGCGCGAGAGATACAGCACGCAGTGCATTGCGGCTGCTTTGGACAATGTGTGATCACGTCTTGCCTACTGCGTAAGGTGCTTGCGCTTGGCCTGGGAAATGTAAGAGTGTACTATAGTGCAGTGTCTATATTGTACTATATAATTCGGAGCAACGGTCCTTAGGACATGCGTGCATGCATGTACGAAGGAACAGATACTGTGATGACGATCAACTGCTGCATTTGAATTAAGAAATGGTTTCCCAATGCGGTTATGGTTTTTCGTTGGGTAGAGATTATATCAGAACAAACCAAAATTTGTGCTGAACTGGGACACGAACCCATATGTTCCGCTTGTCGCGAGCGATCGCCTTAACAACTTCGGATGTCCGAGGTCGCTTCTAGGAGTGACCGAAAGTTCAATTTGTCCTGGTGTCTTCAATCCTTAGTACTCGCGCTATACAACCGTGATTCCGAAGGAACATTGCTTTGTATTATATAGCACATTACAGACACAGCATTACAGTCTATATTTCACACCATCGCAAGGCAATGTGACTGTCTAAGAAGCAGTGTGTCAACTTTTGCTGCAATTAGAGCACAGTTCAAGATTCAAAAATGGCTCTGAGCACTATGGGACTCAACTGCTGTGGTCATCAGTCCCCTAGAACTTAGAACTACTTAAACCTAACCAACCTAAGGACAACACACACATCCATGCCCGAGGCAGGATTCGAACCTGCGACCGTAGCAGTCGCACGGTTCCGGACTGCGCGCCTAGAACCGCGAGACCACCGCGGCCGGCACAGTTCAAGGACTAGAAAACGTAGACACCAGGACAAATGGAAGTTCCGACCGCATTTGGAAGCGAATTCGGGAAGTAGAAGCAGTAAAGGCAAACCGCTCGCTATAAGCTGCAATTGAAACCTTCTGGCAGTTTAAAACTGTGTGCCGGACCGAGACTCGAAATCGGGACCTTTGCCTTTCAGATGCAAGTGCTATACCATTTGAGCTACCCAAGCACGACTGACGCCCCGTCCTCACAGCTTCACTTCTGCCAGAACCTCGTCTCCTACCTCCCAAACTTTACAGAAGCTCTCCTGGGAACGTTGCAGAACTAATCTGCAGATATAATCTGCCGGGAGGTTTCATATCAGTGTACACTCAGCTGCAGAGTGAAATTCTCATTCTGGAAGCAGCCCCCAGGCTGTGGCTAAGCCATGTCTCGGCTATATCCTTTCTTTCAGGACTGCTAGTTCTGTAAGGTTCGCAGGAGAGCTTCTGTTCAAATAGTTCAAATGGCTCTAAGCGCTATGGGACTTAACATCTGAGGTCATCAGTCCCCTAAATTCAAAACTGCTTTAACCTAAATAACTTAATGACATCATACACATCCATGCCCGAGCCAGGATTAGAGCCTGCGACAGCAGCAGGGGCGCGGTTCCGGACTGAAGCGCCTAGAACCGCTCGGCCACAGTGTCCGGCAAAGCTTCTGTAAAGTTTGGAATGTAGGAGACGAGGTACTGGCAGAAATGGAGCTGTAAGGACGGGGTGTGAGTCGTGCTTGGGTAGCTCAGATGGTGAAGCACTTGCCCGCGAATGGCAAAGGTCCCGAGTTCGAGTCTCGGTCCGGCACACAGTTTTAATCTGCCAGGAGATTTATTATCAGCGCACGCTCCGCTGCAGAGTGAAAATCTTATTCTTAGAGCTGGAATTGGCTGTTGGAGGCTCAGTCCGGCACGAATTTTCATTTCTTCTGAAATATTCTACAGCTGTTGCGGAGCCATATTAATAGTTTGCGAATTATTTCTATATGTAAGGGTAAATTCTTCAGGTCATCCCCACCTGATCTGGTATCTGGAGTCAGATGGTGGGAGACATGTTCAACGGGAAAATTTATACTTCGAGGTTATAAAGTTGCTAGCGTATGTATGTTAAAAGAACAGTTATGGAGTCGTTCTCGATCCGCCTCTATCAACGTCGCCACGCCAACATCTTATCAGTTTTTCCATGAGGTGAGCACACCTCTTCCTTTACACTTTACTTTAGCCCTAGATGAAGTACTCCTCGGGATGATTATAGTAGAGCAATGCGCATTTTCTAGGTTTTTGTAAAACGTGTATCTAGGTATGTGTGTGTGTGTGTGTGTGTGTGTGTGTGTGTGTGTGTCTGTTTTTCTCTTATTAATACAGATTTTATTGGGTTCTGAAACGGTGGCAGGATGGAGATCGCTTGCAAGACAAAGTAAACAGAAAATCCGCTACCAGCAAAATTACAGGACTCGAATCTGTTCACCAGGTAAGAAAAGAAATCTCATTTGCTTGTTCTACGTATAAATTACTTAATCATCCTCGTTGCGAGTGAATTAATTCCACTTATGCAGCAACAATTTCAGGAAACAGTTTCCTCTCTCCCCCAGCCCTAGCTACCGCTACACTTTTCACTCCATTCCCCCCCCCCCCCCCCCTCTTGCCCATTCTGAGTTACGGCGACTTTAATCAGAAAACGGTATATTTCACGGACAAATGCTCTGCTGATTCAATTGTCGTGCTCTGTAACACAAATTCAGTGTACCAGAAAGTTTCAGGATGAAGACAGATTACAAGTTACACTATGTCAGGGACAAAGACTGACAGCCCAGAGTAAATCATTTCGCGTGACGTTTCCAGGTAGTCATACCTGCGTTGATTTAGAAGGCTGCACGGCTGTGGTTTCTTCTAACTACTTGCAGTATCGACATGTGATCAAAGAGCCATTTGTTTACCTTCATAGTATGATGACAGGTAAGTAAAGACAGCATCGCCTTCTCCCCCCCCCCCCTCCCCCCACACCCCCCTCTCTGCCAATCTCAGCAAAACAGTGAATTCATTCATCATCCTGGTACGACATACGCTTAAGATGAAAGCCTGGAAAATAATTAGCAAGCGAACTAACAATAAAGGGAACTTACATAACACACTTTAGATTCCATGAAGTACCTCACCTAGCCGTAGAATCATGAAGAAGGGACATTTGTCTCGAAAAGCGTGTGCACAAAATGAAGAAAAAGAACACGCCACCGGAAACGCAATATATTATTTCCACTGTAGCCAAATGTGTGTTGTAATAAATTACACAAACTAATAAATAACGAAAAATGACATAACACGATTCTGAGAGTTTCTGTTCAGAGCGGTGATTCGTCCACTCACGAAGTTTGTGATTCTGAATGAAAGTATAAATATTTTACATTAACTGAGAGAGGTATTATGTTCTATAAACAGTTCGCTATTACTTTTTGTGTTAAAATGATATGTTGGTGGGGAAGCGGTATACTTGGAAATTAAAAATATCTGCTGAATTTTCTTTATTTGCAAGCCAATAATATTACTACCTGAGCAGAACGCCATTGTCAGACTTTCGTTACCGCACCGTTGGAATTCAAGGCATGTCAATAAATTATCTCTTCAGAGTCAGTTGTACGGCAATTAACTGCGTTAAATCTGACAGTAATTGGTTTGCCGTTTCGTTAATGGCAGTTGCATTAACTCAGGCTCAGCTGATGCGAATGCAGGAAATAATTCGTTTATCGTATCGGGTATATGAGATTTACTTTTTGGCCATACGGTGAAATGGGTAATGTATTGAAGAATGCCATTTGCCTAAATACGTTCAGTTGGGGTTTCGGCAATAATTGTGCCTACCATTCGAGATCGACTTTTCTGTAAAAGGAATTCGTTTGTACCAAACATTACAAGCGCTTTGTGCAATAATTGCTGTGTGTGCAATTGGGGGTGGACCATTACATTTAGCTTCGACGAAATGCAAGTACGTATAAGCCGTAGGCCTACTGAAGCCACTCCAGGCAAATGCCGGGATGGTTCCTCTGAAAGGGCACGGCCGACTTCCTTCCCAATCCTTCCCTAATCCGATGAGACCGATGACCACGCTGTCTGGTCTCCTTCCCCAAAAACAACCAACCAACCTACTGAAGTCAAATCATGCTGTACGTAAAGGAGTATGTAATACAGAAAAGAAAAAAGTTAAAGAAAAATTATATTAGAAGAAGTACGAGAGTGTCAATTGGCAGTTACCATAGTGCTCTGGAAATGGAATTTCGTTGATATTAGCAGTCACACTTATCGTCTACATGCATAACGAACGAGATATTTTTGAAATCTGTTACATATAACGTATATCACGTAAATGCCCATGTAAACCTTCTTCTTCCCCTCAAGGATTAGGTGTCAACGACCAGTTAGGGATACATAATATTTCTTCTCATATTCATTTTGGTCTTCTCTCGCGTCTTCTTCCGTCAGGCTTGTATCTGATTCCTGCCTTTGGTAGTTTTCTTTCACTCAAACGTTCTACACCGCCTTTCTATTCCTTTTATGTTGTATTTTATCGTTTAGGTTGCATATTTGCAACTCCCCTTTAGTATCTTCATTTCTAAGTAGATCTCAGTTACAACACACTTCCACAGACTTTAGAAATTTCCTTTCCCCTGTTTGTAGGCGGCTTTTATCTCTCTACCATCATCCACGACTCACTTCCAAAAGCAACACAGGAACAGCCATTACCTTATACAGCCTGAGCTGAGAATCCTTCCGGATCTTGTCTTTTAATGTTCTTCTTATGGTGTCGCAAATCATTTGGAACTTATTTAATTTAAAATTTATTTTTCTTTTGTCGTCACAAGATATATCATATCCAAGTTAGCTAAAGTTAGAGGCTTCTTCAGTTACTTTGTTATTAACAATTATTTTCACATAGGGGTTTCTCCCTAAGAACGGTATCACCTTCCTTTCTCTTTCGTAGATATTTAGATTATATTGCATTAATCCCAGCTGCAACTTCTATAAAGCTCATTACAATCCATCTTCTCTTTTATTAATGAACAGAGGGTCGTGAGAAAACAGCAACATACTAATAAATTAACATTCCTCGGGTGATACCATGCTTTGAAAGTGTGGTGTTGTGTAAACATGTATTAAAAAGCGTCGGAGAAAGACTGGATCTTTCTAGTGCTCCTTGATTTATAATTAACCCTTGCCATTCTCTTTCATTTTACAGACATGCCTGTGGGTTCAAATAAAGGCTCTTTATTACCGATATAAGATGTTTAGGGTATCCATGTCATTGTAAAATATCCCATAATTTCTTTTTATCCACCTAGTCGAAAGCTTTTTAAAAATCGACGATCGCAAAATATTTGGGAAGGTTTTGCTCTCTCCGCTTCTGCAATCTTCTGTTTATTTTGTGTATATTATCTCAGCATAGTACTGCTTTCGTATACTCATTTTGAACTTCAGGTAGCTTTGCCTCGGCTATGAGTTCCAATCAACCATTAAGTATTTTAGCATCTATCTTGTATCTCGTGTTCAAGAAACTTATTTTTACTCTAATTCTTTTTGCTGTATATACCCTTCCGTGACGCTATATTTGCTACCTCCCGTTGCTCGGTACCCTGACTCATTTATAAAATGAAGGCGGCGATAACTCAGTACCATTCCTCTGTATTTTAGAAATTCCACAGCGAAGCCTTCTGAACAGGTGACCTTTCCGATTATTTTCCTTTCCTTAATATATCTTCCCACTCTTCTGTTGTTATGAGATCGAAGCCTTTTGTTTCTATCGTATCCTTTTCTTCTGTTACCTGATTATCATTCCACCAAGGATATATACAGTGTTGCTTACAATCCTGAATTTCTGTTATGCCTGTCTTCACAGTATTTCTATGCGATTCCTCAAAAATTTGTAACAGCTCGTAAGTCCATGCACATAATTTTCTATTTGGATAACAAACCTATTCCAGGTTCCTTTATGTGCGTTCCCTATTATTGCTTTAATTCAGTTTGTTGTTGTCTGTATTTTCTCTTGATACTTCCGAGATGTTTTGTACAAAATTCAAGTACGCTTTCTTGAAATTACTGTTAATGCCTCTTTTATTTCTTTGGTCCTTATCTTTAAGCATTGCTTATTTTCGTTAAAACTCATAGTGAATCCTTCAACTGTCTTCTATTTTGCACAATTCGCTACTAGTTTCGGCCAATGACCATTATCATGCTTAGATGGTATAAATTGCAGGAAAGTTATTCCATAACTGGATAATGGTCACTGACTGAATCTGGTAGCTAACTGTGCAAAATTAAGGACAGCTGAAAGTTTCACCATGAATTTTAACAGTTATTTGGCAGCTGAATATCCCCAACTGCAAACGTAGACAAGTTTTTATTTTTATTTGTTCTACTTTTCCCGTTTACTTCTGTAGCTGCTCTTACCAATGCACTGTTTAATGTTGTTGCTCTATATATTTGTATCATTCTCCCATTGGTAACTCCAATATACCTTTAGTCAGTCGACTTTAGTAAAGAACTCTTACAGAGGACTAGTATAAATGATTCATTCGTTTTCAAAGCTCCATATCTTCCAAAGTATGGCAAGCAGAAATGCAAGAATAGACCCGTAAACTCACTGAGTTTGCATTGTTGCCCAAACAGCTTATGTTTTAAGAGGGCAGTGACTTGACAAAATGACGACGAAGCAAGATAAGACAGGAATCTGCTAGGGTTTATCTGTTACAGGAATGTGGCGTGCATTCAGCAGCAGAAACCACGTTATGAAAGGAACATTGTGTGTTGGTATTGACAACTCTGGTTGTCCCTATGAACAGAAAAATACCGGTCAGTCAAATGTGTCGCATACAACCGTGAAGAAGGCCAGGAATATTTCCGAACGCAGTCCAAGAAAAGTCAACGATCCGCGCCAGCTCCAAAGTTCGAATATCACGGTAAACTGAGTGGAAGATTTTGCGATGGCTGTTACATTTCACTCCGTACCGTCTGCAACTCGTGAAACAATTAAAAGCAGAAGATTATCGCCCGTGTCTTCATTACAGTAGGCATTTTAGGACGAACATTTCGCCTTTAAGCTGGTATCACGCTACATCTACATCTACATCTACATTTATACTCCGCAAGGCACCCAACGGTGTGTGGCGGAGGGCACTTTACGTGCCACTGTCATTACCTCCCTTTCCTGTTCCAGTCGCGTATGGTTCGCGGGAAGAACGACTGCCGGAAAGACTCCGTGCGCGCTCTAATCTCTCTAATTTTATATTCGTGATCTCCTCGGGAGGTATAAGTAGGGGGAAGCAATATATTCGATACCTCATCCAGAAACGCACCCTCTCGAAACCTGGGCAGCAAGCTACACCGCAATGCAGAGCGTCTCTCTTGCAGAGTCTGCCACTTGAGTTTGCTAAACATCTCCGTAACGTTATCACGGTTACCAAATAACCCTGTGACGAAACGCGCCGCTCTTCTTTGGATCTTCTCTGCCTCTCCTCCGTCAACCCGATCTGGAACGGATCCAACACTGATGAGCAATACTCAAGTATTGGTCGAACGAGTGTTTTGTAAGCCACCTCCTTTGTTGATGGACTACATTTTCTAAGGACTCTCCCAATGAATCTCAACCTGGTACCTGCCTTACCAACAATTAATTTTATATGACCATTCCACTTCAAATCGTTCCGCACGCATACTCCCAGATATTTTACAGAAGTAACTTCCATCAGCGTTTGTTCCGCTATCATATAATTATACAATAAAGGATCCTTCTTTCTATGTATTCGCAATACATTACATTTGTCTATGTTAAGGGTCAGTTGCCACTCCCTGCACCAAGTGCCTATCCGCTGCAGATCATCCTGCATTTTGCTACAGTTTTCTAATGCTGCAACTTCTCTGCATACTACAGCATCATCCGCGAAAAGCCGCATTGAACTTCCGACACTATCTGCTAGGTCATTTATATATATAGTGAAAAGCAATGCTCCCATATCACTCCCCTGTGGCACGCCAGAGGTTACTTTAACGTCTGTAGAAGTCTCTCCATAGAGAACAAGATGCTGTGTTCTGTTTGCTAAAAACTCTTCAATCCGGCCACACAACTGGTCTGATATTCCGTAGGCTCTTACTTTGTTTATCACGCGAAAGTGCGGAACTGTATCGAACGCCTTCCGGAAGTCAAGAAAATAGCATCTACCTGTGAACCTGAATCTAATATTTTCTGGGTCTCATGAACAAAATAAAACGCATAGATTCTGGGTTTCCAGAAACGACATGATACGCGAGCAAAAAACATGTTCTAAAATTGTACAACAGATCGACGTCAGAGATATAGGTCTATAGTTTTGCGCATCTGCTCGACGACCCTTCTTGAAGACTGGGACTACCTGTGCTCTTTTCCAATCATTTGGAACCTTCCACCTTCCATTCCCCTAGGGACTTGCGGTACACGGCTGTTAGAAGGGGGACAGTTCTTTCGTGTACTCTGTGTAGAATCGAATTGATATCCCGTTAGGTCCAGTAGACTTTCCTCTGTTGAGTGATTCCAGTTGCTTTTCTATTCCTTGGACACTTATTTCGATGTCATCCATTTTTTCGTTTGTGCGAGGATTTAGAGAAGGAACAGCAGTGCGGTCTTCCTTTGTGAAACAGCATTGGAAAAAGGTGTTTAGTATTTCAGGTTTAGCGTGTCATCCTCTTTCAATGCCATTATCATCCCAGAGTGTCTTGATATGCTGTTTCGATCCACTTACTGATTTCACGTAAGACCAGAACTCCCTAGGATTTTCTGTCAAGTCGGTACATAGAATTTTACCTTCGAGTTCACTGAACGCTTCACGCACGGCCTTCCTTACGCTAACTCTGACATCGTTTAGCTTCTGTTTGTCTGAGAGGTTCTGGGTGAGTTTAAACTTGCTGTGAAGCTCTCTTTGCTTTCGCAGTAGTTTCCTAACTTTGTTGTTGAATCACGGTGGGTTTTTCTCGTCCCTCACAGTTTTACTCGGCACGTACCTGTCTAAAACGCATTTTACGATTGCCTTGAACTTTTTCCATAAACACTGAACATTGTCAGTGTCAGAACAGAAATTTTCGTTTTGATCTGTTAGGTAGTCTGAAATCTGCCTTCTATTACTCTTGCTAAACAGATAAACCTTCCTCCCTTTTTTTATTTTCCTATTTACTTCCATATTCAGGGCTGCTGCAATGGCCTTATTATCACTGAGTCCCTGTTCTGCGCTTACAGAGTCGAAAAGTTCGGGTCTGTTTGTTATCAGTAGGTCCAAGATGTTATCTCCACGAGTCAGTTCTCTGTTTAATTGCTCGAGGTAGTTTTCGGATAGTGCACTCAGTATAATGTCACTCGATGCTCTGTCCTACCACCCGTCCTAAACATCTGAGTGTCCCAGTCTATATCTGTAAATTGAAATCTCCACCTAAGACTACAACATGCTGAGAAAATTTATGTGAAATGTAAACATCTGAGTGTCCCAGTCTATATCTGTAAATTGAAATCTCCACCTAAGACTATAACATGCTGAGAAAATTTATGTGAAATGTATTCCAGATTTTCTCTCAGTTGTTCTGCCACTAACGCTGCTGAGTCGGGAGGTCGGTAAAAGGAGCCAATTATTATCCTAGCTCCGTTGTTGAGTGTAACCTCCACCAATAATAATTCAGAGGAACGATCCGCTTCTACTTCACTACAGGATAAACTACTACTAACAGTGACAAACACGCCACCACCGGTTGCATGCAATCTATCCTTTCTAAACACCGTCTGTGCCTTTGTAAAAATTTCGGCAGAATTTTTCTCTAGCTTCAGCCAGCTTTCCGTACCCGTAACGATTTCAGCTTCGGTGCTTTCTATCAGCCCTTGAATTTCCGGTACTTTACCAACGCAGCTTCGACAGTTGACAATTACAATACCGATTGCTGCTTGGTCCCCGCATGTTCTGACTTTGACCCGCACCCTTTGAGGCTGTTGCCCCTTCTGTACTTGCCCGAGGCCATGTAACCTAAAAAAACCGGCCAGTCCACGCCACACAACCCCTGCTACCCGTGTAGCGCCTGCTGCGTGTAGTTGATTCCTGACCTATCCAACGGAACCCGAAACCCCACCACTCTACGGCGCAAGTCGAGGAATCTGCAGCCCACACGGTCGCAGAACCGTCTCAGCCTCTGATTCAGACCCTCCACTCGGCTCTGTACCAAAGGTCCGCAGTCAGTCCTGTTGACGATGCTGCAGATTGTGAGCTCTGCTTTCATCCCGCTAGCGAGACCGGCAGTCTTCATCAAATCAGATAGCCACCGGAAGCCAGAGAGAATTTCCTCTGATCCATAGCGACACACATAATTGGTGCCGACATGAGCGACCACCTGCAGATGGGTGCACCCTGTACCCTTCATGGCATCCGGAAGGACCCTTTCCACATCTGGAATGACTCACCCCGGTATGCACACGGAGTGCACATTGGTTTTCTTCCCCTCTCTTGCTCTTCCACTTATCTGTAAATGTTAATCATTACAATGTGAGAACGTGGGGCACTCTCCTCCTAAAATTCTGGCGCGTAAACCAAATTCACCGAAGGTTAATATTTTTCTGGGCGATGTCACAGTCGAGTTTCTTCTGTTACAAGACTGTGAGCTACCTTGATGTGTTGTAGTTATGTTTGTTTCCACAACTGACTGTTTATCCTGAGTTGGGACTTATTTTCCTGTTGGAGTACATAAAATACCGTGTTTATGCACACCCCCATCCCCCCCTCCCCCCATACCCATCACCATCACCCAAAAGCATTGCAGCAGCTCAAAGAAAATATCAATACTGCTGTGATGACCACTGACAGAATTCGTAAAGTATGATTTCACTTCAGTTTGTGAGGGTACAGCGTTTTCATACGGCAATGTATTTGCCGTATGTTAATAATTTAGATATACAAGGTGACAATTATTGAACTACATGAAATAAAATCGTCGTAACTTCTGAACGGATTCCGTTAGGACGTTCAAACAGCATGGTTGGCCTCGAGGCACGATGGTATGGTTTGGTTTAGTGACGAAGCCCACTTTCATTTCGATTGGTTCGTCAATAAGCATAATTGGCGCATTTCAAGACTGAGAATCAGCATTTCGCAATCGAGAAATCTCTTCAGTTTCAAAGGGTGCAATGTCCAGTCACGGAATAGTCGGTGCGACAATCCTTGATAGCACGGTGACTACCGAACAGTACGTGAAGGTTTTTGAATACTATTTCGTCCCCATCATCCAAAGTGACCCTGATTTCCACAAGATATGGTTCATGGAAAACGAAGCTCGACCTCACCGAAGAAAGAGAATGTTCGATATCCTGAAGGAGCATGGGCCTCGATTGGCCGCCATATACTCCGGATCTGAACACATGCGACTCCTTTCTGTGTTGCTACATTAAAGACAAGGTGTACAGCAATAACAGAGCTGAAAATAGCCGTTCAGGAGGTCATTGACAGCATCGATGTTCCGACACTTCAGCGGGTCACGCAGAATTTCGCTATTCGCCTGCGCCACGTCATCGCCAATGACGGCAGGCATATCGAACAAGTCATAACCTAAATCCGAATATCTGTAGTGAAGCTTACACGTAGAATAGTGTGTCCAGTTCGCTGGAGACCAGTTACTGTTATGGAGCGAGATAGTTTCAGTTGTGTTCTCGACCACGACGGAGTGAGCCGAGCTTCGACAGCGCATTCGTCGACACTGCTCGGTAGGCGACTTAATACTTCTATAGCGTACCCGTGTGGCGATCGGTCGTTGCTCATGTTTCAGTGTGGAAGCGATCGTTGGCAAATTGTGGCACGTAGACTGAAATGCTGAATGTTATTAAAAATGTTGGATGAGACTTTGAATAAATTATAATTTGTGGTGGTGGTGGTGGTTAGTGTTTAACGTCCCGTCGACAACGAGGTCATTAGAGACGGAGCGCAAGCTCGGGTTACGGAAGCATTGGGAAGGAAATCGGCCGTGCCCTTTCAAAGGATCCATCCCGGCATTTGCCTCAAACGATTTAGGGAAATCACGGAAAACCTAAATCAGGATGGCCGGAGACGGGATTGAACCGTCGTCCTCCCGAATGCGAGTCCAGTGTGCTAACCACTGCGCCACCTCGCTCGGTTATAATTCTTGATCGATTGTCTATGTTCAAATGGTCATCATAGTATCCCTGGAGGAATTATTTAAGGATATTAGTTGTACAGAAACTTTGCTGAAAAAGTAAGGAGAGACTGCGATCTAATATAGCGCTCCTGGAGCAATAGCGACAGGGCCGTTACAAGTTGCAGTAAAAAAAGAAAATGTTTAATTGCGCAACCTGTTTCTGACCATCAGGGCTCCATCCTGACGTGCTATCAACTGTTTCAAAATTTTCATACATGCTTGGAGGTCTGACCAGTCAACAGGGAAATTCAAGCTCCCACCAATTGAGTAAGGGGAGCATGCCACGGAGTCCGATAAGGAATGGCGGAGCTCCATTGAAACAGATAGGCAGTTAAACAAATAATTTTTATGGAGGTGCTATTGCACATCGTTAATGAATTTTAAGAACTGAATTTACTTTCTGACGAGTCCACAACATGGATTGAGAGTAAATCGTAGAAACAAGCAAGTGATGAGAAGTAGCAGAAATGAGAACAGCGAGAAACTTAACATCAGGATTGATGATCAAGAAGTAAATGAAGTTACGCTATTATGCTACCAACGCAGTAAAGTAACCCATGACCGACGGAGCAAGCAGTACATAAAAAACAGGCTAGCTCTGACACAAAAAGGCGTTTCCTGGCCAAGAGATGACTGCTTGTATCGAAGATATTAATTTGAGCCAGGAATTTCTGAGAATGGACGTATGGAACACAGTATTATATGGAAATGAGGCATGGAGTGAGGGAAAACTGCAACACTGAACAACAGAAGCAGGTGAGATGTGATGCTACAGAAGAATGTTGAATACTAGGCATACTGATGACGTAAGGGACGAGGAGGTTCTCCGCAGAATAGGTGACGAAAAGAACATATGGAAAACACTGAAATGAGGAAGGAACAGGGTGACAGGACACCTGTTAAGACACCAGGAAGTAACTTCCAATGTACGAGGCAGCTGTTGAGGGAAAAAGCTGTAGAGGAAGACAGAAATTGTGATACATCCAGCAGATAACTGAGGACGTAGATTATAAGTACTACTCTGAGATAAAGTCTTCGGCACAAGAGAGGAATTCGTCACGGGCAACATCAAACCGGTTAGAAGGTAGATTACTAAAAAAAAGGAAGTGCCTTATACAACACATAACTGCATTCGTAAATTTTATTAGAAACGATCGATTTCAATTAGGAACAGACAATCACCGAGTCCAATTACGCAGACGCTTATCTCTACTGATTTCGATCGTTTCTAATAAAATATACTGATACAGCTATGAACTGCACAATGCAGTTCTTAACGAACACATTTTTATTGCAAGTGAAGCGATTTATAATATACCTGTATTGTAATTCTGTAGTGGTGCTATCTTAAACTACTCATTTCTTCTCCCTGTTTCTTCTATAATCTCATTCTCTTCCACCTTTCCCCAAAGAATGATTCAACTGACAAGTGGAGAATTACCTGTAGATGTGTCATTTCCCTCGTAGACTCGTTCTTTTTGTACCATTCTCTTCGTTTTCTCATTGACTATTACATACTCTGTTAGCGATCTCAGTCCTCTAGAACTCCAAATATATTTGTGTATATCTTTTTATGGAAAAAATGGGTTTGTAGTGTTTAATTTGTGACAGCTACAATTTACTACGTCACTGTTAACGGTTTTGTCAGAGTTGGGAGGGTGGGCGTGGGGGAGAGATATCAGTTCACAATATATTAGTAAAAACACTCTCTGAATATTACATTCCTTAATAAGAGCAATTCCGCCATAGCTGGTCATAACACAAATTAAACTTCAGATATATTTGATCACATTTCGCAACAAGGCAACGAATCTTTCATTTTAGAACTGTTAGTAAAATATATTTCGCTGCAGTCTCTCAAGCGCATTATAACAAATACAACACTCTATCATATATATAATATTAAGGCACATTTGTGTACCAAAGTTTATAACAAAACTGAATACTGACGTAAAATCGCCAAACAAAGAGTGTTATAACAAGTATATGCGTTTCAATAACAGCTACTTCTTAACCAGTGTTACTTTCTGTTCAAGAATGATGAAAAGCATTTTCAAGTATTTACGAGTTTCTTTGAAAATAAATCTCGGAGACAAAACTGTGTTAGAATATACGTGACAAATATAAATTAATTAGTTTGGCTCACACTGAACTCTTGACGTAACCATGGCGCAGATGGCACACTAAACCTTATAACCTAAATGATGGACGCCCTAGATAGACAGCTTTCACATATACAGAACAATCTGTTACACAGTCTCGGCGATACAAGCGCAGTGAATAGTTAAAGATATTCAAATGGTGACAAGCTTCATAAATTAACGTCTCAATAATAAATAAGGTCTTATGCATCACTTAATAGACGAACGGTTACAGTGATATGTAAGCAAGAGACAAGTGAAACTTAACACTAATTTTAGTATAGGATGACTCAGGAATAATCTTGGCATTCAAAACAAGCCCGTCTCTCATACTAGAAACCAATGTACTGACGTACAGTTTAACAAGAACAACATTAACTCAACCCAATGAATGACACAAACATAACGAGCCGACACAAAGGACAACCCTGTAACGGACCGCAATGACATACCAAAGTAATGTAGCTCATCTACATGATCAGAAACATTGTTTGGTCAGCATCGTCGCCCAAATGCAGATCAAGGTTAATGTCTGCCAGAAAATGTCGCTCGAACACTGAGAAAGTACTCATTACGTACCCATCACACTTTTGTACCGTCCCACAGCAGTGAAGAAGAAAAAGGACTAAATAGCATATACCAGAACTGGACCGCAGCAAAGGCCCCAAGACTTCACACTGGCAAATACTAGTGTGGCGTCTGTCTATACTCCTGTAACCACAGCTGTGCGCTGTATGAACGTCAGCCCATAAGAGACCTCATCAACACCAACGTGAAGGGAATAGCATCAATCGGTGACTAGACGTAGTGGTCAAACAGCCTTCTATAACTATCCATAACTCCACATCTGTCCAGGTGCCGTACTCAGTAGCGAGACGTGAGGGGCGAACAGTCTGCACTCAGCGCGTGTAGCTTGACACTGCCCTTGTCACTGAGCGGTCACCCCGCCGTCAGTCCAGTAGGCACCCCGTCTGCTACACGATGCGCTATAGCCAACAATGTGTTCACTTCCTAGTTGTCAAACAGACTGCTTTGGCAATATCTCCGCCATCCAACGGCCTACGCTTCCACCGTGAACACAAATAACACCAGCCACATTCCACGCACAAGAAGCGTCTCAGGTATCCACAGGCAGAGTCGTTTCTGGTTGTTAATTGATTTCTCCATATTTTCCTACCACGTTTCCTGTTTGGATATTCCCTAATCTTACATTAAAATCTCGTGCCAGAATTACATTATTTGGTCTATCTCTACCTGAAGTCTGAAGTGTGTGGCGGAACTCCTCTGTATCATCCCCCCTTCCGTCCTGTAACACGACAGCCTATTGTAAAGTGGAGAGACGCTTACTCAGTCACAAACACGCGGTGGCGGACGCGCAGGCGGGGGTAAGATCGGGTCATATTCGTGTTGACAACTGTAATCAGGCTTGGCAGGAGCACAAGGAGGACCAGTTTTGCATTACGCACCACAGGTGTGGATGTCTCTACACTTCCGTCTACCGCTAAGGTGACCGTATGACCGGGAAAATCCTTCCGTTAGTCAGCACAATTGCTGCTTATTTCTTATGGCAGCTTTCCGCGTCCAGTGCAAAATTCCAACATTCTCCACAATTAATAAATATTGATCCACATGTCTCACTGAAGTGCCAGTAGGATCATTTGGAAGGGGAAAAGTAGATGATCACCCCTGTGAAGATACGCCTTCGACATCTGCATTTTATATAGTTTTTTATAGTAAGGTAAATGTTATAAATAATTCCTGAACTGTAAAAATGCATATTTCAGCTACGTATTGTCCGATTGCAACGAAGGAGGTGGCAACCGGTACATCTTGTAGAACTGTACCGGACTGTAACGGTGGATTACCCGAAATTATTCACGTATTTAAGTGAGAAACCGAAAAGTGGATTTCGAGCAATTAAAAAGAACTGTACCGGACTGTAATGGTAGATTACCTGAAATTATTCACGTATTTAAGTGAGAAACCGAAAAGCTGATTTCGAGCAATTAAAAAAAATACTTTTTTTAGTACGTAAATAGGAGAACATTAAAAGTATCGGCAGTAATGAAAACTTTAGATGTACAGGAAATTATTTAATGTATGATTTAATTTTTTAAACATTTATGCTTATAAATACGAAAAATGAGGAAAGCTATAGATTTTATTATTTGTAATAAACTATGGCAGACATAAGAAAACTGAGAGTAGCAAAATTTTTCCCGAAAAATTCCAGTGTAATCTGAAGTTCCATATGCGTGTAACAGGTTAAAACTAAGAATTTCAGCACTTGTCACATTCAATAGTTTAACTGACTTTACTGGTGCTCGACCGAGGTTTTCAGGGTGAACAGTAGCAGGTTTGAGTGGAGGATAGGTTCAGACGCCGATAAAGGCGGCGAGGCTGTTACTGTTAGAAGAAAGATGGCTGATGAGCGTTCACCGCTAGTTCGCGTGTGTGAATTATTCGGAGTTGCAACTTTCGGACGTAGATACCTTTCAGCGTGTGATGAACGTGTTCATTTTCTGGTTGCATGTGATAGAAGCTGCACCTATGAGGCTTCAGTACGTAGCCATTGCGATATTTATAGCTTGATGTACTGGTCATTTTTAACGATTTTCCTAAGATAACTTGCACATGCAATTGTGGCTTATTCATCAATAAAATATCTTAAGAAACTCGGTCAGGGTCTGAAATTAATTTATTGTGAACTCAGACATTCTATTTTCGTATGTTCTTATGCGAAATAAACGCTGAATTTCTGGAACATTAAGAAATACTTGAGTGCGTAAGTTACTTGACGTTTGCTTAGCAAATCCTCCGAGCATGTGTATTAAATACTGTTGTGCGACATTGGGTAAATTGCAACAAATGTTAGTAGGTGCCCCATAAATACTACGCAGCCAAACTTATAAGTCCACCCACATTTACGGGGCCCATTTAAGTGTTTGTTTTTTCTGTGTAATGTGTGGGTAAACGTTCTTTTGCCATAGCACGTGGGGGCTCGGAGCTGATGTAGAACTTGTGAACAGTTTAGAACTTTGATTTTCTGCGAGTTGATGAGAGAGATTGTATTTAATTTCGTCATCCACACCCCATACACATTCCACCAGAACCCGTCCGGTCGCTCTCCTTTGTTGCTCATAGTCAAATCGAGGTGAGGGGTGGTGCCCTATTTAACCGAGCAAGAATTACGCTTTCATTTACATCGTGCTGATTGTGAGAGCCTTTTCCTGCTTCCCATCCGTTGATGTTCAGATTTCAGCTCTATATATTGGAATACACTCAGTCCACATTTTAGTGCCTTTTTCATTTTTCCTTGGTTGCAGTGATCAGTCCTATTTTTATGATTTTAGTATATGAGTATCTTTATAGCTCAAAGTCCTTGAAGTTGATACCTCTTACATTCCAAGGGCAACCGCCAGTGTATCTGTCCTGCCAAAGATTTTGCGTCTTTCCTTGCCTTAGTTGTTTCGATTAGATGATTCTAGCTTTTTGATGTGACATTGCCCGCCCCTGGTAACTGAGTGGTCAGCGCGACGGAATGTCATACCTAACGGTCCGGGTTCGATTCCCAGCTGGGTCGGAGGCTTTCTCCACTCAGGGACTGGGTGTTGTGTTCCCCTTCTCATCATCATGTCATCCCCATCGACACGCAATTCACCGAAGTGACGTCAACTCGAAAGACTTGCACCAGGCGAACAGTCTGCCCGACAGGAGGCCCTAGCCCCATGGCATTTCCATGTGACACTTGCGAGTGTTTTAATGTTTTAATTAGATGAGGTGCTAGCCCACCGTACAGCCCTCAATCAGGAAGACAAGGGGTTTTTATTTTAGAGTGTTCCTCCTTAGACAATTTGCTTTCATCATTAAGTATGAGACCTGTGCACTAGCGCAATGAGCTTGCCACCTTACTTTGGTGAGGAGGTTTTTGTGTCTCAGTGAGCCACTGAGGTGTCTGATAGAAGTTAGACTCGCGGCAGAGTCTCCCACGCCAGACTGGTCACTTTTTAAGGGATAAGTAGCCCCCCCCCCCTAAGGTATTTCCTTCTTGGGAAATGTGGGTGGCAACCACGTCGGTCCGCAGCTTAGTCTACCGTTATTTCAACTTATTTATGTCATGTTTTCACTTTCTCTTTCTTGCACAACTCACGTTCTTTTTTTTCTTTTTTTTTTTTTGCCAAAGGCGTCGGGATTCAAAGCCTAATGGTGACGTTCTCTTCTCTTTTTTCTCTTTGATGGAGAGGAGGTGATGGATACCACGATGGCAGCTTCGGTGATGAAGGAAATCTTCAGGAACACATCACTTGCGCAAGGAGCCACCCAAGAAAGGTGATAGGAATGCAACCAAAGATGAGGTGTCTTTCGGCAGCAGACAAATAACGTGGCAGCGGAGGAGTCTAATTAAGACAAATGGTGGTACAGAATGCCCGATGCAAAGAAGAATCATATAGTTTGAATCCACCAAATTTATGGTGACTCAGATCAACAGGTCCGACAAAACCGACATCAACCATTCGTGTAATCACACAGTGTAGGGTTTCACGGCCGGTGTTGTCTTCAGTTGATACTTCCGGGCTGAGAGGCCGTGGTCGATGTATAAAATTTCCACCTGACGTTTCGTCTCCATCTGCGGGAGACATCTTCTGAGGTCGTCCGGCTACCGCGGTAGCCGGACGACCTCAGAAGATGTCTCCCGCAGATGGAGACGAAACGTCAGGTGGAAATTTTATACATCGACCACGGCCTCTCAGCCCGGAAGTTCCAACTCAAGACATTCATGTAACCGTTTCTCCTGGATGGGCAACAGATCCACCTTCTCCATCGAGGGTGCACCAGTGCGTTCAACGTCCTGCGGGAATTTCAGAGAAGCAAGCGTGGAGGGAATGGACAGGGACTATGTACAGGTTGCGTTCGGTGGGAATGTAGTTGGCCGTGAGGCGTAAAGAGATAGTCCACTCTGTTGCGATAACAATGTGCACTGCATGGCGCAGTTGTTAACGCACCTGCCCAGTAAGCAGAATACCCCGTTTTTGAATCCCGGTACGGAACACATTGTCACTTGTCGCCGCTGTTTCCGCGTAATATCCCACTGCAGGTGATACCAGTAACCTCCTCATTTCTTCTCTCCTTTCCTCCCCCCCCCCCCCCCCTCCCCAACTCTCGCCGTTCCATTTCAGTTTACATGTAGTGTATCAAAAATGTGGATTCCTCATACAGGACCATGACTACTCAATTAATTCTTCGGCTGTCGGAGTAAATAGAATAATCTAATGGGACAACCAAACTTTTAAATTTTTGCGTGTAGACTATCATATACGCAGGAGGTTTGTACAGACATACCGTAGATTAACCGTCGTGCAGATTCCTGTATGGAGGACGCAGAAAAGGGAATCACTAAATTTGCGAGCTACTGAAGGAATCCAAAGAAGTAAGTTTCCAATTTCGGATGGAATTCCTGTTTCTTTTCACACAGTGCTTTTCGGTATTACTTAGCTTGCACTTATCGCGAATCTCTCGTCAAGCGCAACATTCCGACACGCAAAATTATAGAGCAGTATGCTTAACGTCTGTTTGCTGCAAAAATCTTAGGCATTTTCTGAGTTTGAACACAATAAATTTCCTTGAGATAGAAAAGCTTTTGTACACAGAACAGCACGAATATACACTGAGGTGACAAAACCTATGGGATACCGCCTAACATCGTGTCGGACTTCCTTTTGCCCTGCGTAGTGCAGCATCTCGACGTGGCATGGACTCTGCAATCCGTTTTAAGTCCGCTGTAGAAATACTGAACCATGCTGCCTCTATAGTCGTACACAACTGCAAAAGTGTTTCCAGTGGCGGATTTTGTGCACGAACGGTCCCCTCGATTATGTCCCATAAATAATCTATTGGATTCATGTCGCACAATCTGGGTGGCTAAATCATCCGTATTAATTGTCCAGAACATTCTTCAAACCAGTCGCAAGCAATTGTAGCCCGGTGACTTAGCACACTGTCATGAAAAAACTTCAGTCTATGAATGGATGGAAAAGGTCTCCATGTAGCGGAACATAAAGTTTTCCAGAGCACTCAGTCCATACACAGCGCCTTGTTGAATACTTGAGTCTGTGGCTCCGCGGTATTTGCGCCACGCTCGAACTCTGTCATAAGTTCTTACCACCTGAAGTCAGGACTCATCTGACCATATCACGGTTTTCTAACCGAGATTGTCACGAGCCCTGTAGACGTGTTGCTGGTGATGTCGTACTATCAGCAAAGGCAATCGCGTCGGTCGTTTGCTGTCATAGCCCATTATCGCCAAATTTCGCCACACTCTCGTAACGGGTACGTTCGTCATTCGTGCTACATCGATGTCTGCGGTTATTTCACCCAGTGTAGGTTGTTTTTTATCAGTGGAACTCTACGCAAATGCCGCTGTTCTCGATCTTCAAGCAATGGGCATTGGCCACTGCGTTGTCCTTGGTGACAGGTGATGCCTGAAAGCCATTATTCTCGGCACACTCTTGAGCCTGTGGATCTCACACTGTTGAATTCCTAACGAGTTTCATGACAGAATGTCCCATGTGTCTAGCTAAAACAACCATTACATCCAAATTCTGTTAATCCATCGTGCTCTTAAGACGCTGGAAATCTTTTTAGGTGGATCAATTGACTGCAAATGACAGTCCCGCCAATGCACTACCGTGTTATACGTGTACACCATACTATCGCCATCTGTCATGCCGTATACGAGCGTACCACTATCCAAAGACTGCACAACTACTGTCACCTCAGCATAGAAGAGTCGCAAGTGTGAAACTAGGTTATTCCTTTCGTTGCAAAGTAACCTGCGAACCTTCGACAAACGAAAACAAGCAAATTCCATATTCGTAGACTTTCGAAAAGTGTTTGAAACAGTGTTAAAGAAGCTCCGATTACACGATATTTAAGTAGTCAGATATTTGAGAGATTAGAAGACATTTTAAGTAATTGACGCCAGAACGGTCCAATCGTAAGAGACAAGCATATAGTCATAATGTCACAGGGAAGTGTGACAGGACTAGCCTTGTTCTATATACAAGGTGTACCTGTAGATACGTTTATATTTAGTAGCTTAATATGTACATATAATAATGTGATCGTTGTGTTTTCCCCATGGAAATCATTCTTAACAGAAAATTTTGCTACCTGATGTTTTCTGCCCGGTCGTAAGTTCACCATTAAGTGCACTGCACCTGTGAGTATAGACTAACTACGTCTGACCTACAGCACAGGGGAAAATAAGCCTTAATGGCTTGTTCTTGGCATATGAACTTGGAGGAAACACTGAACTTAAAAACATGCGACATGTAATAGCTATAATTATTAGTCTCCAAAGACCAAGATACTGACATGAAGCTGTTCAGTACACCGTTCTCAGTCAAAAATACAAATATATCTGCACTTATACCGGTTACACCCTGTATAACACCCTGTATAACTATATCAGCGATCGGGCACTGTTTGCAGATGATGCTGTAGTGTACAGGAAAGTGTCATCGTTGAGTGAATGTAGGAGGAGATAGGAAATGAGCAGATTTTCTACTTGGTGTGATGAAAGGCAGCTTCGCTATATGTAGAGAAATGCAAGTTAATGCAGATGAGTAGGATCAACAGTCCTGTAAAGCTTTAATATCGGGTCATTTGTGTGCTGCTTGACACAGTCAGATCGATTAAATATCTAGGTGTAATGCTGCAAAGCGATCTGAAATCAAATGAGTACGTAAGGTAGGTGGCAGGAACGTGATCTACTTCCCTCAGTGTTTCATGAAAAAAATTTTAAACATCCTATATACTGGATGTCTCTCCTAAAAGCCTTTGGACAGACATTTCCACTTCTATTTTGGTAATATGTAGATGGAGTCGGAACAAATAGTTACTGTTCAACACCTGCTTCAAGGTAGGTCCAGGGACAGCGGGAAAAGTGGGTTTGTTCAAATGTTCAAATGTGTGTTAAATCTTATGAGACTTAACTGCTAAGGTCACCAGTCCCTAAGCTTACACACTACTTAATCTAAATTACCCTAAGGACAAACACACACACCCATGCCCGAGGGAGGACTCGAACCTCCGCTGGGACCAGCCGCACAGTCCATGACTGCAGCGCCCCAGACCGCTCGGCTAATCCCGCACGGCAGTAGGTTTGTTTCCAGCTACATAGCTAAAGTTTTTTAAAGCAGAATTTGACGTATCCTTCAGCAGAGCGGTCCCAAATTACTCTAGTGATACATTCCGTTTACTTGTAAGTACCGGTCAGTTATAACTGAAGTGCAGTGTCTCACAGAGGCCCAGTTGTAGGCTGTAATTATCATCTGGCAGCGAAACTTGGTGGATATGATAACGCGAAATCGATTGACGGTGGAAATAAATTACTTTCAATTTGGGGCACCAGGTGCAAATTTGGTGCTGTACAGCATCTCACCGACGCCGCCAGTGCTTATATTGAACAAATTGTATAAACGGTGGTTAATAATATAATTAACATTATGCCTTTCTAACTTGTTCGACCTTCTCTGCCTGCCTCCCGTTCCTAGTACCTTACGTATGTAAACATTTCTGTTCGTCTAACAAGTTTTCTGCCGTGCAATAATTACAGCCTACACTTTAATTAGAACCGCCCGGTATTATCAGGCGCTGAAAATACGAAGAATGACCAGTACTCCAGCAGCGACTCGGTGACGCTGCTGCTGGTTGGCAGACAGCACGTGCCAGGGCGGCAAACGAGACGGGGTGTAGATATTCAACGAAGATGTGGTGGACAAAGGTTTTCAGTGTATTTTTTCTGCTTTTTAATACATATCTCTAAACCACATATCACGTCAACCTTGGACCGGTCTATCGAACGGGAACATCATATTTCCCTTTAAAAACCATTTTGTTTGTTACTGAATTGACGCTTTCCATTGTCGCATGAAACTATGGATGAGCAATATTTGTTTCGACGAACTCCATCTAGACATTTTAAAAATGTAACTGAAAATATGAGCCGAACCAACAGAGAAAATGTTCAGGAGTGAAAGTCAAGCGCCGACACGACAGTCACGAACGCTAGGGCAGAGAGGGCTGTGTAGGAGACGTCAGCCAGTATTACGCAGACAGACCCGTCTCTAGGACGACACCGAGACAGCAGCGGCCTCTAGGCGAAGAGAACATAAGCGTCGCGCCTCCTGGCCGTGGCCCTGTTAAAGACTAGCCATTCTACGAGCTCTAGAGCAGCGACTTTAGGAACTGTGTCGCGAATTGTATATACTGAGAGACTTCTTATTTGTCTGTCGCTATTTGCTTGAGACACATCATTGTAAATTCTCGAAGTTAAGTATTGTTACTTAATTTTCTGAAATAAAACTAATTAATTCGATTTGCTTCAATTGTATTCTAGTGATACGAGAAACAGGTTTCCTAGGCACCCCATAATTGATCTCCTCTCCCATCCCCGCCCCCTGCCACGTCTTCACCGTTGTGTCTCCCCTACCCTCCATCTCTACACCCTACATCTCCTTTCCCAAGGTGGCTTCCATCAACTCCCCCTCCCGGATGATGCCCTCTCTCCCTCCATTTATCCCTCCTATCAACTCTGATCCCCACCCCCCTCCTTTCCTCTGTCCTTTCCCTCGGCTCTCTCTTCCCCCCTTCCGTTCTGTTTTATCATCACTAAACCTCTCCCTACCTCCCTTCTCCCCCCCCCCCCGAATCCTTTTGTATTCCCCTCCTCAGCTTACCCCACTCCCTGTCGCGTCTGCCCAGTGCCCCCCACCCCTCTTATGGGCCCTCATCCTCCATCAGCTCCTTTCCCGGCTCCTCACCCTTTTTATTTTCCCCATCATCTGTCCAGTTCCCCCCACCTGCTCTCGGCTGTGGTATGTCACATTTGCCAACTTTTTAGTGCAGTGTTCCAGTGACTGTTCAGTGTTGTTCGTCTTTCTCGTGTTGCGAACAGAAACCATGCTGTCGCTGGGTGAGATTTTTATGTCTTTTGCGAACAGAAACCAGACTGTCACCGTGTTTTTTTTAATTGTCTGTCTATTGTTTTACCTGTCTGCTTTGTATGTATTTTCTTAGCGTCACCATCCCTCTGTTCTTTGTTTTAAGTTCCATGATTTCTTTTCGCCATGTTACTCTTTAAGTCTCCGATTTTATCGCCTGGTTTTATTATTTATTCTCTTCATCCTTCTAACAAAGTCTGTAGGCTGAAGAGCGGCATACTAAGCTGCTGCCAGCCCGCCCCCTTCGGGGGGAATTGAAATTCAATAAAGGAAAAAAAAAACATATTTGACGTGGGCAGGACGTAACAGAAAATGCGTCTGACACCTCTTGATAGAGACATTTGATGTATACAACTGTCATCTTGTCATATGTGTCGTAGCATGTCTTTTGATGTGTTCTGGTAAACAGAAATCACCCAACTGGAACAACATGTGAACTTCTAAAGACTTATAATTATTAATGTCCATAGGCATCTGAAGTAGCAACATGAAACTTGAAGGAATTATAAAGTGAGTACAGGAACTAAACGAAGGTTGCAAAGCAATATAGAAACGCTGTAGTGACAATATCTGGACGATCCATCGTAGTGGATTGGTGGTAATGCAGGCGTTGATTAGACGCAATAACAATAAACGAAATGATCTTTGGCTCCCTATTCATGATATTACATAGCTATAGAGCAAGAATCTTAGCAACTCTTAATGCATTGATCATGTTATAATATTCAATTGACTCCGATTGTTCCTCTCCAGCCCAGTAGAGTATGCCTTAAATTATACTTTATTTACGTTTCTTCTATATGCGGCCCACAGCTTGTACCTAGAACCCAGCACCGCACGCTGATTGCTGGTGACACCTAGGGTCAGTGCTGACTACAACTTCCAACTGATTGTTGGAGATTACCCACGTTTTCTGTGTAGTGTTGAGCTCAATAATGGGGCATGCAACCCATATGTAGCCATATATGCAATTTGTGGCATCTCTGAAGCAGACTTGTGAAATTTCAGGTAGTTCTTTGTTCTTATAATTCACTTTAACGATTTCTAGAAGACGTTTTGTTAATAAATTACAGTAAGTAGTTTTCTTTCTTACAAATATACTGATGCCACCAGGACGTAACGACCTTTATATGGTAAATCTAGATGGAGATGTTTTTTTATTTACCGAGTATGGGTATGGATAGTGAACCGCCACCACGAAGAAACCAATGATTTAGAGTTTGTTACTTCAGCACAGATATCCTATTTGACATAAATGCTGAAGTTCCAAGTGCTCCAGTCATCGGTTTCAGACATTAAAAAAGAATCAGACGAAACTGATCAACAACCGCAACTTATACCAGCAGAAGATACCGTAGTTGTATGTCGTACGCTGTACTTGTAGGGGATGTGAGTGAAAGTGTTTTGTATTGAAAGTGACACTGATGTGTGTAGTGATAATGCAGAACTAATTGGAGCTTATCAAATGGGTGCAAGATATACTTGCAAAAGAAACTATTGACCTTACACATAATTATAAGTCAAATTCCCTTCTGACAAAGCAACTGTCATTAATATATTGGGATGCTTATTTTGTAATGATTTACTAGAACATCGAGTGTTTCACATCAGTTTGTATGCAGCTGAAAAGCCTGAAGCTTCCACAGATTTCCAACCAACTGATATTGAAAAAATGAAGAAATTTGTTGGTATCAATTTCGTAATGGGTATTAAGCAATAACCCACCTGAACGAACACTATCACCGAAATGTGAAACTGAAGAAGACAGTGTAAATGTTTATATACCTGTGTGCGAAGTAGCTGATTCGTTGAATGTTAGCATTTCTGTTATAGCCCCTAATATATCCCCACTAACACGCTCAGGCAAGATAAGAAACACAAGGTGACAATGGTATGTACAAATAAAAGTTGAAGAGCTCGAAACATGTTTTACACAGGCAACATCTTCAAACCCTTATGAAATGTATAATGTAGATGCAGTTGGTGCTGAACCTGCAGATAATGACGTGTGTACTCAATGTGATCTGTGGTTTCAAAGCCTAAACACTGCTATCTCTGCTGCCGCCTATACTGAGCAGATTCAATTAATGATAATGATACCAGATAGCTGTTCAAGCAGCAGATACAAAAACACTTACCCACTTCTTTTTATTTATGCATGAGCAGATTCCTACTGTGGGGTCCGTTGCAAAATGATATGCTTAATATTCCTCTGGAATATTACCTAAGTGATGGAAAAGATTTCATCAGGTGAGGCTCTAATCAGGATGATGTCATCTCTGTTAGTGGCAATGGTGAAAGAGATGGAAAGGTAAAATAATAAATGAAAAGATCATTAAGAGAAGCATATCTCCTAATGAAAAAGGAGAACCTAAATTTAATGATTGGGCACACGAAATTCTACTCTTTGCGACCAAATGGGTAAAGTGTCAGCCAATGAAGGAAGTATGCACAAGTATATACTGCTCTAATTTGAAACTTATTTGTTTCACCAAAAGTGGTGTCACAGGCAAGAAGTACAGAGAGATGGGCATGATGCTTTTGTGTATGTGTCAAGTGTTGCAGGATAAATGTTGGTTGCAGGAGTGTGCAGTGCGTCCTGATGCTGAACGGATGCCCATTGAAGCATTATCCCTTCAGGATGGAATGACATAACTTATGCTTTGTGTGAGGGAGGAGAGTTGGTGAAGATGACAATCGAGCTATGGAAGTTTGTTGTATCGGTTAGGCCTTGGGTGATGAAAGGAGTATCACATCATCACATCTGCATGATTCAGAGATAGGCCATAGAAGAAGTAAATCAGCAACATCGTAGAATACTAACCTGTCAGTTCTTCATTTCCACTTAGTTGAGTACTGCTGTGTTTATTTGCAGAATGATATTCAAAGTTGCCAGTGGTACACATCGCAATTGTCAGTATTGAGGCCTGTTGCTCTCTTCCTTGGAACAGCACAAAGTTTTGCTATTGTCAGTGACAATCTCAGTCATGACAGTGCACATGCATGCGATGTTGTGAGCATTATATTTGATGACATAGCATCTAGAGGCCATACATTTCCTAAGCATGTGTATGTGGCTGATGCTGGAGCTTTTAGCTTTATGGGCGTTGAAAACACTGTACAGGAATTAAGAACAAAGGTATTTTCAGAAACGCGTCAAAGAAAAAGAAATGTGATGGGGTAGGAGACCTCTGTAAACATCTTGCAAGATATAATCTCCAGTATGAAGCTGTTGATGTTATTGGATTTGTGCAGACCGTATCAAAGTTACTAAGCAACTAGAACTCTTATTTCTAAATGAGAGTACATCATGGGGAATCTTATTTTAAAAAAGGACAAGAGTGTTCTGCTGAGAAGCCAGTCAGGTCACTGCCGAGTTGCATCCCGAAATGGCACATACAGCGTGGTTCACTAAATATGTTTCCCTCTGCAAGTTATGATGTAACAGGCGATGGAAATATTTATTGCGGTAGGTAACCATTAGAAACGTTACACTATCTGCAGAGCTATGAACATAGTTTATTGCGTTATTATCCAAAGAGTTACAGCAAAAAGACACAATTTCTTAAATGGACCAATAGTTGTTTCTATCATGCACTGGAATCAGTAACACCATCTGTGTATACATCAATTTAAATTACATTCCTATCACTTTTAGTTTGGGAGCTACAACCCTTCAAAGTTTCAGGAGCAGATACCACACACAGTACGTAATATATGGCTGCGTGGTGGGTGATGGATGTTCTGGCGGTGGGAAATTGATTTAAATGAGAGGCTCAAGTGTGTCTCCATGTTCCTGAATGCACAATGCAGTGTGCCTTGTAAAGGATCTGCGAACGAGATGTAACATTGCCGGTGTCACGGAGCAACATGCGTTCCCGATGCGCCGTGTTAGATCATCTGGGGATGTGGGCTCAGTGACATAAACGTGATCCTTTAGATATCCCTACAAAAAAAATCTAATGGTGCTAAATCAGGCGTCCTAGCGGGCCATGAATGAGGACCATGGCGCTCCAACCACCTTCCTGCAAACCTGTTTAGTTCTTACACAACAGCACGCGCAGAATGGGCTGGGTGACCATCGTGCTGCATCCACATATGGACACTCGTGTGTAGACACATACGTTCAAGGAGACCACTCAAGCCGTCGACTATAAACGTGCGATATAACTAACCTGTCAGTGTACCTGGGGAGCAGTGTGTACCGATTATTTCATCCAAAACGATTCCACACCATACACTAATAAACCATCTATGTTCACGGTCAACAGGTCGTACCTATCGACTATTGTCTGCGGCCCAGTAGCACACGTTATGGTGATTCCTGCACCATGATTTGTGAACGTGTACTATCAGAGAACATAACACCTTGTAAAGACTCCAGCGTGAGATTACGCTTGGGCCATTCACAGAATGTAACTCTCACACGGAAATCGTTCCCATGCAACTCCTGGGTCATTGACAGGCGGTACGGGTGAAACCTGTGGCCGTGTTCTACACGCCACACGGATGTGAGACTGACACCAGCGACTGCAACAACCGCTCTTAAGCTGAAATGAGGATCGTGGTGTACTGCAGCTAAAACAAACACCTGCGTCTCGTCACTCCTTGCAGTTCTTCGTCTGTTACTACGGCGCATCACCAAACTGCCTGTTTCCGAAGTCGTTGTTCAGCATGTAAGAACGTAATGGCTGCCAGACCTCTTCGCCCAGGATATCTCACAGCGTACGCTAGGGCTGCTTCAGTGCCATCGTGTCGGCACTTGCCGAGCATCAGCAACATGCCAACGTACTCGTTTTTTGTGTACGCCGTCTTCATCCGATGTCAGTTACTGTGGTATATTGTGCCCCGATTCTTTGTGTGGCTTAAACTGTCGTGTATATGGCCTTGTGCGGCGACAGTCGGCAGTCTGACAGCGCATCGAGGAAGCTTTTCGCTCCGTGATATCGGCAACGTTATAACTCGGCCGTATGACATTTAGGAGGCGCATTGCGTTATGCGCAGCGTGTCTGGTATCTGCCCTTGAAACTTTGAAGGGTTGTAGCTCACAAACTAAAAGTGATAGGAATGTAATTTAAATTGATGTATACACAGCTGGTGTTACTGATTCCAGTGCATGACAGAAACAACTATTGGTCCATTTAAAAAATTGTATCTTTTTGCTGTAACTCTTTGGATAATAACACAATACATTATGTTCATAGCTCCGCAGACAGTGTAACGTTTCTTATGGTGACCCACTGCAATAAACATTTCTGCGCCCTATTACTTCGTAACTAACAGAGGCAAAAACATTTAGTGAAACACCCTGTTTATTATTGCAAGAGCCGTTCTCCACGAAGTCCACCATGTTTCTGCGTGAGAAATTTAGAGAACTCGGTGTACTTTAGAGGGCTTTGTCGTGAGCAGTGTCATTTCTTGTGTGTATGACAATTAGTGGTGGGTGGTACAAATAATTAGTCTCTCATGAGCTGTGAGATGCAATCGTCTCTTTTATGACAACTCATGGTTGGGCAGATTGTCTCAAATGGCCATCATCAACAGATCAGTGTGCAGTTACGATTTACCAAGTACTGCTCTTCTAGGATCATCCTTGTCCATGTGCGAATTCAGCTTGGTTATTAATGCTCAAAGAGGACCAGGTGAAAAAAAGACGAACTCTTTCCAAAAGGGCAGTGTTGATTGTTAGTGTAGCCAATTATAATCCATGAGGTGTCATAAAGAAGTAAAACCATGACAGAAGACAAAAAAAATTTGACAATAATATCAGAAACAGAAAAATGTGTATACAAGGCTATTTTCTGTAGTTATTTTCTTTTTATATAATACTTTTACAAAATGAACAGTTGTTCATTTTGACTAAGATGTATCAGATTTGCATTACATTTACTCAGTTTGAATAGCCAGTTTAAATTTTTAAGTTTCCTGGAATCTTTGACCTTGTGACTAGTTAGGTCTAAGGTAAAAATTACTCAAATTTTCTATTGCAGATTTTTCCCACAGTGAGTGTAGCTTCCTTAACCACAGTTTGCAACTAATAAAAATTTTAAGTTTTATGAAATTCAGGATGGAGGTTTTACAGAAAATAATTTTTAAAGAAACAAATAATTTCAGATTCTCTTATCTTTATGTAGAAATATTTTGATAGTTTAAAAATTTCAGGCATGTATGTCATAGCTGACAGCAGTCTTTCCACTTTATCATTTCTCAAATTAACATCCTGTGATTATCATATTTTCAAAACATAATTTGGAAGTTTTCTTAAAACTGCAAATTTTCACAGTTTAGTTTTCCAAATTAAAGATTAAAACAGGCTCATAAGTTATCACTTACAGTTTTTATAATTTTTAAAAGAAATTTCCTTTCGTTACAACATTTTCACAAATACTCTCATTTAAAGAGTTCTATGAAGTTTTAACAAATCAGGAAAGAAAATCAAAATTCCTTAGCTTTAAAAAAGGGACTTGTGGAACATCAATCATCTTTGAAACAATGATATGATGCATTCAGTCTTGACCTGTATAACTTGAAATGAAATCTCTCAAAAGCAGCTGTACCGCTGTGTCTGTTGCACACTGCAACAGGCAGTGGTTGATAATCAGTGTATGCCCCTGATCACCGAACAAACATGCTAAACACAACTTAGCTCGAGGCACAAGTCTCATGCAATGACAGCATGTGTCACACTGGTGTATTAGCTTGTGCTACCAAACACCAATATACATGGTATGAGTTGCCGATTACATTAGACAGCTTGTGATGTGGTGAGGTGTGTTACTGTGTTACAGTGCATGCTGTGTAGTCAAACATTAAATGTTGCTTGACACAAGAGTTGTCAAACATGCCCTTCATGTATCATGCAGGAGGATGTAGTGCCCATAAAGCAATATGAAAGATCAAAGAATGGTTTTCTAAGAGGCATCAGGAGGATGATGCTTAACTGGATGAAGTTTATCTCTGTGGATAGTAACAGAGAGCCGGACTAGGTTCCCATCAAAACCATCTCCTAACACCAGACTTCGGGAGATTGTGTTGAACTATGTTGTCGACCATCCAGCAAATAAGCACCTGTCAGTTTGTTTTTGAAACGTGTACTTCTAAAGGTACAGTGTAGAGAGTCCTGGTGGAGCAGGTATTACAACTCTATCATAAAGAACATGTAAAACCACTGGGACCATTGGTTTCTGAGCTCCCTTTTCATGTCAATGGAGTACCCCCCACAGTATTTAGTGCTGATCCGTACAGTTTGTATTATTCACGGATGTGGCCTCATTCACCAATGATGGTGTTTCAACAGCCGTGGCAGCCATGTTTGGAGTGAGGGCAATTCCCATTCGACCAACATCTGTGGGAGCAACAACAATTCTCTGCCATCGTACTGGCGAGCGTTGCCCAGTATCACCTAACAGGACCTTGTGCTTCCCTGTTTGACTGGTCTACTTTACCCGGTGTTCCTGCTAGATGTCTTACCGCAGTTCTAGGAGACTGTACCCCTTAGTTTCGGTAAAGAGATGTGGATTCAGGGCGACGGTTCGGTAGCCCACTTGAATGTTAATGTCGGCGAGTATCTGACCAATACATACCCTCATTGCTGGGTTGGAAGGAGATAGGACCCTATATCACGGCTAGCGCTATCGCCAGATCTCATATTTCTGAACTTTTATCTCTGGGGTTATATCGAGACGTTGGTGTATGAAACGCTCGTAGAAACTTGTGAAGACCTGCTTGCTAAGATCCAAGTTGCCTGTCTCCTGGTACAATAGACACCAAGGATTTTTGAGAATGTGCAGACGAACCTGCCATTGATGCACTGAGACTGGCAGCCGCCATTTTGAACAATTACACAGCTACGTCATTGCTCGGAGTGTGTCAATAACATGATAAATATACATTTCCGACCATTGATTCAGTATCTGAATATAGTCGGTTATACACCTACTACTCTGATTCAATTTCACGCAAAACGTTTAAGACACCCTGTCTCTTATATGCAATGCTATTTATGTATGACAATGTTTTTGAGGCGCGAAAATTTTGTCAGGAGTTCCAAGAGTAGTATATGCGGGATAGTAAAGCTTAAAGACGACGCTGACAGCAAAAATGCTATGTTGTGTATGTATAACAACACGGTCTACTGCGTCACAAAGCTGCCCCGCGTGAGACGCTACAGAATGATTTTCATCTGACGTCACCACACTATCCTTCCACAAACAGTTCCAGTACACGTGACGGCACTCCTTGAGGAATGTGCTGCACGAATCAGTCCACTCAAGGGTCTCCTTTCAGTACATAATTTTTTTATGCGCTGCCACTCGATTCTTTTATTGTGGCATAATCGTTAGCTTCATATGGTTCTGTCAATGATTCAGACCTATTTAGGGACATACATGGTTGTTATACGACATAAAAGGAACAGTAAGATTGTCAAGCATTTCATAGAAAACGCTAGGCTCCAGCACTTCAGGATTGTGCCTTCGTAACCGTCATGAAAATCTCTTTAATAGCGCTCTAACGAGCATGTAACAAGCTTTCTTACACGAATAAATGCATTAATTACGCCCCTCTCCCTCAGAAAGGAGCCGATAAAGAAGTCTATATCAGTCTGCTCCTAATGAAGCTCTCTTTCTTGAAACAGAGGTCCTAGCTCACTGTCGACTGCTTAATCCCACGAAGATGCAGATAGTGAACGAATGGTACATTAGTCTTTCTCTCTACGCACATATCTTACTAGGGTAGAAATCTTTGATTTTTACAGAAAATGCACTTACTGCGCGTGTATTATTTATTGATTTTTACACAAAATATCTACCATATGACCCAACGAATTCTGATTTAAAATTGTTGATTACATTATGTAACTAGCTGACCTGGCTAACTTCGTACCGCCTAACAGTCAATGAATGTCGTGTTACCTTTTAGCTGAACTAATTTAGGCTTTGATGAACGTAATACAATGATACAAAATTATATTAATATAGATAGAATATTAAAAGTATTTTATTTTGATGAATGATGATGAATGCATACAGAATGAGAATAAAAATTAAAAAAATAATAATAATTAAGTATTTCAAACACATGTCAGACAAAAATAATTGAAAACTATGTTGTGCAGGTTGGGATACACTCTGATTAATTCATTAATCGGATTTTCATTCAAGCACCTTGTGGTAAACGACATTCTTTGTTTTTTGGTCAGGCACAAGAACAAATAATGCGGATGGTTTGCCGACACGTGAGCATGCCACGTACAATTGACCATGAGAAAAACACGCATTTTCTAGATTGAGACCACAAATAGTCAAGGATTGGCCCTGTGATTTGTTGATCGTCATGGCGAAGGCATGACGACTCGGGAATTGAATTCGTTTAAACTCAAAGGGCATATCTGTTAGGATCATCGGAATCCTTGGAATAAGAACTTCCTCATCTTTAAATTTTCCTTTAAGTATCGACGCGTGAATCACATTGCTCATCAGTTTTCTTATCACCAAACGCGTTCCATTGCACAGTTTTGGTTGGTTTAAATTTCTAACCATGATGACTACCGAGCCAACCTTCAGTTGTAAATTTTGCGGTGGTAAACCATGCACATCCAAGGAGTTCAAAAATTCAGTTGGATAATTAGTGGCTTCTTCTTCGTTTGTTACACAGTCAATAGATTTGAATGAATATAGAGTACCTACGATTTGATTTTGAATTATAAAATTGAGGTCATCTACCAAAATTGGTCGCTCACTTAACCATTTAGTATTTTTGTGGTTAGCAATGATATCCGGAAATACTTTGTTGATAAGCTCGTCTTTTGATGAGACGAAATTGCTAAAATTTGGAGGAAATGAAATCAAACCGCTCGATTCATCAACAGGAACACGGCCATTACCGATAGTCAGCAACTGCTTCGAGAAATCATCAGCAGATAGATCGTTCAACAATGCAACTCTCATATTTACAGACAGTTGAAGTTTGTTTACATATCGCCACAAATTTGATGCTTTGAGGCAAGCGTTTATTTCGTCGGCAGCAGTAGATCTTGGAATTACTGGTAGTGTTTGTCGGAAATCGCCAGATAATAAAATCATTGAACCACCAAAACATCTCGAGTCATTGCGCAGATCTTTTAATGTTCGGTCTAGTGCTTCCAATGCGCGTTTGTGCGCTATTGTGCATTCGTCCCATATGATGATTTTTGATGCTACAAAAACTTTGGACATTGCGGAGTGTTTCGAAATGTTACATGTCGGTTGTTCAGTACTTTGAAGGTTTAATGGCAATTTTAACGCTGAGTGACCCGTACGGCATCCGTCTAACAATGTGGCCGCTATTCGAGAAGAAGCAATTGCTACCGCAATTTCGGATCTTGCACGTACAGTGGAAAAAATCAATGACATGAGGAATGTCTTCCCAGTTCCACCGGGGGCATCAAAAAAAAAATAAGCCACCTTTCTATCATCAATTGCATTAATCAGTGTATCATAGACTTCCTTCTGCTTAGGATTCAACAGTGGTACATTCGTTTGAACTGATTGGATTAGTTCATGTGGATCATATTCACGTTCACGTTCCAATTCTCTATTAAATGCGTCATTCATTCCGCGATCTGGGGCTGGAATTCCTAACCTAACTACAAACTGCCGCACATGAGGTAACACATATCTTCGATCAAGAGCAAAGCCTGGTTATGCATCTCCTCATACGCCTCAAGATCGGGATTTCTTGAGCTGACACGAATTCGATATAAAATGTCTTCTGACATGTTATCTTTGTATTTGTTCCACAGGTCACGTGGGTTCGATGGGAAGCATGTCGAAATGATGACAGCAAATAATGTGCGTATGTGACTTGGAGATGCAGAAATAATTGCTTCAGCGATTGTCGTGTCCCAATGAGTATCGTTTTCAAGCAAATTCAGCTCTTGACATGCTGCACGAAATGTGGGGCACACTATACCATTAACAGTTCGTAGTGATTCAAATGATGTTGGCCCTCGAACATGTACCAGCAACAACCGCAAATAGAAACATTCATCATTCTTCGGATGAACTGTGTAAATACGACCAAGAGCATCAGCAGAACGCATATCTGGATGACCAGGAACTGCATCGCCTTGCTTCCGACGTTGAAATTTCTTCGATGTAACGTTCCAAGTGTAATAACGTGGCATTTCCGAGTAAAGCAACGTTCGTGCGAACGGATCGTTTTGACAAATCGCAAAGAAACTGGTCAGTGTTGTCGCTGGAGGTGTTTCGGCACGTTGAGCAGCATTCGACGCTGTGAAATATACTCTCTGACCGTTCTCTAGATGCACCCCCAAATGTACAACAGTGGGATAACGTTCGTGAATAGGGAATGAGAATATACGCCAAATTGCTTCATTGCAGTTCACATATCTACCAACTTGATAGCACGTGATTTCATCGTTGATATTGGATGTTTGGATACCAAAACCGCCATGTCGCTCCCTTTCGTGACATATTTGCAGATGTATTTAATAGATTTGACCGAATTGCAATACTCAACATTACAATGTGCCTTGAATGTTTTGGAAAGAAGTGGCGAATATGGAACAATCCAACTGTTGTCAACTATGAAATCGTTTCCTTTCACTTTAGTTGTGATAGTTCTACCATTATCATCGGGCGATCGACGCCGATACAATGGATAAGCATCGTTGCCTGTAATGGTCTCTGCCGTGAATTTTCGCGGATACCGTTTGGAACACTTGTCGTCGACCATGCACGGTGATTGGCGGTTGATAGTGCCACATGGTCCATGAATCTTATTCGTGATTACAACATCATGTAGGTCTGGATCGGTTTCAGGAGCAGGAATCTCCGCACATATGATGTCATCTATTTGATCTGGCCGAATTCTGTCTACTAACCTAATTAGAATGTGAGCACGCGGTAGGCCTCGTTTTTGCCATTCGACTGAATACATCCAGCATCGAGTAATCCCAAAGACGTGTTGCTTAACAATGTAATTTATTAGTGACCGAATTTTTTGCTTGAAAACCCGTGCGGTGATGTCTTGTTGATCACTTGATGTTTGTCCGGGAAGCAGCGATTGAATAATTTTCATCCATTTCGGATTACATGTAAATGTAATGAATAGATCTGGCCGACCATAATGACGAACATATGTCATTGCATCTTGCGCATATTCATGCATATGACGCGGGCTACATGTGTATGTCGCTGGTAAAATAGTCATTTTCTGAATCTCCTTCTGTGCTTATTGCATCGCGTAAATGAATATACTCTTCCGAACGCAATTTAGCTTGATTCAACCAGACGAAAGTCAGACGCTCCGTTTCGATTTTAATGTACATGTCAACGCAGTATTGTTGAAGCAGTCGACGAAATCGCAACAAATAATTGTCAGAATTTTCACGAGTCATCAAACGATATGCGTAATAATTCATCGAACTAACCTTCTTTGTAGGTACCTCACCTGAAACAAATACAGTAAAAATTGTAATTTAGAACCCCTAATAGGTTAACGACTCTTACAGCTACTCTCTACTAGATTAGGAGCGACAACTTTTTTTGTGTACCAAAAGCAAACAGAATAAAATGTATATCAAGTTAAAATGAAAACAACAATATTGATCCTACCATTCAATGGATTAATCATTTTGATATTAAAGTGATATCCATCGTCTCCTTGCCAAAACATCAGCGGGTATTGTAAAGCGTCATATGAACGGTGTGTTTCATATATTCTTTGTAGTTGCCCAGTATTGCGTCGTGTAAGCACGATATCACGTGTTTCCAAGTTTTCACCAACAATCAGGATTGCCACTTCATCGATTGTTGGAGCATTAAATGTGCGTTCAAGTGTTCCAGCTGGTCTTTTATCTGCTCTGATTACAACTTTATAGTCATCACTTGGCATGCGCTCTAAAGCACTCTTGAACAGCCTGACCAATGCATGATGTTCATGAAGCATTTGCTGCAAATCTTGGAGAATCGCTCTTTTCGTAGCTGTGTTGATCCCTTGACGCCGGTCAAGTTGTTCTTCCATATTGCCCATGAAGTATATTTGCAAGAATTTGTGCTGTGCACCTTCAATAGGTTGCAATGATCCAATGCGATGGCAAATCTGGCCTTGAATCTGTTAATTCAAAGCCATAGTTATAGTTAGATTTACAAACACTTTTTTTTTTCAAATAATAACATACCATTTTTATTTTAGAGACAACTACAGAAATCTAACAAACTACATTCCAATTTTTTTTTACAATCATAGAAAATAAAGTTTTTAACGTAAATTACCTTAAATGTCGGATTATATCCGTGTTCTTCGATAATTTCCGCCCCAAAATAATTCATTTGGAAACCGACATTCTATTTTTGAGTGTTCGCTAGAAAATGTCATGATTCTAGTGTTTCGCCATAAAGCAGGGAACGCAATGGCTCTGGTGGCGGGACCACTAATGGCAATGTCACTTTACCACTAAGGCAGCACAAACCAGGCGTTTCACCAGCAAACTTCAATGTGCCACAATCCTGGCAAACAACGTCCATTGGACCAATGCAAACTAAACGATGCAAGCTGTAGTCGATGGTGCAATCATATCGAAACGCTGCTCGATTCAAATCAATACTTGAACCATTTCTTCTTGCACTACGAAGATTATTCCTCTGTTCATCTGTACGATAAGCTCTACGATTTCTCGTTTCTAATCTAGCCGTTTCACGGGCTGCCTTTCTTTGCTCTTGTGTTTGAGAAGCACGAATTAAGGCCCTTCTTTGCTCCATCCTAACGCGGCGCTCTACTAGGGCAATTTCTCGTTCTTCGTCAGATAATTGACTCGCGATATTCCGTTGCCTAATTGCATTACGGCTCCGCTGGGAAAGATTAGATCTTCTAGGACGCGGCATTTTTATTAATAGTAATACTGAATATGCACTTGCACAAAACCACATAAAACAATCGAGACGTAGACAATAGCTTATCAAGAAATATCATAGACAACCTATGAAAAGACATTTACACTTTTGTTAACCTGTAGAATAAATCTTTAATTAATTTAATAAATAATTTACACAAATTAATGTCTAAAACAAACATATATAACAGTACCTACCTGAACTTTCGAGACATTTTACACAAAATAAATTTCTGAACGCACACATAAATAGTTGTTACAGTATTTGACAGGATTGGACAACAAATGTTTGACATGTAATAAACAAATGGGCATTTATTGAAATGATTAAGTATTCATTACACATTTCTGAACGCACGCGTAATATTTTTCAATCTTTTTTTAAAAAAATACACATAATAGTTTATTCATCCATTTTAAATAGTTTATGAATGCATGCATAAATGTCAATCAGTACTTTAAGATTTTGACAAAAAAATTTGACAGCTCCGAAACTAAAGAACTTTTAGGGAAAATAACGCATTTTTCAAGTATTCGTCAATTTTTTATTATTTTTAAGATGTATTCTGCTATTCGGGGCGGAGACAAATCCAACAAATCAAAAACCATGAAAATTTTTAATTCGTCAATTTTTCATTATCTTTAAGATGTATTCTGCTATTCGGGGCGGAGACAAATCCGACAAATCAAAAACCATGAAAATTGGTCCAGCAGATCTCGAGTCATAAGTGTTGTAAGAAACTCGACTTTGTTTTATATATATAGGTAACTGATTAATTGTGATAAGGTATTATCACAAAAGTCTCTGCTTCTTAGTACTCCCTGCATGTTCGCGGCATCTCTATTGTAGCTATTTTTCGTACGTTCTGAAATAGTTGTTTTTGTTAGAGGATTTGAAGGAGAATGGTCAGCCACAAATTGTCTGCTGCTTCATGAATCAAATTTTAGAAATGCTGTCCATCTGGAGGTAGAACAACGGTGCACAGTGCTCTGAGTATTTTATACTAAAGTACCACAGTAGTAAGTTTCTTTTTGGTGTTCTGTTTGTGAATACTGATCGATAAAATATATATAGGATCTGGACTAACTAAGATCAACTGCCAGAACTGTAAATGTTGTATATTGGCCACACGAGGAGGAATTTCAATACTAGCTTCTGGGAACATCTATGTAGCAGAAATAAGAGACCATCCGTGCGCAGTTGGATGAGGAGAATAAACATATTGTGGAAAATATACCTGCAAAATTAGAAGTGTTGTATGGGGCACAATATGAACAGTTATAAAAGTTTTTGAAGGAAATGAATGTACGGGAACATTAAAACTGCAATCTGGTTATTACTTAGTAAGAAGAACTTAATTTAAATGCATATTGGTTTGTATACAGTATCCTAGCAAGAACAGCGTCGTGCGCTGCATCATTTCGGCATCAGGCCCCATAACGGGCCATCGGTGGCGTGGGAAGTGGGCCTCTCCTCGTAAGCACCGCGAAGGGAAAACAAAACATTAACAAAGTGGGTGCGAAGTGGCATAGTGTGGACTGCCGTCTGAATGAACTGTCGACGGTGAATACTTTTACTTAAGCGTTTAACTTACAGGAAAGAATTTTAAATATTATATTTTAATTGTAACTGGTTTCAGCCTGGACGATCATCATGAGACTAATACATATCTCTGAATCGTAAAGAACATTTTTCTTGGATGGAATCAGGAACAAAAATCAAAGTGATAAGTAGAATATAGGTAATAATAACAATTAGAAAGTTTGTACCCTTAATGAATTGCCAGAGACGCCAGTGTTGCTGAATAGGGTAGGAACGCTATGTGTTAAAGGGTAGCACAGAGTTCCTACGCTACTTAGTATTCGATGGGTGTATCTCATCTCCTGACGTCCTGGCGTCTCTGCACATCACCTAATGATATAAAATATCTGTTTCCAGAATGAACTTTTCAGTCTGCAGCGGAGTGTGCCCTAATGTTAAACTTCCTGGCATATTAGAGCTCGTGGTGGACCGAGACTCGAAATCGGAACCGTTGCCTTGTGCTCTGCCTACTGAATGATGCAAGCACGACTGAAGACATGTCCTCACAGTTATACCTCCTCCAGCAGCTCTTCTTCTGCCTTCCAAACTTCACAGAAGCTCCTCTGAGAAGCTTGCAATCTGACAGGTAGTTTCATATCAGCGCACACTACGCCACATAGTGAAAGATTGATTCAGGAAGTATCCCCTCAGGCTGTGGTTGAGCCATGTCTCCACACTACCCTTTCTTCCAGGGGTGCTAATCTAGTAAATTTCGCAGGAGAGCTTCTGTTAAGGAAAAGAAATACTGCGGAAATACAGCCGTGAAGAGCGATCATTATTCGTGCATGGGTAGAGCAAACGGTATGTAGAGAATTTTCGTGCTAGAGACAAAGGTCCTGTGTTCGAATCTCGGTGCGCAACACAGTTTTAATCTGCCAGGAAGTTTCCATGTCTTATTATAACCTTTAATCCTCATATTATTATCACTTATTGCCTTTTTGTTCCTGATTCCCTCTAAGGAAAATGTTATTTAAACTACAGAGATATCTAACTGCCTGATGATGATCGTCAAGCTTGAAACCTATTACCATTATAACAAAATATTAATGGGACTTGGAAGTCATCTGCACCCAAAAAGTGAAATTTTTTATGTATTAGAATTATGTGATTCTTCGTGATTCTGACATCATTGTCCTGTTTAAATCCTTTTTAAATCAGATTTGGCACGTGAGTGTCCAGCTGTTACACAACGGTCAAGCAAAAAACCTTGCCTACAGTTTCTTGTTGTTTACTTTTGGTGCCCAGTTTCGATAGTAACTCGTTTGTGTGCTACCCTTCAAGAAAACATCTACTGTAAAATGAGGAAGGACATATTGCGATCTTTCTTTCTAGCTAAGTAAGATTGTTTGAGTTCACTTACCTTTTCCGTGTGCGCTCGCTAAGTAAACTAGTTGTTGTGAAACCTGATACATTTCATCCTGGCGACTGCGTATTTTAAATATATTACATCGTACTCTGCAGGAAACGAACACATTCAATTGCAGTAGTAAATTTTAAGATAATCTACAGAACCATGCTGTCTGAATATCGTAAAAATATGAAGAAACTGTTACACCGCAGTGAAGTTAGATTAAGCCTAGAAGTTCGTCAGGCAGTGCTTCAAAAGGAAGGGTGAAACATTCTGACGAAAATGAACAAAATTCTGATGTTGTAAGCACTCAGAATCATCAGGATTATGAGCTGACATGTTTTGAAATGTTATAATTTCGAAGACAATTCTACGCAGATCTTAAGCTCCAATTTCCAGTAACCAACGTTGTTGCATGCTTATGTATCATTGTCTCATCGAGTATTAAACAAAATTTTGCGTGCATAATATTACAGTGCTAGTCTGCGCAGAGAACCACATTATTGAGCAATGTACACTCCTGGAAATTGAAATAAGAACACCGTGAACTCATTGTCCCAGGAAGGGGAAACTTTATTGACACATTCCTGGGGTCAGATACATCACATGATCACACTGACAGAACCACAGGCACATAGACACAGGCAACAGAGCATGCACAATGTCGGCACTAGTACAGTGTATATCCACCTTTCGCAGCAATGCAGGCTGCTATTCTCCCATGGAGACGATCGTAGAGATGCTGGATGTAGTCCTGTGGAACGGCTTGCCATGCCATTTCCACCTGGCGCCTCAGTTGGACCAGCGTTCGTGCTGGACGTGCAGACCGCGTGAGACGACGCTTCATCCAGTCCCAAACATGCTCAATGGGGGACAGATCCGGAGATCTTGCTGGCCAGGGTAGTTGACTTACACCTTCTAGAGCACGTTGGGTGGCACGGGATACATGCGGACGTGCATTGTCCTGTTGGAACAGCAAGTTCCCTTGCCGGTCTAGGAATGGTAGAACGATGGGTTCGATGACGGTTTGGATGTACCGTGCACTATTCAGTGTCCCCTCGACGATCACCAGTGGTGTACGGCCAGTGTAGGAGATCGCTCCCCACACCATGATGCCGGGTGTTGGCCCTGTGTGCCTCGGTCGTATGCAGTCCTGATTGTGGCGCTCACCTGCACGGCGCCAAACACGCATACGACCATCATTGGCACCAAGGCAGAAGCGACTCTCATCGCTGAAGACGACACGTCTCCATTCGTCCCTCCATTCACGCCTGTCGCGACACCACTGGAGGCGGGCTGCACGATGTTGGGGCGTGAGCGGAAGACGGCCTAACGGTGTGCGGGACCGTAGCCCAGATTCATGGAGACGGTTGCGAATGGTCCTCGCCGATACCCCAGGAGCAACAGTGTCCCTAATTTGCTGGGAAGTGGCGGTGCGGTCCCCTACGGCACTGCGTAGGATCCTACGGTCTTGGCGTGCATCCGTGCGTCGCTGCGGTCCGGTCCCAGGTCGACGGGCACGTGCACCTTCCGCCGACCACTGGCGACAACATCGATGTACTGTGGAGACCTCACGCCCCGCGTGTTGAGCAATTCGGCGGTACGTCCACCCGGACTCCCGCATGCCCACTATACGCCCTCGCTCAAAGTCCGTCAACTGCACATACGGTTCACGTCCACGCTGTCGCGGCATGCTACCAGTGTTAAAGACTGCGATGGAGCTCCGTATGCCACGGCAAACTGGCTGACAATGACGGCGGCGGTGCACAAATGCTGCGCAGCTAGCGCCATTCGACGGCCAACACCGCGGTTCCTGGTGTGTCCGCTGTGCCGTGCGTGAGATCATTGCTTGTACAGCCCTCTCGCAGTGTCCGGAGCAAGTATGGTGGGTCTGACACACCGGTGTCAATGTGTTCTTTTTTCCATTTCCAGGAGTGTATTAAATACTTTAAACTTGAGCCTGTCATATGATCTTAAGTTATTAGGAAAAATAATTGACATCTATAAAACAGTTTTTTTTTTTAAATAAGCAAAACTACAATCTGGTACGTATTCATGGTTACTGTTTTAACAAGTTAATAATAAGAACAATAAAAAATTTTTGATCTTTTATTTTGAATACGTGGAAGTACAGTATGCCTGAATAAAAAATTACATTTATTTCAGTATGTACGATAAAATTCGATATTCAGTCCACAGTTTTAAATTTTGCCTCCATACATATCACAATATACTAAATACTGTATAAAGTTTCATTATCAAAAATCACTGAATGCTTAACATTTCATTTCATCATTTCTCCCACAACGGTATCTTTTATTTACTTTGTGGTCCCAAGTGGTTTTGTACAAACATTTAGTGTACATATGGCTTCTCACATATTTTGCTCTGATTTTAAGTATGGACATTGCTGCTAGATAATCTATTATGTCTTATGTTGAAATGTTAGACATTCATTTTAACTATGTGAAGCCACTTTAATTAATTTCAATGAATATCCCATGTTTGCAGACCAAGACCGTGACCGCTTGTCACAGTATCCGGAATTCATAATGATCAGATGTTGCTATGATACTGAGACAGTTTCATATACAAAACTATATTAAAAACGATGGCAGTTTAGTTCACGGACGTTGCCCTTTTCTATCTCATGGTCTCTGTAATGACAAAAAGCTATCGTCACAGAAGTGAACATCTCTTCATCCATCCTCAACTATTAGAAACAATTTATTACCTCTGGCCGAGTTTATTCTTCGGCTTTTACTGCAACAAGCCTAGCTTTCAATTGACTTTCGACTGTTCAGCACTGTTCTCCGACAAATGACATTCATCTCTCACCCTCCACAATCTACTGTATCCGCAATCACTTCCATCATCATCACAAAACTTCATAATAGGACCCAAAATGCGTGTAAGGTATGGTTTACACGAAAAAAAATGTTTAATAGACCAGCACTAAAGAAATGGCATCGTTCTCAAGTGTTCAGGAACTCATTACGCCATGGTGTAAAACGCTATACTAAGCAGTAGAGTCACATTTAGAAACCAACACGTCTCTCAAGATAACAACGAAGATGGCTGAACTGGATGTGTGCTAACATGGTGGGAATATTACAACTTTATCTTTGAATGAAGTCACAATTTTGTCCGCAAGTTGTATATTAATTTACTTTAAGTGAAGAAGTCAGTTCAGTTCACCAAAGTAAATCGCATTTTCTTGTTGAGTATCCGGCTTTAATCGCTTTTTTGCACATTTAAAAAGCAGTATTGCAACTGCTTATAGCCTGTGCTTTATCATTAAGTGGTTTCCAGCTTATGCAACATTTCTAGCTATTCGTCTCCTAGGATTCTGCTCCCAAAACCGGTAGACAGTTGTAATTTTCCTGATTACCGGTTGTGGAGCACATACCTCACCTTTAACGACCACTGCACACATACAAAAATTAAAGTCTATGGTAGGATCAATATTATTTGAAATCTGAAAGACTGCTACTGAGGAGCACATCTGTCCTTCCTTTCTGCTTCTCCGCTGTAGAATAAGCAGCACCTGTGTGGCAGAACTTCAGTCATGCCAGACAGGTAAATATCGCTCTAAATGAAACAGGATGCGTTGTGACAGGCTAACTGCACTCCACCCCGGTTAACAAAATCTACTATATCTTGGGCGTAGCGAATCTAGATATCTGAAATACAACTTCAACTTAAATCGGAAGAAATAAGCGGGAGACAGACCTAAGACATTCCCTGTTTGGACATGAACATCAGTCACCACCCCTGAAATCGAGAAAAAGCTTCCTGCACGCAACACAACCAATACCAACACCATCTGCAGTGCGTAAATACACCTCTGGCGTAACTAGTTAGCTGAACAGTATTGTAATGCCAAAAAAAGAAGAACTTGCTGCAGGCCGCCACCTTTCATAGAGAGGGGATGGTCATCAATAAACTAAGAACTTGAGTATCTCAGTGTAAGTTAAATCTGATGAAATGGGTATACGTCTCAGAGGACTAGATATGCGAGTGTGGTGAACCTCAAGACCACCAGCAGCTACTCAACTGCAGCGAACCGCAGAATCTGTCTCCATGGTCGATATGGTTGTCTCCAATGACAAATCAGTTCGTGCAGTGGAATTCAGGAAACGACATGGAATATAATAAGGTAAATATAAAATGATTATGGCTATGAACTGCGGATTAAAGATGAAGAAACTACAAAAAGTAGGGAATTTAAGGAGATGGAAACTGGATAAACTGACAGAACAAGACCTTTAGAGAGTTTCAGGGAGAGTATTAGGGAACTATTGACAAGAATGGGGAAACGAAATACAGTAGAAGAAGAATGGGTAGCTTTGAGAGATGAAATAGTGAAGGCAGCAGAGGATCAAGTAGATAAAAAGACGGGGGCTAACAGAAATCCTTGGGTAATAGAGGAGATAATGAATTTAATTGATGAAAGGAGAAAATACAAAAATGCAGTAAATGAACCAGGCAAAAAGGAATACAAACGCCTCAAAAATGAGACCGACAGGAAGTGCAAAATGGCTAATCAGCGATGGCTAGCCGACTAATGTAAGAATGTAGAGGGGTATATCACTAGGGGTGAGATAGGCACTGAATACAGGAAAATTAAAGAAACCTTTGGAGAAAAGAGAACCACTAGCAAGAATATCAAGAGCTCAGACGGAAACCCAGTTCTAAGCAAAGAAGAGAAGGCAGAAACGTGAAAGGAGTATGTAGAGGGTCTATACAAGGTCTATTTTCATGAGGACAATATTATGGAAATGGAAGACGATGTAGATGAAGATGAAACAGGTGATATAACACTGCGTGAAGAGTTTGACACAGTACTCAAAGACCTAAGTCGAAACAAGGCCCCGGGACTAGACAACATACCATTAGAACTACTGATAGCCTTGGGAGAGCCAGCCCTGACAAATCTCTACCATCTGGTGAGCAAGATGTATGAGACAGGCGGAATACCCTCAGACTTCAAGAAGAATATAATAATTCCAATCATAAAGAAAGCACGTGTTGACAGAAGTGAAAACTACCTAACTATCAGTTTAGTAAGCCACCGCTGCAAAATACTCACACGAATTCTTTACAGACGAATGGAAAAACTGGTACAAGCCGACCTCGGGGAAGATCAGTTTGGATTCCGTACAAATGTCGGAATACATGAGGCAATGCTGACCCTACGACGTATCTTAGAAAATAGATTAAGGAAAGGCAAACCTACGTTTCTAGCATTTGTAGACTTAGAAAACGCTTTTGACATTGTTGACTGGAATACTCTCTGTCAAATTCTTATGGTGGCAGAGGTAAAATGCAGGGAGCGAAACCCGTACAGATACCAGATGGCAGTTATAAGAGTCGAGAGGCATGAATGGGAAGCATTGGTTGGGAAGGGAGTGAGACAGGGTTGTAGTCTATCCCCGATGTTATTCAATCTGTAGTTGTGGAAATGAATCAGTCATTTCCTCATAAACGTCGTATGCATGAACTAGAAACTGGTACTCTTCGATGGCCTGTTATAATACTACACAGTAAACCACCCTTCACGTTAAATTAACACTATTTGTTTACTGGCCTACGAATAATATAGCTCATATGGTATCTAGTTTACTTAAGAATCGTGCTACGAGCCACTGTATTGTAGGATGCTGCCTGAGCTGAATTTAATGATGTGGACTGCAACATGATGAACGCGAGTCGTTTTATCTGAATAGCTCTCACAGAGTATTTGCAGTAGAATTTTTATGTTGTAGAAACTGATGTCATCCACTTTAATTTTTCAGTCGCAATCACCACTAGCGATCGCTTTTGTTTTGAAGTAAGTAAACACATAGATAGTATTACACAAGAACTTAAATTATATTGTTCATTGGCCTTACAAAGCATTAAACCTAGAAACCTTAGAACTTGTACTTCAGGGCGGAAAAATGAGTATTCTGTCCACGAAAGTCGTTAACTTTTAGTAAGTCCTAACGGCACCAAGCGACGGAGAAGAGAGATCTGATGTGTTACTCAAAACTTTATTATTTTTATACAAATCTTCTTAAAAAGTTGTTATTCGTGGGGCCATGTACATCCTGTTACAGAAGTGTTTAATGATTAAAAATGTAGGATATATTACTGTTCCTCGATCTGCTTTGACAATGTGTGAGAGCTTTAAAATTGCACTCAGTTGCTTCCTTCCCTGCTCATCTCATCTGGCAAACATAGTAGTCACATTAAACTTTTGAGGGTTCATGTCTTTCCGCAACACATTAACCCATCAAAAGTTAAACATGTATTGAACTTGTTAACTGTTGTAAGCACATAAATTGCAATATGGCAAGCATAGTGGTACTACTTCCGATTGCCACATTTAGTTCTCCAATATGTCAGGCTAAGTCTGACGTCAAGTAAGTATTCATGTGCCCCATTGCATTTATTTTGGTAGAATAAAGCCCCTGCTGAGTTGGTTGTTGTTAATTTACGCCAAGAGTATGATTATATAAGAATCAGTAGACTAGGTGAATACCCAGTTGAAAATAGTTAAGAATGGGGATGGGGGGTTCACCTGGGTTTCCTCATGTGTTAAGAAGAAATATCTGACTGGGAGAACGAAGGTGTTGAATTCTGCTTTTCATATGTACGCATCAGTGTGTTAACTAACGATTGAGTCACGTCCTAGCATTGACATTTCAGTAAAATAGATTTATATGTGTGAGCACTGTTTCAGACGTGGACCCTTTGCGAAGGGTCCATTAAAAACGTCTTAATGGATTTAGAGGGCCGGATCGTGTTGGCTGCTCGAATCTGTGAGCGTTCGTACGAAATAAGTAATCGCAAACGGACTCATTATCATGTTAGGTAATGATATGACTTTTGTTGCCTCTATCGACCAACACATTTATCTAAGGTTTCTTCCCTAAATCATTGAAGAGTCGTAGGTGCTATGCTACACATTAACAGACGAATGCACAGCTATGTCGGGCTCTTTAAGTGACCTTACATGGACTGTACATGGTTTCAAGCTCTTCCCTGACTCTTCGCAAATCACTGAGCATTTATATTAGTGACAGAGATATGAATTTTGTAGACAATGCTAATTATACTCTTAAAATAGAGAAATCGGTGACCACTGGTAGCATAAGACACAAGATCAATGGGATCCTGATCTGGATTCATACGACATGATGAATGTCCGTGCGATCGTCAAACGTGCTTCCTAAAGTTCTTTTATAGTCCTTATTCCTGCACAACATACTATTGTCATATTCAGTCAACTGCGGACGGAGAAGTCAATTAATTTTATTTTCCCTCCTAAGAACTTCATTCAAATTTTTATGTGACTAACTTTTTCATTTTTAATTTCAGGACAAAAGTATTACAGCGATAAGGTACTTAACTGTCTTGATATATTGTTATGTTTTGAATAAAAAAAATTTGTTTCCAGCGTAAAGACTACTTGTTTCTGTCTCGGCTAACTTTTTTAAAACCAAGTGTACACAGTCCTTCGCTCAAAAGAGAGGATTTTTTTCCTTCGAAATATATAAATATCAGTTTTATTCCTCTGGAGAGACTATAAAGTTTGTGACGCCAAATGGCCAATGCCCATTAACTCAAAATAGATAAATACAAATTTGGGCTGCACAGATGGATGGAAGGAAAAAGAAAGCTGCACATGGAGAGTACTGCTGCTGGAAGACCAAATTTTGGATGTTAAAAGCGACACGCGTACAAGTTTCGGTTGTGAAGAATGTATTCTCTTTAGGATTACATTCTTAGTGTATATTCCCCTTCTATGAATCCTGTATGTAGTGCACCACATCTCTTAACAAATGAAGCCAAGTGTTTATAACCGACTAGCTTTGATATTTGCCACTAGTTAGTACATTTTTGGCACTGTTATGAAATTGTTCTCACACATTGCTTTGACTTACAGAACACTTGGATGCAGCGATGGATGAAAGATTCTAGTTAATATAAATATGAATGGGATACTGAAAGTCCTATGAGAGCTACGTAACAGTTAGAAAGTGAACATTGTGCTCTTAAATCAGCGTTAATAGCAACGTGTGTAGTTTCAATCTTAGCTTTGTTTAATGTCTTTCGTTGTAAGTATTTCATTATAAACTGTGTTGACACCTTCGAGAAGATCACTGCATGGACGACCGAAACGTGTGTGGTACAGTTGTCCTAGTGTTTTATAATGATGCAGCATAACACGCGAAAAGACTTCCAGTCGACGTAATTTCTCAAAATAATCGTACTATAGGAGATACGTTTACGTTATATAAACAAGGATAGTGAAAAGGCAGATAGGTCACCTGCATATTGAATACCTTTCTATACGCCAAGAATTCTCACATTCTTCGGGAGAAAGGAGTCTCAACTCTCAAGAGGTGGATTTTCAGTAAGCTCCTTCAAAAGCTGGATATACGTGGTGAAGACAAGGATACACGCACGCAACTCATTTCCTGCTACGTTTAATTCCAGCCTTTGTGAATAATGTTCCGTTTACCTGCAGAGAAGAGGCCTCAAATATAGGTGGCCTGGTGCAATATTGCGGAAATTATATTTACAGTGGCTTGATTGTTTTCTTAAGTCCCTCAAGGAAAATCCTTCCGCATACTTCACGTTGTTATTTCGTAACGTAATATCGTAACGCACTGGAAAGGAGGGAGAGTAGCAGATCTGCCGCTGCGTGAAGCATGTAATGTATGGTATCTGAGGTATACCTTCTTAGCATTGTTCTTATCTCTTGTCATCGTCTATATTTTCTCTAAGACTTTAATTTTATATAGCAGTGGTGCACTTGTAATGCAAAAGTCCATTAGTTTTAACAGCACCTGGTACTATCTTCTTCAGGACACTCGCTGCATGTCATAATGAAATAGTGCACTGCATAAAAGAAGCTTATTTGCTTATTTATTCCACTGATTTTAGTAATACATTGGATGAGCCATAGTTGCCAATCATAACAACTAATATTTTAAAATTTATCTATCTTAGCTTTCCCCAACTTCACTATTCAGACTTTTATGATACTTAACTGATGTAATAACCAAGTTTTCTAGTAAAATAGAAATAACTATCTCTAAACAAAATAATAAACAATTCATTTACCCGCGGAAACTACTGTAATTGAAACCTACGAGACACACATTCGTAAAGGCCACTAATGTATACGCAATTCATACTAAATTTTTATGTCAGTAAACATGACAAGTTAACACGTTTTGACTGGTTAATTGAGAATTTTTTGTAACACAAACTAATGCAAATATTAACGTGCATGATCGATAAAGCTTTTGCTTTTTATTAAGAATCTTTATGGAACTGTGTACTTCTCTAATCCAGAGCTTGCTAGAATCCACTTATGCAGCGGTGGGGAAATATGTATTCAACTTTTTGTGGATAGCAGGTAGTTTTTACAAATGTGGTACATTCTTCAAAAACAGAATAATGTGTAATTCCAATCTACATCACTGTCATACAAATGTTTGTAGATAATTTTCAAATTATTAAAATTATCAATGACTGAAACACATTTTAATTTGCGTATTGTGATGTACCTACTCCACCTAACACTATGGGAACATGAGACACCTGTAAAATTACATTGAATGCTACACAGATTTGATGTTTCTCTTTCCGAGTGATTATCAGTCATGCCATTTTTATAGACTCTTTTATGTATTTTTCATATGAAATTCGCGTTGGGGAGCGGACTAAGAGTAATATTACCGTCGATGGAACATTGTTTGGCAAAATACTCTACTTCCTCATAACATATATGAAGATATTATCTGCTCTTTCGAACATGTCCGAAAGAACAGACACCGTCTTCATACAAATCAGGCATACCGGCCAATGGTCTCCTTCAGTGCAGATGCACTCACACAGCCCGAACTCTTAGGGGGATTCGGTAGATTGACTGCCGCGAGTAATTAATATAGTGATCAAGGGCACTACAAATGTAGTGTGTGGACAGTAAGTTGGTAACGTGGATCTCACCAGGAGCATGCCAGAGATAACTCACTACAGTCGCACTAACCTCTGTGTACTCAATGACTCAGACGGATAGAGCGTCCGATATGGAAGCCAGAGATCCCTGGTTCGAGTCCAGGTCAGGGCACACCTTTTCAACTGCCCCCGTCGATATTTTTCAACGCCTGTAAGCAGCTAGAGGTCGGGATTTCATTGTAATTTTATTGTCATTAAATTGTGATTAATACTTTAATTTTCGGATACAAAGTCAATGAAGAAGAAGGATGTAGAGTCAACCATGAAATAATTAGAACGTGCATTAACAACTTGAGATAGCCGCAGTGTAAAATTAAAGTATAGATATAATTTCAGCAGTCCTTTTAAACACATCAGAACGTCATGAGGAGGTCTATGAAACTGAGCCTATAGACCACAAACTTCTGTAGAAACACTAACAAGAAAGCAGAACATCTATATATGCTTGAAATATTGTTAAGTACGAGGCCTTTGATGTTTATGACCTGTAGAGCAGCCTCTTTGGTGCTGTGCCCCAGCAGTAGCTAAAGAGATTGAGGAACGGAAAAACATGTATATTTATAGCTTACAAATCTACAGGGAGAAGGATATTAAGCTTAACAAGGTAGGTAGAAATTATTTTAAAAAGTGTAACCTGATTTTACCAGAGAATCTTTGTTGTTTTATTTATATGAGGATTAGCGGTAGTATCTGCTACAACTTAACTTAATGTCTCACTCCCAGTTCTTTTACCTTCACTGCCTGAGCTTAAAAAAAAAAAAAAAAAGAAAAGGAAAATCAGCAATGGCACCCATGGACTTACAGCATAAGGAGTCATTCCCATTCTAGCAACAGTTTTGTCATAGTTTTCAGAGAAACGGATAAATCTTTACTTCATAGAACACTTGCCCTTCGGATAGGAAACTGACGCAGAAAGACAGACGAATGAACGGTAATGAAAGGCATGAGGATGGAGAAGACAAATGAAACTACTGCATTTAAGACGCACAATGTGTATTCGCAAGACATGTTCTTTGTAAGTGAAATAGTGTCACTATTATCTCTCCATGGTTTAAGATTATGTATTAGTTCCGCGTTCGGTACAACAATGTGGGGCTATCAAGTGGAGGCGTCGAAGAGATGGAAACTGCAGAAACAATGAAACAGATTCTACGGGTGAAAGGGCGGAATGTCAGAAATCTAAATGTGGTAGGGAAGCTTGTAGATGTGGAAAATGGATAGGCAATGCCCCAAACTAGATACTGCGTGTTTCGGTGAAGTGAAATGTGAAATGTGAAGAAGATAAGGATATCTGCTCATAGAATGTTGAGAAACATTAACGCAACGGGAAATGGTTTAACCACGTTTGACTTTCGGAAACACACTATTGGCCATTGTAATTGCTACACCACGAAGATGACGTGCTACAGACGCTAAATTTAGATGACAGGAAGAAAATGCTGTGATATGCAAATGACGAGCGTTTCAGAGCATTCACAAAAGGTTGGCGCCGGTGGCGACACCTACAACGTGCTGACATGAGGAAAGTTTACAACCGATTTCTCATGCAAAAGTAGCAGTTGACCGGCGTTGCCTGGTGAATCGTTGTTGTGACCCCTCGTGTAAGGAGGAGAAATGCGTACCATCACGTTTCCGACTATGATAAAGGTCGGATTGTAGCCTATCGCGATTGCGGTTAATCGTATCGGGACATCGCTGTTCGAGTTGGTCGAGATCCAATGACTGTTAGCAGAATATGGAATCAGTGGGTTCAGGAGGGTAATACGGAACGCCGTGCTCGATCCCAACGGCCTCGTATTACTAGCAGTCGAGATGACAGGCATCTTATTCGCATGGCTGTAACGGATCGTGCAGCCACGTCTCAATCCCTGAGTCAACAGATGGGGACGTTTTGCAAGACAACAACGATCTGCATGAACAGTTCGACGACATTTGCAGCAGCATGGACTATCACTTCAGAGATTATGGCTGCGGTTACCCTTGACGCTGCCTCTTTCACTCCTTACCCCATTTCATTTTCGCTGACTACGTTTCCTTCTCTTCCTTTTCCTACTATCGAATTCCAGTCCCACATGACAAATTTTCGTCTCCCTTCACTATCTGAATAATTTATTTTATCTCATCATTCATTTTATCAATCTCTTCGTCATCATCGGAGCCCGTTGGCATATAAACTTTTACTACTGTGGTAGGCATGGATTTCGTGTTTATGTTGGCCACAATAATGCCTTCACTATGCTGTTTGTAGTAGTTTACCTGCACTCCTACTTTTTGTTCGTTGTTAAATGTACTCCTGCATTACCCCTGTTTTATTTGTATTTATGATCCTGTATTCACTTGACCAGAAGTCTTGTTCCTCCTGCCATCAAACTTCACTATTTCCCACTATATCTAACTTTAACCTATCCATTTCCCTTTTTAAATTTTCTAACCTACCTGTCCGATTAAGGGATCTGATATTCCACGGTCCGATCCATAGAAAATCCGTTTTCTTTCTCCTGATAACGACGTCCTCCTGAGTAGTCCACACCTGGAGTTCCGAATGGGGAACTGTTTTACCTCCAGAATATTTTACCCTAGAGGATGCCATAATCATTTAACCATATAGTAAAGCTGGATGCCCCCAAGAAAAAGGCTGTTTAGGATTTTGTTGTAAAGTCGAATGACGAGTACTAATGTACAGTATGTGAGGCTCTCAACAGATATAAGTAACTGATTTCACTACCATGCCACCTTAATATTTACCAACAGACTTTCAACAACGTCTGTTTAGTGTAAGTGAAAAGGCGACAACATATCTACATGTGGTAATTTCTGTCATTATCATCATTCCAACTTTTACAATATATTTCTATGTTCCATGTCCCAAGACCACATACGATCAGATACGACTTTTGTCATCGATCTCTGCATGGCTGTCTTCAAATTATCTTAAAAATTTTATTTGCTATTAATGTCTGGTTTCCTTATATCTACGCAGTTCGTTTTCTCCTTCTTTGTTCCTTTCTGGTGATTCTCCTTCCATTATATGATGTGAAAATCTCTCAGCAGACTTTCTTTCTGTATTCCAGTACCAAATAACTTGTTTTTCAATAATCGCCTTTGTGACATTCATTTTTCTTCCTGATAAATTCATCTCTGAGTGTTTACCGACTGGAAATCCCGCAGACCGCCTCTGGAAGTCCATTTAATTCGTCAGCAATCGTATTATTTATTCACAATTAACTGTCTATACATCTCATGCCTATGTCATACTGCTTCTACTCACTGTTACTGAGATTTTTTATTTCCTTTCTAATTGTCTACCCATATTAATTAAGGTTCCAGTAGTAGTTTATTCCTGTTTTAATTTACTAATCTCCTTTACTATGTAAAGTATTTTTACTGCTATATATTTATATCCTTCAGTGCATTTAATCGTTCCCACCCCATCTTCCAGTGTAAAGTCTCGATTCGTTCATCTCATTATAGTGTGTTTTTTTATTCATATTCAGATGAAGACCACGTGTCTTATAATAGTTTTTCAGAGATTTCCTTAAATATCTCCAGACAAACACTGGCATGGTTCCTTTTAATGGACATGGCCGATTTCTTTTCCCATCCTTGAAACAATAGAAGCATGTGCTCCAACTCTAATTACATTATACTCTAATCTTTAATTTTGTCCACTTTTATATCCCTGGTGATATTTTCAATGTCTTCTTCATCTTCCGCCAATATTAGTTGGTCATCAGTAAATCATACAGAAATTATGGTACAATCATTGATTGGGACCACCATGTCTTTACATTTTTTCTTCGCTTTTATAGAGCTTTCTCTGTATACATTTTATTAAGTGTCAGTGATAGGCTGCATTCTAGGTGTAACTTCTTTATAACTTTAAATGAAGGAAATGGAAAATTCTGTATTTCTATTCTTGATGTACACTTTTCATATATGTTCTGTACTACTTTAATTATGAGGTAATTAATATTAAATTATTTTAAAGACATCCACCAACCACATAAATGCGTATTGTCTTAGGATTTCTCTACCTTTAAAAATACTGTATTAATGGTGTGATCACGAATATTTTCTTTTCAGTTGTTTGTTGCAAAGGAAATTACGTCTGTAGCTGATCTTCCTCTTCTAAACTCAACTTGTTCTTCAGCCACCACTTTCTTAAATTCCTTGATATTCTATTCCCTATAATTAAAACACTCATAATTTTTTTTGTGAACTGTTAATATAAAATACACTTTCCAAACATCTGAAATGGCCATTTAAACGTTTTTAAAAAACGTGTCTGAAATCTTTTCATAATTTATCAATGGCGTATATTAGCAGATCAGCTGGGGTGCTTCTAGGTTGTGTATCTCACCAGTTCCTTAAAGCATTGATTGGACTTTTTCTATTTATATGTTCAAGGAAATGCCTTCCTTATTTTCTGTTAAATATCTTATTAATTATGATCAGTAGTTCTTACCCACATATTATCAACACTTCTTCAATATATTTTCTTAAGACTGAATACAAATATATTCGATGTGTTGTGTTCTCCTTAGTATTTTCAATACCCTTGCAGTTTCTAAACTTCTTATACAATCAATGACATAATCAGTTTCATCACAAGACTGTTCCTAAGTCGTATTTCTTCCTACCATCACCATTTCTCAAATTTTTTCTCATTTCACTCTTGACGATTCATTGTACTGAAGATATATTGTATTTAGCCATTTTAAATATTTCTGTTCCCTTACCTGTTCCTCTTTCTCTACATTCAAGTCAAAATAATAGAATGACTTCTTCCACTCACATTTAACTACTTCACCTAGAGCTGCTTCGGCAGCCTTGTCTAAAATATTAATGATATAATTGTATTGTATATGCTTATTATCAAATTCTGTAACAGCTAATTTTCACCTAACCTTGTTCTGCACTAAAAATTTTCTAGGCCATTGGAATTATGCTCTGGAATCGTTATATCAGCTTTCAATTCTTCCTCGTTGTTAACAATTTCTAATTTATTTGTCTTGTGTAGATAGTTAAATGCAATTTTGGGGTAACCAGACGATCACTATGAGACACTCCACTGTATGCTCTGACATCTTGTGTTTTTTTGGCTGCTTTTGCCTAGTTATTGAATACTCAGTTTCTGATTTTCATGGAAGTTTACCTTCATTCCATGTATGTTAAAAATTTCTGTCTTTGGATGGTTGAATTTTCTTCACATATATTAATTAAATTCATGCCATTATCGCTCACAATAGATGCTTCATTTTGTCCTACTATCTTATTTCGTATTTGTCTCCCGTTTCTACTACTTTATTCGCCAGCAATAATTTCTCTTATGTTTTTGTTTTTAATTTCTTCTGCTATGTCTGTGAAAGAATTGTCATAATGTTATGCTCTGTGCCTGTTTCAAAAATAATCAGTTCGTAGAATAATATATCTTTGAAATCATCTGGTTCATTTTCACTCATTGCATAGACTCCTAATAAAATTACTAGTTTTGTGTCTATGGGAAGTCATGTTTACTATGATCAAATTTTCATCAGTACATTCCCAATGTGTAATATGCTTCTGCACTTTTTCCTTATCATTTCTGATACCCCCTACTTTGCTATTTAAGCACCATGCTCTATAAACTTAGAAATTTCCTTTCTGATTTACTAGATTGATTTGCTTTCTGAGCTATGAATAGCCTTGATTAGACATATGTTGGTGGAATATAGTGCTCAGGTTAAATTTCTAATGTGTCTCTTCTTAAGGTATATCTTCACTTCTTCCACATATCAGAATAATTGAAAAGTTTACAGTGATTTGTACAAATGCAATATCCCATAGCAATTATTTAAGTCACTCCATCACATTGAGCCTCAACTTGTGTGGGGTTTCTCCAATCGAAGAAGAGTATGAACTCTTCAATACGTTCTGCAATAGCTTTGGTTACCTCATCCATGCTGGCAGTACACTTAGAGTACTTTGAAACCAACGTTACTGTATTTCAGTTACTGTAAGACCATGTCTTTGCGGATATACGTGCTTACATGAGAATACTTCCTGCAACTGTTGGAAAAGAATATGCTACGTCTGGAAGTAGCGGCTAAGCGAGATAGCGCATCGTCCGCTTTGTGAGCCTGTATTCATTTTGCCTGGGTCCCCTCTTAATTATCTTTGTCTTTTGGACGGGTGCGCTTGAGGCGATCTTAATATCTGTGTTGTGCCAGTTTTCCTTAATTATTTGCCTCTTTTGTTGCCCGCCAAGTTGTGAAACTGTAAAGGCGACGCACATATCAATCTAAAATAACGGTTGAAGACAGTTGCACGTTGGAAACAAGTATGATCATTTCCTCGAAAGTGCTTGGACGAAATATTTTCGTTTACTTTTTTACCATTTCTCTGACCACAGAAGTTTATCTCCTACATTTTTTTGATCTTTCCAAGAAACCTATTGTTTTTAGTTATAGTTTATAGATACTTCAGAACGTCACACTTTATGAAATGTCGGTCTAGCCAGGTAAAGGCACACCATTCTAAATTTATGTTTGTTATTTTGTTTGGTGCCTGAAAATGAATTGTCATAGTGTTATAATGCGTACCTGGTTTGTATGTAATCGATGAGTTGATGTTAAATCAGTGAAGTAACCTTGTGGAGAAGACAAAGTCAAAATCCTGTCCATGTAGTTTAATTTAGATTTTCGTCGGAATCCCTTACCCAATTAAGAAGAATACCAAAAACGTTTTTTCAGCAAGATTATTCCATTTCCATTTTTTGTCCAGTGTGAACGAATGACGTGTGTTTAGTGAACCTTATGTCAACTATATGCCAAACTCACTTCTTACTTTCTTCCTGGTTTCTTTGTGTATTGGTTGAGTCTTTAGAATAGCATCTTCCTTTACATATTAATTAATTACCTCATGGCCTCACATACTGAACTGCAACTAACAAGCTTGAATTGCATAAATTTACAAAATCAATAAATTAACTAGTAAATGTACAAATTATTAACTAAATTTGCAATCCATTCAGGTACTACCTCTGTCACTTTAAAGGAATCTTCTCTATCGCCATGATAAGCAGAACAGCTACATTGTGTTTGACGGTCTGATGTTCATTGCCACAGTCTCAATACGAAGAAGAAGCCTTTCCCCATCGGTGGAGGCTTTCTACAAAGATGCCATGGGCTGTACGCATACTCTTAATTGTTTTACAAAATAGTCGAGGTAATTCCATGTCGGTTGGTTTCGTCCCAGTTATTATTGGGGTCTGATATTCCACGTCTCTGAACTCTTCCTCCTCATGTGGAAATCCACTGCTTGCACAGCTGTTTGGCCAGTATGATAGATGGTTGCCTGGATTTTAATCGGTTCATTCCAAATGTTGGCATATCAAGTGGATTGCGTACCTGGGGAATTTTAACCCTCATTTACGTAATGTATATCTTTTGCACATTTAAATACCCTGGGTCTGCTTGGCACGCTACATCTTATACGAGATTTTAAAAGAAGAATAGGATTTTGTGGACATTGTCATGCACTAATATTTTGTTTCAATGTTTTTTAGTATAATATAAGACAGCTGAGATTGTTTTTAATAGGTTTATTTTGTTGAAAGAGCATATTTTTAATCCTGAACAGATTTCTTTGAATAAACTACCTTTTGAAAACTGAAGCATAAGACAACATACTAGTTGCCACAAACTGTTCGCAAATGGGTGATCATGCTATCGACAAAAGAACAAAACATTACATAAAAACCGTCACATTAATCTTTTGACTTTTCGCGCAACACATAGTTATGGTCCTGGCATAAATGTTCTGTGCCCTTACAGCACACTGTGATTTATTTTCTCCCAATTGAACCGGGACGTAACGAATACCTGCTGTTCTGACGACTCACCATGCAGTTGCTGTTGCCATTCCAGTTTTCTGTTTGATGTATAGTAATGAACATTCCCCTATCCGAATATACGGATTCTTATAGAAAGGGAATGGAAGATCTAACGATTTTAAACTGTTGGATCTAACAGAGTGAAAGTTCCTTAATGAAAAGTCTTCTCTTGTGGAAACACCCTTCGAGATTTGTGCGATGTTATACTGTGAAAATAATAAAGGCATTTAATATCCACACGTCCATTATGTTTGTGCCAGAGAGCCATGAGCTAGTGTTTGTCTTTCCCATGTATAACTGCGCACTAAGGGATCCATAGGATCTACATAACCCTTCACTTCATTATGAAATTTCACATTATCAGGTTCCTGTTTTGGATGTTGTACATCTGTAGAATTATCATGATGCATGGTATGGTGGTTACACACTTGTTTCTCTTTTCTAAATGAAACTAGAATAGGATTTACTTGTCTACTAATACTTGCCTTGATCTATTTTGGTATTTCTCTTCTATTCATGATCATTGTTTCCAGAATAGGCTTTTACTGAAGTGATATTCTGCTAATGGTACATTATTGAAAAAATTATCTGCAGTAGAATTTCTAGTCATACCAGCAATATTGCCTGAAGGTATTTTCTCTGCGGTTAGCTCCAAATGTTCTTGGGTAGATCATCTGGTTCTCTTCCTGCATACACAAGTCCATCAATCGTATTATTAGTTTCAGCTTCGCAAACACAGAGTATTTTCAATCCATACGTTACATGCCTTTTTGACACGTACTGCACGAATCCACAACGACTCCTGAACAGAAGTAGTTGTTCAACCGATGTAACATTAATTTTAGGTATCTTTACTCCCCTACAGAGTCCTGTAAATATTTTCATTATGTAGCATATAGCAACAAGTTTCTCAGTTCAAGACATAGCCTCTCTTGTTCTTTTTTTATCAACTTTAGTGAATATTACTATAGCCTCAAACTGACTCACAAGTATTGTAGATCTTTATAGTTGACTGGAACATCTCAGCTTTTGTTATATCCAATGTGAAGCAAAATTCCCCAGAAAGAAAGCATTTCATCATGTTAGTTCAATTTTCTTAGTGTACAAACTCGACTTGTCTCTCGCAATTTCGTGCCCGATGGCTAGAATAATAAATCACAAACATCTTTTGACAGGTAAGTGATTATGCCCCCCACCCCCTTGGCCCAGGTCCAAATTTCTCAAATAGCGTGCAGTTCATTTATTTTGCACTAGGAGTGGTTTTACTCCACAGCGTATCACTTGGAGCGATATACATATTAGCAGTTCCATTTCACAGTTGTCACTGGTGCCAGTACTTATAACTGAAAGGAAACCATTATCTCCAGCTACCGGTTGAGTAATAACTGGTCCCAAATAATGGCTTGAAAAAGGGTATATATTCCTGCTCCTTTTTTTACCCGAAAAAGAATAAAATGAAGATACAAAGATAAATGCTGCTCATGCTGTTGTTCAGTGTTGCAAAAAACCCCTAAATCATTTCCATACTGTTTCACAAGCTCGTATCTACTGTAATATTTCACTCTCATATACAACATAGGAATACTCCAATTCACAGCTGAACTTACATGAAAGTTGCAGCAATCTATTTTGTGCATTCACAAAAGTCTATATGTGCCAAAAATATCTACTCTGAATTCCAACAAAGTGTAATAGATTACAACTCACTCCAAATAAATCACACTAGAACATAAACCACACGACCCATCGGAACATGCATATGTAAAGAAGAAAATAGAACGTTACATTCAAAACTAATTACAACGATTTCTAATAAAACTTTTAATGTATGATGAATAATGCAAGATCGGATACCCAATAGTGGGAGCTATCTTTTGAGTCTTTTGTACAGCAATTTAAAGTTAACGCACTCTCTGGGTCTCTTGGACCCAGGCTATGCGTACTACGGTTCATTAATTTTTCTTATTCCGTGAGCAGAGCATTCTGTCTTCACAGATCTGACGGCGCCATGTGCCTCAGAGAAGATAATGAAGGATGAGAAGTAGATTTCATGCAGTCTGTCGCGGCCTTTCGAAAATTTAATGGTGGCACTTAGCTACTCAGGGTTGATATATTAAAGGTTTTGGCTGGTTTCGTTGTCTAAGGGCTGGAATACGTAGTTGCCACATTAGAAGCCAAATACTGCTGAGTCGACAGTATACAACATGAATATACACATGAATCGAATGGTCGAAAGTCCCTATCACTCGGCAATTGCGAATTCCCAATGTAGCATAGAAATTTATAAATGAAAGATCGCAATTAAATAAAATCTGAAGGTACTATTTTTAAAGACTTTAAATGATGAATACGATAGCAGAAGTACCTATAAGAATGCCGTTTATTACTGCAAAACACTTATTGGTGTCGACGGTACAGCATTTAAATAAAATATAGGTTGAATAACAGGGAAACAATAGATTCCTACATCACGTAATTAGTTATGAATAACAACATAGCTCATGAGATATTCACTTCTAAACGCGTACTACATCTTCACTGCAGAAGCCACGGAAATGTCATAAGTGCACAAGTCGGTACTACGAAACATTACAGTCTCCCGCGACCACGTGGAAACTGCTCAACAATCTCCAAGTCTTTTGTCCGACCGTCCATCATACCTTCACGTCCAGCATTACTCCATGTTCTGTGCGACCCGATGCTCCTCCCCCATTTCCAATCTTCGGTAACCGCCTACACTAGATGAAGAGCTGTGATTGGCTAGAGCGCTCCTGCCGTGTCTCCAAGCCAAGGCACACTCAAATTTTGAAACACATACAAGCTACTGGTTTTACATTTCAATAACTTGAAATGAAATAAATATTCCTATGGCTGGACCATAAACACCCTCTAACACACATTATTAAATACATAAACAAATGAAATAAACATGTTGAAGGAATAGAAACAAAAGCAGTCTAGTAGCGTAATGACTCTCTGCTTTCTAAAACACATTAAATATTTGACCAATTCCTTCATGAATGGTACATATCGGGTATAAACAAGACATACCCAAATAAAAATATTTATAAGCATGCTGCTACCGTCTTTTCGCGTAACTGTGGAGTAATGATGGCTTAATGTGATCAACAGTAATCGGCTTCTTTCACCTCGAATAACTTATGTACTATTCAAGTTACGTGCCTGTAATTCATACAAATTTGGGTTTACACTAATAACTTTCTAAAGGCATGTCAGTCGACAAAATCGGATGAACCGTTTAGATTTTGGAGATTCATTGCTGGGTGTAACTTGAAAAATTTACAGTAAGATACTAAACTTTAAACTAATAAAGATATTGAAAATCTGATTGCACCATCAGCATCATCGTACAATTAATGGCAATGTGCGTGTTTCATTTTAAGGTACCATGATTCCTCTGGCTATTATGAATTTCTACGTTAACTGTGAAATGTCTGGCATTATGGTTTCACTAAGTCTGCCGTCTTTGACAGTCCCAATATACAATTCTCCTTTATCGGCACAAAGCACAGTCCTCGTCACTGCGTCAACAAGGAATTTCCAACCACGTGGTCGGCTTGGACCACACGCTGGGGCTATCCCTCTCGCTCTGCCTAATGTTCAGTCCCAGCTTTCCGAGCGGCCCGTGCAGCCACGCTAACTCCCGACTCAGAATATTTTCAGGGCGCTGCAATTCACACTCCTCCACTTATTAACATTCTGGCTTGCCACAATGTACAGAAGTAACACTCTTCAGTTGGTACAAGTACCTATAAAACAAATTACAAATAACATAATAAAACGGATAAAGCGCCAGGCCAATAGTGTTTACAAAATTTTTGTAGTGGTGTGGGAGCAGCATTGATTTCGAAATAACCTAACCTAACATAAATTATGAACGAAATGGGATATTAAATCAATGCCTATATTTCAGTGATGCATAAACAATCTGTATTTGGACAAGAAATAAAATTTTCTAAATGCACTTTTACTTATGTGCGATTTTGTAAGCACTTCGTGTGTCATTCACTCAGTGCTAAGGCGCCTGCTTGCGCAAATTTTTTCATCGCACTACACATGCTCACAGGTATTCTGGCACGAAGTATTGATCAACTCACATCTGTCTTTTGACCGAATGCCTCGCTGAAATCGCGTCTGCCTCTGAATTCCGAGCTCCATCGTTTATCATGAGAAATCTGTCTACAACGAAACCCAAAAGTAGAAACCCATCAACAAACTATTTCCCAAACCCCACTACGATCCTCGCTAAAGATTCCTTCCAGCGGAAAACAATACTTTAGGAACAAACTCACAAGGCAAACGACTGAATCACGGTAATGTCAAATTCCCACGAGTCCTACTTAATTGACTTTAATAAATCTTTTCTGCCTCCACACACCAAAAAATAGGAGCACATAAAATTACAATTTTAATACCCTTCAAACTGACCACTAAATTATTTGACACACTCTTGTACAAAGCATAAATCAGTATACATTTTACTTAAATCCACAAGGTCAATAACCTCCACGCACTCTCAGCGCCTGAACTTCCCCCACTTGCACACATACAGCGCCTGAACCTCCCCCTCTTGCACACATACAGCGCCACAATAAACTAACTACTAATGAATCACCAAGTAATGATATAAAATTATTCCTCCAAAATTACTACCACTAATTAAAAATTAGAACAGCTTTTCATTTCTCCCCTTTCTCTATATACTCTTGACTGCATCAATCACTTCCTTAATCCTGTTATGCATATAGACTTCCTCACTCCAACCCTCAGTAACTATGATGTGAGCAACCTGAGTTTGACCTGTTAAAAGTCTTTTAAATTTTACTTGCCTTTTTTCATTCTGAAATTCAATTTGTAGGCATTTACCTACACAATTAAGCGAAGTATTGTATTTGCACAAGAAGTCAGTACCTGAAACTACCTCTTTACTAGGCCACTCACTACAAAACATTCTATCTCGAATTTAATTTCTCCACATTTAAATTATAAAAGTATTTGTTGTCTTATATGCTTACTCAGACGACCAACTGTCGTTTTAATCGAACGCCAGTGACTGGGAAGATTACTAGTTTCCCATTTTTTATCATGTTCATAAAACTTCCCGACACCGCTGACATATTACTACCTGAATCTAGAAGTGCATCTACCATTTCTTTGCCAACTTTAATTTCAATGATTGTCTGTACATTTACCATTTCCTTTCATTCTAAATATTTCTCCCTTAAGGTTCTCCGGAAAGGCTCAAAATCATGAAAAGTTCAATTTTTACTTTTTTGCGTTTTCTGAATCTGCAGACTATTACCTTTTAATAAATATTTAATTTATTCAATTCCGAAGACTACAATTATTTTTAAATTTTTTTTGAAATGTGTTATACATGGGCGTGACCCACTGTGGCGCTGTTAAACTGCTGTCAAATGGTGTTATTATTAACGTCCGTGTTCATCAGGTACATTTTAGTGATGTGAGATAAAGTAAGTGTTGTGGCTAACCTGTGATGGTTCAATATATATCGATGGTGTGATTGTCGATTGTTTCATGCTTATTTACTCTGTCGTTATCTCGAAAATATACGTAATTAATTCTGTTCCTTGAGTCTCTGTTTTGTTGAAGTATAATAATGAGTAAATGTAAAGTTATTAGAAATCCTCTGAAGGATTTTAACAAAAGGAGAAATGTTGGAAAGCCTAAGGTATGTGTTATTACTGTAAACAATAAAGACGATAACCAAGTGAGTGAACCTAACCTCTCAAGTACACATGCCCATAGCAGTCAAAGTGGGAAAGAAAATACTTCACAGAAGAAGCTTGGTTCAATGAGTGAAAACTATGAATGTTTTATGGGCGAATCGGATGTGAATGAAATATTTGATATGTCGGTTCTCAAAGGAATTTTTTCAAACTGTGTAAGATGTATTCATTGTAGTGAAGTTGGTCTGGAACTCTCCATAATAAAGCACGTAGGACTTGCTAGTGAAATACAACTGAAATGTGATAAGTGTTCATACATGACCACCTTTTGGAACAGTGTTGCAGTAACTGCAACTGAAGAAAATGGTAGCAAAATCTACGAATACAACAACGAGCGATGCTTGCTTTAGACAAGGAACGCCTTCGGGCTGCAGACATGGCTGTAAAGAGTCTAGAAATACAAGCAAGAGTAAACAGGAGGAGGAACAAGAGGAAGCTGGAGGAGGAGTTTGCAGAGGATGAAGATAATCCATCCTAGGGACCTGAAATGCACTAAAAAGTTAATCCAATCTTTGTCGCTCGATTCCCAAACTTTTATTTTCTCATACTAATTACATGTTTTCTAAGGATCTTCCAAACATATTTGTTTCAAACTTTCAGTAAATGTTACACAGTACCTTCTGCATAATTTAACACAGCCTTTTTCCAAAAAACTGTATATTTTTGAATATATAAATAAAAAATTGCAAAAAAACGTTGTGAATTTTCATTACAATTGAAAAAAAATCATCTTTAATAACTGAACTAAAATTTTGTAAAATCCCTGTGTTAAGTTGTAGCCCATATTCCAATAAGTAATCTGTAAAAAGTTCAACTTCCTACCTCAAATACTTTGTGAGGAAAGAAGTAATTTATAAGCGTTATTTTAACATTGCAAGTATAGGACGTTCCGGAGCCCCTTAAGATATCATTTCCTACGTTTCGTCCCTTCTCTTCCAGCTCAAGCATACACACATCCTGCTCTATCCATCGCTCAATCCCATGTTCATTCCCAAATAATTGATTAAATATTTCCTGCGCCCCAAATTCATTCCTACCCTTTTCTAAACCTCCAGCAATTTTAAACTTCTCTCGACTCCTCATATGCGGCAGTAACGACTGTAACGCTCTACCGTACCAGCGCCAGTCAGTCACAATGAAATCAAGCTCCTCCTTGATATACCAATTCTTACGAACTTCATTACACAAACCATCCCCATCCACACTATTTACTTCAGTCCTCTCTAAAGTTTCTGTTAGTTCTTCCACACATTTCACCGATTCACTACCCACAGCATGCACAACTTTACTGCTTTTCCCCTTCGAACTACCGACACTTGCAACTTCAACAAAATTACACATAAGTTCCCTGTTAAACACTTTATCTTCCTGAAATAATATATCGATGTGTAAGCCATCGTCCCCATAAATAGTAATCACAACAACCATATCTCCTGATGCACCATTTAAATCATTACATAAATTCACATCAGGAACCTTACTTTCCTGGCCGGCCGCGGTGGTCTAGCGGTTCTAGGCGCGCAGTCCGGAACCGCGCGACTGTTACGGTCGCAGGTTCGAATCCTGCCTCGGGCATGGATGTGTGTGATGTCCTTAGGTTAGTTAGGTTTCAGTAGTTCTAAGTTCTAGGGGACTGACGACCACAGATGTTAAGTCCCATAGTGCTCAGAACCATTTGAACCAACCTTACTCTCCTCCATCGATAAATGAACTTTACGTGAATCGTACAAAACTTTATCTTCCGTCGCTACATTACACAAATTTCTGCTACCTTGTCGTACAATTTTGGGACTTTCAGATTTGCTACATTTCGCTGTGATAGGACAAAAAACACCATACACTTCCATTTCTACACACTTTTCATCCATATCAACCTCGGAGACTACTTTACATACATACCGTGACAAACGTTTTAGATCCACACATTCGTCAATAAGTTTCATTTCGCCTTCATTCGTGACAAGAAACGCGTAAATTCCTTCCTCCGAAGTATCAATACCGATAGCTTTTACATCATTACATAAATTACCATTACTCTCTTCCTTTAAACAGAAATCATATATCTCCGCCGATACATTTTTAACTGGAACTGCTGACGAGACCAATGCTAAGCCTCCCTTAGTAACAATTATGCCTTCCGCCGAAACACAGTCACCCTCAGTTGAAGCTGGCGACACCAAAGCTACGACGCCTTCACTAACATCGACGCTTTTCGCCAACTCACAAACACTTGCTACTACAACACTACTATTGCTACCGTTCGCTAATACCTCTTCAGAACTCTCCACACGACTTGCATTCACAAAATTCATGTCCTCTTTAACTTCTTTTTGAACTATTGAATCTTTCCATTCGTCACCATTCACACACTCATTCATTACACATTCGTAACTTACATCATTCCCCCCGAATTTATTCCCATTACTTTTACTTAATTCTCTCACATATCTATGCTTCCGTCGTTTGCGCCTACTTTTGATGAAAGAGCCGCCTATATAGCCTTCCTCTCTAACATACTCCATATTACATATTTGTTGCCTCTCTCCAAACCTATCAGCATTTCTACCATTACCATTACCTCCAGTCCTTTTCATCGCCTGATCAGATTGCCATCCCAGGACCTGAAATCTATATCTACATAGTTACTCTGCAATTCACACTTAAGTGCGTGGCAGAGGGTCCATCCAACCATTTTCATACAACTTCTCTACCATTCCACTCTCCAATGGCGAGTGGGAAAATGTAACACATACATATTTCCGTTCGAGCTCTGATTTCTGTTATTTTATTATGATGATCGTTTCTCCCTACGTAGGTGGGCGTCAACAAAATATTTACGCATTCGGAGAGAAAGTTGGCGATTGAAATTTCGTAAATAGATCTCGCAGCAAAAGAAAACCGCCTTCGCTTCAATGACTGCCACCCCAACTCGCATATCATATCGATGACATTCTCACCCCTATTGCGCAGTAACACAAACCGAGCTGCCCTTCTTTGCACTTTTTCGATGTCCTCCCTCAATAAAACCTGGTAAGGATCCCATACAGTACAGCAATATTCCAGCAGAGGATGGACAAATGTAATGTAGGCTGTCCCGTTAGTGGATTTGTCGCATCTTCCAAGTGTTCTGCCAACAAAGCGCTGTCTTTGTTTCGCCTTCGACACTATTTTATCTATGTGGTCTTTCCAATTGAAGTTGCTCTTAGATTTGTGCAATTTATCGCATACCCAAAAGTTATCAGATTTCTTTTAGTACCCATGTGGATGACCTCGCACTTTTCTTTCTTGAGTGTCAGTTGTAACTTTTCGCACCACACAGAAATTCTCTCTAGATGATTTTGTAACTGAAATTGATCGTATGATGATTTTACTACACGGTAAATTACAGCGTCATTTCCAAACAATCTAAGGGGGCTGCTCAGATTATCACCTAGATCACTTATGTAAATCAGGAACAGCAGAGGGCCAATGACACTACCTTGCTGAACGCCAGATTTCACTTCTGTTCTACTCAATGATTTTCCGTCTATAACTATAGACTGTGACCTCTCTGAGAGCAAATCACGAATCCAGGCACACAACTGAGACGACACTCCATATACACGAAATTTGATTAATAGTCGCTTGTGAGGAACGGTATCAAAAGCATTCTGGAAATGTAGGAATAAGGAATCGATCTGAGATCCCTTGTCGACAGCACTCATTACTTCATGGGAATAAAGAGCTAGCTGTGTTGCACAAGAACGATATTTTCTGAACCCGTATTGGTTATGCATCAATAAGTCATTTCCTTCAAGGTGATTCATAATGTTCGAATACAGTATATGCTCCAAAATCCTACTGCAAATTGAGGTCGGTGATATGGGTCTGTAATTCATTGCGTTACTCCTATTTCATTTCTTGAATAATGGTGTGACCCGTGCAATTTTCCAGTGTCTGAGAACAGACTTTTCGTCAAGTGAATTGTTGTATAAGACGATATTGTGTCTGGACACTCTGGAAGGAATCTGATAGATATACCATTTGCACCAGAAAACTTACCTTTCTTAAGTGATTTGAGTTCTTTTGCAACACCTAAGATATCTACACTACTTTAAAATTGCTGCAACACGAAGATGACGTGCTACAGATGCGAAATTTAACTGACAAGAAGAAGGTGCTGTGATATGCAAATGATTAGCTTTTAAGAGCATTCACACAAGGTTGGCGCCAGTGGCGACACCTACAACTTGCTGACATGAGGAAAGTTTACAACCGATTTCTCATACACAAACAGCAGTTCACCAGCGTTGCCTGGTGAAACGTTGTTGTGATGCCTCGTGTAAGGAGGAGAAATGCGTACCATCACGTTTCCGACTATGATAAAGGTCGGATTGTTGCCCATCGCGATTGCAGTTTATCGTACTGCGACATTGCTGCTCGCGTTGGTCGAGATCCAATGACTGTTAGCAGAATAAGGAATCGTTGGGTTCAGGAGGGTAATACTGTACGCCGTGCTGGATCCCAACGGCAGCGTATCACTTGCAGTCGAGATGACAGGCATCGTATCCGCATGGCTGTAACGGATCGTGCAGCCACGTCTCGATCCCTGAGTCAACAGATGGGGACGTTTGCAAGACAACAATCATATGTACGAACAGTTCGACGACGTTTGCACCAGCATGGACTATCAGCTCAGAGACCCTGGCTGCGGTTACACTTGCCGCTGCATCACAGACAGGAGCGCCTGCGTTGGTATACTCAACAACGTACCTGGGTACACGAATGGCGAAAACGACATTTTTCGGAAGAATCCAGATTCTGTTTACAGGATCATGGTGGACATATTCGTGTTTGGCGACATCGCGGTGAACGCACATTGGAAGCGTGTACTCGTGATGGTATGGAGTGCCATTCGTTAAAAGTCTCGGTTACCTCTTGTTTGCATTGACGGTACTTTGACCAGTGGACGTTACATTTCAGATGTGTTACGACCCGTGGCTCTACCCTTCATTCGATCCCCGCGAAACCCTACATTTCACCAGCATAATGCAGGTCTGGATGTTGCAGGCCCCGTACGGGCCTTTCTGGATACAGAAAATGTTCGACTGCTGCCCTGGCCAGCACATTCTCCAGATCTCTCACCAACTGAAAACGTCTGGTCAATGGTGGCCGAGCAACTGGCTCGTCACAATACACCAGTCACTACTCTTGATGAACTGTTGTATCGTGTTGAAGCTGCATGGGTAGCTGTACCTGTACTCGCCATCCAAGCTCCAAGCTCTGACTCAATGCCCAGGCGTATCAAGGCCGTTATTACGGCCGGAGGTGGTTGTTCTGGGTGCTGATTTCTCAGGATCTATGCACCCAAATTGCGTGAAAATGTAATCACATGTCAGTTTTAGTATAATATATTTGTCCAATGAATACCCGTTTATCATTTCTTCTTGGTGTAGCAATTTTAGTGGCCGGTAGTGTACGTTTATGTCACTCATGCTAACAGCTGTTCTAGTTTCGAATCCTGGAAGAGTTACTTCATCTTTTCTCGTGAAGAAATTATGGAAAACTTCATTTATTAACTCTGCTTTAGTAGCACCATAATCGGTAACATCTACATCGCATTCCGCAGTGACGGTATTGACTGTGTCTTTGCCACCGGTGTACTTTACATGCGACCAGAATCTCTTTGGTTTTTTTTTACAATAATTCGGACAATGACTCATTGTGAAAACTATTGAAAGCATCTAGCGTTGATGTCGGCACTGAATTTCGAGCTTCCGTGAAACTTAGACAATGGTGGTGATTTTGCCTTCTTCTGAATTTGGCATGGTTTTTTCGTTGCTTCTGCAACTCTGTTCTCACTTGTTTTGTGTACCATGGTGGATCAGTCATGTCTGTTATAACTTACACGGTATGAATCTATCTATTGCTGCGATACTGCATCTTTGAATCTGAGCCACATCTGGTCTACATTTACATAATTAGCTTGACAGGAATGAAGACTCTCTCTCAGGAAGGCATCAAGCACATTCTTATCTGCTATTTTAAATACATATATTTTGCGTTTACTTTAGTAGTTTTGGTTGATATGGTTTTGAGCCTCGCTACAATGTCCTTGCGTTCACCAATCCCTGTATCCGTTTTGACGCTAATAGATCACGATTATGTAGCGAACATAATTTTCTCGACCGGTTGTTACGCGATTGCACTTCCCCGGAATTTCCCCCGTCGATTCTTTGTTGTTTACTGGGGTCCCGTCCACGGTAGTTATCACTCCCTTTCGTTCTCCGACCATTCTGCACATTCCAGCTACTATCTCCATAAGAATTTTTTTGATTTCTCTCACGATTATTATTTTGGGGATCATTATTTGGATTTCCATTTTGATAACTAACACCCGGTTTGCTCCAAGGTTTGAAATTCAAAGTCCTCTGTAATTTTTGTACAAATTCTAGCAATTCGTCCACGGAGCCACATCGACTATGGACAAGATCCCACTTATAATTTTTGGTAATCACCTTTTTATTGTGGGGATTTCCGTTAAAACTCCCAACGGATGCATCACATGCAAAAGCTTACCAAGTTCGCGCTTGCAAAAATCTCTGATCGTCCCTTACCGTACCTGTAACTCCGCGTCTGTTTTTCCTCGCTCCAAAATTTATTCAAAAAACACTTTTCGAACTCTTCGTACGATTGACACGTACTGCATTTAACATTTGCTCAAGACTGTGGGTCTCCCTCCAAATGCCGTTTAACGTATTTTATTTTCGCTTCCTCCGACATGCCTTGAATAAAAGCTTCCCTACACGCAGTCAAGAAATTTACTAAGTGATATCTTTCATCGTCTTGTAACATTTCACAGATCCGGTATTTGCATAAGGGATATTTATAAATGGCGTGGCCTGTTGGAAGGGTAACGAATTTAAATCACTTTTTATCTCTTGCATTTGTTTTTAAATTCTATTTTCCTGGTAATACTGGACTCTATTTTATCTTTAATTTTGCCCACTTCTTTCTCCCCCTCGACTACGCGATTGTCAGTGTCACTAATTACTAAATTTATATCGCTTTTAAGATCATCTTGCGCTTTTATACAGTCGCTTACCTTGCCCCGAATTTCCATCTGTATCTTATCCATTTTTTCCCCAAGATCTTTTTCCACTGATTCGATTTTAGATTTTAGTATTGCAACTTCGTCTGCAGTTTTCTCAAAGCCACTTGGACACATATTAATTTATCATCAGTTGCTTTTTCAAGGTTACTGATAACTTCCTTTCTCACAACGGAACCTATTCAAGTTCGCATTGTACCCTTATCTGTTCGAATTGTACCGATATTATTTGCCATTGTATTCATATTATTTCCCAATCCCTGGATCATTTCCATTAGCTGATACATCATATCTCCGCCACATTCGTTCCCTTGCCTGAATTCCTACTAGTTACACTTTCGTGCTCTGATTTCGGACTAACCGTCTCACTTCCGTTTTCGGAATTACACGCATTACGTGACTGTTTCATATTTGCGAGATCTATAACTGGAGCTTGACCTTCGCAATTAAACACTATCTCACTATTTGCGCAGGTAGTTATCGGATTTGAGTTGGTTCCCTCTGCCATGGTGATGCCATCGGTTGTAGTGGAAGTCAACATTGAAGACTGCCCTGGAGTAGTCGAAGATGCTGCTGTCGTACTGCTGTTGATCTGTATCCGCCACTGGAGAAATTGCCTGATGTAACTGTAGCTGCTGCCGGTTACCGCATGTTCCAACAGTCTCGAGTGCCACTGTCCGTTAAAAGCGTGAACCGCTACTGTTCCCTGCCCTCAACTTATGTAGACTCCCAGCCACAACTCTAGCTCCCTTTAACGTGACAGATTTGGACTTCTATCGATTGCATGTCTTATCTCCAAAAATTATTGCGTACTTTCACTATTTACAGAAACCTACTTGCCAAAAAAAGAAAACCAATGTCACACGGTGATTTGTGAGAGGTTCACTCTACAGAAATCTCTAGTTGCTTTGCAAAGGTTTTTGTTTACGCTTCGCACAGTACGCTGAATAACAGAGAGCAAAGGAATTACTAGTATGCAGGAGACAAATCCTGGACGAGCTCCCAATTACGGGCTTTCGAAAAATTAATGGTGGCTCCCAATCACGTACCCTCAGACTCAGAGTAGAAATATTAAAGGTTTTGGCTGGTTTCGCTGTCTAGGGCTGGGATACGTAGTCGCCGCATTACAAGCCAAATACTGCTGAGTCTACAGTACACAATATGAATATACACATGAATCAATGGTCGAAGGTACCTATCACTCTGCAATTGCGAATTTTGAATGTTACATAGAAATTTATAAATTAAATATTGCAATTAATTATAATCTGCAGGTACTATTTTTAACAATTTTAAATAACGAGTAAGGTAGCAGAAGTACCTTTAAGAATGCCGTTTATTACTTCAAAACAGTTATATAAAATGTAAGTTCTATAACAGGGAAACATAAGATTCCTACATCATGTAATTACTTACGAACAACAACATAGCTCATGAGATATTCACTTCTAAACACATACTACGTCTTCACTGCAGAATCCACGGAAATCTCACAAGTGCACAAGTCGACACTTGGAAATACTTCTATCTCCCGCGACCACGTGCAAAGTGCTCAACACTATTCAAGTCTTTCGTTCGACCGTCCTTCGCGCATTCCCGTCCAGCACTCCTCCGTGTTCCGTGCGACCCGATGCTCCTCCCACATTTCCATGTAGTGTGTCCATTCTTTGGTAGTCGCCTACCATAGTAACGGACGCTGTGATTGGCTAGAGCGCTCCCGCCATTTCTCCAAGCCAACGCACGCTCACATTGTGAAACACATATGAACTACTGGATTTACATTTAAATAACTCGAAATTAAATAAATATTCCCATGGCCGGACCATAAACACGCTCTAATACATATTATTAAATACATGAACAAATAAAAATAAACATAAATCAAAGGAATAGAAACGAAAGCAGGTCAAAAGGCTAATGTGTGTCTGCTTTCTAAAACACAGTAATTATTTGGCCAATTTCTTCATGAATAGTATACATCGGATATAAACAAAGACATTGACGAATAAAAATATTTATAAGCATGCTGCTAACGTTTTTTCGTGTAACTCTGGAGTACTTAAGGCCTGATGCGATCAATAGTACTCGGCCACATTGACCTCCAATAACTCATATACTATTCAAGTTACATGCTTGTAATTCATTCCAATTCAGGTTTACACTAATAGCTTTCTAAAGGCACATCGATCGACAAAATCGGATGAACCGTTTCAAAATTCGTTGCTGTGTGTTACTTGTACAATTTACAGTCAGATACTAAACTTTAAACTAGTAAAGACATTGAAAATATGATGACACCATCAGAATCATCGTGCAAATAATGGTAATGTACATGTTTCTTTTTAAGGTATCACAGTTCCTCTGGCTATTATGAATTTCTACGTGAACTGTGAAATGTCTGCCGTTAAGGTTTCACACTGTGTGCCATCTTTGGCAGTCCCAGCATACAAATCTCCTTCATCGACACAAAGCACAGTCCTTGTCACAGCGTCAACATGGAATTTCCAGCCATGCTGTCAGCCTGGATCACACGCTGGGGCTACCCCTCTTGTTCCAGCTAATGTTCGGCACCATACGATTGCTGACGAGCCCCGGCTTGCCAAGCGGCCCACGCGGCCATGCCAACTCCGAACTTGGAATATTTTCAGGCCGCTGCAACGCGCCAGTCACCTCACACTGTCTTTGTCCTCATTGGTGCATTTATCTAAAGATGTGTTTTCCTCACATGTGAACTACGAAGCCACACTGCAGCACAGTATTCGGCGGCAGAATAGACGACCCTAAGGAAGAATATTTTAGTGTTCTAGCTCTTGCACCCCATGAGATGCCATTTGGCTTGTGTATGGTTTTACTGGGTGATTTCAGTTTTCAAACAGCATTTTCGACGTGTTTCTATCAAGAGTTACTCCCTGAAATTTTGGAAAGTCTTCGTAGGGTGGAGAACCTGACAAGTAAAGGTTGCATGAAGCTTAGCACTGCCCACTATGTTGTTAAGGTGCAAGTAGGGATCTTTTGTCTTCGTTGAATTTGATGTTAATCTCAGCTTTTTGAAGTATTCACGCATTGTGCTTGAGTATCTACCGGTTTCTAAAATTCCCCGTTGAATGGCCAAACCATATCGTCTGCATAATTCAACTTTCTCAACTCAGTGTCAGGTAGATCATACCTATGTAAGTTGAAAGGTACTGGAGTAAAAATAAACCCTATGGAAGACTGTTATTAAGTTTATTCTGCCTTCTTGATCGATTGCCGAAGACCACTTGGAGCTATCTTTGAGATAATACGCTGTTTAAAAGACCAATTATAGTTCATGTAACACTCGCAAATTTGTACAGGAGTCCTTGTTTCCATGTTGTATCATAGGCAGCCACAACCCCAACAAAATCCGCTGTTTTTATAGGTCGAAGCTGGAATCCGGCTTCTGTGGGTGTGGTTAACATAAGTACGTGGTCTGTACCACCTATGTTACATCGGAATGCTGTCTTTGCGATTGGAGTAGCCTCATCCATACTTGGATCGGTTCTCTTAAGGATGAGTCTTCCTAAAAGCCAGCAGCAGCCAGCTCAGCAGCTTTTTCGGTGGTTTACTCGGCTTTAGAACAGCTACGATTTTTGCTGTTTCGAAGACTTTTTGGACTTATACCCGATACTATAATACTGGTGAGGGAACTAGAAAGCCATTTACGAGTCCTTTTTTCCACGGTTACTGACGAAGTCTGGGTGTATCAGATCGAGTCCTGAGCTTTACATTTCTTCTTTGTTTTGAATGCTGCGATGATATCATTTATGTTGAGGTACCTGGAATACTTTGATTTGTTGGGTTGCTTCTGGTACACGTTGTTAAACTATTTCTTAACCATTCGTGTATGTGGCTTGTACGAGGTTGCTCTGGAGAGGTAAGTTACTCTATTTGCGGTCTCGTCTGGTGTTACTTCGGGATCTTTGAGGCTAGCGGGCCGACTTCCTCCTACCTTTCCTGAGAGATTCCGTGCCACTCTGCTTGACCTCTTAAATCCACAGTCATTATTTATAAGTTTCATCAAAAAATGGTTCAAATGGCTCTAAGCACTATGGCACTTAGTATCTGAGAGCATCAGTCACCTAGACTTTGAACTACTTAAACGTAACTAACGTAAGTACATCAGACACATCTATGCCCGAGGCAGGATTCGAACCTGCGACCGTAGCAGCAACGCGGCCCGGGCTGAAGCGCCTAGAACCGCTCGGCCACAGCGGCCGGCTGTTTCATCAAGATGCCTTACCAGTTTCTTAGCAGTTTCGCAGTCGTTAGTGCTTAAATAGTACTAATATACTTCTTTACAGGCACTGCTCCAGACAAGAACATAATCTTTCCAGTATCCTGCTGTTGACAAAAATGCTCCATTGCCCACACTGTAATTTTCACTCAGTGAGGTAATCTCTCTGATAACTTTGTCAAGTTTCTTAGAGAATTTGTACAGTCAGTTCCAACCTCCATCTTGGTCTAGGGATTGATCTAATTACAGATATTTGAACTGCTACACTAAGAATTACTAGCCAGTGTTGGCTATTTGGGAAGCCCCTAAGAACAATTCTTACCGTATTCAAAAGTTGTTCCTGAGACTCCTGGGTTACAAAAAATTTATCAAGGTTGGAATTGGTCTTCCAAGCGCAGATGAAGTCATAACAACCACAGATTGCTATCACCGTTATTGATGGTATACATCTTCTACTCAGAGTGTTGACCCTATGTAGCAGGTATTTTGAAATAAGATCCACTGTGCCATATTAGTGCAGTATATTTTAGGGACTGTTATTATGGTACGAAAGATACTTTATGTAAATTCAATAAAGAAGCAGGAGAGAGGCGAATAGAACTGACACAGTCTCTCTAGTATCATGCAGGGGGCCACGAAAAATGTGTGTATAACTGACACATTGTTCATCTACGCACTAAATATAAGTTTTGGCGAGTTAGCACTAATGTTTCTGCAGGTGACTATGCGCTTTTATCAATAGCAGTCTTTGGTCCTCTTCAATATTGTAACTATAGAAGTATCCTTAATTTGCAATACTTTCAACAAACTGGCTAGTGACACCTTTGATAGAAGAGTCACCAGAGGTAGTATCGATAATGATATCTCAGACTGACTGCTTTAAACATTAAGAGAATTAAGAGTCAGTTTGGCAACATAACCTGTTTGACAAGGACGGAAATCAAAGTTCCACAGGGAGCTGAAGGCTCACGTTCAGTAATAACATTGGAAATAAGGTACTCAGAAATACATTTAAATACTACGACGCTTATTTATAGCACTAAACGTCTCTTCTTTAATAAAGACGCTGTTTCTATGTAACAAAGTCATAATGCGTTTGTGTTCTTGAGGATAAAATTTGTTGTTACAATGGATGGGCATCAGCAGAAATTTATCCTGAGAGGAACGGGGGGAGGGACAAAATCCTGATACTTCGATGTAAATGTCTTGCCACCAGAACTAGAATTTATAGGTGAAGCAAAAAATTTTATCTCAAAGACTTGATGGTTGCCCACTCAGTAGCTATTGTAGGTAGATTACTTTGCTACTTAAAAGATGAATAACATTTGTGGCGGTACCTCACATAAATACTGACATTTTTATCGGTTGCAAACCGTAGTTAACGTATTTTATGAATATAATTAGTATTAAAGATACAGTTAATGATCTTGAAGCAACTGATATGTACCGATAATTTAATAGTAGCATCTTTATTTAGTGTCTATGAAAATAAAAAAAGGATCGAAATAGACGCGATTGTACGGCCAAGGAGGAAGGACGTACTTCAGGGTAGACACACTCTTTTGTTTCGCGATACGGACGTCAGCCATTGAGCGGCTACACATATTTTATGTACGTTATTCGTATTTCTGCTAAAATATACTAATTAATATCACAAAATAAATTTCTTTGTAACAGTTGTCACCTCAAATGGTCGTAGCGGCTAATTAGTTTTAATAAGCATTTTTTTTTCAGTATTTTGCGCTGCAGGAAGCTCATCTTCCGATGCAGCCTCCGGTCGGCCATTACGCGCCGAAGTATTAATTTATTTTTCAGTGTTAACAGTAACTGTAAATGCGAGATATTTCGTTGTAAGAACGTTTCTAAATTGCAACAGATGATTGATTTACGTTAGAGTTCATTTTTTAAATTATACAGATTCTATGAGTTCAGTAAGTTTTATCTTGGCCGCTCCATGGCAACAATCGAAATTCTCTCGAGCCTTGCTTTGCAGTCAGCAACTATAAATTAACAAAATTACATTCAGTTCAGTTAACGGCAACTATATATTAGTCATCACGTTCAAAATCTAAAGTTGGTACATGAATAACAGCGGCCCTTCAAGAACGCTTCTCATATTTACTTATGCACGTAAGTAAAAGTGATAAGAAAAGATAATACCCCTGAGAGAAAGAATCATGCACTAACAAAAGAAAAATTCATGCTAATATATAAAATAGATATATAATTTTTTTGTATATAACGTAACAAATGGAACAGACGTAACACATTTCATGATAATTTTTGAAGGGCACATTTTTGTATCACGAAAATGAACTTAAAGTAACACCTTCTTCATGTTTATGACCTGAAATTTTGTTCTTAATGGTTAAATGTGACATGTATCTAACAAAATGTTCAGTAACCTAAGAAATAGTAAAATACGTAAGAAAGGTATTTTCATTCATATACCGCTACCATTTGTTTGATAAGGAATATGAAAAGACGGAAATAGAGAACATCTTTCATAAGATATCGTTGGTAACAAACGCTGAGCAAGTATGCTACCATCGCGTTGAAAATGTGCAGCAATGGGTAGGTAACATTTCTGGAATTCGTGGTGGGCCCTCGATATTTTACATGGGTACCTTCCTGTATCTCAGAAAGAGCGGATATAAGGAATCGACATAATAAAGTGTGAGGGCGCTACTTCACTATTGTAGAGCAAAGTCAGCATCTGCCTTGGGTTTCGGTCAGCGCAAAAACACTAGTGGACCGCATAACGTAGCATAATTTTCTACGAGTTGGCCCCAGCGGTCTAGGGGTAGCGTCTTTCATTAATAATCAGAACGTTCTCGACCCGGGTTCGAATCCTGCCATTTCTCAAATTTAGGTTAATAATCAGCATCAGCGGCCGAAGACTTCCGGTATAAGAAGTCACCCTCATTCTACCAACGGCCTTGTCAAGAGGGTGGAGGAACGGACCGAGGTTCAGGGCACTCTCCTCTCCTAGGGCTGGGAAACTGCCCCTAAAAGAGGAAGAATCAACATTAATGAACAGCATGCAGATGCAAAATGCAATGGAAACCGTTCCATTAAAGGCTCGTAATTTTATCCACATGACATGTGGCCTGTAAATGAAAAACTGTCATGACCCCTCCATTGAAAAAAGACTCCGGAATAGGCCCTCATTCGGGTCTCCGGGAGAGGACTGCCAAGGGAGAGGTGACTATGAGAAAAAGAATTAATAATCAACGAAAGGATATCGTTCTACGAGTCTGGGGGTGGAAAGTCAGAACCTTGAACGTGATAGGGAAAATAGAAAATCAGAAAGGGGAAATGCAAACGCTCAATCTAGATGTAATAGGGGTCCGTGCAGTTAAATGGAAGGGGGACAAGGATTTCTGGTCAAATGAGTATAGGGTAATATCAACAGCAACAGAAAAGGGTATAACAGGTGTAGGATTCGTTATGAACAGTAAAGTAGGGCAGAAAGTGTGTTACTGTGAACAGCAAACTGACACCGAAAACGATAGCACAGAAGCTGAAGATGTAGAGCAAGTATGTAGGGATATTGAGAGGGTAATGCAGTACATAAAGGCAGATGAAAATCTACTAGTCCTAGGGAGCTGGAACGCAGTTGTAGGGAAGGCGAAAGAGTATTTGAGTTTTGCAATAAATTTCAGCTAGTAATAGCGAGTACTCTGTAAGAATCACAAGAGGAGGTGGTATACTTGGAAAAGGCCGGGTGACACGGTAAGATTTCAGTTAGACTACGTCTTTGTCAGACAGATATTCCAAAATCAGATTCTGGATTTTAAGGCGTACCCAGGAGCAGATAGAGACTCAGATCACAACCGAGTAGGCTGAAGTTTACGCCATTAGTCAGGAAGAATCAACACGCAAAGGAGTGGGATACGGAAGTACTAAGGAATGTCGAGTTTCACTTAAAGTTCACTAAGGCTATAGATACATCAGTAAGGAATAGCTGAGTTGGTAGTACAGTTGAAGAGCATTGAACGTTTCTAAAAACGGCCTTCAGACAAGTTGGGGAGACAAACATGGGTACGAACAAGGTAACTGCCAAGAAAGCATGGGTAAACGAAGAAACACTTCAGTTGATCGATGAAAGGAGGAATACAAAAATGTTCGGGGAAACTCAGGAATACGGATCTAAAAGTCGCTGAGGAATGAAATAAATAGGAAGTGCAGGCAAGCTAAGACGAAACGGCTGTATGAAAAATGCGGAACATTCAAAAAAGAAATGATTGTTCTAAGGACAGACTCAGTATACAGGAAAGTCAAACCTACCTTCAGTGAAATTAAAAGAAAGGGTGGTAACATTAAGAGTGCAACGGGAATTCCACTGTCAAATGCAGAGGGGAGAGTGGGTAGGTGGAATGAATACATTGAAAGCCTATACGAGGGGGAAGATTTGTCTGATGTGATAGAACAAGAAACAGGAGTCGATTTAGAAGAAATAGGGGATCCAGTATTAGAACCAGAATTTAACAGAGCCTTAGAGGACTTAAGATCAAATAAGGCACAGGAGATAGGTAGCATTCCAGCACAATTTCTAAAATCATTGGGAGAACTGGCAACAAAACGGCTATTCGCTTTGGTGTGTAGACTGGCGACGTGTCATCTGACTTTCGGAAAAATATCATCCACACAATTCGAAGAGTGCAAGAGCTGAGAAGTGAGAGGTTTATCGCACAATCAGCTTCACAGCTCATGCATCCAAGTTGCTGACAAGAAGAATACACAGAAAAATGGAAAAAAAAATTGAGGATGTTCTAGATGAAGATCAGTTTGACGATAGAAAAGGTAAAGGTACCTGAGAGGAAATTCTGGCGTTGTTGTTCATAATGGAAGCAAGACTAAAGAAACATTTGGGATTTTTCCAGCAGGCAAAAGCGTTCGAGAATGTAATATGGTGCAAGATGTTCGAAATTCTCAGAAAAAGAGGGGTAAGCTATAGGGGGAGACGGGTAATATACAATATGTACAAGAACCAAGAGGGAATAATAAGAGTGGACAACCAGGAAGGAATTGCTGGTATTAAAAAGAGTATAAGACAGGGGTGTAGTCTTCCGCTCCTGCTGTTCAATTTGTACATCGAGAAAGCAGAGACGGAATATAAAGAAAAACTGAGGAGTGGAATTAAAATTCAAGGTGAAAAGTTATCAATGATACGATTCACTGCTGACATTGCTATCCTAAGTGAAAATGAAGAAGAATTATATGATCTGCAGAATGAAATGAACAATCCAATGAGTACAGACCATGTATTGAAAGTAAATCGACGACATACTTAGGTAATGAGAAGTAGCAGAAATGAGAACAACGAGAAACCTAACATCAGGATTGATGGTCATGTAGTAGATGACCGGAACAGGAGAGAATCCGAGCATTTGAGGTGTGGTGGTGCAGAGCAACGTTGAATAGTAGGTGGACTTATAAGGTAAAACATAAATGTCGTGTGACTATGGGCTCCCGGCAGGTACACCTTTCTCCAGGTGTTGGTCTTTTGATTTGACGCCCTTATGGCGACTTGCGCGTCGACGGAGATGAAATTATGATTCTTTCCAGAATCGTAGAGGGTAGGAATATGTGAGAAACACTGGTAAGGAGAATGGACAGGATGATAGGATATCTGTTAAGACATGAGGGAATGACTTACATGGTACTAGGGGTAGTAGAGGAGGGCAAAAACTGTAAGGGGAGACGGAAATTGGAACACATTCATCAAATAATTGAGGACATAGGTTACAAACATAACATCTAATCCCTGAGTGGAGAAAATCTCTGACCCAGCCGGGAATCGAACCCGGGCCTTTAGTCTATTAAGCTGACCACTGAATTACCGTGCCGGCGACCACTCAGCTACCGTGAGCAGACGAGTAATAAGGTAAGGAATGAGGAATTGTGCTGTGTAGGCAGTAAAATAATCAATGATGGACGAGTAGGGGGAAAATCAAACGCACGCTAGATCTGGCAAAAAGCGGTTTCTTGGCCAAGAGAAGTCTACCGGTATCAAACATAGGAAGAAATTTCTGACTGTGTACGTCTAGAGTACAACATCGTATAGTAGCAAAGCATGGGCTGCGGGAAAAGCGGAACAGGAGAGAATCGAAGCGTTTGATATATGGTGCTGCAGAACAACGTTGAAAATTAGGTGGACTGAAAGGTAATGAATGAGGACCTTCTTTCCAGAATCGTAGAGGGTAGGAATAAGTGAGAAACACTGGTAAGGAGAAGGGACAGGATGATAGGACATCTGTTAGGACATGAGGGAATGACTTCCATGGTACTAGAGGTAGTAGAGGAGGGCAAAAACTGTAGGGGAAGACGGAAATTGGAACACATCCATCAAATAATTGAGGACATAGGTTATAAATGCTACCCTTGAGATGAATTGGTTGGCACAGGAGAGCAATTCGTGGCGGGCCGCATCAAACCAGTCGGATGAACCCCCCACCCCCCACCCCCCGCCAAAAGAAAAACTTCCATGACCATTGAGAAAAAGAAATATAGTTTATGTAGAAATTTCTATAGTATTGTTTCGGTGGCATCGGCAACGTAATGCTAAATTGGCTAAACGAAAGTTTTGCGGAATAGCGAGAGATAATTTCTAGAGTTGTGTGAATCTTTTGTGATATACCTAGAGGATAGTGTACCGTGGAACAGATGATGTTTTCTTGGTGAGTTCTTCAGCCTAGTGGCTAATCTTTATAATCACCTAAAGACCGCCATAAACAGCTTTCGCCATTTTGTACATACAAAATTTGTAAATCTTTCGTGTTCTACTTATTGAAGTACTGTACTAAAGCTAAGATTACTTGTGATCTTAATTAACATAGTTGCGGATACCAGCGATGTTACTTGTGATGATTGATTATGAACAAACTGTCACAATTGTGCAGTAGGCCATCATCAGATTAATTGCAATATGCTGGAGCTGGCGACGTGTTGGTCAGCCACGTGTTGTCAAAGGGATGCCTTCTTGAACTATATTGTTGTTCTTGGGTCACAGACTTTTATGGCAAGTTAATTTCTATCTATTTTTGAAACTAGTTATATAACGCGTGAACGTCGATCATGCGCTGTTTTGTGAAACAGATGAAAGAATTCTATCATGGAGCGTGGATAAATGGAAGTTAAATGAACTTCGTTAACGTCTTAACAGTTTTTACCCGTCTGGAAAATAAAAATTTATGTTAGTTTCCAATACCTTCTGTTAAAAGTTTATTTAACTTGAAACCGGCTTCTGATAATACTTCTGCTTAAATGGATTTCACTTACTGATTATTGGTGTGTAGTAAGGAATAACATGACAGACAGACGACTAAGTACAGTATTGAAATGCTATTTAATTTCAGTGCAGTATATATTTATGAACACATGTACTTTATAACACTTTTTTGATTTGGAGCAACATTCTTTCCAGAGGAAGTTTTGTAATTTCAGAAGTAGCGTGCAGCCTATAAAAGTGAATGCCACCATTTACAAATCGAATGAGAAGACATAATAAATTTGTATTGCAGATCTGGCTACAGGAGAAAGATTCCAGGGAGAGACAAACACCCCCTGTTGTTGCCCCTCCCTCTGCGGACACCTATGTTACAATACGAGGCAAAAATGAGTAATGTACGTCAACTAACGCCACAGTTTCGTGTAATCTCTCTATTTCACAATTCATGCACACAAAACGTATGCGTGTAGATCAACAGTTGAGGAGAGTACAAAGAAAAAAGTATTTGACGGTCGACGTCTGTTTTCTCTAATCGACAACCAAAAACTGAGCTTCCCCGGTGGTCACAGAAACGTCAGCAAGTCAAATGCATCAGTAAATATAAATAAGGGTTGAAGGTATGGCCCACAATTCTATTAAAAGAACGAAGGAAGGTTCAAATCCGTGTCATAGCTGTCGTTTTAGAGATCTTGAACACTAAATGGAATCGACGGGAAAGTGATTCTACCATGAATTTGGTACAGAATCTAGTCCATCATTCAGCTGAAGTGATTAAAGCTAACGAAATAAAAACCTCGCTGATTACTGGATTGAAATGGCACCCCACTATTTCCCAATAAGAGGAGACTTTAAACATCAATAATAAACATGACGTTGACGTACAAAGAAGACACCTGGGCGGTATAATCTTTGTAAATATATGTTTATGCTGTGTTCAGAGGGAGAAAGTGTCATTATTGTGGTACCATGTCTTTGGAATATAAGAAAACATGCCTGTTGTGCTCTAATTTTTGTGACCTGAAAGTAGACATATTTTGTAATATAGTGTACAGTTGCCTTTTGGAAGAACTATAGACCTCTAATTTTGAAAGTATTGGTTTCATTAGACCTACTGCAACAAATGAAGTTGGCATAATGCATTAGTTGGATAGGTAGTAGAAAATAACAAATCCGATGTTTTTATGTGCGTTTCCACATTTGTAAGTTGTTACAAGTAATGCGATTAAATTTCTAGTCAGACTCATGTGGGCTTCGAAGCAATATTGATAGAAAAATTGGAACACCAATAATTTATCATCGATATTCGGATAGAAACAATCATCATATGTCATGAAAGTGTGAGGTACGTAAACAAGATTCTTGATACTCCGAAGATTTACGTACACAAATGATATAGCACCAAAATCTTTTGCTTTAAGTGAATGCATACATAATGCAAAAACGAGCAAGTTTCATAAGTATCTCCATTAAATCGAGCTCTAGACGATGCATTGGTCTTTAAAGTGTCATGAATGTCTGGAGAGAAGTTTCAGTTTATCACGCGGTTTAAAAAGTCATTTGCAACCGTTTGAACAAAATAGTGATAGATTCTTTCATTTCTTTTCGAATATGTGGGAGATTGAAATTCAGGACACCAGTCCTGTTGCAATAAATAAAGGTAGCTTTTGAAACATATCAACAGTATTCCTTTTCCTTGCAGAGTGTTTTAAACAGATCTATCCGATGTCTCAAGCCTGTATTTTCTAGTTAAATTAGGACACAAACATGGGGGTGAATATTTGCTTACGCACGAAAACACAAAATGTCTGCTTTTAAAGGAACCATCGCACGCGCTTGGAGAAAGTCTGGAATTCCTGTATTAATTTCCGTTGGTATGTGGCGTCACTTCGCCGAAAGCTGTTACAGGCGAAGGACGTAGATTGCGGCTATCACAAAGCACACCCCCACCAAAAAAAAAAAGTCACATATTGAGAGATCAGGTGATCTTGGAAGTCAATGATGCAGTACAAGATCCGGGCACCCTTTATGGTCGATCCTATTTTTAGGCAGTTAGGAGATACGGAGACAGCCTAACAATAATTACGCCACATTGTTGTAACTGAATTGCTCGTGTTGAAACAGAGAACTTAAAAACTTTTGTTGCTATATTATTATCATCTTGGTTAGAGGCACCTTGTGTGAAATGCGAAAGAATAAATTATCTAGCTTCTCTATAGAGCGCGCCTACGATAACTCTATGAATCGGCAGCTTACAACTGGCACCAGAATATATCTGTAGTTTTGATGCATAAGTTAGAATCTATCCCAAGACACGAGCTTCATAGTCTTGTGAAATGCTGTGAAGCATTTGAAACACCTAAGATCGTGGAAGACTGAAGTAGGTTGAGCTGCCAGTTCTCTGTGTAACTCGCTTGCCTCTCTACTGTGCATTAAGAAATGAAGATGGTGAAGAGTATTGAATATTAGAAGTTCAACGTACATTTCGCTGTGCCTCAGAACTAGTGGTGTGTTAAGCGAATGATTAAGGTTTTATAGACACTGAGTAACACTCTCCATTATCAAGAACGAACGCCGTAGTTCGGAAAGCAGTAAGTGAGAAACATCACTACTGAGGATTATAGTGACAAAAGTTTATTATGTCTCAGCCCACAAGGCAAATGCTGATCTGGGAGTGGTTGCTCCGACTGAATAAGGTTGAATTAGAAAAGGCAGTCGAGTTCCCCGAGACGTGTTTCTTCCTCGAATCCGACATATAAGGTGAGGTACTTACAAGGATCGATCAAAAGATTCCGCTTTCGAACGTTGCTGCAGCGTAAATACAACACAACGCGACTCGGATGCGAGTACATAAACACCGAAGTATTTATTAGGAGAATAGGGTACCCATGTGCATAAATAGTCGTTTACGAACCATTTGCTACTTACATGCCACAAACAGAACGGAGTCAATGAAGTTACTATCCTCCATAGACAAAAGAAAGGTAATAGACGATATTCTAGAAGAACTGGAAATATTCTAGCAGTTACCTGTAAATGACGGCCTCATTCCCAATTATCTGTTACAGTTGAACAATAATATAAATTTTTAAAATTTATCTGTTGATGATGGTCTCATTCCCAACGAGCTGCCACAGTTGCACAATAATATACACTGTAACGTCTCTAACCCGTTGTTCACCACTCTTTGACATACTGTCGTTCTTTGGTTAAGATCTTTACACAGTTCTCCAACATCTTTTTCCTCCTCTTTTCATTATTTTTACTCCACAGCTGAGATACTTGCTGAGATAATCGTTTTCATTTTACGTGCCATTTGGTTATAATTAAAGTGAAGCTCTCACGGAGGTCCGTTGTAAGCAAGCGAAACTTGGTAGATATTCCAATGCGTCAATGCGGAACCGATTTACGTTCGAATAAAATTATTTCAGAGTTTGGCCACCAGGTGCAAATTTTGCCCTCTGAATGGAAGAGAGACGTATATAAATGTTACATTATGTAATGAATTAGGAAGGGACGTCTGTAGAAAAGGTCAAAACAATGAGAAATGCGTAATAAAATTTTAGTAACCATTCTGTGAACGGATTACAGCGATCGGTATAAAACGATAAAAAGCAAATAAAAACAGTCTCGACGATGTTTTCAGATTTTTTATTTGTTAACAATCGGTTACGGCTCTTTCCTCAGACCATCCTCGGGGTTTTCACCGCCATTATGGCTGTTGGTGGTGGCAGACTGAGATCCGTAGAAGTACGGCTGTTACTGCTCACCATACTTCTACGGATCTCGCTTCGTCTGCCGTCACCATCAGCGACAATGGTGGTGAAAAGCTGAAGATGGTCTGAGGAAAGATCTGACACCGGTTGCTTACAAACATAAACTCTGAAAACGCGATCGAGACTGTTTTGATTTGATTTTTAGAAAGGCATAACGTTGATTTTATTATTAGCCACCGCTTACACTAGAAGTTCAATACGAGCAGCGGAGACGTCGGCGAGACGCTGTACAGCGCCAGATTTCCACCTTGTATCAAAAATTGGAACCGGAGAGATGGCGTGTACACAGCTCTTTCCTTTTACAGCACTTTCCTGTATATTCCGGGTATAACCCATGTTTATATTTATCTTATAATGCTTCATCTCTTTTCATAAACATTTTCAATTATAATGTAATGGTTTTCCAAATTTTTGCTGCTCTACACTGTTCGCGATGATGTCAGTTGAGAAACCTTTCAGTGTGATGTCAGTCCAAGTGGATTGCTATACTCGTGGTTTTAATGTTAGCTTTACAAGTTAACTTTTTACACATTAGCACATTAGCTCATATATCTCTATTACTTCTACAGGTAAAATAACTCCATGTAAGTAATACTTTCACAGTTTTTCCTACACCTAGTGCTACTTAAAGTTTCTGATATGTTCGTTACTCTCCTCTGGTGATAAAATTTTTTTATAGGTAGCTAAGTTATTATGATGAAGATAACCTTAGTCGGTAGCGAAACCGGATCAAAAATGAATCAAATGGCTCTGAGCACTATGGGACTCAACTTCTGAGGTCATGAGTCCCACAGAACTTAGAGCTACTTAAATCTAACTGACCTAAGGACATCACACACATCCATGCCCGAGGCAGGATTCGAACCTGCGACCATAGCGCTCGCGCGGTTCCTGACTGTAGCACCCAGAACCGCTCGGCCACCCCGGCCGGCGATACCGGATCAACGCAATACAATTTGTGCAATCGGTTGGCTGACTTTAGAATTCATTCAAACAAAATACGGTTGTCATGTTCAATATCGTACTGTTTTGTTTGTTCACAGACTACATAAAGTCCAGTTGTTCTGTCTACCTGGGTGTACATCTCTTGCAGCGATCACTTTCACCAACTCGATACTTCACTTGTAAACGTGGCTGACGCCAAATGAAGCACATCGATGTTACTGTACGCCAAAATCAGTCATCAAATGCTAGTGCCAGGTTGCCTATATACCGGCTTTCAAGGGAAGCAATATTTTTTTTAAATTCAGTGTTTCATATAGTTAATGACAGTTGTTCGGGACGGTGGGACACTGTGCTAAAAAGCATGGTGCACTCAGCCCTTGTAAGGGAGACTAAGGAGCTATTTTACTGAGGAGTAGAGGCTCTTGTCACGAAATCTGCCAACGGGCGGGAGAGCTGTGTGCTGACCACATGCCCCTCCATATACGTTTCAGTGATACCCATCGGTTGAGGATGAGACGGCGGTGGGTCGACACCGTTGGGCCTTCGGAGACCTGTGCGGACGGTGAAGGAGAAATAAAAAGATGATTTAAGGAACTAAAATAATATCATTATGCCCTCATTAAGTTTTAACATAATAAGACAAGCATAAAATTAATAATGGTGTATATTCGTAAGGCGTAGTAACTCATGATTTGCCAATTACCATAAAAATATTTATCCAGTGTTTGAGAATGAGAGGACTTGTTGTTGCTGTTGTTCTTGTGGCCTGGTTTGTTGCAGTTCTCCATGCTACCCCATCTTGTGCGAGTCTATTAATCTAGCCGGCCTGGTTGGCCGAGCGGTTCTAGGCGCTACAGTCTGGAGCCGCGCGACCGCTACAGTCACAGGTTCGAATCCTGCCTCGGGCATGGATGTGTGTGACGTCCTTAGGTTAGTTAGGGTTAAGTAGTTCTACGTTATAGGGGACTGATGACCTTAGAAGTTAAGTCCCATACTGCTCAGAGCCATTTGAACAATTATTTTTAGTCTCTTCATCTACGAATAACTACTGCAACCTACATCGCTTTAAATGTGCTTACTGTATTCTTCTATTGGCCTCCCTCTACGATTTTTGCCACCAAACGTACCCCCAATACTAAATTTGTGATCCCTTGATGTTTCATATTGTGTCCCATCGACAGATCAAGTCAAGTTGTGCCACAAATTCTTGTATCCCCAACTCTATTCAGTACGTCATTATTAGTTGTGTCGTCGACCTATCTATTCTTCAACATTTTTCTGTAGCAACACATTTCAAATGCTTCTATTCTCGTTTTGTCTAAATAGTTTATCTTCCATGTTTCACTCTTACACTGGCTACACTCCAGACAAATACCTTCAGAAAAGACGCTCTAAAATTTAAATCTATATTCGATGATAATAAATTTCTCTTCTTGGGAAACACTTGTCTTGCCATTGCCAGTCTACATTTAATATCGTCTCTACTTCGACCGTCATTAGTTATTCTTCTCTCCAAACAGCAAAACTCATCTACTGTTTTAATTGTCTCGTTTCCTAATTTAATTTCCTTAGCATAAACTGATTTAATTCGACTACCTTCCATTACTCTTGTCTTGCTTTTGTTGACGTTCATCTTACATCCTCGTTTCAAGACACTGTCCAATTCGTTCAACTGCTCTTCCATGTCCTTTGCTGTGACAACACCTACCGACTTGGGAAAACCTTACACATTATTTCATACCCTTTCAGAATGTTTTTGTAGCTGACACAGACTGTAAGATGGTAAGGGGGGAGAAGTTCATCGCTTACTATAATTTCGCCAGTCATGTAGTAATACTTCATGTTCAGACATGACGTTTTAATGCTGGAAATACCAACGCATTTTCTACAACGTCTACTACAAAGCTGGTGCCCACCACAAAAAATTTAAGAAACAAATGTCGTTAATTGTTGTTAACGTTTATTAACAACATACATTTCTAATACGTAGGGATGTATATGTCGGGTCCAGAACATGAAAGTATCTTTTAACACAGTCTTAGCAATGCCAACACATTTTCTGTACTTTATAACCAATAAAAAGAGATATAAAAATATACAAATTTGATTATTCGTTTAAGTTTTACCGAAAAGTCTGAACCAGTTACTGAATATAGTATAAGAAATTATGTTTAATAACGAGAATTACTTTTTTTTAAAATTTATATATATATATATATATATATACATATATATATATATATAGTTTACGCTATTTTCGAAACGTGGAAGTAAAGGACTCCCTCCCCTCCCAATTGTATATCAAGAGTTTGTTTATTACTTCTCTACTACAAATTGCTTCCCAAACATTTTGCATACAACACCAACATTCAGTCATAGAAAAAAACGCGTGCGCCACTAAAAAACTAGAAATGAGTAGTAGAAGTGATCTACATGTATAGACAAACAACCAACTACAATTTCGGAAAAAGTGGATGATTTATTCAAGATAAACAGCTTCAGAATAACTGCTTGTCCACCTCTGGCCATTACGCAAGCAGTTATTCGGCATTGCACTGATAAACTTGCTGGATGTTCTCTTGAGGGCTATTGTTCTAAATTCTATCCAACTGGCGTTTTATCATCAAAATCAGGAGCTGTTTGGAGGATCCTCCTCATAACGCTCTAAACGTTCTAAATTGTGGAGATATCCGGCGACCTTGCTGGCCAAGAAAGAGGTTGGCCAGCACGAAGATAAGCGGTGGAAAATCTCGTCATGTGCGAGCGTGCATTGTCTTGGTGAAAAGTAATGCCAGGATGGACTACCGTGAAGGGCATTTAAACGGGACATAGAATATGTCGACGTTCTGTTGTGGTGTAGTGGTGCTGCAGATGTCAGCCAAAGGACTCATGCTGTGAAAAAAAAATGGCCCCTTAGAACATCACTCCTGGTTGTCCTACCATATGGCGGGCGACAGTCAGGTTGGCACCAAATACGCAGCGGGTATCATCGTTGGAGATAATTCAACTTAAGTCAGTGAGATGTCAAGCCGAATATGCCCGTCACAGCTGTAAACAGGTGCTCTGCATTGCTCGTCACGGTCTCTTGGAAGGCAGTGTTCATATTGCACTGGTTCATTAGTGTATTTTTCACTGCGTTTGATGCCGTTGTCGATGTGAACCTCGCGGTTAATTTTTGCCAGTTTTGTGCAGTCTGACCTACTTGTTCCTTTGGCCGAGATATTCTGTTTCACATTCGATTTTTGCTGTGTAATTGTTTCATTCCCTTGCCCACTTTTCGTAATTAAACCAAGTGATGATATTTCCTTTTTTGTTTTTTGTTGTAAACTTTCATGAAGCGATATTTAATGAGAAATGTCGTTTTATGTTCTCAATGTTTATCGAAATTTGTAAATAATTTCAAAACGTTCGTTTGATTCATAATCATACAGTTGCACACAGCTGATACGAAAAAAAATTCTCTGCGTCGTGTTACAGCGCTTCCGTAAACAGAGTTACCCAATACGTACTGAACCTAAACGAGCAATTCGCGGGGATAGCTTAGATCTCAAAAGCGGTGAACAAAACTGGAACAGTTAGAACAGCTCAAATTTCTCGAGTGAGAGCATAAGCATACTGATTATTTCAGCAAGCTATTTTCTTGTTTATAAAGTAATAATTTTAGAATTACCCTTTAATATCAATTTCGCAAACACAGCGAAAGGTTTGTGTATGCCATGTTATCTACGTGATCACGTAAATGTTCTGTGAATATGGAATTAAGAAATCCTAATTGTATACAGATCATGGCCAAAGATTTAATATCCGTAACTGAAGTTCATAATAAGGTAGCAGACGTAAAATAATTAAATCATTTATGTATGAGATTAATTGGGTTGCTCATTACGTTAAAAACGTCATGATAATGCAGGGGGAGTAGCAGTGGGCAGTCTACCCATTATCATGTTATAACCGGATCCCACATTACAGCTCATGCAATTGTATGAGCTGTATTCACGGTCACACACTCCACTCCCCTCCTTGCTGTAAAGCTATTCTGAATATCTCTAGTTCCGTAATAAAAGTCTGCAAAATGTTCTTGCGTGTGTTCGAGCTGTTCTTCTGATTACATGCCTTTGTGCAATGAATAATTCTTTCCTTAATGATGATTTACCCAAAGTTATGACGCCATAAGGAAGCAGAGACTGAAAATAACCATTGTAAGCTAGTTTAGTGATATGTTTATCGACAAATTTTTGGGTATTCCTAATAACGTAAGTAGCTGAAGTCACAGTTTCAGCATATCATCAATGTGTTCCATTTAATTCACTCAAGACACACACCCAAAAATTTTGATCATTCTTCCGAAGCTACACACCTTCGTTAAAAGGTCTTATTTGTCCGTGGTGTTGTGCCATTTACTGTACGGAATTACATACACTGTGTTTAACAAAATTTAATAAAAATCCGTTTGAAAAGAACCATTTAATAACTTTCTGTTAGACATTATTTACGATTGTCTCAGTTAATTCTCGTTTGTTGTGTGTGATTACTATACTTGTCTCATCAGTTCATCAGTAAAGAGAACTAGCTTTGCGTCCTCATGAACATAAAGTAGCCAGTCATTAACGTATGCTAAGAACGAAAAGCGACCCAAGGATTCTCATTATGGCGGTTTTTCCTGACATGGACGAAAACATGATAGGTATGTAACATACTGATGAACGATAAGAGGTCATAAAGGAACAACTACTAAACAACCTCAATGGCTGGAGCCTAACAGCGTCTAGTCTGATATATCCACCATGCTTCAGTGTGGTAATGTGCGACAATAAACTAGGACACTATTGTTACTTTTGCTAAGATGCATGCGAAAGTACAAAGATGTATGTGCAAATATGTCATGTGTTAAAGGCCCAAGCGATCGAGTGTCTCAATGAAAGGTGAGTTGCACCCCAGTTTACTGACCAAGGAACTACAGCTGGTATCAATTGATGTTTGTGGTCCTTTGCCACAATGTGTAAAAGATGTAACTATGCACTACTTCTCTATGATGCATGGTAACGATGCATGATGCATGGTACTCGTATCGTTACAACAGCGGTAATTTTCAAATGTATATTGAACTATTTTACACCTAGATTCGTTAACTAGAATCCATTCAGTCAGAGAATGGAAGTATGACTACAAGCTATAAATGGAAACAATTCTTGCACGAAGAAGATATTAAATCACTGCTGATTTCAGAATATTAACAAGAAAGCAATCCAGCTGTCTGGGTCTTTACTAAATTCTAGAGGTTTATTCAGACTTGTTATTATAACAAACTCAGTTGGTGTCTGTTATATCATTTCGAGTTTCTTGTGAAGAACTTCTGCCATAAATCTGCTAATCTTACACCATTTGAACTTATGTTTGGAGTACCAGAAAACAATGAACAGACTAAGCATGTACCAAAGCAAAAAGATGGGCAAGTTGTAGTTACACTTTCCAAAAGAGCATAAGAGTGACATCAGTATTTTTACTCTAATGTGCCCATAACATGCACATTACAAATAGTAAACAATATTTTAATGTGCTGTCACCCAAAAGCTTCTTTATGCAGTAAAGCAATCACAAATACCAATTACTTTACACTGGGCCACATGTTATTGCCAGAATACCGAACCCTAGATGCTACCAGCTGGTCTTTGCAGACTCAGGTAGAATTACAGTCTTTCAATGCCATCAGTATGTGAAGACAGTTCACGACTGAAAAACAAGTAGTGCGATTAGAGTACAATGCCTCGTTGTTGGAAAGTGATAAGTTTTATACACGGTGTCCGTAATTAAAGTTCCATTTTCAAAACGCTGTAGTAAGAGGACCACTGATCAGAATGACGTAAAATTTGAACAAAACATTATTGGTGGACAGAATTAAAAAAAAGGAACTAAAATTTTACCAAAAGATGGCGCAGTTGTTGACTTAATGCAAATGGGGTTGGCTGCAAATCACAGTGAATCGCAACAGTGTGCTTATGGTTCGAGTTGCACATTACACCATCCATGCTGTTAGACGTGAATGAACGCACAAGTTTAGCTGTCAAAATCTGTTGCATTGTTAGGTAAACCCATCCACCATGGCAAGGTCGTACCACATTGGATAGGAAAATCGGTTCTTATTTGTCCTGAGACCAAACACCACATAAAAAGCAAAATGACATTGGTTTTTAAATGTCAAAAAAATCATAAAAAGCGAAGTCGCATGTTTTAATTTTCGTGAGACTGGCACAGGACGTGTTCAATATGCTGTCCGCAGTGGTCTGCCGTAAGATGAAATCGAGAAATAACATGTTCCACAAGAAATGGGAGTGTCTCAGTGGTCATGTCCAGAATGCGCTGTGCAATGCATGCCTTCAATTCAGCAACGTTCGTAATTTTAGCACTGAACACCACATCTTTCAAATAACCTCACAGACAGAGGTGACAGAGATTAAAATCAAGTGATCTGGACGCCCAGTCATTAGGGAAATGATTGCTGATAATTGTAGCATTTCGGAACTGTTTCTGAAACAGCAACTTCATTGGCGGTGCAATTGGCAGAGGAGTGCCATATTGCATGAAAAAGATACTACCCACACATCCAGTTGTTAAAGTGTTGAAACGATGTCCAAAGGACTCTCATATCGTTTATCCTTGACGCTACGGGTAACAGGACCCATAGGCTTCATCTCCTAAAAAAAATTCGGTCCTACTATAAACGATGCCTTCAACCTGCACCGTACAGTCACCTTTACAGAATGAAGAGGTATCATCTCATGTGCATGTGGATTTTGTGTTGCCTTTATTCTGAAGTTCTGCATATTGGCATGTCTTTGGTGATGGAAATGAGCTTCATCAGTCCACAGAATGTTCCATGGCCATTCATTGTCCACTTCCATACGAGCAAGAAATTCCAGAGAGAACATTTGTTTTGCTGGTAGGTAAGCAGGAAGTAACTCCTAAAGTGAGTAATTTTATATGCATAGCAATGCAGCCTGTTTCGCAGGATCTTATGCACCATACTTGAAGGTATGTCCAACGTTCCGGCATTTCCCCATGCACAGCACGTTTGCACATGACCACTCGACCGGTCCTGCAAAGATCTGGCCACACCTTCGACAGACGTTGGATCAGTTGCTTACCTCCTGCCACAACGCACTTCCAAAGGACCTGTCATTTCGAATTCTATAATTATTTTCTCCAAACTCTTTAGCAGTCACTGAACTAATATCTTTTTTCCATGCCCTTGACTGTAGAACTTCTACATGGCTACTGGCGTATAGTCACCGTACTTGTACAAGAGCTATACCACCAGAGTGCGATACTTTACAGACAGAATCAGGTTGGGTGCCTCTGATGCAAACTAAAGAAAAGCCATGTGCCGCAAGGTTGTTTGTTGTGCATATTCTGACGCTTACAGCGTCATCTGTTGATCAAATTTTTTGTTCCGTTAAGTTTCCCGCTGCGTCAATAATGTGCTGTGCAGATTTGATGTCATCCTGAACAGCGGTGCTCTTTGTATTGTCTTTTGAAATTGGAACTTAAATTATGGACTACTTGGATATGAATTAGGACTAATGTTTGCCTATGCGTGCCCATTTTATTTATATTGGAGCATGGTTGTTTTCGCCATGTCACTTTGCTAATATACGCATATGCGACTACTTCAATTTTAATTATGTGTGTCTTTATGCTCTTCCAGGTGTGATATTTTATTTATTTTTAGGTTAAACCAAATACATCACAGTTTAATATCTATTCCTTATACTACAATCTATTGACAAGTATCATTGTAAACGTATTAATTAAATTTTTTGACAATATGTGCTTGTTATGAGTTCATGCAATAGCATAATTTCAGCAATGATTCTCAGTACAAATGATTTCAACTCGTGTGTAGCTAGTATTTCGTAATTAATTTTTCATGAGTGATCATGCCTCATACTGCATTACCTCACTCACCTTCTTGGCAGACTAGAATGCCTTGAGCAGTCCTAAAGTACTGATTCTTTGATTACAATTGAAATCATGCTTATAAGCATTACCCATCCTGTCTCGGTGTGCCAATCGGATACTTTTTTTTTCTTTCTGTAGTTAGTAGATATTAGTAGATATTCTAAAATTTCTGTAAAGTCCTGTGGGATCAGCATCGAGTATAAATTGAGGAAGGACAGCATAGCTGCTTGCATCACATTTTTGCCGTTTCCAGTGGACGCACAATATATATAGACTGAGAGAGCAGAAGACTGAAGGGAACGTGCGAACAGCGGAGATATCCAGTGCTGGCAATGTGTAATCCACATGGATCAGATGAGACGGTGCATGATGACGAGTCCAGACTGTGTCAGTATCAGGAAGTTCCGGTGACACCCACTCAGGTGCTCATGTCATAATATTTACATGTTCTTGAGCCCTCTTGCAGCATCAGCAGAATTCAGTAACGAAGGCCCCCTCAAACACTAGGGCGGGGGGGGGGGGGGGGGAGGCACGTTCATTTGTCGATTACATAGTGAGAGCTATAAAACGCGAATTATGTTATTAGGGTATTAATACCGGTCCAGGAAGAAAGAAAACCAAGAACCGAACGAACTGTAGACAATTTCCCATCGTCTGGTGTTCTTTCATTTGTATGCAGACAATCGTCACTAACTGTGAACAAGTCCGATGAGCACATTTTTGACTAAGAGTTGCATATCTGACGGACCACCAAGACACACGACACTGATGGATAATGACACCATTTCAAAATTACGTGTGTGCAACGATTGGAAGAATTCGGACACAGCTTCTGGACGTTTGGATTCTAGAGATTAGATGACAAACTTGACTTAAAGAACTTCAACAAGATTGACTACTGAATATCAGAAGGACACGGATATACTGGCTTGAGTTCTATTAAGTCTTCTCACGTGTAAGGTTTCTCTTGAACATTGCCCACACCAAGTCCTAATTTATAAATTTGTACTAATTCCAATCTCTCTTGTACGACTTATTATTAAATGCTATAATGTTCGTCTTCCCGAGCCCATTTGGTTTTGGACACTTCACTGACGCTCAACATACTGTGTGCGAACTGTGTCTTTTACACCAAATATTCGACTGGCTGTCAGATCTATCTCCTGATGAATCACAGCATCCTATTTAGTAACCAGCAGCGCAGAAACAAGGAAGTTCTGTCTCGAAGTTTAAGTGGGTTTATGTTGAGACCGAAGACGAATGCCGAGATGCGCCTAACGCACTCCTTAAGCTACAGGCATTTCATATAGGCTTAAATAAAATGGGAATGCATGAACTTTAATGAGCATAATTGTTGGCTGGGTAAACTGTCACAAACTAATGTCTAAGTCTCAAATAATCTCAAAATATATAATTATAATACTGTACAAAAACTTGAAACAATTCTGTGAAGCGTATACGTACTCTAAACGTTATTCTGGTACAATGTTTATTCTGCTGCCATGGTCCATGGGCAATTTTGTAAATCATTTAAATATTAAAATATTTAATTAATGGCATTTATTTTTGAAAACCGCAATTATGAGCAAGACGTTATCTAATAAGTTGCTCATTTTTGTCCCAACTTGTCATGATGAGCTACTGACAAACCTGTTGTTCAACAGAGTCACTAAAAGTATGATATAGTTATATGACTGTGATCTGAATCAGTGAGAAGCATCACTTAAACAATGAATATCGAAGCATGTGAAACGCATATTTGATTAAACTGTTTTAATGTTTCTACGAAGAAGTAGCGTCCTACAATTAGGTCCTCCTCAACGAGAGTGGCACCTCTTCGAAAGAGAGTTCGTGTTATGAGGTTCCTATAGACACAGTTCTGCACACACAGTTCACAGAATGGAAGTGAAGTCGAAAGGCAACTAGATGTTACAGCGCTACAGCCCTAGTTCCGACCTATAAGTGCACCCGTGGTGTAGGGGTACGTCTTTGATTAGTAATGAAAACATCCTCGAGCCCTGGTTCTAAATACGCCAGCCCTTAAATTATGATTAATAACCAGGCTTCCAGCATAAGGTGTCACCCTGATTCTGCCGACGGCCTTGTCGAAGAGGACGGAGGAGCAGACAGAGGTTAAGGGCAGCCTCTTGTCCTAGGGGTGGGAAACTGACTATAAAACGCCGATGAATCAGCAATGATCAAAGGCTATAGAAACAGCAATAAGGAATAGGTCCGTAGGCAATAAAGCTGAAGAGACATGGACGTCTCTCAAACGAACAATCACAGATGCTGCAAAGAGAAACATAGGTACAAAGGAGGAAACTGCGAAGAAACCATGGGTGATAGAAGAAATACTTCAATTGATCGATGATAGAAAGAAGCACAAAAATGTTCAGGGAAATTCAGGAATACAGAAATACAAGTCACTGAGGAATGAAATGAATAGGAAGTACAGGGAAACTAAGACGAAATGGCTGCATGAAAAATATGAAGTAGACGAGAAATAAATGATCCACGGAAGGACTGGCTCAGAGTGTAGGTAAGTCAAAACAACCTTCAGTGAAAATAAAAGTAAGGATAGTAACTTAAGAGCGCAAAGGTAATTCCACTGTTAAATGCGGAAGAGAGAGCGCATAGTTGGGAAGAGTACATAGCAGGCCCCTATGAGAAGGCAGATTCGTCTGATGTGATAGGAGAAGTAAAAGGAGTTGGTATAGAAGAGATACGGGATCCAGAATTAGAACCAGAATTTAAGAGATCTTTAGACGACTTAAGATCAGATAAGGCAGAAGGGTTGGATAACATTCCATCAGAATACCTGAAATAATTCCGCTAAGCGGCAACAAAATTGACAATTCACATTGTGTAGAATGTATGAATCTGACGACATACCATCTAACTTTCGGAAAAATATCATCCACACAATTCCTAAGACTCCACGAACTGAGAAGTGCGAGAATTATCGTACAATCACCTTAAGAGCTCATGCACCCAAGATGTCGACAAGAATGATACACAGAAAAATCGAAAAGAAAATTGAGGATGTGTTTGATGATAATCAATTTGACTTTAAGAAAAGTAAAAGCACTGGAGAACCAATTCTGACGTTCCAGTTCGTAACGGAAGCAAGATTAAAGAAAAATCAAGACACTTTCACACTGTTTGGCGATCTGCAAGAAAGTTCGACAACGTAATATGTTGTTCAGTACGATAGGGTCTGCAGCTGCGACGAATTTTTTGTTAGGTTTCATGATGCCTTCAGATGCCATTCTTTTAATTCCAATTACCATTGAGCAATTTCGCCCGTACTCCATTTTCAAGTATTTTATGGATTACTTTCATGCCATGTGAGTCGTTGCTCTTATGAGAGTCGTTGCACTTATGACTCCATGTTACGCTCATAAAATAAATCCGAGATGTTTTACGCTGTTCTAGGAGCACGTTACTTTCGAGCATTTGTTGAGAGGCAGAAAATATAATCTTCTCTTTTTGATGCCGTTATTAGAACATAATAATATTACATCTGATCATGGCAATAAGACTTCAAGTCAACACCCTACCCTGTGATCTTTTTACATGTTAGTCTACAAAACGATATTCACTTATTTTTCAAATTTAGTTACGTTTGTAAGCCATTCAGATGAGAGCAGGGAACATAATCAAGAGCCGACGTGGTCTTCGGTTTGCGTATGGCAGGGGTCGTCCTATTATTTCAAGTCGAAACGACGAAGACGGTGCCGTCGGCACAGACATATACACTGACTGAAAAAGTAAGGAGTGCTGTTCCATACCAGCCCATACCCCTGTTATATAATGACAATGACAGCATCTATTGCCACACATGGCCACCTAAGGCCCAGATGCCAGTGGTCCACACAAGAATAGTATCTACATTCACGTTCTCTCCAGTAGTAAGTAACCTGGGGTCAGAATTTTTTTTTTTTTTTTACTTACGCTCCTTTAATATGTACACACACACACACGTTTTGCAGTTCTTCTCTAATATCTTGATTTCTTAGCCTGTCTTCTCTTGTGCAACCTTTAACACCTCTAAAGAATTTCATTTCTTGTACCTGAATCCGGCTTTCTTGCTTCTTGCTAATCACCCATGTCTCACTTCCATAGAGCAAATCTTTAGCCTCAATGATAAAATTCGAGATTACAGGAGAGAATGGAACGAACATCTACAAAGAATGGAGAGCGAGAGGCTTCCCTTAAAGGCAAGAATTTATAAGTGCCATGGGTGAAGAGACAGAGGAAGACCCCGACAGAGATGGGTACCGTAACAGGCAATTCCTGCCTAATACCTGAAGTGTGATATTCAATCATAAAAATCTCTGCCAACTGCATCGTGCTAAACAGGATTTGTAACATCATAAGTTATTTCTTATCTATTCAATTTATATTTATAGCTCGGCCTTCCTAATTTATATGCCTGTTACTTGCGGTACACGTAACCCATTAAATATCTGGCCCTCAGATATTGCCTTCTGCCTCTCAAACACTGCTGCTCAGCAAGTAGGTGTTTGTTCTTACTCTTAAATACTATTACATGGTTATTATCCTCATTTTCACAGATTTAGCATGAATATATAACTTTCTCCAACTTCCTTCATTTTATAAATCAAACGTGATACCGTATCATGATAATCCTTCTTCACATCTTGAGCTTTGTCACTGCAGATTAATATTACTATCTGGAAACGGATAGTCAGTAAAGTACGCACTAAATTTCATGCTATAGAAGAAATCCAATCAGTTCGTTGTTGTTGTTGTGGTCTTCAGTCCTGAGACTGGTCTGATGCAGCTCTCCACGCTACTCTATCCGGCGCAAGCTTCTCCATCCTGCAGTACGTACTGCAACCTATATCCTTCTGAATCTCCTTAGTGCATTCATCTCTTGGTCTCCCTCTATGATTTTTACCTTCCACGCTGCCGTCCAGTACTCAATTTGTGATCCCTTGATGCCTCAGAACATGTCCTACCAACCAATCCCTTCTTCTAGTCAAGTTGTGCCACAAACTCTTCTTCTCCCCAATCCTATTCAGTACCTCCTCATTCGTTATGTGATCTACCCATCTAATCTTCAGCATTCCTCTGTAGCACCACCTTTCGAAAGCTTCGATTATCTTCTTGTCCAAACTATTTATCCTCCATGTTTCACTTCCATACACGGCTACACTCCATACATATACTTTTAGAAACGACTTCCTGACACTTAAGTCTATACTCGATGTTAACAAATTTCTCTACTTCAGAAACGCTTACCTTGCCATTGCCAGTCTACATTTCATATCCTCTCTACTTCGACCATCATCAGTTATTTTGTTCCCCAAATATATATAACTTTGCTGCTTTAAGTGTCTCATTCCCTAATCTAATTCCCTCAGCATCACCCGACTTAATTCGACTACATTCCATTACTCTTGTTTTGCTTTTGTTGATGTTCATCTTACATGCTCCTTTCAAGACACTGTCCATTCCGTTCAACTGCTCTCCCAAGTCCTTTGCTGTCTCTGACAGAATTACAATGTCGTCGTCGAACCTCAAATTTTTTATTTCTTCTCCATGGATTTTAATAGCTACTCCGAATTTTTCTTTTGTTTCCTTTACTGCTTGCTCAATATAGAGATTGAATAACATAGGGGAGAGGCTACAACCCTGTCTTACTCCCTTCCCCAACACAGCTTCCCTTTCATGTCCCTCGACTCTTATAACTGCCATCTGGTTTCTGTACAAGTTGTAAATATCCTTTCGCTCCTTGTATTTTACCCCTGCCACCTTCATAATTTGAAAGAGAGTATTCCAGTCATCATTGTCAAAAGCTTTCTCTAAGTCTACCAATGCTAGAAACGTAGGTTTGACTTTTCATAATCTAGCTTCTAAAATAAGTCGTAGGGTCAGTATTGCCTCACGTGTCCCCATATTTCTAAGGAATCCAAACTGATCTTCCCCAAGGTCGGCTTCTACCAGTTTTTCCATTCGTCTGTAAGGAATTCGTGTTAGTATTTTGCAGCCGTGACTTATTAAACTGGATGTTCGGTAATTTTCACATCTGTCAACGCCTGCTTTCTTTGGGATTGAAATTATTATATTCTTCTTGAGGTCTGAGGGTATTTCGCCTGTCTCATACATTTTGCTCACCAAATTGTAGAGTTTTGTCAGGACTGGCTCTCCCAAGGCCGTCCGTAGTTCTAATGGAATGTTGTCTACTCCCGTGACCTTGTTTCGACTCAGGTCTTTTAGTGCTCTGTCAAACTCTTCACGCAGTATCATATTTCCCATTTCAACTACACCTACCTCCTCTTCCATTTCCATAGTATTGTCCTCAAGTACATCGCCCTTGTATAGACCCCTATATACTCTTTCCACCTTTCTGCTTTCCCTTCTTTGCTTAGAACTGGGTTTCCATCTGAGCTCTTGATATTCATACAAGTCGTTCTCTTTTCTCCAAAGGTCTCTTTAGTTTTCCAGTAGGCAGTAACTATCTTACCTCTAGTGAGATAAGCCTCTACATCCTTACATTCGTCCTCTAGCCATCCCTGCTTAGCCATTTTGCACTTCCTGTCGATCTCATTTTTGAGACTTTTGTACTCCTTTTAGCCTGCTTCATTTACTGCATTTTTGTACTTTCTCTTTTCGTCAATTAAGTTCAATATTTCTTCTGTCACCCAAGGATTTCTATTAGCTCTTGTCTTTTTACCTACTTGATCCTCTGCTGCCTCCACTATTTCATCCCTCAAAGCTACCTATTCTTCTTCTACTGTATTCCTTTTCCCCCAGTCTTGTCAATTGTTCCCTTATGTTCTCCCTGAAACTCTGTACAATCTCTGGTTTAGTCAGTTTATCCAGGTCCCATCACCTTAAATTCCCACCTTTTTGCAGTTTCTTCAGTTTTAATCTACAGTTCATAACCAATAGATTGCGGTCAGATTCATCTGCCCCTGGATATATCTTACAATTTAAAACCTGGTTTCTGAATCTCTGTCTTACCATTATATAATCTATCTGATAGCTTTTAGTATCTCCAGGGTTCTTCCAAGTATACAACCTTCTTTGATGATACTTGAACCAAGTGTTAGTTACGATTAAGTTATTCTCTGCGGAAAATTCTACCAGGCAGTTTCCTCTTTCGTTTCTTACCCCCAATCAATATTTACCTACTACGTTTCTTCTCTCCCTTTTCCTACTACCAAATTCCAGTCACCCATGACTATTAAATTTTCGTCTCCCTTCACTATCTGAATAATTTCTTTTATTTCATCATACATTTCTTCAGACCGCGGTTGTAGGTCATGCATAATGACGGCTCGGCAGCCGCCGATGGGCGCGCACAACGGCACGTGTTTGCGGATTTCGATGCTTACCTGTCGGACACCATTGACAAACGTGATAGGTTTCAAATGTGTAGCACTTCCGTTCCATGCAGCTTAGGACCGTGCCATATGGCCGTAACGCGTCAGTGTCGAGCGCGGCATTGACTTCGATCGCCAATTCGAGTATGCGCACCGCACGCACTCCCACACTCACGTTGTCCACGATTGCCGTGCTGACGTTTCCGTCTGCATGGCGAAAACGGTAGGAGTTGGTGGAACTTCGCATTAGGTTCTCACATTCCTCTTCATTATTCGTCATGAGCTACACTGTACTGGAATTGGTAGACACATGGATCCCTATCAGCCCGTGGGGATCGACATACTTGTCGTCTCTCACAACCTGGTCAATTTAATAAGTTTTAGGAGGGTCCTAGGAATCGTCGAACGTGAGTTTCACCGTCGCCTGGCCGTAAGAGAACTCCATATGTAGCCAGAGCTCTAAATCACACCAACGAACGCAATACCTCGATCGTCAAATAAACAAACACACGTGCGGAGCGCTGCTCGGCGTGCCCCGCATCTTAGCCGTGTCACGGCTGAATGCCGACTGGCCCTCAATCATTCGCCATCAAATCTACTCCTGTATAGTCGCTTTCTGACTTTTATCCTGTACTCATCTGACCAGAAATCCTGTACCTCCTGACACCGAACTCCATTAACTTTAAGCAATCTAACTTTACCCTATCTTAGATGAGGATTCTTGAGGAGTTATTTTGCATCGTAGTAATAATAGTAAAGATCTTGACCGTAAGACGTCAGTCACCATCAGGTCCATAATTTAATAGATGTTAGTCAACTGACACAGTGATAATCTCTTATTTTTCAAATACAATTTTTCTTAAGTAAATCAACTGAGAGGAGAGAGCGGTAGCAGTGATCAGCAGGATATTGTTCTCCGCGCTGGCCGTCGGTTGATGTGTGGCAGTGATCAGCCTGTTATCTCTGCCGGAAGCAACGAAGATGCTGCCTTCGTCGCAATGCGGCACTCTTCATCACGTCACGAAACGAAATAAAAGCTTAAATTTATGCACAAATATTGTCATGCCACATATTTAAATAAGAAAACAATTTCAGAATCTAATAACCTAGCGCCTACAAATGTATTTATTTACAGAGTGATACCGTGATGACGTTACAAAATTTGAAGGATAATGGAGAAAGATAACAGATGATACGACATTGCAGAGGCAGTATGTTAAAATGTGCAACTGAGTTCAAAAATGGTTCTGAGCAGTATGAGACTTAACATCTGATGTCATCAGTTCCCTAGAACTTAGATCTGCTTAAACCTAGCTAACCTGAGGACATCACACACATCCATGCCCGAGGCATAATTCGAACCCGCGACCGTAGCAGTCGTGCTGTTCCAGCCTGAAGCGCCTAGTACCGCTCGGCCACAGCGGCCGGCAGCTGAGTTCCCATTTATACACTTAGCGAGTAATAAGAAAATCTATAACATAATGATGTTCGCTGTGTATAATATGTTTTAATTAATTTATGGGTGTTATATTCTGAACTAATTCTTGGAGTTGCTACAAGCGACTTTAATTATACATCTCACGTCAAATTAATTAATTTTAATTCGCGAGAACCTCTTGCATTGTATAGTTTATTATTCTTAATTAGCATGTACTACTTTTATATAATTTGATTCGTGTGAGCACTACTTGAAAGTGGCCGTCTGACCGGAATTAGTTGACCGTGGATAACAAGACATTCGTTAGTTTCGCGACGCCCATTTTAAACACAGTGGTGTGCAAAACGTAAGGACGAAGGTAACTTTCGCATGGCGTGCAAGTGTGAAGTAACATGGCTAGATGAAACCTGGACCATACATAATATTGTGACATTGTAGTAAGAGAAAATAACTTAAGGACTTAAGCAGTCAGACGAACAGCAATGACACTTTTCTTCAAAGACAATAACTACACTGAAGCCATCGCTATGAATGATGGTCCTCTGGACGTTACAAAAAGTGGCACATCGAGTAATCACGTCGGACAATAATGCTTTCATTGCAGCGTTATCGCATCCGGGCATCAAGGATGGTAATGAGTTTTTGTAGAAGGCGTTCCTTGCCTCCAGCAGCGTGACTCGCAACGGCTGGACAATCGTTGCTGCATGTGGACGTGCTGCAGTACGTCCCTCCGTGGCATCGCACATGTGCTCGATGGTCTTTAAGTTTTAGAAACGGGCAGGCCAGTCCATTCTCCATATATCTGCTCGTTCCAGAAGGTTTTTCATCTGTGCTGTTCGATGCGGTCGGGCATTGCTATCCTTAAAAATGAAATTAAGGTCGAATTCATTGCTGAGAAGAAAGACGTGTGGAAGGAGAGCTGTCTCATAATAATGTTGACCGTTGAGTGTAATATGTTCAAAGATTTCAAGCTCCTTATGCCAACGCAGCATAATGCCTCCTCACACAGCAACACCTGAATCACAAAAACTATGCAATACGTGTTTCCACATTTCACCACGTGAGGATACGTCCCGATTCACTACTCCTACTGAATCCACTCCTATCCGAATAGAGCATGGGAACTCGTCATTGGTCCAGTCCGTAGGCTCTTGGCAACATCTAAAACGTTCACGCCGATGTACAAGTGTCAGCGGGACACTACATACGGATCATCGGGCAATCAGATCACCTCAGTGCAGTTGCCGTGCCACAGTGGAGCGTGATACTGTGTGCCTCACATTCCTGTTAATTATGGTTGCAATTTCCCACAGTTTGACGTTGGTCCCTTCTTGCCAGTTATGTAGTCTGGCGGCCATCTGCTGCCGCAGGTGAAGATTGTTGACCACCTCCTCTCCATTGGGCAGCGGTGTCTGCTAGTGTGTCCCAAAAATTTGAAGTAGTTTTTATTTGAACGCATACCCTCTTAATTTATTTGTACGATGCCAAAACAACTATATGTAAAATTTCAGAACCGTAGGATGGTGGCAACCCGTGCCGACTTGCATTGAAACATGTACCTGGTAGGAAAGACGAAGGCGCGAGCCCTCGTGTCAGTGTGTCTCTAACACCGTTATTCTAAATTGTTGTCAGTAAGTGGAAATATCAGTGGAATTACGTAGTAGTTCTAAAACGGGTGTATATATAATAGGTGTGGTAAAACATCAGATAAAAGGTTCAAAATTGTCTTCTAATGGACATGTTCTAGCAGTTTTATTTTGTAATATCCGGGAAGTGAATTTAACAGTCAGTGCAAATGCATATCTCACTATTCGGGAATGTATGATCTTTTGGGAAAAGGCACGTATACCTACCAAATCTGTACCTAACTGTCTGAAGAAATTAGTGAACCTATTTCAAGTTTGGAGGGAGTTGTAAAAAGATGCACAAAAAATCCAAAAGGTATTTGAGCAGCGCCGACAAGAGTTTGTCAACAAGCTGGGTGATTTGTTCGACATTGCACACTCCGACGCACTTCAGTTAATGAAACTATATGAAGATAAAATCTTTTTACAGTGACAGAGAGAGCCATGTTTTTTCACGTCAGCTCCTTCGACATCATCTTATGAAGCATTACAAATTGACTCAGCTTCAGATTGTAATCAGACTGAGATGGGTTTGCAAGAAAATTTCCCAACTGTGAATGAGAATATAAAATCTGGACCCAGTAAAACAACCATGCGGAAAAATTTCATTACTCCAAAATTAGTAGCAGCGCTAGATAGGAGCAAGTTATTGCTGTGCCAAGGTTGGAACACTGTTCAGGATGTGAACAGGCGAGAGCTGTTTGGAACGCGACTGTGGACTGGAATATCGAAGACAAAGTGCAGTTTCTTTGTTGTGATACTGCGACTTCAAATACAGGTCATATCAATGGTGCCTGTGTGCTACTTGAGTAAAAACTTATCAGAAGTGTCATTGTTTTGCCTTGCCGCCACACCGTATATGAACTAGCGTTAAAACCGTGTTCCAGGTAAAAGTCAATTCAGTGACAAGTCCTGATATTCCACTTTTTAAAAAGTTCCCAGACAACTGGAAAAGCTTAGATCCAGATAACATACCACGCTAAAAAGAAAAGGTCACAATGCACCTGACTGTTTCAAAATTAACAATCTCCTTGAGTTTTAGCGCACTCAATTGACAAAAGAAATAATCAGAGATGATTACCGAGAGTTGATAGAGCTTTCTGTTATATTTTTAGGTGGAGATCCAGACATGAAATTCAAGATACGGCCTCCAGGCGCCATACAACAAGCACGATGGATGGGCCAGAGCTATACTTTCTCTAAAATTATCATTACTTTGTGCCCAGTTAAGACTTTCGAACAAGGAGAAGGTAGCGCTGTTTAACGTCTGCCTGTTCGTCGTGACATCCTACTGTAAGTAGGCTTTTTAGGTTTTTATATTGGTAACGCCACGTAGCGCTCTGTATGAAAATCACTGGCTGTGCTGTGTGCAGTCTGTGGCTGGTTTGCATTGTTGTTGGCCATTGTAGTGTTGAGCTGCTGGATGTTAATAGCGCGTAGAGTTGCGCAGTAGGAGGTGAGCTGCCAGCAGTGGTGGATGTGGGGAGAGAAATGGCGGAGTTTTGAAATTTGTAAGACTGGATGTCATGAACTGCTATAAATATTATGACTTCTGAACACTATTAAGGTAAATACTTTGTTTATTCTCTATCAAAGTCTTTCATTAGCTAACTATACCTATCAGTAGTTAGTGCCTTCAGTAGTTAGAATCTTTTATTTAGCTGGCAGTAGTGGCACTCGCTGTATTGTAGTAGTTCCAGAAACGAAGATTTTTGGTTAGGTAAGTGATTTGTGAAAGCTATAGGTTAATGTTAGTCAGGGTCATTCTTTTGTAGGGATTTTTGAAAGTCAGATTGCGTTGAGCTAAACGTATTGTGTGTCAGTTTAATATTGATCAGAATAGGTAAAGAGCGAAATGTCTGAGTGTGTGCAGTTCTGCTCAGCTGTTTGAAAATCAAATAATGTAAAAGGTTTCTCAGCACAGTAATTAATTAATTTTTCAAAGGGCACATTTCATATGGCGACCCTGCCAGGATACCTCACTGGAATCTTCTGATTTTTTCTTGTAGTTTGTGTAATTAGTGCAACCTTTGTTTATTGCTAGTGTGTAATTGTCGAGAGATTTTCCTTTGTGGTTGTGGTTTTTCATTCTTGTACAGTAAAACAGTTGTGGGATGCATGTAGATTTGCACCAAGGATTTCGCAGCTGCGCTTGCAAGTAACGAGATATTACTTTAATGCTATGTTAATGTGTTTTCTTATTTCGCTCTTCAAATTGTGCTTTTCTGTGTTGTCGTCTGAAATATTGTGACAATAATGACGTGTGAAAAACGTAATACTAGGCTCCAAAGTAAACTGAGAAATGACAGTGAAGGCGAAACCAGTGTGTCAGCACCACCGTGTAATGAATTAACTAATGTTCAAAGTAGTAATTTGGTAATTGTGCATAGGGAAATGGCGCAGGCTGCAAATAATGGTGTAGGCAGTGAAACAACTAGTGAACAGGGAAGCATTATTGATCAATTGGTCGGAAACAGCTTGCCTCAGGAATCCGAAATGACAGGACACAATCTTGCAAATACTGTAGATTCAGGTTTTGCGTCCTCGCCGTTTTCTCAAATAAGTCAAGACGCATTTTCTGCTTTTCAAAATGCGAATATTGCCGGTTCAAATGCATTGCCGAATAGCACTGAGGAACATGTTTCAGACACCAGTGCATTGTTATTACAATTAATGCAACAAATGGGGCAAAAGCTTCAAACGTTAGACACAGTGTGAAACGTCCGCTTAGAAACATTGTACATGACTGTGTTTAAACTGTCACACAATATTTTTTAGCGCAACGCAATCTGACTTTCAATAATCCCTACAAAACAATGGCCCTGACTAAGATTAACCTATACATTTCACAAATCACTTACCTCACAAAAATCTTCGTTACTCGAACTACTGCAATATAGCGAGCGCCACTAGTGCCCGCTAAATAAAAGATTCTAACTACTGAAGGCACTAACTACTGGTAGGCATAGTTAGCAAATGAAAGATTTTGGTAGAGAACAAATGATGTATTTACCTTAATAGTGTTGAAAAATCATAATATACATAGCAGTTCATGACATCCAGTCTTATAAATTTCAAAATTCCGCCATTTCTCTCCCCACATCCATCAATGCTGGCGGCTCACCTCCAATTGCGCAACGCTACGCGTTGTTCGCATACAGCTTCCCAACACTACAATGGCAGACAACAATGCAAACTAGCCACAGACTGCACGCAGCACAGATAGTGATTTTCACACAGAGCGCTACGTGGCGTTACCAATAAGAAAACCTAAACAGCCTACTTACAAATTGAACAAAATCTTCAAAAGTTAGACCCAATGGAACAACACCAGGGAAAAACATTGCAACAGTTAGACACAATGGAACAAAATCAGAGACTAACACAGCAAAAGCTTCAAAAGTTAGACACAATGGAACAAAATCAGAAACAAACACAGCAAAGCTTCAAAAGTCAGACACCACGCTTGAACAAACACGTGAAGATTTAACTACTGAGTTACATAACATTGAATCGAAATGTCAAAATGTCTGTAATGACGTAAAAACACAAATTTGTGAGCATTTTCAACCAATTTTTTGCGGCATGAAAATGCATTACAGAATCACGAAGCAGCCATAAAAGAACTGTAAACCATTCTTCATGAAAGTCATGAGACCTTGTGGGCTAAAATTGACTCAGTTGCATCTACCGATTGGGTTACGTTACTAGCAAAAACTCAGGAAACCTTAAAGGACGCAGTAGATACGATTTCAACATAAATGGACACTCCGAAACTTGGTTCAGAAAAACACACTGAGGAAATAAATACACTATCGGAGTAAGTAGCCAAACTTTCGGATCAGTTTACTAACTTATCTGCAAAGGTAGATGACGATCTGAATGACAAGTTCAGTAGCCATCACTGACACAGAAGAGTATGAACAAATTAAGAAATTCAAACAAAATCAGAATGAAATTCATACGCAACACAAAAGGGAAACCTGGGAAGTACAAGATCAGTTGGCACAAGTAATACAAAAATTACATATTTCAGAGGACACTCGCGCTCCAACACGGGAAGAGGAACTTAGAAATACGGAAAAGCCACAAAATTATAACACAGGGAATTTCGGAAATTATGAAAGAAATTGGCAAGATGTGCCGTACTTTGAGATGGAACCGCCAACACGACGTAACAATGACCGATATGCTACTCGCCGACACGATGATTTTGACTGTAAGCTGTTCAGTACTACACGTAAATTCAAAGATTAGGTTAGATTAGATTAGATTAGATTAATACTAGTTCCATGGATCATGAATACGATATTTCGTAATGATGTGAAATGAGTCGAATTTTCCAATACATGACATAATTAGGTTAATTTAACAACATACTTAAGTTAATATAACAACTTTATTTCCTTGTGTTTTTTTGTTTTTCTTTATTTTTTATTTTTATTTTTATTATTTTTTATTTTTTTAATATTTTTTTTCTTAATTTATATCTAAAAATTCCTCTATGGAGTAGAAGGAGTTGTCATTCCGAAATTCTTTTAATTTCTTCTTAAATACTTGTTGGTTATCTGTCAGACTTTTGATTCTATTTGGTAAGTGACCAAAGACTTTAGTGTCAGTATAACTCACCCCTTTCTGTGCCAAAGTTAGGTTTAATCTTGAATAGTGAAGATCGTTCTTTCTCCTAGTATTGCAGTTATGCACACTGCTATTACTTTTGAATTGGATTCGGTTGTTAATAACAAATTTCATAAGAGACTATATATATGCTGAGAAGCTACTGTGAATATCCCTAGATCCTTAAATAAATGTCTGCAGGATGATCTTGGGTGGACTCCAGCTATTATTCTGATTACACGCTTTTGTGCAATAAATATTTTATTCCTCAGTGATGAATTACCCCAAAATATGATGCCATATGGAAGCAATGAGTAAAAATAGGCGTAGTAAGCTAATTTAATAAGATGTTTATCACCAAAATTTGCAATGACCCTTATTGCATAAGTAGCTGAACTCAAACGTTTCAGCAGATCATCAATGTGTTTCTTCCAATTTAATCTCTCATCAATGGACATACCTAAAAATTTAGATTATTCTACCTTGGCTATATGCTTCTGATTAAGGTCTATATTTATTAATGGCGTCATACCATTCACTGTACGGAACTGTATGTACTGTGTTTTATCAAAATTCAGTGAGAGTCCGTTTACAAGGAACCACTTAGTAATTTTCTGAAAGACAGTATTGACAATTTCATCAGTTAATTCTTGTTTCTCAGGTGTGATTACTATACTTGTATCATCAGCAAAGAGAACTAACTTTGCCTCTTCATGAATATAGAATGGCAAGTCATTAATATATAATAAGAACAACAAAGGACTCAAGACTGACCCTTGTGGAACCCCATTTTTGATAGTTCCCCAGTTTGAGGAATGTGCTGATCTTTGCAAGTTACGAGAACTACTTATTTCAACTATCTGCACTCTTCCAGTTAAGTATGAATTAAACCATTTGTGCACTGTCCCACTCATGCCACAATACTTGAACTTGTCTAGCAGAATTTGATGATTTACACAATCAAAAGCCTTTGAGAGATCACAAAAAATCCCAATGGGTGGTGTTCGGTTATTCAGATCATTCAAAATTTGACTGGTGAAAGCATATGTGGCATTTTCTGCTGAAAAACCTTTCTGGAAACCAAACTGTCATTTTGTTAGTACTTCATTTTTACAGATATGTGAAGCTACTCTTGAATACATTACTTTCTCAAAAATTTTGGATAAAGCTGTTAGAAGGGAGATTTCTGACAACGACATTCACCCACAAGCGTGGCTCCATCAATTCTCTCATTGTTTTCCTCCCAACTGGTCATTAGAGCAAAGATTAGAATTTATGTGTGCCTACTTAGAGAATGAACCAGCTGAAAGAATGTGATCGGTCATTCACGATTGCCACAGTGAAGGAGAATTTTATCATGCCTTCCTCTCAGCATATTGGTCTCAAGCTACACAAGACCGAGTAAAACATAGCATCATAATGATGAAACATTTCTAACAATCTGAATTTTCCAGTCTTGTGAAATATTTTGAAGACATGTTGCACAAGAATCAGTACTTGCCAAACACATACAGCCCCTCAGAACTCATCCGCATTTGCTCAATCATACTACCTGAACACTTACGACATATTATTTTGGCAGGACATTGCAAAGATGACATCGAAGCTTTTCAGGGTCTGTTACAAGAATTGGAAATCGACACTGACAATAGCGAAACGCGAAAACAGGAACACGACAATTACAGGTCACATCGGACACAATTCCGCGATGAATGAAATAATAACTGGACATGACAAGGCTATTCTCACAACACAAATCGTGACCAAAACAGACACCACCCATACGACAACCGTTGGCAGAGTAGTAATAATTACAGGGAAAGGTCACCTCTCCGCAGTAGTGAATATCACAGAGACAAGCCGAGAAACAGACAGTATGGGAACCAAAATAATTATTATCAAGGGAGACAGAATAACTTTAGACGCAATGGTCCAGTGCGCAGTTACGATTCAAGGAGAAATTCTGCACCACGTGACCGACATGAAAGAAACTATGGAATCTACCGACATGACGACAGACGATGTGATCGTAACGACAGACCTGAATTGCATCAGAACTGGCGGGATTCAAACGGGGTGGGGCCCTATCGACAAGATGAATTTGTAAAAGTTAGGTCTCCAAATCCCAATAACGACGCGCGCCAACAAAGAGACAATAGGCAATGACTCATACCGCTGGTAGCCACAAAACGTACTTCTGAAACTGACGACGCAGCTGCCATAGCTAGTAATTACGTAAAAATGGAAGACATTAGGGACATCTTACTCCAGGAACACGACGTAAAACATAGCAACATTGCATATCCTGTGATTCACATTACAGTAAATGACGTAAAATTTATGGCAGTACTTGACTCTGGCAGTCCCATTTCAGTAATTAGTGAAACAGCCTTTAGCAAATGCAACAAATTGAACGCTTGCCCCACACTTCCGTAACATAAGATTAAATTACAAGGTGCAATCGTTGGAAAAAGTGTAGATGTACGCCAACAAACCAACTTATAATTCTTTTGTGAAAGCCACAGCTTCTCTATGAACTTTCTTATTGTTCCATTATTGTCGACGGAAATTATATTGGGAGTAGACTTTTTGAATGAATACAAAGCAATCTTAAACTTTCACGATGCTGAAATAAGTTTAGAAAAAGAAGCTAATTCAATAGCTTTGAAATTTGAAGAATGGCTCTAAAACCATGACGAAGAAATTAATCGGCTTTACCTCCTGTTAGACAACAGTTCGGAATTTTCGACGGAACTTGACACTAACAATCACTCTCAAGTACTGACAGGGATGATATCGACGGCGCATTTGATACTAATGAGTTAATTCAGAATAAAATTCAATCAATTGACAATTGTAATGACACTTATAGGGAAGACCTTTTTGAGATTTTACAAGCACATTCCACAGTTTTTACTCACAAAACAGGAACAATCAAGGGATTTCAATACCAATTTCGTGTTCGTGAGCATACTAAATTTTGTGTTAGACCATACGTAATTCCGGCGCATTATAGGGACCGTGTTAGAACAGAAATACAATCTATGCTTGACAAGGGCATTATTGAGCCTGCAGTAAGCTCATACAACAATCCATTACATGTTGTTGAGAAGGAAAATGAATCGATCAGGCTTGTCTTGGATTCGAGACAAATCAATACTATCATCATTCCTGAACAGACATGCCGCAAACGTTTTAAGAACTTCTTCAAAATTTTAATGGTGTAAAAGTGTTGTCTTCTATTGATCTCAGATCCAGCTTTTATCAGATCGAACTTCATCCAGAATATAGAAAATACATAACTTTCCTTTGTTTCGGCGTTTGTTATCAGTTTCGGAAACTTCCTTTTGATTTGAACATTTCTTCTGCAGCACTCATTCGCGGGCTAAATTCCATATTACCTGAGTTCTTAAAACGTCACATCACCTTATATGTGGACGATATTCTGATAACAGAAGCCTCATGAGAACAACACAATTGCATCCTCAACAGTGTGTTACATATTTTTGCAGAATCTGGAATTACGGTTAACTTGGAAAAGTCTGAATTCCGTAGGACAAAGGTGAAGTTCTTGGGACATATTCTTTCCTCTGAAGGCATTCAGCCGGATCCTGAAAAGTTAGAAGCAATCAGAGCCATTCCAGTTCCATCCACAAAAAAAATAAAAGTAAAAAAAAAAACAAGTCCGCAGTTTTCTAGGTCTCGTAAATTTTTACCGTCGTTTTCTGAATATGCAAATTCTAGTTACAACAAAACTTTGTTCGCTCACTGGAAAAAATACTATTGGGAACTGGGACGAACAAGCACAGTTGGAAGTCAATTCTTTGAAAGAATCGCTACTTAACGCGCCAATACTGGCTCATCCAGATCTGTTACAAGATTTCTGCCTTAGCACGGATTCTTCTAAAGTCGGTCTCGGTGCCCATTTATTTCAAGAAGCCACAGAAAATGTCACTACTGTTCAGAAAATCGTTGCTTTTGCTAGCCGAGTGCTAACAAAATCTGAAAGAAATTATTCCGTTACTGAATTAGAAGCTTTAGCTATCGTTTGGGTATTTAACAAATTCCGTTTCTTTCTTTCTGGTAGGCACGTAAAAGTATACAGTGATCATCGTGCATTACAATTTCTTGTGTCTTCAAAATTAAATCATGACAGGTTAAAACGTTGGGCGTTGTTTCTGCCAGATTTCCACTTCACAATAGTCTACATTCCCGGCAAGGAGAACATTGTTGCGGACGCACTGTCACGCGCACCGGCTGGGCTTGAGAAAAGTAACACAGAAGGCAACCTCGAGAAAAATTTCAGTATTCTTTACATTCAGAAAGTCGCCTTTGAAAACTTCATCTCCACATCTTTAAAGGACATTGTTCATGAACAAGATAAAGATCCGATTTGGAAAGGCATCAAATGCAAATGGCATGAAATGACACACACACAGATTCGGCATTATTATCTGGTTAGAAACAACATACTGTTCAAACGCTGCACTGTTGATGACAAGCTATGGGTACTTTGCTGTCCTGACGATTTTGTTAATAAGCTCATTTGGTACATTCATCTCAGCTATGCACATTTTGGCCCACGAAAATGTTATCATATTCTTCGGACGACTTGCTATTTTCACAATATGGGAAAGAGAATTCGAAGTGTCTTGTCTATTTGTAAACTTTGTCGAAAGGCGAAACCATCTACTATCTCACATCGTGTTCCGTTGTTTCCTATCATTCCTTCTAAATTAAAAGAACTTGCTGCTGTTGATCTGTTGGGACCCCTTGTCAGAACATCGAATGGATTTTCGTACGTTCTAATCGCTGTTGAACTTCCTTCAAATTTTGTTTCCTTCACTCCATTACGTAAAGCCACTGGACGGTATGTATCCTACCCCTTTGTTAAAAATTTTTTACGTGAAGTTGGCCAAGTTGCTAAAGTCATTTCACATAACGGACCACAATTCAGATCTGCTGTTTGGTGACGCATGCTTCGGAATCATAAAATCAAACCCGTTTTTATTTCATTGTACTCACCACATTGTAACCCCTCCGAACGGATTATGAAAGAAATCAATAAGCTTTGCAGACTTTATTGTCACAGAAAGCATCAGCATTGGGACAGATATTTACACATATTTCAAAACGTGCTGAATGAAATGCCTCATGACTCCACTGCTTTACCATCTACTCTTTTACTGAAGAATGAAGAACCACCGAACAGAGTCAGGGAGCTTGTAACTTCCCGAATACACGTAAACTACGACACAAAGACATAATTGATTTGGCTATTAAAAATATAAAATCTGCAGCAGACAAAAGGAGAAAACTACACGGTAAAGGAAATGCAAAGAAATTATATATTGGTCAGAAAGTTCTCATTAAAGCTCATTCATTGTCACATAAGAAGAAACACTTGAGTCACAAATTCTTTCTAGTTTACAATGATCCTTACAGAATCCAACGTATACCACATGATAATTGCGCTGAAATTGAAACTCTGCGTACTTGGAAGAGTAATGTTTTACACCACATTTCACATGTAAAACCGTTTATTGAAAGATAATCTGCTTTTTAACTTTGTCTTTGCCATATAACTTTTCACTTTACATTACTAGTATGCTTTGTCAGACTTAGAATCCGTTAACATGTAAGAATGTTTGAAGTTAAATATCCAGTCAAGAACCAAGAGAACTTATTTAAACAGGATTTACGAATGCATTGTAATTGTGAACAGACGACACAGTGTTATTGTGTGTGTACATTCTTCCTTGTTAGTTGCACGATTACATAACGACTATAAGGCTCACATACTTAGAACATTTACCAGTACTGCTAATGAGATTTTAATGTAACATTTTGGTTTACCAGAAAATACATTCTGGATTTAAATTACTTTCTGTGAGATACCAGATGACACAGTGGTTAGTTTATGCGACAGCTAGACGATTTTGTCACGCCGCTTCTAATGAGTGACAACTTACAATGTTGCTTTTGCGGTGTTTCTGTTTTATATCTGCACAGATTTTCTGAATTATTCTGGAAAGTAAAACATGTTTCAGTAGTAACTTTTGTGGTATAGCTACAATGAGACAGCCTTTTCTGCTGCACGTCAGTAAGTTACAGCACAGTACTTTCTTCATCACGGCAATAAGCGTAATAACTGAGATATCTATATGCAAAGAATTTCACTTTTGTTTATCATGAGGTAAGTACATTGCCTTCTGCAGAACTTAGCTTTCGGAGGACGATAACTACGACACTTCCACAGAGATTATGTTACAACAAGATGCACAGTTCAGCGCTACAGTACACATACTTCAGTGATTAATTTTGTACTTAAAACATTTATTTTTAAAGATATTTGAAGTGCAATGATACAAAGGTTTTCTATGATACATTTCATTCCATTGCTGTAATCTGTAATATCTGATGGTATAATTACATTAATCCTCAGGGGGGTGCACACTTACTTTGTGTACCATGCGTGTGGCAAACACAAGGAGCCGTAGCTAATATGGTATTTGCTTATACAACTTTACACATCGGTACCATATTCCTGTAAAACAAAATTACACAGCTATCTGATTGTTTGACAGAGAAACAAACATCTTTTTACTACAACAGTGACACATGTTTACACAATTACACAGTTGGATAACTTCACACTTATGAAACTGTACTTTGTCTGTACTTTGTGAACTGTTCATATTTTTTTGGTACCATTATGATACTATGAGAGCTTTGAATGATGTATTTGGTATGGGATCATGATTTTTAAAGTACGTTTGACGTAGATGACACTATTGAAATAAGTAGAGAATCTTTTTTTTTTTTTTTTAAATTATTGGAGGAAGCTACAACAATTTTGAGATTTGACTGAGGTGTTATGATGTTATTATTACGATGACGATGTGTACTATGCTGCTGAGGTATGTTTATGATCAATAAGCTGTTGCTATATGAGGAATCTGATTATGCTATGTATTTATTATGATGAAATATTGAAGAAGTGTCGACGAATATGTAGATGTGTAATAAGATAAGGAATAATGAGTTGTGTTTAGGGACTCTGACTTGTGAAAAAGGATGTTGGAAACCAAGAATCGTACTTTAAGAGTTATGAAATTTGTGTAAATGCGTGAATGTACCACAATGCCGACGAAAATTTTTTGGACACTGTTATATTTACAGGATTTTGTTTCCACACATTTGCAACGCAAATTTTCGCTCTGTGAAATTTTTATATGAGACTGTCACTGTAGCGGAAGCTGATGTAAATATTTCGGTAAGGAAGGTAGGTCACCTTGACGTAATGCGTTTTGGGTGCCCAGCTGAGAGATAGTCGTCTGACAAAAGAAAGCCATTAGGTGGAGAAAATAAAAAAGAGGACATTATCCTTGCTATTGACATTTCTTTGTCAAAAGCTTCGCAAATACGACACGCTCAAACTTGAGAACATATGATTACACTGTGGAGCTCTTAATATATGATATTTACTAAAATGCCTAGTGAAATGGTGAGAAACATTTTACATCTATTGTCTTTCTAGTTGAGAGATTGTTCATTTTGTTTAATATCGGGTTTCCAGCTGTGTTGCAGCATTGGTTTTATAAAATAAAATTAAGTGCATTTGCTAATGTGAACCCTTTCTGCCAACGGATCTATTAAATGATAATTTTATGATCCATATTCTTCGAAAAAGGAGCACTTGGAATGGAAAGAACAATAAGAAGGGATTAATAACAGTAACTGCATACATAATTTTCTTTTCAAGTACTTGGTAATTTTTTTGGTAGAGTAAATTATCGTGATGCATCACTCTAGTATTAAGATGTGACATAGGTATTAAACATGGCCATATTTACTGTAATATTTTTTCTGCTTGAGCTTTGTCATGTTTAGGTATAAGTTATAGCATTTGCTGCTGCTGTTTGCCAGTCATAGTGCTACTAAATTTCACTTTGTATTACTCCGTTAAGCCTGTTTTACTACTGATTTATTTTTCTTGTTGCTGCACAATGGCTCATATTAGTTTTAACATTGCAATTGCTTTGCTAATTTATATATACTGCTGCTTGCTTTGCCAATTTCCATTTTTTTGGTCTTGCTGTTTGTGTAACTTTTTTATGTGCTGCTGCAGTGCCTCATCCCTTGGTATGTATATCTGAGCTCAGTAGATTTAAGTTACCTTAAGATGGGGTAGGCTATATGAGAGAACTAGCTGTGATGAATTGGAAGAAATGCATTGAGAAGCTATAGGAAAATGGTTTGGGCAAAAGAGAATTTTGAAAGAGGATATGAACAAAAAAGTAGGGTTTAGGGGCAACAGGTTTAGGTAGGATTTTCTTGGAAATATATGATGAGGTAAGATAATGGAAAATAAATAATGAGGTAAGAAATATGTGAACATATAAATACAGAAAGCATGCTTGGATTGGATTTTTTCGGTGGAAACAAATGTTGAAATAAGACGAAAGATCTATGGAATGAAGTTTTGGGTTGGACTGCAGTACCAAATGTTACAATGAAAACAAACCCTGCCCTTTCCTCTTGTGTTATTCTGCTATGTGTTTGTGTACCCTTGTGTATTTGCGTTTTTCCTGTCTTTATGTGTTTAGCTGATGAGAGTTATGTTGCAGAATTTTTCTAATACTGTGTTATTTACTTTGTAAAGATGTTTAGACATTATTTATCTGTTCTGTTTTGTTGTTCATGTGTGAAGTTGAGGCTTCAAAAGTTATTCTGATCTTTTATGTATTTACTTATAACATAATTCCTGAACACTGAAGTATATGTTATTCCGATTCTTTTGTAAAGCCTGCATTACCACAAATGATATCTGTATTGTTACTTTCTTTAATGATGTATTTTGTACCTTTGTAAGTGTATTCTTATGTTGTAAATTTATAATTGTAGAGACACCAACTCATCAAATTAAGTTACATTTCACAGCACACGTTTCTGTTGATCATAGTAATGCGCAATATATGAGAAGCTGGCACTGTTAGTGTTAGCACGTGTGTTAATAATTCAGCAAGGGACAGATTAACAGCATTGCTGGTTCTAAGGACAATTCCAAAAACTTTGAACGTGCACAAGTGGTGGTGTATGGACTTGCTATATTCTCCGCAAGACTGTTTTATGGTGATTGTGCACCTGTACAGTCGCAACAGATGGCTGCTGGCCGGCTCTACAAGGACTACAGTGGGTCTGCATCTTTGATGGCCCACCAATACCATTATTTCTACAAGGACTGATGTGGGTCTGCACCTCTGGTGGCCCACCAATACCGTAATCTCTGACAGGGCTACAGTGGTCTGTTCTGTGATGACCTACCTACCAATATTCTTCAAAACTTCGACTGACTCTGCTGTGGGTTTGCTCTGTTGTGGCCCATTGCCTGTCTGCATGTCAAGAGTCAGCACTGCCTTTCCGTTGGAAGGACAACACTACTTCTTCAAGACTGCATGGAAATCCACTACTTCCGTGTGCATTTTCTTTTACTGCTCAGACTTTGAGAAAAATGAGAAAAACACCTCAATTTCACTCTGATGAACGATCAGGACTGTCTTTATGGACTGTGAGAAAATTGTAGCTTTTGAACAACATTGTATCAATAAGTGTGTGCATTTAATTTCTTTGTTATTGTAATTACGAAAATTTTTTTCATATCTGTATTGGCCACTGTCCAAAACAACTCGTAAATTTTTTTGTGGGGAGCATGGGGGCTAGGTAAGTAGGCTGTTTAGGTTTTTATATTGGTAATGCCACGTAGCGCTCTGATGTAAGTAGGCTGTTTAGATTTTTATATTGGTAACGCCACGTAGCGCTCTGTATGAAAATCACTGGCTGTGCTATGTGCAGTCTGTGGCTTGTTTGCATTGTTGTTGGCCATTGTAGTGTTGGGCAGCTGGATGTTAATAGCGCGTAACGTTGCGCAGTTGGAGGTGAGCCGCCAGCAGTGGTGGATGTGGGGAGAGAAATAGCGGAGTTTTGAAATTTGTAAGACTGGATGTCATGAACTGCTATATATGTTATGACTTTTGAACACTATTAAGGTAAATACATTGTTTGTTCTCTATCAAAATCTTTAATTTGCTAACTATACCTATCAATAGTTAGTGCCTTCAGTAGTTAGAACCTTTTATTTACCTGGCAGTAGAAGCGCTCGCTGTATTGCAGTAGTTCGAGTAACGAAGATTTTTGGTGAGGTAAGTGATGTGAAAGGTATAGGTTAATGCTAGTCAGGGCCATTCTTTTGTAGGGATTTTTGAAAGTCAGATTGCGTTGCGCTAAAAATATTGTGTGTCAGTTTAGTGTTGATCAGAACAGGTAAAGAGCTAAATGTCTGAGTGCGTTCAGTTCTGCTCAGCTGTTAGAAAATCAAATAATGTAAGAGGTTTATCAGCACAGTAATTAATCAATTTTTCTAAGGGGACGTTTCACTACGTCAAGCCATAGCTCCAGTGTATTTTGGCAGTAAAGGCACCCTACCAATATTTGTGCTTTTTGAAGTCAATGAAGGCACACGAAAAAATAAATAAAGACATCTCGAAAGCAGCTCTACAGAAGATAAGCCAGCATTTTGGTATTTGACTGACGAAGCTTCCGTCTTGTCACTGTTTGACGATGATGTGGATCTACAAACAAAAGAAAAAATGGTTGAAAATTTAACCAAAGATAATTTATCAGCTCATGCTAACGGTTACATCCCTTCGAAGGAAGAACTTTGCGGTCCATTGTATGGTGAGTTAAATAAATGAATAGAGACGTTCTTTCATTAGTTTTCTGTTTACATCACAATTTTGTTAACTGCTTTGCTCTCTCATAATTACAGAGAAAAACATCTACGACTTCATTTCAGTCAAAAGCAGGTCATTGTTCCATCGTCTTAAAATTTATGACAGTTTTCTCCAGCAATGTCCTACCATGTGGTCAAACAATGCTTCCTTTCAAGAAACATGAAAGAAGATTTCAGCACCGAGAGCAGCGAATGATACAGATGAAAGAGCGGCCACATTGATGCAAGACTTTCATGGTTTATTCTCGGTTGAGGAGGGACAAAAACAATTTTTGTTACGTTGCGTACATGGACACTGAAAGATTTATCCTGACTGCAGAAAACAAACTTTGAAACGAAAATTTTTGAAACTAATGTTTTTTATGTTAAATAGTGAATAAACACGATTTGGGCAATTTAGTGTTTCATTTGTCAAACAATCACTAAGTTCCAGAATTCCTCCATTCCCACATAGTAAAAGCTTTCAAGTCTCATGTTTAGCGTCAATTCGGCACGTGTTATAATAGTTTAATTCTAATAATATTTAGTATGTGAGTTATTAAGGTCAAATAGAAAATAATGTAGGGTATACGTTTCCGATTTCACAAAAATAAAATCCTCATTACAACTTGGGACACCCTAGTGTCTGTGTTTCGGGACAGTCAAAACGCACTTGGCATTATGCTGTGAGCAGTACCAAACTCTTGAGCTATACTCGACACACTTCGTCCTTCAATTTTCCCGATGATCCTTCCGCATGTGAAGGCATCCAAATGTTGTCTCCGGCCCATGCTGTAATGAGGAACGCCACTACAGGTCACAGTAACTGCCCGCTGATTGACACACACGGCCTTTTGCCGATCTTCAAATGCCTCGTGTTGCGAGGAAAGCCCGATTTTGAGCTGTAGTCACGCTGACCTCGCGGTACCTGCCGTTCAAATGGGTGTACTGCAGAAGTCAATGTCTCTTTCCCTTCTATTATTCCTCCCTTTTTTTTCCTCAGACGTCAGTCTTCTGAGCGGTTTGATGCCACACACACCAGAATTCCTCTCCTGCGCCAACCTTTTCATCTCAGAGCAGCACTTGCAACCTACCTCTTCAATTTATTGTTTCACTACCATATAATGTTGTGCTCCAAACGTACATTCTCAGAAATTTCTTCCCCAAATTAAGGCATATGTTTGATACTCGATGACGTCTCTTGGCCAGGAATGCCCTGTTTGGTAGTGCCAGTCTACTTTTCATGTCGTCCTTTCCCCTTCTATCACTGATTATTTTGGTGCTTAAGTAGCAGGGTTCCGTGCCTTCATCCACTTTGTAACCATCAATCATGATGTTAACTTAGTCTTTTTCTCATTTCTGCTACTTCTCATAACTTTCGTCTTTCTTCGCTTAACTCTCAATCTGTATTCTGTATTCATTACACTATTCATTCCATTCAGTAGATCATGTAACTCTTCAGAATGAGATTATCACTCTGCAATGGAGTGTGCGCTGATATGAAACTACCTGGCAGATTAAAACTGTGTGGCCGACCGAGACTCGAACTCGGGACCTTTGCCTTTCGCGGGCAAGTGCTCTACCAACTGAGCTACCGAAGCACGACTCACGCCCGGTACTCACAGCTTTACTTCTGCCAGTACCTCGTCTCCTACCTTCCAAACTTTACAGAAGCTCTGTAAAGTTTGGAAGGTAGGAGACGAGGTACTGGCAGAAGTAAGGCTGTGAGTACCGGGCGTGAGTCGTGCTTCGGTAGCTCAGTTGGTAGAGCACTTGCCCGCGAAAGGCAAAGGTCCCGAGTTCGAGTCTCGGTCGGCCACACAGTTTTAATCTGCAAGGAAGTTTCATGTAACTCTTCTTCACTTTCACTTAGGATAGCAATGTCATTAGCAAATCGTATCATTGATTTCCAGTCACCTTGAATTTTAATCCCACGCCTGAATCATTCTCTTAGTTCCATCAATACTTCTTCGATATATAGATGGAACAGCATTGGCGAAAGACTGAATTCGTGTCTTACACCCTTCTTAATCCTTCGCTCTTGGTCGTCCACTCTTGTTACTTAATATTGGTTCTTGTGGATTTTGTATATTACATACCTCTTCCTTTAGCTTGCCCTATTTTTCCCGGGATTTCGAACATCCTGCAGCATTTTACATTATGGAACGCTTTTACCTGGTCGACAAATTCTATGAGCTTGGCTTGATATTTCTTTAGTCTTACTTCCTTTATCAACTGCAACATCAAGACTGCCTTTCTCGTGCCGTTACCTTTCCTAAAGCCAAACTGATCATTATCTAATACATCCTCAATTTTCTTTTCCACGTTTCTGTGTATTCTTCTTGTCAGCAACTTGGATAGATGAGCTGTTAAGCTGATCCTTCGATAATTCTGGCACTAGCCAGCTCTTACAGTCTTCGGAATTGTACGGATGGTATTTTGTCAAACTCATACATTCTACACACCAACGTGAATAGTCGGGTTGTCACCACTTCTCGATATGATTTTCGAAATACTGATGGAATGTTATCTATACCTTCTGCATTATTTGATCTTACCTCCACCAACGCTCTTTAAAATTCTGATTCTAATACTGGATCCCCTGTATCTTCTAAATAGACTATTGATTCTTCTATCACATCAGACAAATCTTCCTCCTATTAGAGACATTCAATGTACTCTTTCCATCCATTACCTGTCTCCTCTGCATTTAACAGTGACTCTTCATTTTAACGACCTAGCTCTTAGTTTCACCGAAGGTTGTTTTTACTTCCCTATATGCTGAGTCAGTCCTTCCGATAATCATTACTTTTTCGGTTTCTTCATATTTTTCATGGAGTCGTTTCGTCTTAGCTTCCCTGTACTTCCTGTTTATTTCATTCCTCAGTGACCTGTGCTTCTGCATTCCTAAATTTCCCTTAACATTTTCTTACTTACTTCTTTCACCAATCACATGAAGTATATCATATGTTACCCATAGTTTCTTTGTAGTTACCTTCTTTGTAGTGATGTGTTTTTACAACTTCCGTGATTTTCGTTTCTAGAGATGTGCATTCCTCTTCAACTGTACTGTCTACTGGGCTATTCTTTCTTGCTGTCTTTATAGCTTAGAGAACATCAAGCGTATCTCGTCATTCCTTAGTTCTTCTGTATCCCACTTATTTGCGTATTGACTCTTCCGTTTTCAGAATAATTTTATCTGTCGCATCTTTTCCCACTATACCATCGTAATCTACCATGATAATTGCATTTTCATCTTCCTCTACGTACGGAATTACCCTATCGGGCCTTCATAAGCTCTTTGTACATTTATATCTTCTACTTGTGATCTGCATGTGTGCTTGAACAATTGTTCATGGCATTGGTTTACTGTTGATTATGATGAGAACTGTCCTGTTCCTGAACTTTCCACTGTAACACTCATTGCTTTATGTCTCTATTCACAACGAATCGATTTCTCGTTGTACCATTTCCTTCTTCTGTTGCACTTACCCAGTATTCATCTGAGCAGAAATCCTTATTTCCCTTACACAAATTCTACCTGCTCCTACTACATCTATGTTGAGACTTTGAATTTTCTTCGAGATTTTTTACCTTCGCTTTCCACATATCTCACTGATTCCTATTAAATATAGATTCTGCCTTGAATTTTCATTTGAGATTTTGTATCCTCCCTATCACTGCGAGACGTTTGACGCTACTCTGTTACTCTACTACAACGTCACCCTTTTGTTAGTCATTCAGTCTCCCTTTTCCTCTTGGTTTCCCCTACCATCCGAAGAGGGGACTAATCTGAAATGTTTTGCGAATTGAACAATCATCATGACACGTTTATCACTTACAGGCATTACCTGTTTCTATACCCGCTTGCTCGTGATCATTTGTGATTTCTTTCTTCCAGCTTTAGATGCAGTTTTCCAAGAAATGGGAAAGCGGGTCCTCCCGATCTCTATCCAAGTGATCGTCCTTCCTTACACTTTTTGAAAAGTCCATTGACCAAATGAGAGTGACTTTTTACACCACCAATATTTGGCCGCCATTGCTCATGATTTTTGTCCAGTACAATCAGTATCTGAGGTCGAATCCACGACCGTCAACGCATTTTGATTATTAGCCCATTATGCTAACCCTAGACTATGTGAGCTCTGCAAAGTATAAAAAGTGTGAAGTAAAAATACTTCTATTATCAGAAAACGTCAAATGTTTAAAAAAATTCCCCTATTATGTATCAATGTTTTTTGATAAAGGTTTGACAAATTCTAATAAGCCAGTAGTCAGCTGTCAAATTGTTAAAAATGTAGTTGTTCTACTTGTAACAGTTGAACCGTTAGTTTTCATCACCGCCACTTCCCATTCTGCCAGTATTACTTCATTTTTCCACTCTAAGCTCCTTCCGGTCTGGCGTGTATGAGCTTTCGTTCCTTATCTGCTCTTCTGAAGCGCCCTGAATTTGTTTGTGTGTCATATCAATCTGCTGGGGCGTTCTTTGAAATGTAATGCGTCGGAATTTTATATGAAGACTGTTAAAGCTTTTTAAATAAAACGAACGTTATCATCATTCTACATCTTCATTCTTCATCTCGGCTTGTTTACGTCTCAATGTATTCACCATAGCATCGAACATATTTCTGCTAACGACAGACTACACTGTTGATAGCGTGACTGTCAAATGGCAAACTTTTGACGGAGCCACAACCTCATCCCTGCTTGCAAACTTCATCAATATCCAATTGAATTCGTCGAAGCCTATTTTAAGGTCTGGAAACAGATGAAAATGGGATGCGATCAAGTCGGGACTGTATGGAGCATGATTGATGACAGTGAAGCCAAGGCGTAGGATTGTTGCAGATATCGTGGCGCTCGTGTGCGGTCTGGCGTTGTAATGCTGAAGAAAAGGTTGCTCCATGTATGGACGAACTCGATTACAACATGTCGTTTCTCATGCACCGCCAGGTAACATTCTACAATTCGGAGGTCTCTAGCAACGAAGGCGTGCAAATACGTATATGTGAAGAACAAAGATGTAGAATGTATCCAATAGTACACCCTCTAATTGCTTGAGTTTATGTGCAATGGCTGTCAATGTCTTGTTCGCAACGGTGTAGTCAAGACCAAAAATTGAATTGAATTAACCCTGGCGCTGGGAACGAACAACTGGGAGTAAAGTGTGGGTTAATGCCCAAGTCATGACAACATACCACTCTAACTCGATCAGGATCGGTACTTGGGGTCTAATTATAGGAAGAGTAGAACAACTATGTACTAATAACATGTTTATTATAAAAATAACTCTCAGACATAAGAAAAGTGAACAAGTATAGATGTAGAACCATAGCTCTTACTCATTAATTTAAATGAGATATTGCAAAAGGTACTATGACGTCACTCGGAATGACGCCCCTGTTTATACTATGGAAACACTAAGTAATTGATACTGATTAGCATCAACAGGTAAGCCTAGAGCAGTGTTTTGATTCAAGTGTGCAGTCTTAAAGAAGCAGTTCGTAATGATGCAATGTCCACGAATTAGACAGGTTGGTAACTCTGCTCACAGAGAGGCAAATGATGCCGTTTCAAGAGGAGACATCAGCACTTCCTAATCAGATGGCGACACTGTTCATCAAAGCATTGCCACCACTTTTTCAAGTGTGTCCTTTCGACACCCGCCAGAGTCCTCATAATCGCTTTGTAGACATTTATGTGCTACTGACACCCACCAGAGAATCCCCTCGCCGCGAAAAACCCACTTTAGAGTATATCGCACTTCGTTAACAGCAACTCTGCTTGCGGCCAATCACTGCGCCCATTACAAACGGAATAACTCTCACTCTATCCATCATGAAACTGTCAACCAACTGCCTTCAGCTGACACTCAGTTCTATAGAAGCCTTTAGAACAACTTGTGACCCACCCTACATCCAAAATTCAACCAACCAGGTATTAATCTTTGTCTTTTGGCGGGAATACCCACTCGCGTCTGGCTAGAGAACTTCTACGAGCGTTTACCTGCATCTGCGGTAGATACTCCGCATGCATTCTTCGTGCAATTAAAGACTGTTCGTGGCACTTGTAAGAACCTGTCTGTAAGGTCTTATGCTTTCAGCATCATCTCGCTGCCACCTGCTTAGCGACCTTACATCCGCAGAGATAAGCCCCGTTTCACCAACCTCACAACGGAGCGGCGGTCTTAGGTAGTCACAAACCTACCCATCTTGCCGCCCTTGTTCTTAGTCGATCACAGGGTCCGTGTAGCCCCACATTCGCCCTGCCATCGGAGAGAGTGTGAAATTACACTCAAAGTATGCACCTCTACAGAAATGTTACAATGAGCCTGCCCAAAGTCAGCCAATAAATGGTTTACAATTCGATAATCCCACCTAAAAATGCTATCCCATACTAAGTAAATGAAATATGAACTATCAAAATTGTTCCTATGTAATGGCAAAATATTGCCGCCTTACATGTTAATAATTGACTGTTAAAAATACGTTTAACAGTTTCCACAAAAGAAATTCATAGACAGTACTTTTCAACACATCCTCGCACTTTTATTTGGTCATACTCTTCTTCGACACTTTAACTTGAAGAGTTTGGCACCTACTACCCGGAAACATTTTACAAACTGAAAATAATGTAAGAGGATGTAGTCTGTTACTTACAAGGGAACCTCCCCATCGCACCCCCCTCAGATTTAGTTACAAGTTCGCACAGTGGATAGGCCTTGAAAAACTGAACACAAATCAATCGAGTAAACAGGAAGAAGTTGTGTGGAACTATGAAAAAAAATAAGCAAAATATACTAACTGAGTAGTCCATAGGCAAGACAGGCAACATCATTGTTAGTCTGAGCTTAGGAGCGCCGTGGTCCCGTGGTTAGCGTGAGCATCTGCGGAACGAGACGTCCTTGATTCAAGTCTTCCATCGAGTGAAAAGTTTACTTTCTTTATTTTCGCAAAGTTATGATCTGTCCGTTCGTTCATTGACGCCTCTGTTCACTGTAATAAGTTTAGCGTGTGTGTTTTGCGACCGCACCGCAAAACCGTGCGATTAGTAGACGAAAGGACGTACCTCTCCAATGGGAACCGAAAACATTTGATCGCAAGGTCATAGGTCAACCGATTCCGCCACAGGAAAACGCGTCAGATATATTCTATACGACACTAGTGACTGCAAGTGCGTCACATGACAGGAATATGTTGTCGACCCACCTAACTTGTACACTTGGCGAATGGGTAAAAAGATTCTTCTACCTTGCCCGATTTAGGTTTTCTTGAGCATACATACTACGGCGCACTTACCTCGCATCGACGGACGGACAGATAATAATTGACTGAAAATAAAAAATTAAACTTTTCACTCGAGGGATGATATGAACCATGGACCTCTCGTTCCGGAGATGGTCACGGTAACCACGGGACCACGGCGCTCCTAAGCTCACACTCTCCTTGATGTTGCCTATCTTGCATATGGACTACTCAGTTTGTATATTTTGCTTATTTTTTTTCATAGGTCCACACAACTTCTTCCTGTTTTCTCGATTGATCTGTGTTCAGTTTTTCAAGGCCTATCCACTGTGCCAACTTACACTAAATCTGAGGGGGGTGCGATGGGGAGGCTCCCTTGTTAGCAGAGCACTGTGTATGGTTCCGAAAAATTTTGACAGAGTACATCGATGTGCACGAACCTTGAATATTTCTTTTCTGTAGTCAATTCTCATACAGAATAAGCTACACAAGAATCGACATGTTTAATTATATCAGTATCTCTTTCACACACCTCTCAACTTTCACAGAAATTCTCCAATATTCTCTTGGAAGGAAATATATCATGGACAAATGGAGTAGCCACAGTTTAGCAGATTCATCCGTAATGAATATTTCTTATGCAGGGGACCGTGGGCTGTTTCGATACTTGTTGACTGACTACAAATGTTTACTTGGCCAGAACTCAAACAAGGATTTACCTTTTCATCAATAAAGATATGACTGGAGCATCTACCTTCTGTTCAGCTATTATCTTTCTCTTTCTTACAGAAGTTCACTGTAGCCTCGTTCATACACTAAAGAGCCAAAGAAACTGGTACACCTGCCTAATATCGTATAGGTTCCTCGTGAGCACGCAGAAGTGCCGCAACACGACGTGGCAGGGAGTCGTCTTAAGTCTGAAATAGTGCTCGAGGGTATTGACACCATTTATCTTGCAGAGGTGGCCATAAATCCGTAAGAGTAGGAGAGGGTGGAGACCTCTTCTGAACAGTACGTTGCAAGGCATTCCAGATATGCTCAATAATGTTCGTATTTGGGCAATTTGTTTGCCAGCAGAAGTGTTTAAATTCGGGAGAGTGTTCCTGCAGTCACTCTGTAGGATTTCTGGAAGTCTGATGTGTTGCATTGTCTTTCTGGAACTGCTCAAGTTCGTCGGAATGCACAATGGACACGAATGGATGCAGGCGATCAGACAGGTACGTACGTGTCACCTGTCAAGGTTGTATGTAGACGTATCAGTGTCCCATATCACTCCAACTGCACACGCTTTACGCCATTACAGAGCCTCCACCAGCTTCAACAGTCCCCTGCTGATATGCAGGGTCCATGGAGTCATGTGACAGTCACCATACCCGTAAACGTTCATCCGCTCAATACAATTTGAAAGGAGACTCGTCCGACGAGGCAACATTTTTCCTCATCGGCAGTCCAATGTCGGTGTTGAGGGGCCCAGGTGAGGCGTAAAGGTGTGTGTAGTGCTGTCATCAAGGGTACACGAATGGGCCTTAGGCTCCGAAAGCCGATATCGATGATGTTTAGTTGAATGGTTCGCATGCTGACACTTGTTAATGGCCCACCTCTGGAATCTGCAGCAATGTGCGGATGGCACTTCTGTCACGTTGAACGATTATCTTCAGTCGTTGATCCCGTTCTTGCAGAATCTTTTTCCGTCCGTAGCGATGTCGGAGATTTGATGTTTTACCGGATTCCTGATATTCACGGTACACTTTTGAAATGGTATTACGGGAAGATCACCACTTCATTGCTACCTCGGAGATGCTGTGTTTCATTGCTCGAGCGCTGACTATAACACCACGTTGAAACCCACTTAAATCTTGAAAACCTGCCATTTTAGCAGCAGTAATCGACCTAACAACTGCGCCAGACGCTAATTGTCTTATATAGGCGTTGCTGACCGCAGCGCCATATTCTGCCTATTTACATATCTCTGTATTTGGATATGAATGCCTATACCAGTTTCTTTGGCGCTTCAGTGGTTCAAATGGCTCTGAGCACCATGGGACGTAACTGCTGAGGTTATTAGTCCCCTAGAACTTAGAACTACGTAAACCTAACTAACCTAAGGACATCACACACATGCATGCCCGAGGCAGGATTCGAACCTGCGACCGTAGCGGTCGCGCGGTTCCAGACTGTAGCGCCTAGAACCGCTCGGCCATCCCGGCCGGCGCGCTTCAGTGTATCATCCATAACAGCTGCCCTTTTCTGCAGGCTTCTTAATCCTACAATGTGTGCAGTAGAATATGTTTGATTTTGAAGACGTAGGGAATGGGCACTGTCGAAAATGAAGCTGAGAAAGTGTGTACTTGAGTCTTCCTATACGGCTCTGCTGGTTTGAGGATTTATAGGAAGGGTGAAGGTTACGGGTTCAGATCACAGGGATACAGTAATGTATTTTAGAGAACATGGCCTGTGAACAGAGACAAAATTTAGAAAACACACATGCTCTTTTGAATCTCATGCTGATGCTGGATGCGTTCATTATCTTCAGTTCACGGGCAACTGAAGCTGTAGAAGTTTGCAGTAATCGACAGACTTGGTCCAGTTCAAAATTGTGCAAGCCAATCAGAGAAAATATATCTGAAGCCTTGAATAAATGAGAAGTATTCGTCTTTCGTTGTATTATACGTTGTTAAGAACTGATATTTCGATTTCTTTACGTTTTTGGTCACCAGTAATCTTCCCCCACCACTCCTTCATGGAAGAATCGGACTCCCATGTATATGAGGTGTGTGAGAAAACTAATGAGACCGACAACACCACGAGCTATCTATCAACGCTGCGTTGTTGTGTTCGTGTAGACTGGAGTGTTCATCCCTTTCAGATGCTCAGCTCAGCTATCACGTGGTTTTTGAGAGCCCCATCAATGAGGTTGTGTGTTTCCGTGTTTTATGAAAATGGAACAGCGAACCTAAGAGCAGCATTATTCTATCAATTTTTCTGTTAAAGTTTGGGAATAAGCGAGTGTGGCCATTAATATTTGAAACAGGCCATGGGGAACATCCCTTATCAAGAGCAACAATTTTTTCGCTTTTTTCTCTGGCAGAAATCCCTTTTGACAGGCCGAGAACACGTTAAAGACGAACATCGTTCAGGGAGGCAATAAAAATTATACTTTTTCGGCAGTAGGAGTATCACGAGTAAAGAATTTTGTTCTTCTAGGACAAACTGTCAGCCACGTGCTTTACAAAGAAGCCGATGAAAGGCTCAGGAAAAGGATATATAGAGTAAGACCGGACATTGCAAGCACCATGGGAACGCCTCATAACATGCGGGCACTTCATCGCTGAATTTTTGACTCCGAAAACATTCTTGTAGTTCCACAGGCCTCCCTCCGCCCCCCCCCCCCCCCCCTTCCTGTTCACCTGATTCGAGTCCTTGCGACTTCTTTCTTATCCTTATGTTTTAAAATGTCTTAAAAGGACTTCATTTTAGGCCTCTGGAGAACATTCAAAAGAATGTGATCAATATGCTAAAGGTCCTACCGATTAAAGTATTTCCGTGTTGCTACCAAATCTGGGAACGACTCTGCCGGCGTATTGATGCCGAAAGGAATTACTTTGTAGAGGACAAAATTGTTGTTCGAAAAAATAAGAAATCAGTGTCATTGTTTTTGTCACACTTCATAAAATATCCATTTCACATAGCCCAATATGTGTGAAGTAATATTTTCTGAACTAAGTGACGTACAGTGATATGATTTTCCAGATATGTGCAGTGCTATGTTTGGATACAGTCTGCAAAACCTGTTGCCAATAGAATCAATAGTACAGAAGTAATAAAATAAAACGTCGTGTCTGATGCTGAAATCTTAGTGCATGATCAGCGAAAACTTAATAACCAATTTTTTTTTTTTTTTCCTTTCAATTTCAAAAATTTTGTTATGGTGTCAGAGAGGTAAGGTTTTGGGATGGTTTAAAACTAAGTGTAAAGTTATCTCGTAGTGGCTAAGTGCTCTTATTCTTATATCCTGAAGAAAATAGTGTGGGTAATTTAAGTTCGGTGAGCTACGCTGCAGCATGATGTAGGAGTCTATACACATTTTCTAATTTCAGTACTTGGATTATTGAGGTAAACCTATAAAGTACTATTATATCTCTTAGTAGTTTGTCATAGTACCTTCTAAAAATTTATTATCTTGGTCAACAAGTGCATGAAAAAGTGAAAATCACTTTGTTGCTCTTGAAAGTCTTTAGGCAGACAACTTGCACGTGACACTGTGTGACCTGGTTAGAAGTTTGGTAGTGTAGATGTGGGATTAATCGTTTACGTCACGCAGTAGGTATATTGAAGAAGGGTGTGTTGGTTTTACTGCCACAAACAGCATTACGGCGCTGAGCTCATGGCAACGTCATATCTCGCACTTGGCGTAGTGCGTCAACTCCCCGGGGCCCGCTAGGAGCTACCAAATCGTCTCCCTCGGCGACGTCGCCGGCAGCGATTCAATTCCCGCCGTGATATTGGACACGGTCTGCACCTCCTCTGTACCACGCCCGTCGCTTTTATTTTCAAAGCACACGAAACGGAAGGACTCCAGGGATCCAATCTCGACTCTCCACAGCGACATTCCTTTAATCTAACATCTTGGACCCTTTCTTGCAGCGAACAGTCCCTGCGGTGCACAAATGATGAGATGAAATACGAGGAAACTGCGTCGGAACTGCAAGACATGAATTGGTGGAGAAGAAACAAGTAAAAATGGGAGTTAGCAGACATTTTAAATTTGGTAGTACATTTGCTAAGGAACGGAAGGAAAAATGGAAGAAACCAGAATGCTTGGCGTCTTTCATTGGGGACTTAAACTGATTATTATTAAAATTAGTTCCTTAATAATTTAAATATACATTACAAAGCTGCTATAGAGTTTTCTTTGAAATACTTTCTGATAACTCACCTTATGAATGAAAAGGAAGGCAAGTTACAATTTTTATTGTTGATTTCGAACGCAATAAAACATGAAATGACGTGCATATTCACAAGCAAAGTTGAGGTAAGTCTTCATTAAAATTTTATTCAGTCTGTTACTCTGTAATATAATATCCATAGTATTTGTGACTGAACGATGTGGGCCACTTACAGGACATTGGAAGGGAGGATGAAGGTTCCAATTTCCATTCGATCATAGTGGTTTACATTTTCCATCGGTTCCTCTCGTCGCTTAAAGCTCATTTCCATCTTAATGTTTTCGTGGCCTAATAATTCATCTATTAAATTTCTGGAGTGCATCCATAATAACATTATTTCTTCTTTTTTCAAATATTTAGGCCATGTATCTTCCAGGCATCTTCGAAGTGAGCCGGCTGTAGCTGCAGTACTCTTGAGTACTTGTTACGTCGTTTTAAACCACACGAAACACAAGCGATAGATACGGTTTTGGGCGGGAAGGAGAATACATAATTGAATCAATGGCTACGCGAGGATATAGACGTATGATTACTGACTGCATATTTTCCGCCGCCGATCAGTTGTGGTGGCTCGCGATGTTCGACAGGGGCGATACTGCTATGATAATCACTCTTTTTTTTTAGCTCTAGTTGGTTGATCTCGCCATACACAAGAGAAACAACAAGTATGAATTCAAAATTTATAGGAAGCGCCAACATTCATACCCAGTCCAATCACCCCAAAACTCATAAAGAAGCCAGTTTCAGATATTTTCTACGACCACCAAACGGTTGCACGCAATAAAGGAAACTCCACAGGAGAATGGGTCAGTCAGCACATAAAATAAACAACAACGGGCAACACATAATCACAAAACGTACACAGACACTTGGCAACTCACAACAAATCAGCAGACAGTAAACAACAAATGGCACATAATAACTTACAACAACAGAGTCACATACAAGATGGGCAACTTGTTAAAGTAACCAGGACCCGACATGGCATACAGAAACAAAACACAATACAGAAGAGACGTGGAAGAAATACAATTAACATTGACAAATACACCCAGTGTGGCATATATCAACTAACCTGCCATTGCAGTTGATCTGTAAATGCGCATCAAACAGGCAGGAATTTTAGAACCATGTATACACAACATTTCGCACCACTAAAAATCTGTCGCTCGCATTCAGCAGTTGCAAATCACCTAATAGCACAGAAGCACCACCCAACGACCATTGAAACTGACTTAAAAATCCCTAAAACTGGTAACGGCCTATACCAAAAATTAACAATGAAAGCAAACTATTACATCCAAAAATCTGTAGCTCAAAGTAAAAAAGTACAAAGCGACTGTGCTATAAGACTCTCTTTGCAAAAATAGATAAACAATGTAAGTAACATAAAACTAAATTCCCTTTATCCGACACTGCACATCATTCATTCTACATGGCTATCCACAGTCCCTCTCTCCCTCTCCCCTCCCTCTCTCTCCCTGCCTTGGAAACACACACACACACACACACACACACACACACTAAACACCACTAACGTCAACAACACTTTAAATCCACACGCCACGTCCCAAACAAGCTTGCCTCGAAACAAATGAACACTGCACAGCCAGAACAACACGTAATGACGACGAAAGTTCTGTGCCTGGTGAACAAATTGTAGCAAATGCATGTGTGTTGATAAAAGCGTACAAAATAAGCGTATTATATCGACATAAATGAAGTGAAAGTATCACAACATCAAAAACTGTAAGTAACATGTTAATTAATGCGGTACACAATGGTTATCAGTCGGAAATGCATAATAAACAGACAATAAAATAACCATTTGCTGTTTGCAGATGACAAGTTGTAGATTGGGTAGTAGGCCGAGTGCTTTTAGCATAAAATCCTGTAGCTTCATGTGAGGTATGTAATAAATGCAGACATCCACCTTACTTCCAAATATAGTACAAATTTAGTACCTATAGACGTAGGGACTATCGTAAATAAACACACAAAATGCTTCAGCTCACTGATACAAGTCTCAACGGTGTACTGTATGAGAATAATCACTCATTTTACAGATGTCGAAATATTATCAAAAGTTTCTCTAAAGGTTAACATGATAAAAACAATTTTTCAGCTGAAAAATAAACAAATAAATGCGCTGAAGACAGCAGAAAAAAATTTGGAAACGTGTCTGGGTGAAATCAGAATTATAAAGGTGTCTTGCATGAGACGGAATTCCACTCCAATGCTCTACTTCGTTGAAAGCGGGAAAAAAAGATAGAAGAAAATTTGGTTCAAGGACCTTCAAAGGTCACTCACGAAAATCTGTTGAGAGAACTGAGGCTGAACGAAAGAAAAGTTTGTACATACTTTTATGTTCTTTTCATTCATTAATTTTGATCTAATTTTTTTTGTTAAAATAATAAATATTACCACTTTTCATTCAAGAATACATACAAGATTCGAAGACTTACTTACCTCATTGCGGGCGTCTTCATTTGTTTATTACATTTACGTGTAATCCGAATTGGAAGGATATAGAGACTTTATTACCAGGCCAACAATTAATACATCGTCATGATATCACTGCACGTGTGTTAAAACAGAAATTGAAATCATTAATTGAATTAATCGTTCAAAATGGTCAAATGTGTGTTAAATCTTATGGGACTTAACTGCTAAGGTCATCAGTCCCTAAGCTTACACACTGCTTAACCTAAATTATCCTAAGGACGGACGCACACACCCATGCCCGAGGGAGGTATCGAACCTCCGCAGGGACCAGCTTCACAGTCCACGACTTGAGTGCCTTAGACCGCTCGGCGACTTAATCGTAAAACATACGATTTGGATTGATGATAAAATAGTCCAGAATAAATTGCTAAAGTAATTTCTGCCGAAATTTGGGATCGATTAATTGACCCACAATTGTTTGATATTGTTACCAGTCACATGATCTATGGACCGTGCGGTGCTTCTAACATGACATCGCCATGCATGGAAGACATAAAACGTAAGAAGTGTTTCCCAAAACAATAAACAAATGATACTATTACGGATATAAACGGTTATCCATTGTGTCGCCGCGGAAACACTGAGAATGGTGGCCACAGATTTACAATGCGAAAGTCGAAGTCTACAAATCAGCTTAAAACTGACTATCAGTACCATACTCACCATTGCTTTCAAAAACTTATAAGGCTCATATTAATGTCCAGATTTGCAGTTCCGCAAAATTCATGAAGCACATTTGCAAATACGTTAAAAAGCAGTGATTAGAAGAACAAAAATGGCGAAACAACGCGATACTAGCAACGAAGTTATATGACAATTTTTGGTTTTCCCATACACAACAAAGGCCTTTCTATCCAGCATCTTGCAGTACATCCCAATAACGGTCAACGTGAATCTTTTACCGAAGAAAATGTTCTCCGAAGAGCACCTGAGCCACCAAAAACGAGTAACTCAATTTTTCACATGGTGTCAAAAATCTAATGTGTTCTGCCGATTCACAGAAACATTACTATATGCTGGTGTTCCTCGCTATTTTACATGGAATATAATAGGGAAAGAATGGGAATCACGTAAACAGGGAAACCACATCCATCAACCCCAGGCATATTCAAAGCCGAGACATTGGAACGACTTTACACAGTACATCGCAAATAACGTGAATACCTTTTTTTTTGGGTTTGTTGTTGGTCAATATTCCCGGCCCAACATCTTTAGAATTTTTGCGAACATTTAATGGTCGAGTGTTCAACACATATCAAGATGCAAGTCGTGAGTTGTAATTACTGGAAGAAGACAATCATTGGGACTTGACACTTCCTGGCGCAGCGAGATGTTCACATTTCGTAATATTCTTCAGCTGTTTGCAATATCCAACACAGCCATCGACTAAACTATATGACTGAAGGCATATTATCCGAGTTAAGCAAACGAATCATCGTCCAAAGCTAGATTTCACGCCAGAAAAGTAGAATGAAGCATTAGTGTTGATCGAAGATTTATGTATTTTACTTTCAAATTTACCACTTAGTCATTATCCCCCGGTTACCGACTTAGTTGCTAGTGATTTGCAACGAGAAAAACAGTGTAACGATCTTGACGTTGTTGTGTACGCAATGGCGAATATTGAGCCATTACTGGCAGCTGAACAAAAAATATTTGTAATCGGATTATACTGGCTGTTGATGCTGAACAAGGCGTTTTCTTTTCCTTAGACGCACTTAGTGGAATCGGTAAGACTTTTTTGATATAATTAATCCTTTCGAAGATACGGTCGCAAAAGAAAATTGCGTTGACAGTTTTCATCGTCAGGCATTGTTGCCACTTTGTTAGACGGTGGACGAACGGCACATTTACCATTTAGGTTACCATTAGAATTTCATAACAAACCAAACGCAATGTATAACATTAAAAATAAGAGCGGAATGGCTGCAGTGCTGCAAAAGAATTCAGTTATAATTTGGGATGAGTGTACGGTAGCTCATAAACATTCACTTGAAGCATTTCATAGAACTATGCAAGATTTGAAAGGCAACGATAAACTTTTCTCTGGTACTGTCTTACTACTGTCTGATGATTTCCGGCAGACATTACCACATTACCAGTCACTGCTCGGCGTACTTTTGCCGATGAGATTAACGCACGTTTAAAACAATAATTGTTATGGCGACGTGTCAAGACACTTCCATTGACCATCAGCAAGCGAGTACAGTTGCAAAATGATCCAAAGCCACAAGTATTTTCCAAGCAATTGCTCGATAATCAAAAGGGCGAAACTGAGCTGCACCAAAATACACAGTACATCAGATATCCAGACAATTTCTGCACTGTTGTTGAGACTGTTGTTGAGACAAAAAGTGAGCTAATGGAGAGTGTCTTCCCGGATATATTGAACCATTACTTAGATCATAATTGGCTCAATAATCGTGCCATTTTGTCAGCAAGAAATGTTGATGTTCAAGATGTTAATTTCCAGATACAACAGTTGTTGCCAGGTTATTTGATGTCTTCAAAATCAGTCAACACAATAGTTGACGTAAACGAAGCCGAAAATTTTCCAACTGAATTTTTAAATTGTCTTGATACACCAGGAATGGCACCACATAATCTTCGGTTCAAGACGGGTTCACCAACTATTTTTCTGCGTAATATAGACCCACTTAGATCACGCAACGGTACACATTTGGTCAACAAAAGGTTCACCGGAAATGTTCTGGAAGCATCCATTTTGACGGGAAGATTTAAAGGAGAAATCGTCCTGTTGCCACGTATTCGAATGATACCGTCAAAATCTCCAGTACCATTTACAACGCTTCCATTTCGGATTGGTTTGGCTTTCGCGATGACCATCAATACGTGTCAAGGCCATTCAATATCTGTTTGCAATTTGGACTTGGAAAATAGGTGTTACTCCCACGGCCAACTATATGTTGCCTTCTTACGTGTGGGAAAACCATGAAATATCTTCGAGTTAGCAAAATGTGGGTTAACCAGAGGTATTATGTACCAATGGGTGGTTAGATAGCTGAAAATTTTAAATTGTAATAATTTAAAATAATGGAAATAACAGTTAAAAATCAATGTTATCTACATCACTTATAAAATTCAGTTTTTATATGTTACTAATTTATGAAGTATTTTGTAAATAAGTCACTGATTGCAAACTATAACTAAATATGACATGGACAAAACGTAAATTTAAAAACTGTATGTCGGTTTACGGTTAATTTAAGTATTCCAATATTTTACCAATCATTTTCAAATTTGGCTTAACTTTTTAGTCTCAATCCCGTATGTTTTAAAATCGGCTAAGCTTTACTAGTGAACATTAATTTGATTGTCTTAAAAAGATAAGCACAAAATTAATTCAACCTATTATAACTACTGAGCTACAGTAACGCAAGGCCGGGTCAGCTAGTGTGCAAATACACAGAGAACGACACCTTGGTTTCCGAAACGCTCCGTTAGACATGTGATTTTGTAGTTAATTATTTGTGGATTACCTAACGCCTAGCAATCCATTAAAAGCAGAAGATTCACCACCTGAGAAATACACAGGAAAGCATTTAAAAATTAGCGATCTTAGTTGTCTCATAGGGATACCCGTGTGCACACAACGCTTAGATACAGCTAGGGATTTTTGCATATTGAGAAATACCATGTTTTAATGAACTCTAGAACTGTTAATGAACAGTGTTTGCTACAGGTAGATGATGCTAAATACGAGTTACAGAAATTTGGTTATATTCTTTCCGAACGCCAGAATTTGTATCCATCACAGTCTTCTATAAATTAGTGAGGTGTACTTATAATGTAAGAGACACAAAGAAACTCACATCGATTTCCGTCAAGGTGTCATAAATACTCCAGTACTGCATAAAACCACCATAACTGTGCTGCAAACAGGTAACATAATGTGCATGAAGGAGAGAGATTCATGTTTGAGAGCTTTATGGCGGTTGGTGGACTACAACTACATACCTTTTCTCAAGTGGTGTTGCATCAGTCCCTGGAATAAGTAGGACAGAGGCTACTGGCAGATTGAAGGGTCGTAAAACAGAATTCGGAAAGAATCTATAACGATTGCTGACATTTGGTAGTCACGTTTATAGAGTCGAATGATTAGGATCGTGACTTTTCCATACTCTAAAGTCATCCAATGCAGCATTAACCGGAAAGGTTGATACTTCTTCCAGGTTACACAGAAAATCTCATGAAGCTGAGAATGGATGGAAACAGTTCAATATGTTCCACGGTATAGACTATTTCAGTATAAATTTTTGCATGAATTACATTGAATAGTATCTATTAAATGTACGTGTACCGTATCGATATAAATAAAACAGTGCCTACTCTAAAAGACTGTGGCCCATAAAGAGCAAGGAACTGGAACACTTTCAAGAGTGGACGGATATACTTTGAAATGAAGAGGCACTAGTATATTGATCTAGGACTTATTCTGGTGTATCTTTAGGCACAATTTTTTCCATGGTCTATTCGAAATTATGAGTCACAACTGGTTTGGCGACTGAAATACTTTACGCAAATATTTCAAAGAAATAAAGTTTATTCGTTACTGCTTATTATGTTCGGGAAGGGTGGACCAATTGTATTAGATACGATATTAAAAGCAATTAGTACCAGATTACAATCAAGCCATTCGGACTAGTTTAGGACGTAATTGCCACCTGTAACAAGGGAGCGGTAATTTCCTAGACGGAGTGATAACTAGAAGGGTTGACACATCAACCAGGTTACACAGAAAGCTGCATAGAGATGATTATCGAAAGAAACAGTTGAATATATACCACAATGTAGATTAATTCAGTATATAGATTGAGAAAGCATTTTTTTGCAGTTATTTATTGAGTTTATATCATAGAATGACATAAGTAGTTCAAATGTTTTTTATGTAAGAAAAATAATTATCAGAAGGCTTTCGGAGATATGAATCATCACACGATGGGAAATTACAGGCTGAGCGTGTATAGCAATTCAACTTTTCCGCAACTGGAAAGCATCTGCTGTAAATACTTCAGCAAATAGTATAATGGATTCCGAACTGTGATAGACGGATGTCAAACTGACTTTCCGTCAGTTTTGCGAAGTATGAAGATACGTTACCTGGACCTATTTAGCAAGAAACAGTTCTGCAAACTTCAGTTAAAATGTTAATTGGACCTGTCTGGCCTTAGACTATTTCTTAATATTTTCCACAAGAGAAAATTGTTCACTGTACAATTTAATTTTGAATCGACCAGGGATATATTCACTTTGTGTTCACGTTGCGCATACGTAACAGTAAACGCTTGTGTACACCTCAGTTACGACCACCACTGCTGGGGTAACTAATTAATTCTGCAGTGTAGCTCTGCAATCCCTACATAGCCGCCCGGCCTCCGTTTAGATGTGTAATCATTATTTTGTCTTTTTTATTGTTTTGTTCACCAATCGGTTAAAACGGAACATTTATATAGTTGCTTTATTATCCGGCTATTAAGAACCATTTTTTTCAGGCTCAGTTAAACGTATAAATTTCATATGTGGATCACTAAGGTCTACGGACCCTTGGTAGCGTAAAACTTTTAAGTTTCTAAGTCAGTGGAATCAAATGATACGGCGGTTTATGTCTAGGTTTTTGATAGCCGCAAGTTCACTAACCACAATCCATGAGGTACTTCCTGTTGACTTAGAATCATAAAATTTGGTAAGAAGCAAGGTTTCACAATACAGATAGAGGAAAATTGTCTGAAAATTATTGCATATTAGTTACATCACACTACTAACATATTTTTTTATCATCTGTCTATCTGTCCGGTAACACCTCCTTTTCCCAAGAACGGACAGAAGTATCAAGTTCAAATTATGTCACATACTATAGTCTAGGATCAGTTAGTGATGTAAAATATTTACGCTTCTACGTCAATTAAATTAAAAGAAACGGACATTTATATCTCCTATTTTGATACTTTCAGACTCACTCTTCAAAACCTATGGGGACTCCACATCGACCTAGAATCGTTAGATTTGACAGTAGTCAAGGTGGCAGAGTACAAGTAATGGAAAAAGCCGAAAATTTTTCTTTTTAATTATATGCCACGAAAAACATTATTTTGTCAGTTCTTATCCGTCTTTCTGTCTGTCCGTGTGTCCGTCTGTTAAGATCTATTTTCTCTGAAAAGGTAGGCGTAATAAAGCTACTTTTATGTCACATACTAAGATCGATAGTCCCTTTGCAATGTGAAACATTTCGGCTTCTAAGTCAATGCAATCAAATGATACTGTCTCTTTTATCATATATTCTGATGCTCCAAAACACTCATAAAAACCAACAGTGCGTTATAGTAGTATACAGTTGACATTTAATTTTAAAATTTTGGAATTTGACTAGAAACAAGGATCCACAGTACAAGTAAAGGGAAAAATGTGAAAATTGTTGAGTCGTTATTATATCTCATAAAATATATCTTCTTACCATTTCAATATACGTTGCATTCATCCGTCAAAAGAATAAAAATATTACCTACGTAAACGTAAAGTGTAACTTTTAGTCAAGTCCCAGTAATTAAATACACATATTTTGTTAAATCTTCTCTCTCTACGTATGTAAATTGAAATCCTCTGCTCGCATCTTTTTGTGTTTCTAGGCTAGGCTCAGGAACTATTATAGAGGTTCTGATACGGTCTTGGAATTCCCAGTACCGATATCTTGCCAGTATTCCTATCAATAACAAGCAAAATTCGCCGAGATTCTCAATTCCTGTGATGGATGAATTGTATGAATACATATTTAAGTTTGCACATAACGTTCGGTGAACGAGTCCTGCTCGCATCTGGCAAATTATTAGTTTTTTTATTTTATTTTGGTGAGTAACGAACGCTGCCGCCTATTCAGGGTCATGTCGATTCACACTACATTCAGCTAAATTACCACCTACTTTTATCAGCAGAGGAGACTCTTTTTCGTCAGTAGATATACGTTACCCACCTCGTTTCTGCCGTGCTCCGAAATAATTTGTCGTATTTCCGAACTGTTAGGCTTAGAATCACGTGTCATTCTGATCTAACCGATGATGATGTGAGGGCTTACAGCTTTCCATATTTTTTAGGCTATTTGTATCTAACGTCTCAGTCACTGGTAAAGATATCACTGTGGTTACGTATTACATAACTGCCATAACGCAGAGTATCAACAGATTTTGAAACAAATCACTACACAAGTACAATATCTATGAGATACACTTAACTGAAACTAATATCTAACCGATATTTTTATTTATTTATTTATTTATCTATTTTTTGCACTCTAAACTTATATTTCAATGTAGGGAACCATTAGTACACACCTTTATTGTAATGCTTAAATCTGACTCTCAGTATGACTAAAACATTAGGCGGTGAGTGCTTGTAGACCGAACAGCTGGGATCTTGGCCTCTTTCGTTAACCCTCTGGTGGGCGCATGGCAGCACTCCGTGCTGCCCTGTTGATGTGTGTGTGATAAGTCGTAGTGAAGGTGTTTGTATCATGCTCAAGAACCAAATATATAATTCAGTTCGATATCGCGAATTGTTTGTAATGATTGTACCTACCTTAAATCGAAATCAGGGCTGCCACATGAGAGGAAAAGCCGATTTTCTGGAGGTAGCAGTCAGTGCTGCTCGTGCCCGCTCGTGTGAGTTTCACAGGCGCGCCCACCAGAAGGTTAAAAAGCGCTCGACATCGAGTACTTTTGGTCTAGCAAACTCGTTTCTAAAGGTGAATTTCGGTGTTGATTTTCGACATGATTTGCCATGATCTTGTCGTGTTACTTCGTCACTTTACTGTCGGCAGGGGTCCTCGAAGTATACGTGTACTGCAACGAACTTGTGACGTCACACTAGTCGCCTTACTCTCCGCACTTCGCGAAAGGTCAGCTCCTTGCAGGGAACATAGGAAATGAATATTTAATAGAAAATCTACCCACTAAGGGTATCAGTTTTGTTGCTTGCTATCGAGAACTTGCAAGCATTTAAACAAACAGTCAGGAAGTATTAAACTCATTTGAGACGGCTGCTGGCATTCGTAAGACCTGCAATGTCACGTGGTTATGACGTACACGCCAAGGCCTGTTTTTCTCCTGGGCTACGTGTAACGAACTCCTTACGTGACAATGGTCAGTTTGTCCGCCACACTTCGCGGACTCTTGGCCCCCTGCAGAGATTACAGGAAATCAGAAATAGAAAAGTTACGTACTACAGGTCTTAACTATATTGTGTATTTTCGAGAGCTTGCGTGTATTTAAATACGCTGTAAAGAATTACTATAATCCTTTGAAATACCTTCGCGCTCGCCGCCGGAGACACCTGCTGCATTCGATAGACCTAGAGTGTTACGTGCTGTGTCGTACGAGCCACGGTCTGTCTTTGACCTGGGCTTCGAGCCTCGGCCGAAGGACGTAAATAAGGCGAGCGCGCTCGCGCTGCTGGCGGAAACACACAGCACGCCTTATGCCGCTCGGCTACTAAAGCCGGGTTCCAACCCCTTGACCAGGGCATTACTGAAAGATGCTGGACTGGTCTTACGTACTCAGTAAACAGTTATGAATATGAAACAAACCTATTAAGACGTTTCAGTATTGAATTTAGTGTTAATTCTTATACTACTGGCCATTAAAATTGCTACACCACGAAGATGACGTGCTACAGACGCAAAATTTAACCGAGAGGAACAAGATGCTGTGATATGCAAATATTAGCTTTTCAGAGAATTCACAAATAGCTGGCGCCGGTGGCGACACCTACAACGTGCTGACATTAGGAAAGTTTCCAACCGATTTCTCATACACAAGCAGCAGTTTACCGGCGTTGCCTGGTGAAACGTTATTGCGATGCCACGTGTAAGGAGGAGAAATGCTTACCATTACGTTTCCGACTTTGATAAAGGTCGGATTGTAGCCTATCGTGATTGCGGTTTATCGTATTGCGACATTGCTGCTCGCGTTGGTCGACATCCAATGACAGTTAGCGGAATATGGAATCGGTGGGTTGAGGAGGATAATAAGGAACGCCGTGCTGGATCCCAACTGCCTCGTATCTCTAGCATTCGAGATGACAGGCATCTTATCCGCATGGCTGTAACAGATTGTGCAGCCACGTCTCGATCCCTAAGTCAACAGATGGGGACGTTTGCAAGACAACAACCTTCTACACGAACAGTTCGACGACGTTTGCAGCAACACGGACTATCAGCTCGCAAACCAAGGCTGCGGTTACCCTTGACATTTCATCACAGACAGGAGCGCCTGCGGTGGTGTACTCATCGACAAACCTGGGTGCAGGAATGTCAAAACGTCATTTTTTCGGATGAATCCAGGTTCTGTTTACAGCATCATGATGGTCGCATCCGTGTTTAGCGACATCGCAGTGAACGCACGTTGGAAGCGTGTATTCGTCATCGCCATACTGGCGTATCACAAGGCGGGATAATGCACGACAGCATGTTGCAGGTCCTGTACGGGCCTTTCTGGATACAGAAAATGTTCTACTGCTGCCCTGGCTAGCACATTCTCCAGATCTCTCGCCAATTGAAAAAGTCTGGTCAATGGTGGTCGACCAACGGGCTCGTCACAATACACCAGTCACTAATCGTGATGAACTGTGGGATCGTGTTGAAGCAGCATGGGCAGCTGTACCTGTACACGCCATCCAAGCTCCGTTTGACTCAATGCACAGGCGTATCAAGGCCGTTATTACGGCCAGAGGTGGTTGTTCTGGGTACTGATTTCTCGGGATCAATGCACCCAAATTGCGTGAAAATGTAATCACATGTCAGTTCTAGTATAATATATTTGTCCAGTGAATACCCGTTTATCTTCTGCATTTCTTCTTGGTGTAGCAATTTGAATGGCCAGTAGTCTATTATCAACTAACTATCCTGTGCAAGCTTCTTCACCTCCAAGTAACTGCTACACCCTACTTACTTCTGAATCTCCTCAGTGTATCCATCTCTTGGTTTCCCTCTACAAATTTTATCCTTCGCGCTGCCCTCCAACACTAAATTGGTGATCTCTTGATGCCGCAGAACATATTCTACCAACCGATCCTTTCTTCTAGTCAAATTGTGCCGCAAATTCCTCTTCTCCCCAATTATATTGACTACCTCCTCATTAGTTACGTGATCTGTCCATCCAATCTTCAGCATTCTTATGTAGCACCACATTTCAAAAGCCTCTATTCTCTTTCTGTCTAAAATATTTATCGTCCATGTTTCACTTCCATACATGGATACACTCCATGCAAATACTTTCAGAAAAGACTTCATGACAAATCCATAATCCAAGTTACAAATCTCTTTGTTTCAGAAAGGCTTTCCTTGCCATTACCAGTCTACATTTTATACCCTCTCTACTTCTACCATCAGCAGTTACTTTGCTCTCCAAATAGCAAAAATCATCTACTGCTTTAAGTGTCTCATTTCCTAATGTAATTCACTCAGCATCATCTCATTTAATTCGACTACATTTCATTATCATCGTTTTGCTTGATGTTTATCTTATATCTTCTTTTCAATGCACTGTCCTTTCCGTTCAATTGCTCTTCCAGGTCCTCTGCTGTCTCTGACAAAATTACATTGTCAGCGGCAAACCTCGATGTTGGATTTTATTTCCTACTCCAAATTTTTCTTTTGTTTCCTTTACTTCTTACTCAACATACAGATTGAGTAACTTCCGGGATAGGCCACAAACCTGTCTCTCTCTCTTCCCAGTCACTGCTTCCCTTTCGTGCCCCTCGACTCTTATGAGTTCTTTCTGGTTTCTGTACAAATTGTAAATAGCCTTTCGCCCCTTGTATTTAACCCCGGTCACCTTCATAATTTGAAAGAGAGTATTCCAATCAACATTGTCAAATCTTGATGCCAATATATATTGCGAAATGTACACTTATGGGACTTTATGGTTGACTGTAAACCGCAAAGTACATTTCCCGCAACCTATAAAAGAGCTTCTGTTACCTAGGAAAATGCCGTGTATTGTCAACAATAGAATCATTCCCAGTAGTGTAGAGACTTTTCCGTTAATTGCACTTCACCGAATGTTAGCCCTTCCACGTGGCCACATCATTTATATAAACTTCATATAAACGGTTAGCAGAGAGCAGTTCATTAAAGCTAAGTGATTTGTGAAAGTAAGTCGTATGGAAATACGAATATTCTGTGCTTACGTTACCTAGCGATTGCTGCGAAAATGAGAAAAAAAGTGTTTTGCTAGAAGCTTTGGAGTGCCGCAGCAATTACTTTCCGTTCCCTCGGTGGTCCCAGCGGGGCTTTCTGTGAAAAGCAGGTGTCCGACAGGAATATTTATCGGGAATTTGCAGTAGGTTGGAACGTCGTGCCGTAGATTAGCTTGCGGGTTGTGGTTTGGGGCGCTGCGCACTGGCGCGGTAATGGAATTAGTCACTAGTCACGGGGAAACGGCGCTCTCACAGCCGGGCGACATTCCACTGGCAGACACTGCACGGGGCTGCAGCTCTTGCAGGCACCTAAGCACCCGCCAGGTTAACGGGAACACTTACGGCGGCGATTACGTCTAAATTGCGAAAAGATCAGGAGACCACAGGAACTTCTTTCCTAACAACATACACACATAAGCATATTACACTTCAGGCCGGCCGAAGTGGCCGTGCGGTTAAAGGCGCTGCAGTCTGGAACCGCAAGACCGCTACGGTCGCAGGTTCGAATCCTGCCTCGGGCATGGATGTTTGTGATGTCCTTAGGTTAGTTAGGTTTAACTAGTTCTAAGTTCTAGGGGACTAATACCCTCAGCAGTTGAGTCCCATAGTGCTCAGAGCCATTTGAACCATTTTTGAACCATATTACACTTCACAAGTCACTGCTGCATCCGCTTATTCCTTAACCCAAATTCAAGAGGTGACTTTCCTGTAACGTATACTGTACGAGGTAGGGTCTCAAGTTCCCCCTTGTTTCAACCGAAATTTAATGCGCAAAATCATTTAAATCTTTTATTTAATTTACATAATGTTTATTCTTACAATTATTTGACTGTTGTTTAAATAATCCATGTTATAGAAGTGAATTTTGCATTCTGAAAAATTATATTATATCTGTAGAAAGTAAACACATAAAACTAGAGTACAGGGCCTTTAAATTTGTACTTCAAAATTGCCCTGAACGGGTACAAAGTCTGCGAAACTGAAATGCAATGATGGGATCTACAATTTCCTTCATCACCACTCAGAACACATTTGATTTTGACTTGCACTTTAAGTATCGTGTTGGAGAAACTTCAAGGTCCCAGTCACATTTCTTGTGAGGATCTTCCTCTGAATGAACATCTTCTTTGCTAGCAGAATATTGACAGTTGGCTATTGTAAAATCGTTGTCCTTTTGGTCTGATTCTTGATTTTTATCATTGGCATCTTCCTCCATCCGCCGACTAACAATTTATTCAAACTCAGTATCATTAAAACCGACACGTTCCTGGTCTACTGAGGAAAACACGTACGTAGTTCATGAGGTGCTGACTAGGAGACCATAACATGTGGCGTTAACAAGGGTCAACAACAAACAAAGACGGTGTAACCGAGCCGTTCTAGGCGCTTAAGTCCGGAACCACGCTGCTGCTACGGTCGCAGGTTCGAATCCTGCCTCGGGCATGGATGTGTGTGCTGTCCATAGGTTGGTTAGGTTTAAGTAGTTCTAAGTCTAGGGTACTGATGACCTCACATGTTAAGTCCCATAGTGTTTAGAGCCATTTGAACAAACAAAGAAGGCGGTAACGCAATAGACAGCAAAACATTGTAGGGTAGTCGACTACGAAATGGTAAATGGAGTGTAGAATCTTTCGGCCAGAAATGACTTTCGAGAGTGAGTTCGGAATTCTCTTGAGGTCTGAGAGACCATACCTTGTGAGTTAAGAATTAATTTGGTCCTCTTTTTCTCAAATATTCTGTGAATTTGTACAGGACTTGCCAACTCATCGATACCTAGGATCGCGGTACAATGCAGAAAGCTGTACGTAATGATTGTTCCAGTGTATGCGGAGTACATTCCTCTGACTGCTGAGAAATTACTTGTGGGGTTACACAAGCCACAATTTAGAACCATTGTTGCTCCTCACGTATGCACGCGACCTTCCGTGTAGCATACAAATAGACATAGTTCTTACTACAAATGACTCTAGTATTGTAATCAGTCGAGACATACACACAACGACTGCAGATAGTAAATCATGTTCTTAAATGTATTATTGTGTAGTTTTCTGCAAGCTGTGTCACTCTCAATTTCAAAAAGACACAACTTATTTAGTTCTGCACATCTAGAGGTCCAACACCAATGATAAATGCAACGTACACTGAAGTACCATAACCATGCACATATACAGATGGCGGTGGTATCGCGTACACAAGGTATAAAAGGGCAGTGTATTGGAGGAGTTGTCATCTGTACTCAGGTGATTCATGTGAAGAAGTGTCCTACGTGAGTATGCCCTCACGACGGGAATTAAAAAACTATGAGTACAGAATGGTAACTGGAACTAGATGCATGGGAAATTCCATTTCGAAAAACGTTAGGGAATTCAGTATTCCAAGATCAACAATGTGAAGAGTGTGCCGAGAATACCAAATTTCAGGCATTATCCCCCACCACGGACAACGTAGTGACCTCCGCTGAGACAATGTGGCGAAATTCGGCATTAGAAGGGCTTTGGTAGCAGACGACCGACGCGAGTGCCTTTGCTACAGCACGACATCGCCTTCTGCACTCTCCGGGCCTCATTATCGTATAGTTTGGACCTTAAGACGTTTGGAAAACCGTGAGCTGGTCAGATGAGTCCAGAGTCCCGCCAGTAACAGCTGATGTCAGGGTTCGGGTGTGACGCAGAAACCATGAAGCCGAGGACCCAAGTTGTCAACATGGCATGTGCATGCTGGTTGTGGCTTTATATTGGTATATGCTGTCTTCACATGGATTGGTCTAGTTTCTATGGTCCTACTGAACCGATCACTGACTGGAACTTGTTATGTTCGGCTACTAGGGGACCATGTATATCCATTCATGGGCTTCATGTTCCGAACCAATATTGGGATTGTCATGGATGACAGTGCACCATGTCATCCGGCCACAATTGTCTGCTGTTGATTTGTAGAATATTCTGGACTTTTCGGGCAAATGGTTTGGGCACCCGGAAACACATCGAACATCTATGCGACATAATCGAGAGATCAGTTTCTGAACAAAATTCATCACCGGAAACAATTATGGACAGCAATAGGGGCAGCATAGCTTAATATATGTGCAGCGGACTTCCAACGACTCGTTGAATCCATGCCACGTCGAGATGCTGCACTCAGTAATTCTGCTGCGGACTGTCAACTACTCGCTGAGTCCATACCACGACGAGATGCAGCACTGTGGCAGGCGAAAGGAGGTCCGACGTGATATTAGGCGGTATCACATTACTTTCGCCACCTCACTGTACTGTGAGAAAATAACGACAAGGGGGGAAAACTCAGAAACTGTTAGGAATTATATTTTCATTGCTCAGAAAGGTGCTGCAAAAATTATGTGTGGAGCTTTGCGAAGATGACTTTTAGACATCTGTTTTAGGAACTTGATAGTTTTACTGCTGCTTGACAATACATTAACTACTTCATGTGGAATGTTGTAAACAGTCCACTACACTTCAAAATGAACACTGAAGTACATTACTACGGTACGAGAACAGAAATGAGATTCACGTCTCCACATTAAGGTTGTCTTCAGCATAAAATGAGTACACAATGTTGCCACAAAAATGTTAGATCACTTATTCAATTACACAAAAGTCTGACAGAGAAATGCTTCTCCTTCACCACTCATTCTATTCCTTTTAAGAACTTCTATTTATGTGATACGACAAAAGTGGTGTGGAGAAATTACCATTTCACCTCTATGTTTGAATAAGAATAATAGCGTGTAAATAATAAGAATTTACCCATATTTACAGTAAATGTGTAATATGAGTGTAAAGTAAAGCATTCCACATCATTTTGGTTAATAGTACAAACGTTCCTTGGAACAGCAGACTGAGTACCTAATGAACTGTATGGTGCACCATACTCGAGGTGGTGGGAGACCTACACGAAAACATTGTTTTTCTGTTTTCCTAGAAAAAATGACGCATTGACTTCCAAGCATTCTGGTCAGTGCTAATTGTATACATACAGGAATAACCACAAATTGCACTACAAATGTTCATAACTCATTTGTAAGGCACTCGTAGAAGTGATATTCCAGTGTTTAATTGTAGTCGCAAAGTAATGCGAAACTGTGACAAGTCAAGAGAACAATTAGTTCCCACGAACACCATAGCGAAGCACATCAACATAACAACAACCACATGTGCGTAGTTCTTTTGGATGAAGTTTTTGACCTAGGTTTGCACCCAATGGCATCAATACTCCGGTAGACCTCTCAGTAGGTCATCAGATGATTTACTTATAATTAATGAATAAGATGAAAAATTAAATTTTACGAAACCGAATTGTATAACCAAATTTATCGAGGAACTATCCGCACTTTTAATACTTTACATAGTACCTTGTCAGAGTAAAACTGGACAGCGTAGGAGAGGCATTTAGAATGTAAACATTAGTGATATTACAGTACACCTTGTATGAGCTGCTGCAGTCTTACCGGAATGTAAAACACATGCAGCTAAAACACTGAGCACTGTAACATGTAAACCATAAGCGGCACACACTGAAGGGTCCTCTTCTGCAACAACAAGCCAGGTGTCATAGGGCTCGGCATTTTACACTGCAATCTGTGTGCCACAAGAACCATAAACTGAAGGGTCTTCTCGCTGGAACTAGAAGCCAGGCGTCATAGGACTGCGCATTCTATATGAAGACAAATGAGAAGGACCTCATCTAGAATGTGTGGCTGGAAAGAGGTACACCGTGGCTGCGTTGCTGTCTTTGCTAGCTGAAGGTTGTCGCTCGTCACTTCATCCCATTGCCCTTCCAATCTACACATGACTTTTACCAGAACAGCGAGGTGGTAATAACTACATAAAAAGAACTTCTACGCTGGAAAAATGCTCCTTCTGATATGGGTGGTTCTTTTAACGAGTTCGTCATTTTTTCTTAATAATTGTAAATTTCAAGTTCTTCAATTATATCCAGAGAGCTTTTTAGATAGATCTGAAGAGCTCACATTTTTATTACTAAAACGAAAGACGAAGTTGGTGGCAAAACTAAACAGAAACAATTTCCATAATAATGTAAAGTTGCTTCCAGAGTAGCAGTATACACATACATCGTGTACCTCATAGTCCCTGAACTCTTTTCTCTTACTATTCAGTACTCTCCTCTTCCTTTCCATTTCTCTCAATCTTAAAATGTAATCTTTTCTCCTACAACCTCTCTCCCCTGCTGTTAATAGTGAGGTCTGTTTATGTTTGACGCTTTTAATCTTTGAATTTTCTAAATGCTGAATCTGTTATTTCATTCTTTCCTCGATCACGTGAAGTAGCTCTTTCGTACTCAAGATTCCTTCGTAATGATTTTACTTCATGAACAGAACTTGTGACTAAAATTACGAAACTGTTGTTAAATACAGTTTTATAAATCCTACTGTATGTAATCCGTGATTATCATCATCTTCACGATCTTAAATATAGCTTACAAACTACATTACGTATGTGCACATGACTTAAATGGCGTTGTAGAAGTCAGGTGTCATCTGATAATGGAATAGGAGTCTGAAGAGATTGTTGAAGTAATAAATGTTGGATGCAGAATGTCAAGAGAGTGATACATTTTACTATTTAATTTGTCTTTTATGCATGCGTTCTTGTCAGTGATTTCAGTCGATTTTTATGAAACTTTTCTCAATTAGGTTACAGTTGCAGATCACATCCATTACAATAAATTTATCTTACAAGGAAGTCAACGTTGCATATCAAACACAAGAAAACCATTACATACACTGGATTACAACTAAATGGTATTAAGGTTTATGATGCATATCCTCAAACCCATCTCAGTATGCGTTACATACGCTCCTGATTTCCATTTCCAAAACACCGAAAATAATTAAGAATATGAATAGCAAAGTGTTGATCCGGTGTTGGTCGCTAGAAACCGCAATATTTTTTTTACTCCGTGAGGGAAGTGTGTGGTGAGAAAGGGATGGATAGTGGCTTGGTTAAGATGCCTCGTGTTTCCAAACAGGATGCAGACAGGACTGAGATAGGATAAAATAATTTTTTCAACGATCTGAAGCGAAATATTATTGTAGAACGTGTTTAGCGTATCTCTAAGTGTAAATATTTCGGTACTTTGGTGTGCACTTTCTTTCAGTTTGGCTTTAGCTCTTTTATAAAGTTAATGTCTGACTACGTTTGGTTGCTTGCTTATCTCGTTCCATTTGTTTTTACTTAACATATGTAACGAGATAGGTGGCACAGCGTAATTAAATTACCAGGTCTATACAGTGATTTGCAATCAGCTAATGTTTAAGGTTTCAGTGTCTCATCCCCCGCTTTAACCTGTGAAATAGCATGCTCCTACTAAGTTAAGCAACCAGACTCTAAATGTCTGTTGAGTTGCCCATTTTTTCCAAATTTACTTCAGATCCACTACTAAAGTAACAATCTGAAATTAATTAGTTACTGCAACTGACCATCGTGTTATTGTTTGTTCAAAGCATATAATTTGTTTAAATATTCAGTTTACAGTTATTTATTCATCTGAAGCTAGTATTACATGTTTAGGTTTAATCTCGGTTACAGTGGGACAGGAACGAGGTAGGAAATAGATCTTGCCTCTGTACTAAGTATCAACTAGTCATTTGTTTGAAGTCAAACTTGTGTAACCTAAGCCACACGATGTTTTGACCCAATTCTCCGAAACTGGGGAAATGCTTAGCACTAGTGGCCCCGGACGGCTTCTCAATTAAATGTGGAAACATGTTGAGTACAAATTAATTTTGTTACATTCTTAAAATCGCTTCCTTTTGTTCCATCTTCTTTGTCAACTATTTGACATTAGCTGTAAGTTATGTTACTCAGTAACACCTGTTAAAACATTTATATTCCTTTACACAACTGCATCCTATATTTTTATAGCACCAGTTTCAACAATGCTAAAGGGTAATTCCGAGACCTTCAGATGCGTGTTTGACTTCGATGAAATGAGTAGTACTGAAATTTAAATGTGAATCTGTCAGGAATTCAACGTTTTTAACAAATACATTCAACTACGAGTAATTGGTCCTCCTTCGATGATTTCTCAATGGGCTATTTCTTGGTGATTACAGATTTAATCAGGCGTTGTATCTGCTGTGTACCACATGCGATTCTGCTAAAATTAAACAGTTTCTACAGCTACAGTGAATTTCGGAACGCCACTCGGCAGCTACTTTCGCACTACTGATGGCGCTATTGTCGCTCCCCCTTGACGCAGGTCTTGATGGCCCGACGTTCTTTGTTGTGTGTTCTCTTTATGCTGGCAGACAGTTCCATCTTTCACTCGCCGCCGCCTTCTGATTCCTCTCCAGCGCTACTGGTAGATCATTAATTACGTCACTTGTTCTGGACTTGCGTGTTCCGCTCGGCCATCGCTCACTGTATACCGTCCCAAATGAAGCAGTAACATGGAGCAATGCGACAGGTATTCTTTCTGTCCCTCTGCAGAAATCAAAGACGACCAAGTTCCTTATCACGTAGCATATTACCATTAAAAGTAGTAGTTCATAATGGGAAATATTTAACATGACGTTGAGTCAAAGGTAGTATTTGCACAACATTTAAAAATACGTTACTAAAACAACGCAAACTTCGGAATGACATCATTATTCAAAAGAGATACTCTGCTTTTCAATACTTTCAGTCTGTGGTTGCACAAGGCTTCAAAAACACTCTTCCTTCCACTTGAGCTGTAAGCCATGCGTGACCCACATCCTTCACTTTTTCTACTGTGGTGAATCGATATCACTCTTAAATATGCCAAAGAATTCTCGAAAAACATAGGATCAGGACCATATGCTGTATGATTCAATACCTAAATATTCATTTTAAGAAAAGTTTGGATTGGTTCAGCATATTTGAAAGTGAAAAAAAATGAGGGTAGAGCAAACAATAATTATGTGAACCACGATGGCTCCTTCTTTACAAAAGCATATTTCTCGCTTCCTTGCACCTTCTTAAGTAGTAAGTGGGTAAGTGGGTCACTTAAGCAAACTAGGAGATTATTTAATGATCAGACCAATCCCAAACCTAAAATAGATATAAAAACATAAAATCGATAAAAGTAAATATAGAAACTTACTAACTTCATGAACTCCAGATCGTGAAATTAGTTATCATTAGTTTTAGTTCTATTTATTCCTTTATACACGGTGAAAAGTATTGAAACCGACAAACTCTGGGAGGTTGTAGGAGACATCAAAACAAATATTTTTCTCTAATGTCATTTTCTCCTATGAGAAGTATTTAAACCAGCAGAGGAAGATTTCTCTGGCGGCAAATCAATAAAACCAACAAACACTTTTCCATTTTTTTATTACCAAAAAGACAACAGATTAACACAACCCAGTTTCAATTACAGCAGACTTTCATAAATGCCTCCATTGATCGCACTGTCGGATCATGTTCTGTCTGACATGGGCAAAAACCCCAGGAGTATTCTGAATTGTTCCTGCTGCCGCTACTATCCGGGCAACCAGATCCTCTTCTGATGCGACAGGAGTTGCAAAAACAATGTTGCGCATCTCTCCCCACACAAAAAAGTCCAGAGGGGATATATCTGGGGACCGAGCAGGCCATGGTGCAAGACCACCTCTGTCAATCCACGTTTTTGGGAACCGTCGGTCCAGGAATCGACGCACACGACGGCTAAAATGTGCCGGCGCCCCGTCATGTTGGAACCACACGCATTGTCTTGTAGGGAGCGGGACGTCTTCCAGAAATTCTGGCAGTGCTCTGGCGAGAAAATTGTAATAGTGCCTGCCATTTAATGGCATAGGTTGCAGATACGGCCCAATTAAACAGTCCCCAGTAACACCGACCCACGCATTAACGAAGAACCGCACTTGATGAGCGCTAGTAACCGTGGCATATTGGTTATCCCCACTCCAAACATGCGAACTGTGAATGTTGAAGACTCCAACACCCCCGAATGCTGCTTTATCGGTAAACAACACAGAGGATGGAAATGTAGGATGCATTTAACACTGTTCCCGGTACCACTGCGAAAACTGTACTCTGGGTGGATAATCAAGTGGTTTCAGGCTGTGAGCACGCTGTAAGTGAAACGGACGCAACAATTGCTCTCGAAGGACTGTTATTATATTCGTCTGATTCGTCCCCATGTTACATGCAATTTTACGAATGCTGATTGAAGGCTCCCGCTCCACATGTTGCAAGGCAGCTTCCTCAAATTGCAGCGTTCTTACCGTGCGACGGCGTCTCTGTCCGGGTAATCTGCTAAATAACCCGGTCTCACGCAGACGTTGGTACACAGCAGCAAAGGTCGTATGATGCGGGATACGGCGATTAGGATATTGTTGTTGATAAACCCGCTGCACAGCTCGTCCGTTGTAGTGCGCTACGTAGTACGGACCAACCATATCAGTTTACTCATTCCAGGTATTTCGTTCCATTAGTAAACAGAGATAGTGCACTACTACACTGGTGGACAGCAGTTTCCTACAACTGAAGAGCGTAATACGCCCTCTAACAACTGAAGAGCGTAATACGGCCTCCAACGGTTTAAATAATCCTCATACGAAAAAATAACACTAGAGAAAAATATTTGTTTTAATGTCTCCTACAACCTCCCAGAGTTTGTCGGTTTAAATACTTTTCACCCTGTATTTTAGCTTAATGCTGCCATCTTCAAGAAATTGAAAGTCCCAGCTGGTTATTATTTTACTAAACCTATCTAGCAAAATAATTTTAAACTTGTTATCAACCTTCATACAATTATCTCCCCACATAGTTTTTAAATATTCGTAGCGTGTAATGCAATACAACTCATTTACTCCTAGTTCACTAATCTTTTTGAACAATTTAGAAATATTTGCATTATTTAGGTTCTTAACTACAGCATTCATTTATACACACTAAAAATAGTAATATTACTAATTTTCAGTCAAAATTGAATGCTGAGCATCTTATGTAAAATTCTTCAGACCATGCATGACTATGTAGGCAATTGTATGTTTCGGAATTGTATCATTAAGAGTGGCAACTAAATTCATTGTAATTTACTGTGTGGCTAACACACTTATTCTTCCTGACATATTTATGACATAGATAGGATAACTTTCAATATAAATGTAGGGATTTACATTGATATCACCATTCAAATGAGTGACTCTCTTAGAATCTGATAACTATTTGGTGGATCTAAGCTGCTCATGCATAATTGTTTAAATCTTTGGGCTGGTTTAGTGGCATCTCTGAAGAGTCAAAGGGACTGTGTCCGTGATACAATATCTACAGTCAACATCTGTCTTCAGGAGTTCTGGTAATCGGGGTGATGCAAAGCTTTTCTTGATGTGCCGACATTAATGCTGTCACAATGGTCCAGACTTCTCAAATGTTCTAGAATGAAAGATTCATCAAAATATGCTTTGCAAATATTACGTTCAACTTGCTTCTGTATTGGTTTATAATTTATATCAACAAAAATATGATTAGTCTTATTTCTATAGATTAAAAATTAGTTAGGTATTCATTTTTTGTTAAGATTTTGGGATGAAGGAATGGTAATGAACTTCACGATCTGGAGTTAAGTATGTGAGAAAATGTTATATTTATTTTAACTTATTTATTTTTTATATCTATTTTTGTGGTTAGGGTGGGTTTGATCATTAAATAATCTCCTAGTGTGCTCAAGGGATCCACTTACTACTTTCTTAAGTACATCTTTCTTGGACTTGATGTTATCAATGTACTGGTAACAAGTGAGATCTTAATAGTAATAACAGACTGTCAACAAATTCGATACATATTTTACAGGAAGTGTATTTCATTCATCGGTCCAACATATTTTTAATAAAGAAAATATCCTCTCCACAGCTGCATTGTGGACAGAGATTGAAAAACGCAGTTCAGCATATTCGTCTCCATAACGTCTGTTCATGATATCATACCGCCTATCAGACACTGATTTCTCGGAAAATGGTGATGTTTCCTGCTTTCAGGTGTTCACTTGGAAAACATTTTCGACGATTTACTTCATCAAAGAATTCAATGCCTTACACAAGAAACTTTCTCTTTCTCAAATAGGCTAAAACCTTTCCTACACGTTCCTAGTCATAGTCCTTTGCTAAGAGTTAACCTGTCGAACACAGTTCATATTACTGCCTCACGTATTTGACAACTTAATTAGACCGAGTAAGAAGCATTCGTATATTTTCTCAACACATTAACAAGCTAGAAACAGTGAAATTTAGAGATGATGTTCCTTATATATACTAGGAAATGAAGTTATTTTAACACATGCCTTGCAAATCTGACATAGTATCACTGAACACAGAATAATATTTCACTGAAGTCTTGCTTTCATCCTCGGTGAGCAATATTCGTTTATGCAGTTAACTGGAGACACTAAGAAGAAGTCATAGGAAACCTTGAGCCTGGAGACGTTGCAGGAAAAGTCTAAATGCAATGGGGACATTATTTTCATAAATTAATATCTAAGAGCTTTGGACATTTGCAAAATTCTTGCAGTTTGTGGCATAAGTGAAAGTCACTTTGTTTACTAAGAGAAAGTATTGTCCTGTTTTCACTTCCTATTGAGTTGTAAAATTCTTCTAAGTTTTGTGCTTTCACAATATAAACTGAAAAATAAAAAACTATTTTGTGGATAAAAGCTTCCACATCCATCTTCAGAATGTCTGAAGCAATTCTGCTAGCGTTATGTTTAATATGGCGTGAAGAGCCACTTCATAAAGTGTTGTCCCTGAATTCTTCCTTCAGTTCACTGAGCATGTTACTGGAACCAATTCGTTACAAAGCAGCGAAGGTGACATTGGCACGTTATCACCACCAAATGCGACACACTTTTGGGACTGATTGTTTCAATAAAGCACTTCGAGTATATCCGTGTATTTGATTGCATTGTCTGACGTGGAAGTCCTTAAACCTGGGGGGGGGGGGGGGGGGGACTGTTTTATAAATTTGCAAACCGACTTTGAAACAGAGCATTGAAACCTGGATGAAATCCGCATAAACCTCAGCGCGTTATGGAGTAAGAAATGTCCACTGTTCGACAATACGTCTCGGCATCTAGTTCGTTGTAAACCATTTCATTCTAACGTTGACCATTTACTGTTGACCCCTTTCCCAACTGTCTTATGTATCAGGAAATGAAGTTATTTTTAGCTTTGCTTTACAAAACTGACATAGTATTCCATAACTGCCAATGTACGTCGAAAAAGCAGTGGCAGATTTCGTGCAGTGTGTTGACTCCAGAATCTCTTTTGGGCTGAAGATCCGGGATGTTTCCATTCCAGGCACCAGAGTTTTCGCTTTGGCCCAAAGGTCTCCTTTTTCAAGACACTGACGTGCCCATCGGCACTGACCTACCGCCGTGTCAGTCTCTGTCAATAAAGTTATTGGATGCGGTAAGGAGTGCCATGCTGTCGGCACGGTGCTCTCCAAGAAATTTCTGGTTTTCGTGACCTAGAGCCACTACTACTAGGTCCAGTACCTCCTCAGTTCGTATTACGAAGGTGTGTGCCCATATTCCAGTCCTCGCGCATAGGATAAATCCGTAGTGTTAGATACAATTGAATTCGGTCCCACTGTATGGCAGTCAGTCGTTCTTATGGCTCCGTTAAGGATGTGGGCTGTGGGTGAATATGTTAAATCTACATTTCATTTGCAAAGATAATTCATTTCAAAATATTTCATCTTCTTTTCCTTGTCAGTCCAGTACGTGAAAACGTATTTTAACACGACTGCACGTGTTCTCTTCATCCAGAATGGAAGGAGGTAAGGAAGCGAAACTTCACAGTTTGAGAGGGTGTATTATGTTACTGTACTGATTATAAAATTAAGTCAAATTGACAAAGAATTTAACAGTAATGGGCCATTTATCCTTGCTACGTTTCATCCCAATATGGCATACACCAACTCAGTTGGGAAGAGTGTAACAATGGCATTTCATCCTCTCCTGAGGCATGCTGGCCACAACTGTTGTAGCAACTCCTTGATATCATCGATACTGGCACTAAAACTTTTATATTTGAACACATAATTTGCTATATAGCACTGTAGTAGTTCTGCACCACGTTGTACATGGATCTTCGAGAAACAGAGTTAAACTTCAAAGGTAAACTGTTCTAGTCAGGAAGAAACTAATTATTCTCGTTCGGACAGTCATATAAATGAATTGACTGCGAGTAATATCTTAGGTAGAACTGAAGTTTTCAGTTTCGTTATTCTCTTTCGGAATTACTGCCTAATTTAAATATCTGTCGTTGTTATCTGTATCTAAATGTTGTTAGCATCGTATTACCCGATTCCCGTACATACATTCGTTGGGTTATTACGAGAATGGCTGCTTCTAAAGATGTACAGTCGTGAGTTCTCTGTCTCCCCCTCTCACTCTCTCCCTTTTCTTCTCTCCATCCCCCTCGCTCTCTCTCACCTGTAACTGCAGCGACCGATCTTGAGAAGGGGTCCTCGGGGGCTCAACATTCTTTTGCTGTTAATGGGCTTCGCGACCCCAGGGTTTCTCGACTAGGAACACCCAATGAACGAAGACGGCTTGTTTAGAAATGCGTCCCAACTGGGAACTGTTTCAAAACTATTTTATGTACGAACAGTAACAGTATACATGCTGCTAGACAGGATGCTTCCTGGTAGTTAAAAGTAAAGAAGGGACCTATGAAAGAGTCTCACCTTTTACATTCAAAACGGTCAAGAGGGGACTGCAGGTAAGTTATAGTTTGATAAGCACTTGAGAAATGATACACTGTTGGCCTGAACTTGAAGTTCCTAATAAACGCAAACCTGCAGAAGGCCAAAGGCCTTTGGGAATATCCCACTGAAACTGAGCTCCATACCACCTTAAACTTCAGCAAAGGTGTTGTGACACGCAAGTATCTGATGGACATCTGCAAAGAAGACCTGAAAGTCGAATGGGCCCTAGAAGGCATTGTAAGTGAGCAAAATACCATGGAAAGGGTGCAAGGCAATCTGATTAAATCCATCTGGTTCATCTTCTCTTTATGGCGGATTTTCTTCGCTTAATAGTGCGGCCCTACGTTCTTCATCTTGATGCGGTGTTTCAAATGACAGTGCTTTGGGCACGCTGCTCTTGGATGTAAGGAAGAAGCCACTTGTAGCAAAAGTGGGAAAACTGTCCATGAAACAGTCTGATATTAATCCACTCCAAAGGGTGTGAATTGCTTTGAGGGTCACCCTGTCTAGAGCAGGGACTGCTGTGTCTTCCTTGATGAATGGGAGACACAGATCAGACCAACAAAATGGATCCCGTGTGGTGAAACCAAAATGATTTGTAAGGCCATTCAGCCGCCCTCGTTCTCTACCTCCTTTGCTTCGATTGTCCAATAACAGGTTCAGAAAACTGATGCTGCTACACAAATGCAGGATCTTAGTATTAGTACTAGTCCCTGCGTTTGTCAGAGGACTTGTGCTGTTGGAATTACTTTGAAGCCTATACTTCCTCCCAGAATACCACGCAAGACCGTGGTAGTCTACGCTGCCGAGTTCCATTCTCCTCCAAAGGTTCAGTGTGGTCCATTGTCCACCGCTGCCACTACCTTGCCATTCTTATCGGTCGATAGTCGTCCCAGGACAAAAAATGAAAGACAAAGGCAGAAACTCATAACTGACAGAGACCAGGGTTAAGCAGTCTGATGATTTCGACGTTGCTCTAACGTTTCTCAAGATTCGTCTTCAGTGCTGATGGAGCTTGATGGTGGCATTGGACACTCATCTCGACCCAAGGCTGAGACGTCACCCAATAGAGGCTCCCTCTCCAGCAGAAAGAAAGGGTGAAAGTGCTACCTTCTTGAGAAATGGCTCCCGTACTAAAGTGAAAAGTTAGTGCGTTCAGGAAAAACGTGGAGGAAATGAAAATCCTAGCACAGAGGCGCCCGTTCTGCCTGTACTTACAAGTAACGCATTTGAAAGCCACTGATGCCCAACGCTATGGGGCTATACCCATCATCAAAAGAAGACAGAGGGAAGGGAGGAGTGGGTGTGTTTCTCAATAACACACAACTCCCCTGCTCTCTCCCTGGTTACTGACATGCAGTCAGTAGCTGTTGCAGTTCATGTGGATCATAAGATCACTATCTGCTAACTGTGCTCTCCTGTGTACTCACTTCCACCGGATATGATAGACTCTGAGTCTCCCGCTCATTTCTCAAGTGCTACCGAATCGTTGTTAGCCATCGACCTCTCTTTCTGCTCTCCCGCTCCTGCAGACTCAGCTCAGTGGGAAGCAACAGATGACCGTCACTTCATTGCTCATTTCCCATTGTGACCCCACCTACTGTATGGAGCATTACCTGAACATAAGTCACCAAAATGTGTGATAAGCTGTGCTAAATGGATGCTTTTCAGCCAGCTGGCTGGGTTTGAACAATGTGATTGCATCCAGAAATTGGAGTCGGATATTACGCGAGTGATCTATCAGCCCCGCTGACATCCATACTGAAGTCCTCAGATCATCATAGGAGGCAACCTGTACCTTGATGGGCCAATGAGTGCTGCTGAGCAATCAGGGACAGGCGTGTGGCTCATCGACTCTTTAAGTAGGCTGACCAGATTTTAAAGAGAAAAAATCGGGATACTTGCAGTTCAAAATGGTTCAAATGGCACTCAGTACTATGGGACTCAACTTCTGAGGTCATCAGTCCCCTAGAACTTAGAACTACTTAAACCAAACTAACCTAAGGACATCACACACATCTATGCCCGAGGCAGGATTTGAACCTGTCACCGTAGCGGCCGCTCGGTTCCAGACTGTGGCGCCCAGAACCGCACGGCCACTCCGGCCGGCGGGATGCTTGTGTTTATACTTGACTTTATGACTATTCTTGCACTTACATTACTTATCAGTTATAGTGATATTTTGAAATCTATAATAGGGTTATGACAAAACAGCAGTTTAAAAACCTATATAAAGAATGTATCAACATTTAGTCAACTGGAAAAGAAAATGTAGGTGCATCAAACACAATACTATTACTTTCCTCAGAAATAAATCTCTCTTTCTCTCTCTCTCTCACACACACACTATATATATATATATATATATATATATATATATATATATATATATATATATATATATGATGAGTAGCTTACTAGGGACTTAGGTACATTTTCTTAATCCTAAGAAACGCGAATAATACTAACTAGTAATCAGATAAAATCATATTTTTCATGGTAAAATTTAAGATTTCGTTTGATTGCACACTTTAGGGCAAGAGTTCATACATGCCAAACTATATTCAATAAGCACTGTTACTACACGCCACAACGGTAACATTCTTCACAAATTTAACTTCAATATGGCTGCAATCCCGTTAGAGGGAATAGTCAATTCCTCCTTCAGTTTTACATGAAATGTATCGGCAGTTGCGAATTTGGACAACCTACATCTGTATAATGGAATAAAGAGAGAGAAAATTTTTGCCAAACTGTAAATAAAACCAAGTTTTCCCGCTTATCGCAAGTGGTCGTGTTACCTATGTTCCTGAACAGGCGAGATATTTTACTTGAAAGTAGCTTGCTCGGTGTCGGCGAATAAATACGATATTCCAGTACCTGTGTTATTCCAAATTACGATGCAATGTTCCCGTGCACGTTCATGCTTGTATCGTAATTCGGAATAACGCAGGCGCTAGAATATCGCACCCTTGGGTTTTGGTATTGCTTGTCTCGAGCGCTAGAAATGTTAGTTGTTAGAGAGTCGGACCTTGAAAAAGTCAAGTCTTGGACGTCATGTTGGAAAGACGCATACTGTAGCCAGTTTATAAAACGTGAACTTTAACTGTGCGGATGTTTTCAAGTATGTTTTGTATTGTGAAGTGATGTTTTGTGTGTTACATGATACTGCAACAAAAACAATAAAAAGGAAGTCTAACTTAAATTCGGAGTGCTCATATTTTTGTCACATCACTATTGTGCTAACTTTGAAAGGTTTAATCTTCAAGAATGGTTTGTGAAGCGCAACTACAAAACTTTTGAATATAGCAGAATAAAACCTAGGCTTCCTTGCATCCGAGCTTGGAATCATCACCACCTAGATTTTCGACGATTGAGTCGTGATTTTACAACGAGACCAGCGTGAGAAACACGAAAAGATGAGTGCCTAGTTTATTCATTATTACTTGAAATGACTTTATTAAATGTGCTCTAATGACACTTGCCACATAATAACTTTGTTTTTGCCCAAAAATGCAGTATTTAGCAGCCATAGAAACACCACAATCATTTAATTTTGACCTTTGTTGTGGTAGGGTTGTTAGAACGTGGTCGGCAGGTAAGAAGCAGGGGTAGGAAATACTTTCTTTTCAACATATCTGTTAATCTTTCTTTGGGAATGAGAAGAGATGAACTAAATGTAAGCTTATATATTATGGAACTACATATTTCTATAACGTTCTATGCCTAAGAAACTGGTTTTCCACAAATATTTAATTAAATGTTAAATATTATTGCATGAATTTTGTTTCTCTATTGAGAACCAGTACTGTTATGTGTCCCGATGGATTTTATCGGGATACCAGGACATAAAAGTATCGGAACCCATCGGTGGATTTCCGATGAATACAGTCATTTACCAATATCAGCAGTGCTGAAAATGCGGCGTCTTCAAACAACGCCTGGAGACATCGCTCAGCCAGGATCTAGCGTTTCGCCAAACTTCAGATACAATTCTCTGTCTTATAACTATCTTTTCTTCATGTGGGAGCTGGAATGAAGACTATCTGAGACTCGTGATACTGCACCCGGTTACGACCAAGTCAGTTACAGCATGCTTCGACATCTTCCTACGATGTTATGGCAGACAGGTTACTCTTCCAACTCTTAAAAAGAGGCAATTTTGATCCCTCTCCTCCAGTAGTCATTGGAGTATCGCCGTAACAAACTGTGTCACAAAGGCCAAGGAGCGAACGGTTAATCGTCATTTGGTCTGGTTGTTAGAGACCAGGTAACTCCTTAGCCACTGTCAGAGTGGATTTCGGAGATTTCAGTCTAGTGTCGGCAACCTGATCCTACCAGAGAAATACTTTCCTGAGTAAACATCATTGTCTCGGTATTTTCTTTGGCATGAGTAAGGTGTCGACACTACTTGGAGACAAAGAATTCAAGAACAAATTGATAGATAGGGCTTTCGGGCCTACCTCACAATCTTCAGATGTCCTTCAACTCTGAGTTCTTCGGTCCCACGTTGGTGACATGCTGTCACATCGTTTTGAGCAAGAGAGTGGTGTCCCTCAAGACACTGTTTTAAGTGTTATCCTCTTTGCCATAGCCATAAACAATATCACATCTACGGTAAGGAGTCTTTTACAACGCTTCTTATTTGTGGACGATTTTGCTGTTTCAGTTCCTTCCCCAGTGTTGCAACAATGGCTCGTCAGCTGAAACTTACAGTGCGGAAGTTAGAGAAATGGGCAGCAAAGACCGGTCTTCAATTTCCTGTAGACGAGTATGTGTGTTTTCGTCGTATTTATAATTTACTTGACTTGCATATGAGAGGTGCCTTTCTGCATATTAAAGACTCAATGGGGTTTGGGCCTTATTTTTGCCTCCAAACTGTCGTGGTTACCACACCTGAGAGATCTGAATGCCAGAACCCAGAAGACATTGAATATCTTAAAGTGCCGTAGCTAGAGGTATTGGGGAGCAGGGTGCGTCTGCTCCAGTTTTATAGGGCTGTTGTGCGTTCGTGGCTAGACTAGGGGTGCAGGTCAGCGAAGTCTTTTTACCTGAAGATTATTGACACTATCCACCATGAGGTAATTAGGCATGCCACAGGTGCTTACAGAACCAGCCCCATACCCAGTCTCTATGCTGAGGCTGGGGAACCACGACTCACTATCTTGCTGAAGTTCCTCATGGCGCATCAGGCACCTAAGTTCATCACAGCTCCGACTTCACCTGCATACATACCGCTGCTCGTCCACCCCTCGGACGAATTTTCGAAAACCGTCCACAAGCAACAATGCCGTTTGGGAACCATTGGAAACCATGCACACTATTTGGAACCATGCACACTATTTGTTGGGGTCACATGGCATGAAGTACTTACATCCCCAAATCGAGCTTTTTAACAGCGTGCCACTATGATTACTGCAGAGGCCCCGAGAAATGTCAGATTGGGTGCAGCACAGGAGACTCTGGAGTCCTGGGTAGGTCGAAACAAGGGGACTACGTTGGTTGCTCTGTTGTTTTACCTGATCATGTCTTTAAAGTCCAACTGCCTCGAGACTTCACTGTCTTTGACATAGAATTATAAGCGATCTCGTGGACCCTGGAGCAGATGAGATGTACTTCCAGTCCAAAATTCCTAGTCTGTGACGATTCTCTGAGTGTCTTTCACTTTCTACAATGCTTGTGCTCAGCAGATAAAGTAACCCAGAATATTTAGGACGCCCTCCTCCAACGACAGTGCCTCAGGAGAGAGATTTCTTTCTGCTGTGTGGTAGGGTGGAAATGAAAGGGAGGATGCAACAGCGAAGGAGGGGTGCTGTGATCCTTAGTTATTCAGTGTTCCAATTCCCAGCATGCTGTCTCCTCGCTGTTGAGTTACAGGTCATACGTTGATGGGAAGACGAATGTCTGGAAGTGACAGATAATAAGCTGCGCCTAGTAAAGCAGTTACATGGCCATGGCTTACCTCCTTTCAGCGACGAAGACAAGATGAGGTCATCCTTAGTCGTCTTCACATAGGTCACAGTCCTCTGATGCACGGGTCCATCACGCAGCGAGAGGACCTTCCCATTTGTGGAGCTTGTGGCATACCGTGATCAACATGTTAGTGTACTGTGTTTTATTTTCGGGCCAGAGGTTAGCAGCAAACTTGCTGGAAGATCAACCCTCGATTTTAAGTGACACTGAAACGAATATTGTTAAGGTTTTAAGGTACTGTGATCTGTCGAAACAGTCTCCGAAAAATTTACGGAGCTGTTCTTAACGTATTAAGGGGGGACCCGGGGCAAAATATGGAAAAAAGTTGATTTTTATTATTTTGTTTCATTAAAATCTACGGAATCTCCTGAACATTCTGATATATTATTTATTTCGTGGAAATATTATCTTGTTGGTTTTATTGTCCTTTACTGTACATCTGCATTGTCAGTTTTCCGACTTACCACTTACACTGACTCATTTGAACGTCATATTTCCGAAACTATTAACTGTAGAAGGCTGTGATTTTGTAGTTTTGTAGTCGATAGTCTGCTCTACACAGTGTATGGTTTTCGTAGCTCTTTGTTTGAATGGCGCGAAGTGTTTCGTGAATAACTTTCTGTTTAGTGAGTTTTATTTAGCGGAGCAAGCAGACATTGCCAGCATTTTGCAGAGGACAAATGACAAAACCAAGTGAAATATTCAAGAAGCGAAGAGACAAATGTAACAGGTTTTACCGAAAATGTGTAGCTGATGAAGCTTGTTTGAGTATATCACAAGGAACTAAGCGCTACAGCAGTGACAAGAAAAGTGCAGTGCCTACACAATCTCCGCCCCCCTCCCCCCATTGCCTCATAAAGGAAAGTTGACTTTAGAGTTTATGAAGAGCTCAGTGTAGATAAAGACATGGATACGAATATAGTTGTGGAGTTCGGTATTTTGGCTTCTGTTCTAAGTGAAGCAGTGAGTTATTCACTGTGTGGTGGTGCAGTAACACTGTCTGAAGATGAATCAGATAGGAAAGGAATTGTTTGTCATTTACGTATTTCCTGTCAGTACTGCGAATTCCCTAAATCGTTTTGCACATCAAGCAGGTGCAAAATCCACTTGTATACTATTAACGTAAGATTAGCATATGGGCTGAGGTGTATTGGGAAGGGTCAGGCAGCTGGGAAAACGTTGTGCAGCATCATGAATTTTCCAGATCCTCCTGCAGAGTATGAACACTACACAAATGTCATTGGTGATTGTGTAAAGGAAGTGGCTACAGATTCCATGATATCTGCAACAAAAGAAGCAGTGGAAGCAAATGATGGCTGTACTGATATCAGTATTGCCTTTGACGGTACCTGGCAGAGACGAGGACACCAAACTAAGAATGGAGTTGCAACGGCAACAAGTGTTGACATAGGAAAAGTCCTGGATCTTGAGATTTTGATAAAATATTATCAAGGATGCACATGTGCTGGCGTAAACAGAGAGAGAGTAGAAGCCCATAAGCCAAACTGCGGAAAAAATTATGAGGGAACAAGTGGAGGAATGGAAGCGGCTGCTGCAGTTAATATTTTTCAGCGATCTAGGGAAGAAAGGAGAGTTAGGTACATTCAATTCTTGGGAGATGGAGACAGCAAGTCTTTCAAAGCAGTAGTGGACAGCAAACCTTACAGTGTGCCCATAACTAAACTAGAGTGTGTAGGCCATGTGAAAAAGAGAATGGGTGTACGTTTCAGAGGGTTGCTAATAAAACTTGGCAACGCAAAACTATCAGATTGTAAAACAAAGAAAGGTCCTGGCAGACTCACTGGCAAGGTGATAGATCATTTTCAAGATTATTATGGCAAAGTTATTAGGGACAACAAGAATGATTTGCACAAGATAGCGAGAGAGAGGTGGGCTATCTACGATCATAAAATTTCAACTGATAACAACCCCGAACATTGTTTGTGTCCTCCTCCTCCTGAGACATGGTGCAAATATAGAAAATCAGAAGCTGACGGTTCTCTGGAAGATTTTCAGCATAAAAACAGCGTGACGCAAGCTGTAATGGAGTCTCTGAAGCCTATATTAAGAGATCTGTCCCATCCAGATCTGTTGAAAAGGTGTTAGCATGGGAAAACACGAAACGTCAACGAATCTTTCAATAATCTTCTCTGGACTCACATATCAAAAAGTGTATTTGTTGGGATGAAGACCCTGCAGTTACGAACTTATGACACTGTAATCACATTTAATAATGGATGTAGTGTCAGACTGAGAGTACTTGAGAAGCTGGGAATGATTTTGGGGTAGCATTCCATGGAAGGTCTTCAGAAAGTGGACATCGGAAGAGTGAAAAAAGCTGTAATTTCAGAAAAACATGTGGCGAAAGAGGCAAGGAAATGGAGAAGGCAGCTGCTACTTAATAGAACTGGTGGTGAAGATGACCTAGAATATGAAGCAGGGCGTTTTTAATAACATCATGTAACATTAAAGGTAAGAAATTTCGTATGAAATCTTAAACGTCCTTTTCTGAGTTTATACATTTTTCAATACAAATAACCCATTTTCTCAGAAACTATTCATCCTATTGCACTGAAACTGGTACAGGGCCCTGCACAACTATCCACTAAGCCATGGATCTACAACGAAGAATACACGTTCAGCTCAGCTACTTTTATGTGTATTTATGTTAACAACTTTTTTGCAAAAATTCAGGTGTTGAGTAAAAAGTTTGTAAAAACTTTTGTTTTGATGTAAAACCTTCCATCGAAGATCAGTGTAATAAAGAGCCAATAGTTAATACATGGCAGAAATGTCAAATCCGTATCTACAACAGTCTCTGAGATAATGTGTCATTAACATTGGTGAATTAACATTGGCGACATCGGGGCCCGGGTCTCTCCCTTTCTTTTATGGCGTGTAATATAAAATGATAGTGAGGGTCAATGCGAGTGAGGTAGAAGTGAGAGAGTGTGTATGCCACGTTATTGGCTTTTTTAGGCATATTTGTTTCTTTAAATATTTGTAAGAGCGCTGATAACCTCACCGTTGAGCGCTCATGTTCCCATGAAATAACAACACCCTGGGGAAAGAGAAAATCGCTGACCCTAGTATGCCAGATGTTTTGGTGTTTCAGGAAGCTGCTACGACGGCGGTAAGTAGGGTATAATTTCGTAAATAGACTTAAATTAGCTCAAAATCTTAATAACTCAATATGACTAAGTAAATCTGTCAGAAATCTGGAATTTCCTTAACACACCTAAGGAAAGTTATTTAAATGGGACTGAGGGAGCTAATTCATAAATACACAATTTCCTAATTTCAACAGTGCATACTCACTTAACGATTTATTTGAAAAACGTGGCGTTAATTTATTTGAAGTTTCCACTTTCATCTCAACATGTCCCACAGCTTTCACAGTAAATGATTTTAACAAAGGCTGCCCAGTTCCAAGATTTTTTCCAGTAACACAAACATCACCAAATACTCACTCCATATTTTATGGCCCTCACCTCTGATGTAATTCAATGGCTCCCTGTCTCTTTTACTGAAATGAAAGCTGCTACCCAATCTGTACAAGGTCAGTGCTAATGCACCATACATTCGTGTTTCTTTGATGAGAACCACTCGAGACTTTTGACGTCTTCAAATCTTCGTTCTTTGTTCGTCTTCTCCATAGAACGTTTCATAAATATTCCGTTCTTCTGTTTTATGTCTTATCTCTTCTCTCGCCAGGCTCTTCCTCATTGGAAACGTCGAATCTCGATGTATCTTAGTAAGATTTAGACCCATTACAGCAATGACGCCAGGATAAGGCTCTGTAAGGTGCATTATTCGTGCGCTGATCTTCAGTGAAATGTTATAGTCTACTTGCTTCTTAAGATGGTCCGTCCATTTGATTCTACTCTGCTGCTAGTTGAGCAAAATATGGCTTGAAATAAGGTTATTCGTCTCGAAACGTTCGAAAGTAAACTTCTGCGAATATAATCATGCACCTCTCTCCAAAATGTCCAAAAATCAATTTTCCAATCACAGACATATAGGTATTATCTACACGGCCTACATGTTATATTTACACTGAGTTCTACATTTTATCACACGTCTAATTCACCAAACACACTTACACTTACATTACTTGTATAAAGAAAAGTTTAACAGAAAATACATATCGACTTTCGCTAAAATCTTGAACCCTGAATGAAAGATACTACTCTGATTTCAGTGCAGAAGTATCTGTCACATTGTCTCCTGGAATTCTAACAACTCTCTATTACTTTTATTAGAACTTCCTTCAGTTAAATTAATCTATCGCAGTTAGGTTACATTGCTGAATGATTGTGCAACAAGAATTAATCGGCATACAGGCATACAATCATATTTCTCTTAGTGATATCGTCATGTGAGAGCACCACTGCTACACCCCATTTCCAATTCACTGAGTGCTCTGGTGTTATAAGTAATGTGTCACAAATTCTCGCTTTAATTCACTGTGTAGATGTAGGCTAGAGCACATGCTTGGAGGCCATAAACCCATTCGTTTTTCCACATCTCGGTGCTGTGTTTAGCACTCTCTCCTAGTAGACAAACCAGTTCTTCGACTGCCGACACTGGCATGTGGCACTCCCATAAATGTGGCGTGCTGCATCCAGTTGAGTGTTGTAACCGTGCTGCAGACGATAATTTCATTGCATTTCTCTCACATTCACACATGAACAAATTGTCTTTCTACGAGAAGTAGGCCTATCTACGTGATCTCTTTGACGTGTTATTCCCGTACGTTTATCTGTTGGATTCTTGATTCGCTGGTGTGGTACTTTAATTCGTAATTTTTCCATGTAGTAATAAATTCCTTAAGCTTCATTTTCTTTTTCACAGACACTTTTGGATTCATCCAGTCTTAATAAGAACAATTTCAGTTTATCACTCTCGTTCAACACAGTCTGAAGTTTGAAAATTATTTGCTCCTTCTTCCACCTTACCCGACTCTGTATTGACAGTTGACGTGCTTCATATTAATCATCTGCTGGATCTTCCAAGGAGTTGTGCCTCCCTTGCCCATTTTCTTCCTCATCTTTACTTAACTCTTCTTCCAACTCGCCATCTTCACCTTTATCTTCTGACGAACTAGGTCTTTCATCACTTCCCTCATAATCCTCCATGCCTCCTTGTTTTTCATCATGTTCTTCTTCCTCTCTTCTTTCGCTGTCTGATTCCTCTCCTTTTCCCTATCAATCTCTTCACCCTCTTCGTCCTCGTCTGTTGCATCTGTCTCGGTTCCTCGATTTACTTCCTCCTTTCAGAGTTCGTGGCATTATCTGTAGTGCTCTCCTGCCTTGTCGTCTTCGTCTTACTCTTACTATTGGCTGATGTATTCACTTTCTCTCTCTTTGCCTTTCTTAATTTGTAGCTGCTACTGCTGCACATTATTCGTCCCTATATAACGAATAAACGACCTCTGGAGTTCTTTCTTCAACAGAATTTTGGATAATGTTGATCTTTCCTTATTTTTCCTTCTTATTTCACCCCTAATCTCTCCTTCTCTAAGCCTTCAGTTAGTAAGGACTCATTATCTGATTGGTAACAGAGATTTTAACCGTATCTCTATGAATCCCTCATCTCTGCTTCCCCCTCTGTGTTGTCATGAATGGTGTTGCTTCGACCAGTATCACAACTGGGCTCTGCGCCAATTGTTCCACTTGTCCCATTGTGCACTACACCTCATTGTCAGCAGTTACATTCTTTCCTTGACCACTGCAGCTGAATCTCCAGCTTCTCCCGTTATTCTATATGGTCACGTGAAACATTGGCATAGTCCCATCTGCAAGAACACTCACTAGTTTTTTCCAGTAGTTTTTACAATACCTGTAACCATTCAGTCAAAAACAATTACTGATTGGAAGAAAAGATCACCATTTGAAACTGCATCTGATGCAAAGAGTTTGGCTTCAATTTCATTCTCCCTTCGATTCTTTTTCATTCAGTTAACGTTGTTAGTTTTCGATGTACAAGTTACATTAATTCTACCAGATATAATTATTAGAGAACCACTGAACATTATAATATAGACAGTATCAACAGCAACTTTTGTCCTACTTCTTCTAGCAGTACTACATCATGCATGAAATGAAGAGCTCCTCACTAAACAGAGTAGAGGGTCCTAGTTAGCTATTGCAATAGGTTTACATTCCAAAAGAACTTATATTAATCAGTGCACCTAACACTGAATAACCAGTGAATCAGTTTCAACATGGGAGTTCGTTTAAAACGTCATTGTTGTATATTAATCGAAGCCAAAACAGGAGTACAATTGTTGATAAGGTTACCTATGTGTTAAGATCCAATTAAGGAAATACAGAGGCAGCGTGAAAGCTGTGTACACTGTACATATTCCATTAAATTTTCCAACATTTATTTAGTTTGAATAAAATATTATATTTTCACTGTATGGATATTATAATTAGATTTGTAAATGCACCTGAGGATAAACGTAGATTCTTAAATTCTTCAATATCACACTCTGATTGTAAGTTATCTGCATACTGTAAGTAGGAACCTAAAATAAACATTAAAAATAGAGGTTAATAGATAAATCTCAATGTTACAGTCACATTATCTTTGACTGCAACTCATTGTACAAATAAAGAAGCTATGCAAACCCTAGCCATACAATACTTCCCGGTCTCTCCCCACCCCACCCCCCAACGCCACCAGAATAGACAAGACCCATTTATAAAGCTAAATACCAAACCAACTTAATTCAAACAAAGGTATAAATCCTACATAACTGTCAAATGTAAGAAAAATTACAATATGTTTAAAGAAAAAGAAATTGTAAGGGAAATGAAACAAAATAGTAAAATAATGCCAATAAAATTTAAAATAGCCACAGTAATTTTTAAAACTTTAACTGGTACTGTAAACCAATTATACAGGGAACAGGAAAAATTCATCAAGAAAAGTATTTCCCCCCAAAATGAGCAACAAATAATAAACCCAATATAATAAAAGAAATATGATGACACTTATTATCAAAAGGAAAACATAAATAACAATTACAGATACCAAATATTGGAGATTGAAACAAACGAAAGGAATAGGAAGCTGTGACAGAAACAGGGAATACATACAAAAAATATTAATAAACAATTAATTGATCTCAAGCAAACCATCTCAATAGTAAATCTGCTGAATGAAACTAGCTATAAAAGTCATTTCACATGATAATAATCTAGAACTGATAAATCAAACAGAAGATACATGCATAAAAGTTATTACAGGAACAATTAAACAAATATCTTAAGAAACATTTATATTAGAAAGTGTTCGACAAGCACATGTAAATAATAATAATCCCTTGAACCAACCCTAAGTTAATTGATAACAAAAGCAATTTTTGTATAACGTATTGCCAGAAGTCTTGGTATTATGCCAAGTTGATGTAAAGCAGACGGAGACATCATCTTCAAGTCGTTTTCAAGATTCGCTATAAGAATGACTTAAAATTTAGTAATAAAAATTAACAGCAATAATCAACCAAAATATTGAACTAAAAAGAGTTAATGCATGAGCGCTATCAGTAACGACAGTGGCACTGAAGTGGGTTAGAGAAAAGAGTAGGAGCAGTTATGGCTGCAAGAAATCAATAAGAAAATTGCCATAAACAACTTGCTACTACTACCAAATTCTCATAGGTGGAGAAGGTCCAATGAATCCCAACTCGTTGCAAGCTCAATTTTGGCTCCATGAGGTCCCTCAGAAGGTTGATTTCCTCACTCCTGACTAAAAATAACTGCACCATGCACGTGTCAGTCAGGCTGGACACCTTCCCTCTATGGCCAATCCGTAATTCCTCCCCTGTCATCTCGGCGTATCGGCTGTTAACTGGTGAAATCAACAATATCTTCTCAGTTTTTACTTCTACAAACTTGCTCAACGCTCCCGTTTTCTATAACCTGAGGACAGGGCTAACCATCACCCTTCCTCCCTCTTCCTAGCATGCTGACAATACTCGAAACCACATAAAATGTATGAAAATACAATGCCTAATTAATCCATGCAAACCCAGTGATACATAACAAGAAAACAAAAAAACTATAAATACTACACTACTTTCTGGTTCGCACAGCATGCGGTACTTCATGCTGTACTCTATCATTCTGGTTTTCTCTGAACTTAGCACCACTCTTCACTCTCTCTTTCTTCCTCTTTCCTTCTTGTGACACGCCTGGAATCACATCCGGGCGACCCTTAAATGGCTGTAACCGCTCAATGTGTACTATCGTTGCTCTAGTTGACAGTTGAAGCATAATATTAATGGGGGATGTGGTTTCAACAACTTGGTATCGCCAGAATGAGATTTTCACTCAGCAGCGGAGTGTGCGCTGATATGAAACTTCCTGGAAGATTAAAACTGTGTGTCGGACCGAGACTCGAACTCGGGAGCTTTGCCTTCCGCGGGCAAGTGTTCTACCAACTGAGCTACCAAAGCACGACTCACGCCCCGTCCTCACCGCTTTACTTCTATCAGCACCTCGTCTCCTACCTTCCAAACTTTACAGAAGCTCTCCTGCGATCCCGAGTTCGAGTCTCGGTCCGGCACACAGTTTTAATCTGCCACGAAGTTTCACTTGGTATGGCCCTGATACCTCATAATGAACTTCGTTTTCCCTTCTGGCGTAAAGGGGCTAGTTAGCTTTACCCATTGCCCTACTCTATATGGCGGTAAACTTCCTTTCCGCTTCTCTACATCTTCCTGCCTTTCCAAAGCCTTTGTATTCGCCTTTTGTACCTGTTTCCAAACATCCTGAATTTTTCTCGCGAATTGACGTGCAGATTCAGCGGTCCTTCCATTTTGCAGCCTCTGCACATCAAACGGTGACAGCATTTTTCGATCATACACTACCTCATAGGGAGACAAACCGGTATTTGTATCAATTTTTGCCTTATAAGCGCATACAATATGCTTCAAATACTTGTCGCACTTATGGTGATGAGAATCAACATGAAACTCACGATGTTTTCCATGATTCCTTCTGTTGGGCTGTGGATGCAAAGCGCTCACCCTTAGCTTCTTTACATTCAACAATTTACACAGTTCCTTCATTAAATCCGACATGCAGTGGGTCCCCTGGTTAGTAATTATTGTCTCCAGTACACCCAACCTTCAAAATCTGGTTGTTTACTAACGATTGCGCGACCATTGCTGCCTGTTGATTTAGCATAGCCACCATCTCCTCGCCGGCCGCGGTGGTCTCGTGGTTCTAGGCGCTCAGTCCGGAGCCGCGCGACTGCTACAGTCGCAGGTTCGAATCCTGCCTCGGGCATGGATGTGTGTGATGTCCTTAGGTTAGTTAGGTTTAAGTAGTTCTAAGTTCTAGAGGACTGATGACCTAAGATGTTAAGTCCCATAGTGCTCAGAGCCTTTGAACCACCATCTCCTCGTACCTCGAAAAATGATCTGTTATTAAAATACCTAACGGGTTTGGTGCCGGATGACGTCGTCGAACACCGCCGATATTTAGATGGGAGCACACCCAGCCATTCTCATGGCACAAATCCAAGGAAGAAGAAATGTGCAAGCAAATTTAATACCTCAGTTCACAGAGGAGAAACACGGAAGACACCACACACAGAACAAGTGTTAACACAAACAAAGATAACCAACGTCAGATATATCGATAGTTACTATTAATCAACAGGTGAGGAAGCAATAATTCTGTCCCTCTGTTTTTTTTATGAGACACAGAGCCGGATTCCAAGCAGCATTTAAACAAAATCCACCATCTCTGTTAATAAGGTTGCTTGATAATCTGATATCAGGAGCTTCCTTAATAACACTATTCCAATAGCTGGACCTGCAGCCAGAATCTCCGTGTTATTGTATTCCAAAGGATGACCGGTGTCAAGGCAATGTTCTGCAATAGCGGATTTGCTCGGCAGTTGTAAGCGTGTGTGACGCTTATGTGCAATATACTGGTCTTCCACAGTCCTGATTGTCTGGCCAATATATGACATGCCACAACTGTAAGCAATACGATACACCCCAGCCTTACCCAAACCAAGATCATCTTTCACGGACGCCAACAGGGACTTCATCTCAGAAGGTGGACGAAAAACGCATTTCACATCATATTTCCGGAAAATACGGCCAATCGTGTTAGAAATGCTTCCTGCGTAAGGCAAAAAGGCCGTAGACTTAGGTACTACTTCGTTGCTATCGTCACTCACCCGTTGCACAGAAGACTGATGGCGCAATGCACGTTTGATCTGCCTCTCACTATAACCAAGCTGACGAAAGGTGACTTCGAGATGTGACAGCTCAGCTGCCAAACTTTCTGGGTCTGAGATAACGTGGGCCCTGTGAACCAAGGTGCGAAGTACTCCTTCACGCTGAGCTGAATGGTGACAACTATCACCTCGCAGATACAAGTCATTGTGGGTAGGCTTCCTATAAACAGAATGTCCCAATGTACCATCAGTCTTCCTTTTGACCAACACATCAAGGAAGGGAAGGTATCCATTCTTTTCCATCTCCATAGTGAACTGAATATTCGGGTGGATTGAATTCAGATCAGATGTTTCAAAAAAGGGTTTAAATTCTCACTACCAGGAGGCCAAGTAACTGAAGTATCGTCTACATATCTGAAAAACACGCAGCTTTCAAGGTCACTGACTCCAATGCACGTCCGTCAAAGTCCTCCATAAACAAATTGGCCACAATAGGTGACAACGGGCTTCCCATTGCAACTCCATCAGTCTGTTCGTAGTGGTGAACATTGAATAAAAAGTAAGTGGAAGTCAGCACATGTCGAAACAAATTTGTTAAATCGACACCAAACTTAACCTCAATTAGCTGCAATGAATCAGAGAGAGGAACGCGAGTGAAAAGACAAACCACATCAAAACTGACTAAAATATCAGAGTCATTCAAAAGCAATCCCTGCAAATCGACGTAAGAAATCTTAATGTGGTGTTCACACCTACCTACTAGTGGGCTCAACAAACTAGCAAGATGTTTAGCTACTCGATATGTCGGAGCACCAATATTAGTTTGTGGAGCCCACTAGTAGGTAGGTGTGAACACCACATTAAGAACTCTGCAGATTTCTTACGTCGATTGCAGGGATTGCGTTTGACTGACTCTGATATTTTAGTCAGTTTTGATGTGCTTTCTCTTTTCACTTGCGTTCCTCTCTCTGATTCATTGCAGCTAATTGAGGTTAAGTTTGGTGTCGAGTTACCAAATTTGTTTCGACATGTGCTGGCTTCCACTTACTTTCTATTCAATGGTCACTACTACGAACAGACTGATGGAGTTGCAATGGGAAGCCCTTTGTCACCTATTGTGGCCAATTTGTTTATGGAGGACATTGAGGGACGTGCATTGGAGTCAGCGACCTTGAAAGCTGCGTGTTTTTCAGATATGTAGACGATACTTTAGTTGTTTGGCCTCTTGGTAGTGAGAATTTAAACCGGTTTTTGGAACATCTGATCTGAATTCAATCCACCCGAATATTCAGTTCACTATGGTCGTTTAAAAGAATGGATACGTTCCCTTCCTTGATGTGTTGGTCAGAAGGAAGACTGATGGTACGTTGGGACATTCTGTTTATAGGAAGCCTACCCACATTGACTTGTATCTGCGAGGTGATAGTTATCACCATTCAGCTCAGCGTGAAGGAGTACTTCGCACCTTGGTTCACAGGGCCCACGTTGTCTCAGACCCTGAAAGTTTGGCAGCTGAGCTGTCACATCTCGAAGTCACCTTTCGTCAGAATGGTTATAGTGAGAGGCAGATCAAACGTGCATTGCGCAATCAGCCTTCTGTGCAACGGGTGAGTGACGATAGCAACGAAGTGGCACCGAAGTCTACAGCCCTTTTGCCTTACGCAGGAAGCATTTCCCACAGGATTGGCCGTATTTTCCGGAAATATGATGTGAAATGTGTTTTTCGCCCACCTTCTGAGATGAAGTCCCTGTTGGCGTCCGTGAAAGATGATCTTGGTATGCGTAAGGCTGGGGTGTATCGTATTCCTTGCATTTGTGGCATGTCATATATTGGCCAGACAATCAGAACTGTGGAAGACCAGTGTATTGAACATAAGCGTCACACACGCTTACAACTGCCGAGCAAATCCGCTATTGCAGAACATTGCCTTGACACCGGTCATCCTATGGAATACAATAACACGGAGAGTCTGGCTGCAGGTCCAGCTATTGGAATAGTGTTATTAAGGAAGCTCCTGATATCAGATTATCAAGCAACCTTATTAACAGAGATGGTGGATTTTGTTTAAATGCTGCTTGGAATCCGGCTCTGTGTCTCATAAAAAAAACAGAGGGACAGGAATATTGCTTCCTCACCTGTTGATTAATAGTAACTATCGATATTTCTGACGTTGGTTATCTTTGTTTGTGTTGACACTTGTTCTGTGTGTGGTGTCTCTGTGAACCGAGGTATTAAATTTGCTTGCACATTTCTTCTTCCTTGCATTTGTGCCTTGAGAATGGCAGGGTGCGCTCCTGTCGAAATATCGGCGGTGTTCGACGACATCACCCGGCAGCAAACCCGTAAGTCATTTGAACATTCAATTCGCCGGGAAAAGGTATTATCTGTTATTGTCAGAACGAATCTGTTTCCTGATTGTGGTCACCTGAACGGTCCTAAGTTATCAATCCCCATGATAGAGAACGGACATAACACTTCTGGCCACTGTTGTAGCTGTGTCTGTTTCCGACTCAAATTTGCTCTCTGCGCACATGGTATACAATTCTTGTCATTTCTGATCCCCATCTACTTTCCTACCACTCTACCAATACTTCTCCACCCCTCTCCTATTCTTCGCTCTCCACCTTCCAGACCAGACAACAAGTGATGATGTGCTTCCTTTAAAACCTCATCCCTTAGCTTCACTGGCACTACTGCCCTTGGCCCTAGCTTCGTTTGCCGGCCGTGGTGGCCGAGCGGTTCTAGGCGCTACAGTCTGGAACCGCGCGACCGCTACGGTTGCAGGTTCGAATCCTGCCTCGGGAATGGATGTGTGTGGTGTCCTTAGGTTAGTTAGGTTTAAGTAGTTCTAAGCTGTAGGGGAGTGATGGCCTCCGAAGTTATGTCCCATAGTGCTCAGAGCCATTTGAACCATTTGAACTTAACTTCGTTTCACTGCACAGAAGTCAGTCGTACATATTAAATTGTGGCTGTGTCTGATACAATTTAAAATCATTGCCCACGTCCCGTAATTCTTGCCATGCCGCTAGGTCATAACCTACGACTTCTACTTTTGCCACCTTCCTACTTAGTGCATCTGCATTACCGTGCTTTCACAGGCTTGTGCACCACCTCGTAGTCGAATTCACTAAGAGAGTCTAGTGGACAGATACTTCAGTCCCAACAATCACTTCAATGCAGCATCATTTGTCACTACCCGAAATCTTCTCCCATATAAATAGCATCTAAAATATGTGGTTCCATAGATTACGCTAAGCATCTCACTCTCTGTTGTTGAATAATACCTCTCTGTTGCATATAACTGCCTAGACGCACTGGTTACAAGATGTTCTTTCCCATCAATTTCATGACTAAGAACACATCCTAATGTTTGATTCGAGGCATCACATGCTAGAATAAAATCGTTTTCAAAATCAGGAAAGGCAAGAAGCGGACTTGATGTCAACACTTCTTTTGGTTTGTCAAACGCTTTCTGACGCTCTTCTGACCACTCAGATTTCACACCCTTCCGTAATAATTGCGTCAATGGCTGTGCTAAATCTGTAAAACTCTTCAAGAACTTCCGATAGAAATTGCAAATGCCGACAAATTATTCCACTTCCTTACCTGTTTTCGTTTCCCGAAAATCTCTTACAGCCTGTACCAACCTCGGAACTGTTCGCACTATGTCCTTACTGATAATACGACGAAAATATTTTACTTTTTCTAAAACTCTTAACCTCATAAATTTTTCCCTTAACCGCTGTCTATGTTGTTCCATACTACGTGAAAACACTTTAATGTCCTATAAATAGACAAGACACTGCCATGGCTTTAAACAACTCAAGACACTGTCTAACAACCTCTGGAACGTTGCCGGAGCGTTTTTCAAACGTAATGGGATTCTGATGTTCTCGTAATTTCCTCCAGGAGTAGATAACGCAGATTTTGGACGATCCTCTGGTTCCACCTCTAACTAATGATAACCACTTGTCAAATCCATCATAGGATTGTACTGGCACTGTCCTAAGTGATTCAGAGTCTCCGATATGTTTGTAATGGGGTAAGCGTCCGTTACCGTTTTATTATTGAAGTATCGGTAGTCACAACAGATCATGTATTTCGTAGTTCCATCCATAGATTTTAAGGCAAACTACAATACCCGCTCCCCAGCAACTATTACTACGCTCTATAATACCGTCCACAAGCTGTTAATGAATGAAATCCTTCACAATCGGCTACAAATACCTCGGTATTCTTTATGGTATACGGTAATCAGGTGCATAATTCCCAGTTGGTATCCTATGTTTAACTAATGGAGATGCTGGCAACGGCCCTTGCGAAAAACTGAAATCATTAAATTCCCACAATAATTTTTCCGTATGCTCTATTTCTCCTCCTTTCTAGTGTTTAATTTTGTCACACAATGCAGATGTATCGGCATTTAGTCGTTGATCGCTTCGCCTACCTCTCGAACACTAGTCTTCATCTTCTGGCACATCCAAATTTGCTACTAAAACTCCTTTCCTCAAATTCGCGTTTACAGCACTAAGATTATCCACGTTCACGGTAACTACTCGCCCGTCGTTCCCCTCCAGTACGCGTACAATACTACATTCCAAAGAAAAACCCAATGGTCCAAAACTTCATTAGACTCCAATGGTTCAATAACACGTACTGTACTCACAGGTAGATTCGACTCCACACTTACCCAAACACGACTTCCCGGTGCCATCAGACACACATTCATGCGAATTAGGATTTAATGCTAATGTACGCGTTTCAACTGGTCTGTTCATTACATTGAACGCCCATCGCGACAGCTCTGCATCGGCAACAGTTTCTCCTAGCTTAAATAACATTTCACCAAGTTCTACAGTTCGTTGTCCAAGTTCAATTTCGGTATAATGTTGATGCCAGGAATCTACTTCTAAGATCATGTCGTAGCCTTCGCTTACCCATGGTACTACCTCCATGCATGCATCAAATCGGACTTACCCTATCCGAAACTCAACTACCAAATGGTTCTGAGCACTATGGGACTTAACATCTATGGTCATGAGTCCCCTAGAACTTAGAACTACTTAAACCTAACTAACCTAAGGACATCACACAACACTCAGTCATCACGAAGCAGAGAAAATCCCTGACCCCGCCGGGAATCTAACCCGGGAACCCGGGCGTGGGAAGCGAGAACGCTACCGCACGACCACGAGCTGCAGACAAAGTCAACTATCACTGACCCCAACGATGTGACATCCTTATGCCCCACTCCACGTAACCTATATCGTGGTGGGTCTAATTTCCTTCGTCCCATTACACTCATACTAGCCACTTACACTTGCGCCCCTGTGTCCAACAAAATCTTAAACATTTCAGTTCCAATGGATCCTACCACTGAACTTTTCACCTCTGCATATGCATTTGCAGCATTGAAATGAAACAGGAGCTCCCTTAGGTAAACCTTGGGCCCCCAATGCCGTTTAACGATTGTTCACCTCTACTAGTTCCACTTATCCATCCTCTAAGCTGCTGATTTCCACCCCTTCCTCTATTCCTCGGTGACTGGGTACATTGCCTCTGCACATGTCCCATGAGACCACACTTATAACATTTTATTCTCACTATAAACATCATTTGTCTATCACATAACCCCAATGCCACGTCTGTTTCCTCACATTGGATTGCCAGGCGAATGGCTGAATACAAATCTTTCGGAGTCCCTTCACGCACATTCCTCGAAATATGCGCCGGTAACCCCCTCAAAAATACATCAAGTGCCCTTTGCTCGGAACCCTGCAACCGAACACCATTCGCTTCATCGCTCTGACCCAACTCTTTAATTTCTCTTATTCTATCCGCTAATTTCTCTATTGTCTCCCCCTGTCTCTTCGTCATTGTACTCAACCTCTTCCTAAAATACCAAGCGCTATTCTGTTTCTCGTACCTTTGTAAAAGCCCTTTCTTTAACTGCTTAAACTGTCCTGCCTTCCTTAAGGCCTCAGAATACCTTACATATGTCTTCACTTCACTCGTTAACCTAAATAATCCTGGCTGCATGTAACTACTGTTCATCAGACCAGCCATTCATCACGGCTACAGTTTCCAAGTCCTCCACAAACGAACGCACATCCTCAGATGCCTTTCCAGGAAACAGAATAACCAAACTCGTGGCAGCTGGATCAATCTCCTTCTGCGGCATTCTAGGCAACAATGACTAATCGAATGCAGTTTCCTGCTCACTTCTAGATGTTAATTTACTCCTCAACTGTGTACTGTCTGCTGTCAGCTGTGCTACCTTTTCTAAAAAAATGCTTACTGCTTCTGGTTCCGACACACCTTTCGCCCCTGACTCTGGCATTGTGTTGCTTTCGTTCCCTGTCAATCCCAAAACAAAACAATTAAGTACAGAAATAACCTGACTCCCTACATCTCAGTATCATAACACTCAGTAACATCATACTCAAACCAATACAAAAGTAATTAAATGCCACAAAAAAGGAAAAAAATAGTAATAAATCTAACTTCCCTCAATATGCTAACACTTACTCTGACAAGAAAAAATACTATACCCAAGCAAAACATATACAATTGCCTGCCATGGGGTTGACTCAAAAACACAAAAAGAAAGGAAGCGTCCAACACTTAAAAGAAAACTGGTCAAAACTCGCCACATCTTGTGACTGTAATGCAGGCAGTGGGCTTGAACGTCGTACTGTGCAGACGACGACTACTATTCTGACACCAAAACTTAGTAGGAGATTCTAACACTGAATGTAACAGCAACACCAAATGTAGCAGGAAGAGGTAGAAGGCACAGTATTAAGATTCGTCCGAGCTTTCCAAGTGATTTATTGTTTCCTACTAGTGCTGCATTCCCCACGGTCTACGTCACTGGGTCCCACAATTCTGAGGACACCACCCAGCTGTCTGCAAAACAACTTAGTGCGGAATGGCTGCCTCAGCGACCCGTGCAGCACACTGCTGTGTGGCGACCTTTACGGCTGCTGAGTTGGGGCGACGTCAGGGCTGCTCTGGCAGTCAACTCAGCGGTCTTCGCCCCTGCCGCCTCAGCGCCCGCTGCATGCTTCTTAGCCATCGTGGTTAGGATCGCGACGACAAGAGCCTGCGATCCGACAGCCGAATCTGCAGCCCTCGTCCCTGGAAGTCTCCAGTGCGTGTTGGGAGCCAAGATGACTGACCGCGGTAGCAAGCCATGGTATGGCCTACCGCTGGCTGGCTACATACCCCGTGTGGGCCTCAGAGAGTGAAACCAGTGACCCATCGTGAACTGGAACACTGACACCCCATCTGCTGCTGCGTGTAGCTGGTGGTGTGACACGCACCACTGTCCAGGACTGCTGTCACACTTGAATGCTTTGTTAGTGAACCAGCACCTATATACACTCCTGTAAATTGAAATAAGAACACCGTGAATTCATTGTCCCAGGAAGGGGAAACTTTATTGACACATTCCTGGGGTCAGATACATCACATGATCACACTGACAGAACCACAGGCACATAGACACAGGCAACAGAGCATGCACAATGTCGGCACTAGTACAGTGTATATCCACCTTTCGCAGCAATGCAGGCTGCTATTCTCCCATGGAGACGATCGTAGAGATGCTGGATGTAGTCCTGTGGAACGGCTTGCCATGCCATTTCCACCTGGCGCCTCAGTTGGACCAGCGTTCCTGCTGGACGTGCAGACCGCGTGAGACGACGCTTCATCCAGTCCCAAACATGCTCAATGGGGGACAGATCCGGAGATCTTGCTCGCCAGAGTAGTTGACTTACACCTTCTAGAGCACGTTGGGTGGCACGGGATACATGCGGACGTGCATTGTCCTGTTGGAACAGCAAGTTCCCTTGCCGGTCTAGGAATGGTAGAACGATGGGTTCGAGGACGGTTTGGATGTACTGTGCACTATTCAGTGTCCCCTCGACGATCACCAGTGGTGTACGGCCAGTGTAGGAGATCGCTCCCCGCACCATGATGCCGGGTGTTGGCCCTGTGTGCCTCGGTCGTATGCAGTCCTGATTGTGGCGCTCACCTGCACGGCGCCAAACACGCATACGACCATCATTGGCACCAAGGCAGAAGCGACTCTCATCGCTGAAGACGACACGTCTCCATTCGTCCCTCCATTCACGCCTGTCGCGACACCACTGGAGGCGGGCTGCACGATGTTGGGGCGTGAGCGGAAGACGGCCTAACGGTGTGCGGGACCGTAGCCCAGCTTCATGGAGACGGTTGCGAATGGTCCTCGCCGATACCCCAGGAGCAACAGTGTCCCTAATTTGCTGGGAAGTGGCGGTGCGGTCCCCCACGGCACTGCGTAGGATCCTACGGTCTTGGCGTGCATCCGTGCGTCGCTGCGGTCCGGTCCCAGGTCGACGGCGACGTGCACCTTCCGCCGACCACTGGCGACAACATCGATGCACTGTGGAGACCTCACGCCCCACGTGTTGAGCAATTCGGCGGTACGTCCACCCGGCCTCCCGCATGCCCACTATATGCCCTCGCTCAAAGTCCGTCAACTGCACATACGGTTCACGTCCACGCTGTCGCGGCATGCTACCAGTGTTAAAGACTGCGATGGAGCTCCGTATGCCACGGCAAACTGGCTGACACTGACGGCGGCGGTGCACAAATGCTGCGCAGCTAGCGCCATTCGACGGCCAACACCGCGGTTCCTGGTGTGTCCGCTGTGCCGTGCGTGTGATCATTGCTTGTACAGCCCTCTCGCAGTGTCCGGAGCAAGTATGGTACGTCTGACACACCGGTGTCAATGTGTTCTTTTTTCCATTTCCAGGAGTGTGTATATGTAGCTGTGCGCCTCTGTTTTGCTAAATGCATCACTCCATATCATGTAGTCATAACACTTAGGTTGGCCAGTGGGCCCCTTCTGCCTGTGACTTGCCCATGCAAATCGCTGCGCATACTTTGTCAGGCAGTTCTATGCTCCGGTGGCCTCTATTTTACTTCGCGACAGCTGGTAAGCGTAACTCACTGTATACAGGCCCTTGCCTGCCTGTAACTTGTACACTCAGAAATATTGCACCAAAATTGACTTTTTCTATGTCCAGTGCCGCTACAGAATGGTTGATTCCACAAAACAATACTTCTATTAAAATACTTCAGGAACTTTTTTTATGGAAATGTTCACCCTTTAATCATTTGGTTACTGTGGGCATGTATAAACGTCCCGCACACGGTTGCCCAGGTGTTGTGGAGACGTAAACGAGCGCCACTTGGGTTTTCCTACAGTGGTATGGACGTCTGAGTGCATCCTAACCCTGTGACTTCACTGCTGCGGACGAGTTACTTCTATATTTGTTGAATAACGTTTCAAGTGCTTATCATATAACATACGTGTCTCATTTTGTACTACCATTTGCAAATATTGTCATTTAGATATCTCGAATCGTTTCTGAGTTATGACGAGTGGCCGAACGGCTCTAGGCGCTACAGTCTGGAACCGCGCGACTGCTACGGTCGTAGGTTCGAATCTTGCCTTGGGAATGGATGTGTGTGATGTCCTTAGGTTAGTTAGGCTTAAGTGGTTCTAAGTTCTAGGGGACTGATGACCTCAGAAGTTAAGTCCCACATGATTCGCGATATGCAGGAACGTGAATAGGTGCATCGCTCGCTACCACCCGTGGATATTAAAACCGGTTACTCGACAGCGAAATGAGATATCCTTCTGCTCTCAATTCCTGTTTAGAATGACAGTGGACAGTCACGTGAGTTGATCCCTAAAGCTTTGCTAAAAGAAGTGTGCAGTTACTTCATCACGGCCACTGGGGGACTGTTCGTATGAAACAGTTAGCGCGTCACTCTGTACTGGGAAGGGCATGGACACCCAAATAGAACAGATGACGTCACAGTATCGCGCAAGTGCGGAAAAGCAGTCCACTCCACAAAAAAAATTCGCTGCTCAACCTACGACACAGGCACCATGGCAATGTGTGCATATAGACTTTGCAGGTCCCTTTTGGAACACGCATTGGTTGATTGTGGTTGACTCGTAAGGCAATGTTTCTTTTGCTGTGCACAGTGAACTCGACAACGTCACGTACCAAAATTCAGGTGCTACCCCGAATGTTTCAATGAAGTCATAGCGTCAGACGACGGCCCTTACTTCACGCCAAATGTATTTGAAAAATTCTGTGAAAGCAGTGGCATACAGCATTGATTGTTAGCATGTTGCCAGAGCTTGTGATTCATCACGTTGAAACCAATGTTACATATTGTCAGTTTAATTACTGTAAGAAACTCCATTAACATGATCTGCTTGTATGTTGTCTAGTTATCCGAGAAAACAGCTTTCTAGGTACCCTATGAGAGACCAGTGGGCAGGATTCCACACTTAGGGGTTGTGCTAGAGTCGATTAGTCTAAGAAAGCATGTATGCATTTATGTCGAATCAGTAAAATATAACAACGTTGAAGAATGTGTCAAAGCGCTTGTGCGGATGTCAGCAAATTAACACCAGGGGCTGATTGTGTGTGTGTGTGTGTGTGTGTGTGTGTGTGTGTGTGTGTGTGTGTGTGTGTGTTCTCGCGGTCCCGGACTGAAGCGCCTAGAAGCGCTCGGCCACCGCGGCGAGCAGTGAAGAATTCAAATTGTATTCTAACACCAAATGCTGACTGTATCTGTGTGTGTGTGTGTGTGTGTGTGTGTGTGTGTATGAGTGTTTGTGCGCGTCTGTGCTCGTGTTTGTGTCTATGCATGCCATGAACTGAGAGAGGAAGTCAGCTACACGTAATAATGTATATGCATTGTTTATAAGCAGACACGAAAAGGACTGAGATAGTATTCTGACACCATGTGGGTATGTCTCAGTACAGTTCCTACTGACATCACACATACGTTGCCCATTCCCACTGTTCACCTCCCTCCTCGCACCATCCATTTGACGACGACTGTCTGTACTCTGTAAGAATGCAGAGCCGTGCAGTTTTAATTACTTGCAACTTTATTTTTCTTGGCGTTGTTGGAAATGAGAGAATGTTGTATCTATAATCTGAACTGATGCATTTGAGGTGCGTGTTTAAGGAAACTGAGACCTGGTAGTCAAGGGAAGGCAGGATACGGTTTCGATTGTGGACGGGGCCGTAATCAGTTACTATTGGTTGAGTTTTATAATTACAGACAATTTATTTTAAACCAGTAATTCCAGACTCAACACTAAATAAAAATAACACACGTTATCAATGAAGCGATAAACAAATGTGTAAATAATAGTGTTTTCAGTGAGTTACAATTTAGCAAATCTCCATTAAATACAGATACAGCAGATAATGTTTTGAAAGCAAGCCACAGTGATCTGGGCAGAAGCACTTACACGCTAGGAGTGGCAATAAATTAAGAATTGTTTAAAACTCGCTGCAACTTACAAATTACAGGTATTGAAATATTAAAGGCAAATCGCCACAAACACAGCAGAAGGCATCAGACGCCAGGAATGGCACTAAATACGGTTTTAAGGCTTACTGCCAAAATACAAATACCAAATTAGAATTTTAAGACAAATGAACACAATCCCGGCAGAAGGCATTACTCGCCAGGAAAGGCAATAATATAAAAATTTAGAAATCTGCTGTAAAACAGCAAATACAGTACCAAAGTTTAATTTAAAAAAAAAAACAAGCAACTCATCACTAAACGGTTGAAATAAAATGATGGAACATTTTATAACACAACTTTTAACATCCACGGAACACTACACTGCTAGATTTATTCCCGAAGGCGACCATAACTATTAACTAGACATATGTAATGTAGGCATTACAAGCTATTGTAATAAAAAGTACAATAATGAAACACACGGACCAGAACGTAAGTCCCTTTAGAGTACTGAGCTAGATTATACCCGAAGAAGGTGTCGACTGAAGGAGCGTTACACTAGACTACTGGCCATCAGACCTCCTCTAGAACACACGTCTTACAAGAACCAAGGGCCACAGACGGTGTTCCAGGAATCGACCTCTGAGAAGGTCCGGCAACAAACACTTTCGCGAGCGATGAGATAGGTAGTCAAGAGTTGCATTCACCTCACAAGATGGTAACTCAGACTAGTGGCAGTCTAAGGAATGATTAATGATAATCTCTTTGAAGCTACCTGACGTCCGATAATCCAAACGCAACGATGGAACAATACGCCAAAGCCGGAACTGGCGGTCTGCACTATGTCCCCAGAATACTGTGTTTAGAGCGCCCGGAACGAGAAAGGAATCACTACCACCAGAGTAGAAGAATCACCAATCGGCCTACAATCAAGAAAGCTGTCAAAACTACACGCCTTACCGGACAGCAGCGGCAAAGCGAGGTAACGTACACTGCCGTTACATTCACTAACCCCAGGCCAGGTAACTGGGGCGTTAGCGCCACCAGGCAAGAAAAATTACCACTGTTTGAACTTAACAAATTATAACTAGCTGAAGGCAGTAAATAGTAATAAGAAGTCAAGGAAAGCTAATCAGATCCGCCATCCCCAAGCACTCCACTCACTGCGCTCCGCCTCGGCTAAACTACGAGCAGCAACACGACCAAAAGTCACCGGAGATTCGAGAGATACCACAATGGCGGAGGTTTCTCTACTTAGACTGAAATGCAATCATCTTAAAGCTTGCTGGATCCGGTTTACGGGAGGTCGTACAGCCACTTCACCACAGCCATTCCATCCGGCAGTCCAAGCTTGCTGCCAACGGTCGTGGCATGTTCTGGCACTGCGCGGACCTGGCCCCTCCTGAGTCCCCAACCGAAATGGCCCACTCACAGGACCCGGAAAAACAACATCACCCCAAAGACATGGCAACAGTTACTACATATCGATAACCGCCGCTATGGCCACTAGCGGACAGGCAACGTTTGCGAAACCGAGTGGCACCAGTCAACAAGAGACGGCAAACAACCACAACCATCCCAACTACACGATACCGTCTGGTCTCCAACATTAGGAGGAAACCTACAAACAGCACCAACGAGAGCCGCAGTACTGCTCAGAAACTGATTACAGCAAAGGAGACACCACAAACATTTTTAGATGCCACTACGATCAATCAACGCTACACGAATCGGTGGAAGAGACCAAACTGGCTCCATTCCTTCGACACTGTGGGGCAACGATCTGTAAATCCCGACATGTTCAGCAGAGACATGGGCTGAGTCGTGCTACGATCTGTTGAGGACAACATCGGTCTAGGAGTTTCGAGGTTGTATGGTCTCCTCCACGTATGTGGAGTTGGATTGTTATTGAGTGGTGCATTGGGCACAGCTAACGTATTAAACAAGCGGAGCTTCAGTCCACAGGCTTTGCTGAACACTGAATGAGAAAAATGTAATACAATTTTTAAAGAAGAAAGGCTTCGCTCATGCTCAATCCTGGTGGTCAAGGAAGGCGGGATTCGGTTTCGATTGTGGATGGGGCTGTTATCAGTTAGTATAGGTTGACTTTTCTTTTAATCACACACAATTTATTTAAATCAACAACAAATTAAATTAATGGAAATAAATTAAGAATTGTTTCATGGCTGAAGACCTTAATATCAATAAAATAAGAATTGTTTAGCTTGGTGCAACTTACAAACTACAGTAATTAAAATACTGAAAGCAAATTAACAACGTCTTAAAGGTTAACAGCTAAAATAGAATTGCCACATTAGAATTTTAAGACAAGTAGCGGCGGTCACGGCTGAAGGCCTTTAACGCAAAGAATGCTATTATTAAAAAAAATTTACCAAGATACTGTCAAACAGCAAGGCATTAGCAAAAGTTAATTTAAAAGAAAGCCAACTGATCACCAAACAGGTGAGACAAAATGATAGTAACTTGGTAGCACAACCGTTTGAACTTGCTCTGATGCCAAGAATTACAATTAAATTTAAAAAAATTTGGGAACATACAATAAAACAGCAAATATAATTACAAGGTAAATTCAGAAGGACAAGCAAAGGATCCCTAAAAAGGCGAGACAAATGATGGTAACTTGGTAATACAATAATAAAATTATAACACAATAATAAAACACAAGGGGTAGTCACAAACGGTGCTCCAGGAATCGACCTCTGAGTAGGTCAGGCTAAAAACACTTTCGTGAGTAATGAGAAGGCAGCCAAGAGTTGCATTCGCTTCACAAGATTGTAACTCAGTCTAGTGGCAGTCTAACGAATGACTAATGATAATCTGCTGAAGCTACCTAACGTCCGATAACCAATGCAACGATGAAACACCACGCCAAAGCCAGAACTGGCGATCAACACTACATCCTCAGAATGCTGTGTTTAGAGCGTCTGAAAGGAGAAACGATCCACTACTACCAGAGTAGAAGAGACGCCAACCGACGTACAAATCGAGGAAACTGTCAAACCTGCACGTTTTACCGGACAGCAGCGGCAAGGCGAGGGAACTTACACTGCCGTTACATACAATAACTTTCAGGGCGTTAGCGGCCACCAGGCAGGAAGAATACTGCTGGTTGAACTTAACAAATAGTAACACATAGAATGCAGCAATTAGCAACAAGGGGTGGAGGGAAGCTAATTAGATAGGCCTTCCGCAAACACTCCAATCGCTACTCTTCGTCTCGGCGACACTGCAAGCAGCAACACGAACCTAAGTCACTGGAGAATCGCGAGATCTCACAATGGTGGAGGTTTGACTGCTAGGATTAAAATCCACTCAAAGCTCGCTAGATCCTGTTGACGACCCGGTCGCGTATCCTCGCGAGCACAGCCTTTCCATCTGGCTGTGCATGTGTGCCGCCAGTGGTCCCGGCGCGTTCTGCCACTACCCTCTTCGGTTCTCCGGAGTCCCTAACCGAACTGCTCACTCACACGACCCAGAGCAACAACGACACCCCCCAAGGATAGGGCCACAGTTACTACATATCGATAACGCCCCTGCTGCCACTAGCGGACAGGCAACGCTTGTGAAACCACGTGGCGCCAGTCAACACAAGAAGAATACAAACAACCGCAACCATGTCAACTAAACGATACAGTCTGCCCTCCTGCAGAGGACGGAAACCTACAACAACACCAACGCGAACCGCAGCACAGTTCACATGCATCATCATATTGGGATTCCAGTACTATGAAGGAAGAAATATTAAAATAAACCTACAAAATTTTAACAGAGTCCTGTGTTATACATCTGGAAGGGCGTAGGGGTGTGCTTTGCATATCGAGCGAAAGCAAAGGTGGATGCGTGAGGCTTGTAAGGAGGCGGGGGCAGTAATTTGAAACGTGGCGCCAGCCCCTTGCCTCACTACCCACGGTAAATACGGACCCTCTAAGAACTTGTGACGTTGTAACCTCCCCCTCACTTATCGTCCTTAATGACAGTGAAAAATTAAACCGCGTGTACGTAATGGAAATTTGGGATAGGCAATCGTCACCGAAGTCAATTTGTCGGTAAAGAGGGAGGAAAGGGTTACATCTAAATGAAAGGAAAAATGCAAATGAAACTGGTGGAAATCAATTTTGAAAATGGGTAAAGTTAATAAAGAAAGTAAATGTGCGGCCGTTACGTTAACAATTAACTAGTGGTAATTAGATATTTGAGATTTTGGGGAAATTACGCTCGCCAGTCCTAAGGACAATTACAGGGTTATTACAAATGATTAAAGCGATTTCACAGCTCTACAATAACTTTATATTTGAGATATTTTCACAATGCTTTGCACACACATACAAAAAATCAATGAGTTTTTTTAGGCATTCACAAATGTTCGATATGTGCTCCTTTACTGATTCGGCAGACATCAAGCCGATAATCAAGTTCCTCCCACAGTCGGCGCAGCATGTCCCCATCAATGAGTTCGAAAGCATCGTTGATGCGAGCTCGCAGTTCTGGCACGTTTCTTGGTAGAGGAGGTTTAAACACTGAATCTTTCACATAGCCCCACAGAAAGAAATCGCATGGGGTTAAGTCGGGAGAGCGAGGGGGCCATGACATGAATTGCTGATCATGAACTCCACCACGACCGATCCATCGGTTTTCCAATCTCCTGTTTGAGAAATGCCGAACATCATGATGGCAGTGCGGTGGAGCACCATCCTGTTGAAAGACGAAGTCGGCGCTGTCGGTCTCTAGTTGTGGCATGAGCCAATTTTCCAGCATGTCCAGATACACGTGTCCTGTTACGTGTTTTTCGCAGAAGAAAGAGGGGCCGTAAACTTTAAACCGCGAGATTGCAGAAAACACGTTAACTTTTGGTGTATTGCGAGTTTGCTGCACGAATGCGTGAGTATTCTCTACCGCCCAGATTCGCACATTGTGTCTGTTCACTTCACCATTAAGAAAAAATATTGCTTCATTACTGAAAACAAGTTTTGCACTGAACGCATCCTCTTCCATGAGCTGTTGCAGCCGCGCCGAAAATTCAAAGCGTTTGACTTTGTCATCGGGTGTCAGGGCTTGTAGCAATTGTAATCGGTAAGGCTTCTGCTTTAGCCTTTTCCGTAAGATTTTCCAAACCGTCGGCTGTGGTACGTTTAGCTCCCTGCTTGCTTTATTCGTCGACTTCCGCGGGCTACGCGTGAAACTTGCCCGCACGCGTTCCACCGTTTCTTCGCTCACTGCAGGCCGACCCGTTGATTTCCCCTTACAGAGGCATCCAGAAGCTTTTAACTGCGCATACCACCGCCGAATGGAGTTAGGAGTTGGTGGATCTTTGTTGAACTTCGTCCTGAAGTGTCGTTGCACTGTTATGACTGACTGATGTGAGTGCATTTCAAGCACAACATACACTTTCTCGGCTCATGTCGCCATTTTGTCTCACTGCGCTCTCGAGCGCTCTGGCGGCAGAAACCTGAAGTGCGGCTTTAGCCGAACAAAACTTTATGAGTTTTTCTACGTATCTGCAGTGTGTCGTGACCATATGTCAATGAATGGAGCTACAGTGAATTTATGAAATCGCTTCTATCATTTGTAATAGCCCTGTACTATAGTAACTGAAAAAAGAAAGGTTATTACACATATAATTAGCACTAGAAGCGTGGCAACTGAAGGTTGACACGTGTAGTGTGAAAACTGAAAGTTTGTCAGAAGTAATAAATTTCATTTCACTCTGACTTAATTTAGCAAACGAATTAATAAAACCGGAAAATCGAAAGTTAATTTAGTGAATGAAGTTGATAGTGAGCTTTCTTTCTGAAGCACATCGAAATTCAGTAAAATACTGTTATTCTTGGACTACCTCAATAATCATTTCAAAAGCTACTTGAATCTACGCAATTTAGAAATAAGAGATTTAACTTTGAACTTGAATTAAATGATTCTGAACAATTAACATTAGTAAAATTTAGTACGTACCAAGCTGAGCTGCAGTCACAGGTAACTAAAATACGGCAACAAAACTCGCACTCTTAATTTGTGCTTGTGCAATCTAAATATTGTAGCCAGCTATGAATACTTTAACTGAACTTTGAAATCAAAGCAGTGAAATCGAATGATGCTGGCGTTTGAATTTCAACGACACTCGTGCTCATTTCGGAAAAGGAAGGGTCCCTGCTTGGCAACGCAATTGCGACAATGAGCAACAAGGGTTCATGCTAAGTTGCTGTAATTTTGTGATGCAACAATTTTAAAAGTTTGAAAATCTGAGGTCTGCCACACAGTTCTAAAACTTTACATGCTTCCAGTCTTCCTTGTTGGCTGATTGAAGGTTTGAAGCCGTCGATCGAGGAGGTGGCAACAGTCACTCATTGTCGGCCGTCGCTGTTGCAGAAGCTGGAGGTTGGCGCGCCTTCTTCTCGACACGGTCACCAGGCGAAACGGGCTCTTGATGTGCGCCAGCTAATGCTTCCCGTCCGCGACACCGTGTCAGAAACTATCATAGCAAGTCGAGCGCAATTACATGCTGCCCAACTCCGAAAGCGCGGCAACTCGAGGGAGCGTCACACAACACACCTGCTCCACTGCACCACCCCAGCCAGACTCTCTCTGCTCTGCCCGCGCTCCACGCGGCAGAGTTAACACTACCAAAGATCCTAAACACTTTGATTCTCCACACGACCTTTTGATGTAATGGTTCGATAGCATAGTTTCCCTAGGCCAGACCCAGCGTAAAAATACAAATAATCTTTACACAACAAACCAATTATACATCGACATAAATGCATATATATACAAATAGTAAGACAATTACAATATACAAAGACACAGAAACGTCATATATTCAGGTAACAAAATAAGGAAACAAAATTATAGTACAATAGATGGAAATACGAGCGTATGCATTATCGGCATTACAACGTCAAACTAGTCAGCCTGCCCGCCATACATCGTGAATGCTTGGCTACATGCAAGGTACTTGGGAAATGAAAAGGTACCCGCTAAAGATCTTAACTTGGTAGTTTGTTAGCAAGAGCTTGCATTTTTTAAATGCACAATTAAGAATTACTGAAGTTGTCTGAAATAGTAATTCGCTCACCGCCGGAGACGGCCTCTGTGCGAAACATGCCACAGGGCTCGTACGCCTAGCTGGCACCGACTTGCCCCATCTGACGTCACACGTTTCGTCGGCGTTCTGGAGCTGCTAGGAGTTGCCCAACTCGCCTTCCCGTGCATGTCCCAATTCACATCTCTGTTGAAGAATTCACAAATTGCCGTCACGTCTGTATAAGCGGAATGCCATGCCCGCCCTGTCAGTTTGTGTCTTTTTTACTCCTACCGATGACGGAGACAACTATCGAAAAGTTGAAATCCTTTTTCGAAATGACATGGATTGTAAACTGAGAAGACTTCATTCAGGCATGTTATCATGAAACACTCCGAGAACATAGAATTAATGTCAGACGCCTCTTTTGAAGCACGTTTTTCCACTATTCTGTGGAGCTAATAGGTATCTATGGGATTCAAGTATATGCATTGTCATGTACTGTTAGGTTTCAACCATACGTCTGATTCTCGAAAACAGTTCGTACCGATACTATTGAAATTAAATTGCGTTTTCTCAAAATCAGTTATTCTAGACTTATTGGTAATTGGTACTCATTAAGCAGTTGTATAGATTGATTCACAAATAGTTAGTTATCCATTGTGCTACATTCATTTTTAATTCCTCGTAACGGCTACATGTGAGCCGCTGTATGGCTGTTACAAGAGTCACATGCTCAAAAGACACCTGGGGGCCCTATCGACACTCAAGGAATTTTAATCCCAAATTATGTTATATTATCACTATTAGTATAGTCCGCAAATGTGAATGCGGGTCATCTGCTGACGTATGGTGGGCTGGCTGCTGTGGGTTCTCTGAATGAGGAGATGCAATTTAGCCAAACATTGTATCAAGTATAGTGCGACTGCACTCGACCAGAGTGACATACGTTCCCCGCGCGTTAGCAGGCCCCGTTAGGTTGGCAAATAGCAGCTGTGCAGACTCTTTGAGCCTTTCCGGCCACCGTGTGTGGACCCCGGACGAGGGGAGACGGTTAGGCGTTCGCTGCTGAGACTCTGGTGAGTATAGACGCTCGGCGTGATGGCTCCTATAGTCACCTTAGTTAGGACATATAATCAGGTTGCATAAAATTGCTACTGTTTTCTGGTATCACTGATGACGGGACAGCATTCCATATAACCGAACCATTAAGTAAAGTGAGTGATCAAGGAGTTATTTTCATGATTTTGTTAAATAAAGTGCTGTTGCTATATAAAAATCTTTGTCTCACAGCAACGTCTTATTTCCGTTACCATCTCTAATTAAGTTATTAAAACGTTGAACTTAAAGTTAACTAATAACCAGAAATTTTGTAGTGATATTTGCTCACGCAAACGGTCGTAGACGTCTTTCACAAAAGATACAGGTGCCATATTCAAGTTGAGGATGCCTGCCAAGGCTTTGCGGATAGCAAGTATCATGCAACTTCTAGTCGCTGCTTGTGATTTAGCAGTTTTTTATTCGGTGCAGTTTGTGATTATCCTCTTGAAGATACAGTACAGTATGGAGAGAGAGGTTAATGTTCTGTAGTTTTCCTCCCTTGGCTCCATCCTTTCACGCGAAGTAGATTAGCACAGTTTGGCGAACTATCTTCCTCTGTACAGAGTGCTTCCGTAAGAGCGTGCGAAAATTTAACAGGGCCTGGAGGATGCTCCACTGAACTATTTGGGGTAGGGAACCTAGAGTCGGAGAAGCCAGCTCAAGGAGATAATAGTAATAAAACCACATTACTGGGCACTTTTTCACTTACTTCCGTTACAGGTAACTGCAAATACCACCATCGACACATTGAACGTAACCTTTGTACTGTATCTCAGAAATGTTCTGAAACTGACGGCAGTCAACCTCAATGCAATCATGACATCGGCGACAGGATTCTGACGCAGCCTGACAAATATCCCTTGTGTGTATGGAATCACATAAGCTGCAGGTAGAATTGCGGCAGCTAAATCAATCTCCGTGTCCACTTTGCCTCATAAACAAGTGACTGTAGATATCTCCATCGTCAGCAATCGAGGGGACTTAGTTCTGGTGACCTCACAGGCCATGGAATAGGACCTTCCCTTCCAATCCAGCGACCAGGCAGTACAGCATTGAGATTGTTGTGGAATCCACATTGAAGTGAGTAGGTGCACCGTCATGTTGTTTCCACATCCTCTCATGAACGGCCAAGGGCACGTTGTCCAGCAACTCAGGTAGAACTCTTTGCACGAATCGCAAATACAGGTGGCCATGCAGACGGCCAGGTAGAAGTTATGGCGTAATGAGATTGTCGCCCACATTACCGGCCCAGATGTTCAAAGCAAAACTTACTTGATGGTGTGACTCTACTACAGCGTGAGGATTTTCCTCATGACACACATGGCTATTCATGCTGAACGATATACCATCACGATCAAATGAGGCCTCGTCAGTAAACAGCACACTTTGGAGAAAATATGGTCGATGAATCCGTTGTTGGAGCAACCAGTGACAAAATGCAACCCTTGGTGGAAAGTCAGTCACAAACATTGGATTGACTCGTTGCGGTTTGGGTATCTGTTGTTCGTAGACTACTCGCCACTCCCTGGTATGCGCAGTGCCCATTTCACGTGCAACTCATCGAGTATTTGTGGGGGCGTCCGCTACAGCACGTTCAAAGTAAGGTGTGCGAGTGGTCTTCATGTTTAGAGGCCCCTCTTTCTACCTTCCAATGAACCAATATCCCGCGTTCGTCGATCGAGAGAAATAAACTCTCATCGTGACGGACGTTCGTAGGATATAGCTCCCTGGACAGTCTTCCAGCAGCAAGAGCATTGCAACGTACTTCACCGTACACAAGGTGCATGTAATGATTTCTTCGAAACTGTACCGGTACTGCTCCATTGTATTGTACTGTACGTCGCTAAATGGCACTAATGAATGGGTCTGTCGTTGATTCATAGCCCGTTCTATCATAGGACAATGTAAGTGCGGTACAACAGAGCCATCTTATCGACAAGTAAAGGAAAAACTGCATCACGATTTCTTCGTAATCAGGTTCGTCCTGCTTGTTTCCTTTAAGTAAATAATGAATGTACAAATAAATAATCAGCACAGTACATGTAATCTTGTACGCATGTTAGCTGCAAATAAGCTGGAAAAAGTAATGCCAGACAAAGCGGTAGACAAGTTTACTTCCGTATCTTCTTATGCTGGTTTCTCCGACTGCAGGTTGTTCAGTGAAACATTCCCTATGAACTGTTACATTTTTGCACGCTGTTTTTGAAATACCCTATAGAAATTCTGTTAATAATTTTACAAGTTCCCATAAATATAACTTTTCCATAACTGTAACTATTTCTTGAAACAGCAGCACCATCTATCGTCTTTTCTTTCTACTTAATATGCTTATCCTTTACGGATATTTTAGAACCATGACTGTATATTGAATGTAAATAAGTTATACAAAACTGCAACCAGTTACTTTTCGAATAATTATGTTTTATTCTATGAAGCGGTTTTCGAACCTTTTCAGGTTTACCTTCAGATGGTTTCAGGAAGTTACATCATTATTGCTAGCATTATGCTGGGTGCTGGCTCTATCACAAAAAAATGGAACACACTTTAATGCGTCGCCATGACTAGAGCTTATCTGTTGATATGGATGTAAATTTAGTTTTTTACTTACTGCGACAATATATGCAGCTTTTTTGGTTAGTGTCCATCTGTCTGCCTTCATTTTGATCTCCTATTGTTAAGTCACTACACACACTTCACACAAACCATATTTAACTTACGCTCTCACTAAACTGCCAACTTCTTCAAGACATACAACATAAAAATAAGTTTCTTCACAAACAACAAAATACAAAATAAAATCATACACAGCACCAAAACAACTACACATCTGTATCAAAACTCAGGTATATATAAGCTCATTTGCAACGTATGTCCAACTTCTATATTGGACAAACTGGTAGAAGCTTCACAACAAGATTTAAAGAACACATACAGCACCTGACTGCCTACTCAATGATCAAATTGAACTAAGAAACAAATTTTTACTTCAGGACTTTGAAGATCTACTAGTTCCAAACTAGTAACCACTCAATGAACCTACACCGCCTCCTCAACCCCCCCCCCCCCCTCACAGACCTCCATCCTCCCTCTCCATACATCCTAATTACAATGGTGTCAATATAATATCTTACCACAGAATAAAACCTGTACTATATTTCTAAATTTTAAAGCCCTCTACTGTTAACATAAATCAGTACTTTTATACATGTTACATCTAGCTGGAACAAACAAAAGCTGTCTTTACCAATATTCCAGACCACTTTAATGTAAGAATAAAAATAAGTCAACAGTTAAAGAACTTTTGTTCATGGTTTTTTAAATATAAAGTGTACAGCCATACAAACAGCTTTCGTCCATTACAGTCACTACAACTTTTATAATATACCTTTAACTAAAATAAACAGAATCTACTCTTGCTAGTACCCCAGATCATGTTAACATAAAACCAGAAATAAGTCAACAGTTCATATGAAAGTTTGTTATTAATTTAAATTTAAATATAAAGGTCCTATTCATGTAGACAGCTGCATCTCGCTGCAGATACAATAGCTTTGTGTCATTGATTCCTAGGTATTCATGGTAATGCCAATCAAGATTTTAAAAAAATGCTATAAACTGTCTGTATTATACGTAATACACAAATAGAAATATAATATCAGATCACCTGAAGTTTGTTCTTGTAGTAATTTATTTATTTATTTTATGTTGTGCTCTCATGTTATCGCCAGTATGATTAAAATTTTTACCCTTATACCGACTTTAATACATGTAAAGAGGATCAAATTACAACTCTTCTCAAAGTAGGGCTATGCCAAATCTTTCTGTCAACATCTTTGTTACAAGCAACAGATGTAAAGCGCATGCTGGATGCAGGAAAAGTCTCGCTGTCAGAGTGTAAATTAAATATAATTTGTGTGGAAGTGTGTGTAGTGATATAACAATTGGACATCAAAATGGAGGCAGACAGATGGACAATAACCGGAAAAAGCCGCCTATACTGTCGCAGTAAGCAGAAAACTAAATATACATCTTTATCGACAGATAAGCTATAGTCATGGCGATACGTTAAAGCGTGTTCCATCTTTTTGTCATAGAGCCAGCACCCAGAATAATACTAGAAACAATGATGTAACTTCCTGAAACCATCTTAAGATGAACCTGAAAAGGTTCGAAAACCAGTTCATGGAATAAAAGATAATAATTTAAAAAAGTGAACGATTGTAGTTTTGTGTAACTTATTTACGTATTCTTTCTACATTTCTCTAATGTTTCATACGCGTCAAGTGGCATCAAATTCTAAACGCTAAATATTCTACTTTACCCTTCTATTTTTCTCATTAATCTCGGATATTAATCCTAATAAAGGGAATTTGCCTTAGCCTCAGCTCGTTCAGCATTATATATCTGACCTCAAAATACAACGAAGAACCATAATCATTCCGGATATTCGAAGACTCAGTTCGTATATCTGCAAGGGTTACTTTGAATTGAACGTATACTAAAAAAATTGATTTTCGCTGCCAGTAAAGTTCTTATTGTGCTTTATCAGCAGAGCAGAATAATTATTTGACACACGTAATTTCAAAAGAAAAGTTACTTTTCAAAGAGATTGTGGTTTCGCACTCGTGTATGAATAGCATAGATAGACTGCGCAGTGGATGTTACAGTACGCTACGCCATCTGCCTCAGGCTGCGTGAACAGTGCGCCTCACCTGATAATTTGTCACACACGTATTTAGTGGGGAACCGTTTCTGCTGCAGACCTCGTGGTAAATGTAAAGTTAATTACTGCCAGTATTCATGTTTGCGAGTTGGATGCCGGCAGCGTAGAGCAACGGTGACGCAGAGAGAGAGAGGAAGAGAGAAAGAGAGAGAGAGAGAGAGAGAGAGAGAGAGAAAGAGATGGAGAGAAAGAGAATAGAGATCGGAATGAGAGTGTTGAAAAGAGAAAGCTGTGAGGTACGCATAACGACTGTGCATTTAGAGAGCTCAAAGTGTCTGCAAACCAAAGCGTGGAAGAAAAAACAGTAATGTGTTTCGCCAAATGAGCAGGCAAGGGGTTATTTAATATCTGCCATATTACGGCCAAAGCTACCCTGTATTGTTTCTTCTGATATCAAATTCATAACATGGCATAGGTGTTGTGTATCACGACAATCATTATTTACTAGTATTTCAGTTTCAGTATCAGATGATATGGGTTTGCTCTCAAATTACTGCATGAGAAGTGTAAATTACTGTCGTTAATTGACATGACATTATGCAAGGACAGTTCTTACACTGGAACACTATCAGAATGCTTTCCGAGAAACAAAGTAGTTTATAAATATATCAATTTGCAAATAAAAATTTGCGATTAAAAATTCAACGTACGTTAACTTCTTAATACATTGATCCATTTTTAACCTCCAGTGTATGTAAATAATGGAAACTGAAAGCAAACGATTACGGATTACTAGATATCTTCAACAAAGCAAGCTACAGGGCTTTTCGCAATAATGCCAGCTCTCTCAAAGACAATCGGTCTTCCAATTAAGCTCTGTTGCTGCACCTGAATATAATAACAACCCAGAAAGAATAATACGTGGTACACGAAATTACCTACCACTTAGTGGATAGACCTGCTAACAAGGGAACCTCCCCATCGCACCCTCCTCAGATTTAGTTATAAGTTGGCACAATGGATAGGCCTTGGAAAACTGAACACAGATCAATCGAGAAAACAGGAATAAGTTGTGTGGAACTATGAAAAAAATAAGCAACATATACAAACTGAGTAGTCCATGCGCAATATAGGCCACATCAAGGATAATGTGAGCTCAGGAGCGCCGTGGTCCCGTGGTTAGGGTCAGCAGCTGCGGAACGAGAGGTCCTTGGTTTAAGTCTTACCTCGAGTGAAAGTTTAATGTTTTATTTTCAGACAGTTATTATCTGTCCGTCCGCCCATCCGATGCGAGGTAAAAACATATGTTTTGACAGAGCACCAGGGAAACTGATCGACTGCGAAACTGTTGCATTCATTTGTTGCAGTTTATGTGACATACTCTTATGTTTTCATCACTTTTTTGGGAGTGGTTATCACATCCACAAGAAAACCTAAATCGGGCAAGGTAGAAGAATCTTTCTACCAATTCGCCAAGTGTACAAGTTACGTGGGTCGACAACATATTCCTGTCATGTGACGCACATCCCGTCACCAGTGTCGTATAGAATATATCAGACGTGTTTTCCTGTGGAGGAATCGGTTGACCTATGACCTTGGGATCAAATGTTTTTGGTTACCATTGGAGAGGCACGTCCTTTCGTCTACTAATCGCACGGTTTTGCGGTACGGTCGCAAAACACAGACACTAAGCTTATTACAGTGAACGAACGGACATATCATAACTTTGCGAAAATGAAGAAAGTAAACTTTTTACTCGAGGAAAGACTTGAACCAAGGACATCTCGTTCCGCAGCTGCTGACGCTAACCACGGGACCACGGCGCTCCTGAGCTTACACTACTCTTGACGTTGCGTATCTTGCGCATGGACTACTCCGTTTGTATATTTTGCTTATTTTTTTCGTAGTTCCTCACGACTTCTTCCTGTTTTCTCGATTGATCTGTGTTCAGTTTATCAAGGCCTATCCACTGTGCCAACTTATAACTAAATCTGAGGGGAGTTCTATGGGGAGGTTCCCTTGTAAGTGACAGACCTCCGTCGCCTTAATTTTTCAAGAGAAATCTGGATCCTCAACTTACTGGTGAATTTTCCGTTCACTCACAATTTGTCAGAACTGGGCGCACTGCAACTCACCAACCCCGTGTTTAGTGAGAGAAGTGAGATTCCTAATCATTCTTCACTAATTAGTGATAACAAACCGGTTCCTCGTTGACACTAAGGCCAATACAATATGTAATGAAAAGTACCCGAACACCTACAAAAACATACGTTTTTCATTTTACGTGCTGCCACCTACTGTTAGGTACTTCGTAACAGTGACCTCAGTCGTCATTATAAATCGTGAGAGAGCAGAATGGGGCGCTCCGCGGAACTCACGGACGTCGAAGGTGGGCAGGTGATTGGATGACACTCCTGTCACACGTCTGGACGCCAGGTTTGCACGCTCATTAAAATCCCTAGGTCCACGTTTTCCGAAATGAAAACGTGAAGGGACACGTACAGCTCAAAAGCGTACAGGCCGACCCTGTCTGTTGAGTAACGGAGACCACCGACAGCTGAAGACGGTCGTAATGAGTTATAGACAACCACGTATCCAGATCATCACACAGGAATTCCAATCTGCATCACGATTCACTGCAAGTACTACGACAATTAGGCGGGAGGTGGGAAAACTTGGATTTCATAGTCGAGCGGCTCCTCATAAGCCATACATCACGCCGGTAAATGCCAAACGACGCCTCACTTGGTGTAAGGAGCGTAAACATTGGACGACTGAACAGTGGATAAACGTTGTGTGGAGTGACGGATCACGGTACACAATGTGGCGATCCGATAGCAGGGCGTGAGAATGGCGAATACCCGGTGAACGTCATCTGTCAGAGTGGGTAAGGCCAACATTAAAATTTGGAGGCGGTACTAAAATGGTGTGGTCGTGTTTTTCATTTGGTGGGTTTGCATCCCTTGTTGTTTTGCGTGGCACTATCACATCGCAGGCCTACATTGATGTTTTAAGAACCGTCTTGGTTCCCACTGTTGAAGAGAAATTCGGTAATGACGATTGCATCTTTCAACACCATCAAACATCTGTTCATAGTGCACGGCCTGTGGCGGAGTGGTTACACGGCAACAAAATCCCTGTAATGGACTGTCCAGGACAGAGTCCTGACTTGAATCCTATAGAAAACCTTTTGGATGTTCAAATATGCTTGAAATCTTACGGGACGTAACAGCTAAGGTCATCAGTCCCTAAGCTTACACACTACTTAACCTAAATCATCCTAAGGACAAACACACACACCTGTGCCCGAGGGAGGACTCGAACCTCCGCCGGGACCAGCCACACAGCGTTTTGGATGTTTTGGAATCCCGACTTCGTGCCAGGCCTCACCGACTGACATCGATACCTCTGCTCAGTGCAGCACTCCGTGAAGAATGCGCTGCCATTCCCCAAGAAACATTCCAGTACCTGATTGGACATATGCCTGAGAGAGTGAAGCTGTCATTAAGGCTAAGGGTGGACCAAAACCATACTGAATTCCAGCATTACCGATGGAGAGCGCCACGAAGTCATAAGTCATTTTCACCCACGTGTCCGGATACTTCTGATCATATACTTTAAATGGAACTGGAAGCTATACGAACCCACTGTCTTACTACTCACTATTAGCCAAATCTGTCTAAACTTTTTCCTACTCATCAATTTTTCTGAGTCATCAGTCTTCTGACTGGTTTAATGCGGCCCGCCGCGAATTCCTCTCCTATGCCAACGGCTTCGTCTCTCACAACTCCCTACTGAACTAAACTAAACTAAACTCCGTCCGAATAGGACTTGGAAGGCCCAGCCATACCGACCGGCCGCCGTGCCATCCTCAGCCCGCAGGCGTCACCGGATGCGGACACGGAAGGAAATGTGGTCAGCACACTGCTCTCCCGGCCGTTCGTCAGCTTACGAGACCGGAGCCGCTAATTCTCAGACAAGTAGTTCCTCAGGTCGCTTCACAAGGGGTAAGTGCACCCCGCTTGCCTACAGCAATCGGCAGACCGAAGGGTTACCCATCCAAATGCTAGCCTAGCCCGACAGCGCATAACTTCGGTCGTCGGAAGGGAACAGGTGCTACCACTGCGGCGCAGCACCCTACATCCTAAATTATATGTTGGATGTAAATCAAATCTTTGCCCTCTTCTGCAATGTTCATCCGCTACTGCAACCTCTTGCACAATGGAAATTATTCACTCGTGTTTCAACATGTGACATACCGCCCGGTCCTTTTTGTCACTGTTTTCCATATGTTCCTTTCTCCGCCATTTCTGCAGAGAATCTCCTGATTCCTTAAGTTATTATCTTAACAGTCCACCTAGTTTTCAACATTCCTCTGTAGCATCACATCTTAGATGCTTTGATCTCATCTGTACTGGCTTTTCCACAGTCCATGGTCCAGCGCTATATAATGCTGTGCTCCAAATACACATTCTTTCTCAAGTTAGGATGAACGTTTGACGTTAGTAAACTTCCTTTGGCCAGGAATGCCCTCTTTGCTATTGCTAGTCTCCTTCTTACACCCACTCGTCATCTCTCACAGATTAATTTGCTTCCAAGGTACAATAGTTTCTTAACTTCGCCTACTCTGTGATCACCAGCTGTAATGGCCAGCCGGAGTGGCCGAGCGGTTCTAGGCGCTACAGTGTGGAACCGCACGATCGCTGCGGTCGCAAGTTGGAATACTGCCTCCGGCATGGATGTGTGTGGTGTCCTTAGGTTAGTTAGGTTTACGTAGGTCTAAGTTCTAGGGGACTGATGACTTCAGAAGTTAAATGTCATAGTGCTCAGAGCCATTTGAACCATTTGAACCAGCTGTAATGTCTAGGTTCTCATTGTTCTCAATTCTGGTACTTTTCAGTCGCTTACCTTTCTTCAGTTTGATCTCAGTCCATGTGTTGTGGTGGTTAGACTGTTCATTCCATTAAACAGATCCTGTAATTCTACTTCGCCTTCGCTGAGGTTAGCAACACTTATCACTAATCTAATTGCACTCTACATTTTCATCGCATTATTGAACCTTTCTCTTATTTACATCATTGTTACTTCGATGTAGAGTTTGGGCAATACATGACGAAAGTCTGCATCCCTGCATTACACCCTTTTTAATCCAAGCACTTTGGTCTTCGTCTCGTGATTCGGTGCTCACTGCTTGTCAGAGTTCTCCCCGTCTTTGGCTGGATGTGTGGACGGTCTTGTTTAGAATGGTCAGGACTCCCTCATCGAAACACTCATACGCGAAAAGGGCTTTTTTAAAAGCTCAACAATGAAAACCATTGTATTTCCATTTCTGTGTTCATAATGTGCAATTGCAAATATTTTGGAGAAGATCTACTGGAATTACTAAATGACGATTAACACGCCAAATGCCGAGCCGTTCTAGGTGATTCCGTCCGGGACCGTGTGGCTGCTACGGTCGCAGGTTCGAGTCCTGCCTCGGGCATGGATGTGTGTGATGTCCTTCGGTTAGTTAGGTTTAAGTAGTTCTAAGTCTAGAGGCCTGATGACCACAGATGTTAAATCCCTTAGTGCTTAGAGCCATTTGAGCCAATTTGGACACGCCAAATATCGTACCACGCAGACGACTTCTGACAGATGTAGTTACCACACATGCGATTACAGTGTTGCCAGGTTGCCAATCTTTATGATCCATTTACTGCGCGAAATATGTGCATTACCAAATTTGGTGACTGATATTTTTACATTGCCAGTACTTGAGGAACCGCGCTGCGAAATTTTAGTGCGCGATTTTCATTCGCCCTGTATATGTATAAAAGTGAGACGTCCAGGAGTTATTGGACATATTGTAGGGAAGTAATGTTTTGACTTATCTTTCGCATCAGTTCTCTTAAGTATATGGTGATAACGATTATACGGGATGTTCAAAAAGTCTCTCCGCAGTGGCGTATGCCGCACTGAATATACCGAAATGAAACTCAGTAAATACAAGTTATTAATTTATTGTATATTCTTTTTCACTTACAAATTTTCACATTAAATGTTGAAAGTGTCCCCCCTGTTGTTGAATACACAATTCAATTCGTCTAATCATGTTTCCAAACACAAGCTGTAACATTTCTTCTGCAAAGTGGATATTGCTGTTTTCAATTCATCGATGGATTTTGGACTTTTTTTATAGACAGTTGCTTTCGCTGCACCACAGAAGAAAAAGTCAGGTGGTGTTTAGTCAGGCGATCATGGAGGCCAAAGTCACTGTGAAATTATGTGATCACCAAAAACGTCAGCCAGCAGTGACATTTAAACGCGAGCCGTATGCGCGGTTGCACCATCTTCTTGAAAATAACCGTTAAGTGTTTCACTTAACACAAGTTCTCCTATGAATGGGTACAGAATATCACTGCAATATCGTTGTGCGTTGATTGCTCCGTTGAAAAATCCGACGTCTAGAAATTACAATCCAAACTCCTATTTTCACAGAATGAAGTGGTTCCTCATGAATACACAATGGATTTTCAGTACTCCATAAAAGAGAATTTTGCGAGTTCATGTACCTGGATAAATGAAACCACGCCTGATCAGTGAAAATCGTTTCGTTAAGAATACCCCTTCCATTTTGTTGAACGATATTTTTGAACCATTGGCAATAATGCAGTATCTTACCATGATCAGTTTTTTTCAGTTCTTGCACGACTGTCACTTTGTATGGGAAAGTTCTAATTTTTTCCTTCCAGCTGTGTGGGCCGTTCCGACATTAACATCGATTTCCTGGGCGACTTTTCTTACTGATTTGTTCGGACTCGTGGACATTTTACCGGAAATATCGAGTAGTTTATTCTCAGACAAAACGCTAGGACTACCACATCTCGTTGCATCCGTCACTGAATCCGTACTTCGAAATTTGTTAGTCAAATCTCGCACAGTACCGCGATGTGGGAGAGTCGTCTCCGGGAAAATTGAATTAAATATTTGACGAACTGAAACTGTGTATTTACTGCCAGCTTTGAACACTTGTTCGATTAACAACACACGTTCCTCAGTGCTTAGCATTTTAGCAGTGACAAAAAGAAAACAAACGAAAAAAGGGACTAAACTTAAATGTTCACGTCAACATGTAACGACACACACCAACGATACTACTGACGCTGGCTGAGATAAACGAAACAGTGGAATGTTCGGAGAGTCCTCTTGAGGGGAAGTAATCCAGGCAGGAGAACAATCATACTGCATGCGCGGCTAACAATCATACTGGACTGCGCAGAGACTTTTTGAACGCCCCGTACTATTCTGTCGGATCAGTTGTCTTCTTACGTAACACTAGATCCTTACGAGGGAGCTTGACGTGTAACCACCGTACAAACGTTAACGTAACAAACATTAACAGTGGGAAATACAAGGGAAGTTTCGATAGAGAAGGTAGCAAACTTAAACCGGGCTAGCCAGAAGAGTCTTGAATAAATCAGGTGGTAAATAAATTTTGTTTAGACTGTGCATTAAGTTCGTTCCAGCTAATTATATAACCACAATCAGAGTATCTCTTTGTTACAACTGTCTTACAAGATTTGGTACAGAGAAAGAGGGAGACTGATGTTTGTAACGGGTGTAAACTTTTTAATGAGCCGCAGAGCTCTCCACTGAACGTGTCGTACCTGTCAGCGCTGGCGTCAACACTACCCGCTGACAGTCCAGTAGTCCCTGTAAGCCCGAGTGTTATGCTGAAGCAATTATTAAAACGTTACCCGTCCGCCGCTCAAACCCTGTACACCTTGTCAGGTCAGGTGTTTCACGTCGGGCCAGCTCTTTTTTGGCGCTGTGAGCCAGTCCTGCCCACGTCGACAACTGCTTTTAGGCTTTCCTGGCTGCTTTCATGTTGTGTCACTTGGCTGTTGCAGCCACAGCCTTCCTATCACAGAGCTGAAACTGTTGGACGTGTTAATCAAATTCCCACATAATGACTTCACCCTCCAAAAATATATTTCCATTTTCCGCTGAGCGAACACTCAAAACCGTATACACCAGTTCAGTGACGCAAGGGCATGATTTATGGTTATGCATAACTGCATCCACTCCACAAGTCACCGTACAGTGCATGGAAAATGACACCATGTAGCGCTCTCAGTCTTTCTCTTAGCTGTACCACTTGCAACTTGAGCGAGACATCCTTACGTCAGATGTACATTACCTTCTTCATTAGTGTGATCATGTTGTCCGAGTTGCTTCCCAGTTCTTCAGGGTATTTTGTTCTGTCCTTGCATCTATCTGATCAAAAGTATCTGGGTAGCGTAACGCAGAACTGATTATACGACCGAGACCCCACGATCTTTTACTGTTAGTCCAATCAGCAATTTTTAATTACATCTATATCTACATCTCCATTATTACTCTTCTATTCACAATAAAGTGCCTGGCAGAGGGTTCAATGAACCACCTTGCACATGTCTCTCTACCATTCCAATCCCGAACGGCGCGTGGGAATAACGAGCACTTAAATTTTTCTGTGCGAGATCTCGTTTTTCGTATTGTATCATGATGATCCTTTCTCCTTATGTAGTTGGGTTCCAACATAATTTTTTCGCAATCGGCGGAGAAAACGTGATTGAAATTTCATGAGGAGATAGTGTCGCAATGAAAAACGCATTTGTTTAAATGATTGGCACCACGTATCATGTCTGTGGCACTGTCTCCCATATTTCAGGATAATACAAAACGAGCTGCCCTTCTCCGAAAAGTTTCGATGACATCAGTCAGTCCCACCTGACGCGGATCCCACATTGCACAGCTATACTCCAGGATAGGTGGGACAAGCGTGATGTAAGCAGTCTCTTCAATAGACCTGTTGCACCTTATAAGTGTTCTCCCAATGAATCGCAGTCTTTGATTTTCTCTAACCACAACATTATCTATATGATCATTCCAAATTAGGTTATTTGTAACTGTAATCCCTAAGTATTTACTTGAATTCCAAGCCTTCAGATTTGTGCGACTTACCGCATAATCGAAATTTAGCGAATTTCTTTTAGCACTCGTGTGAATAACTTCACACTTTTCTTTATTCAGGGTCAATTGTCGCTTTTCTCACCATACAGATATCTTATGTAAATCATTTTGCAATTCGTTTTCGTCATCGTAGATCAGGAACAATAGAGGGCCGATACCACTTCCTTGGCGAACGCCGGACATTATTTCTGTTTTACTCGATAACCTTCCGTCTATTACCACAAACTGTGACCTTTCTGACAGGAAATCATGAATCCAGTCGCATAGCTAAGGCGATATTCCATAGGCACGCAGTTTGGTTAGAAGACGCTTTTCAGGAACTGTGTCGGAAGCCTTCTGCAAATTTAAAAATATGGAATCAAATTTACATCCCCTGTCGATAGCACTCATTACTTTATGAGTATAAAGAGCTAGTTGCGATTCAGTAGAACGATATTTTCTGAATCCGAGCTGAGTATGTGTCAATAAATCGTTTTCATCGAGGTACTTCATAATGTTCGAACAAAAAAATGGTTCAAATGGCTCTGAGCACTATGGGACTTAACATCTGTGGCCATCAGTCCCCTAGAACTTAGAACTACTTAAACCTAACTAACCTAAGGACATCACACACATCCATGCCCGAGGCAGGATTCGAACCTGCGACCGTAGCTGTCCCGCGGTTCCGGGCTGAGCGCCTAGAACCGCTAGACCACCGCGGCCGGCAGTGTTCGAACACTGCGTTCCAAAACCCGACCGCAATTCGACGTTAGTGATATGGGCCAGTAATTCTGCGGATTACTCGTATTTCTCTTTTCGGGTATTGGTGTGTCATGAGTAATTTTCTAGTCTCATATAAGGATCTTCTGTGAGCGAGCGGTTGTATGTAATTGCTAGTTATGGAGCTATTGTATCAGCATATTCTGAAAGGAATCTGACTGGTTTACAATCTGTACCGGAGGAATTGCCTTCATTAAGTGATTTAAGCTGCTTTGCTACAGCGAGGGTATCTGCTTCTATGTTCCTCATCTTGACAGTTGTTCTTGATTGGGATTCAGGAATATTTACGTCGTCTTATTTGGTGAAGCTGTTTCGGAAAAGCGTGATTAATAGCTCTGTTTTAGCGGCTCGTTCAACAGTGACTTCAACGTTGTAATCTGGCAGTGAATGTATTGATTGCGTCTTGCACAGGTGTGCTTTGTGTACGACCTGAATCTCTTTGGATTTCCTGCCAGATACCATGATGGAGTTTCGTTGTGGAAATTTTTAAAAACATCTCTCATTGAAGTGCGCGCTGTATTTCGAATGAGCTGTGATGATGCCCGCGTTGGTCCTGTTTGTAGGTTTCCGCCCTCTGTAGCAGGCCAGACCGTATTTATTAGTTGGCAAGGTTGCGGTTGTTTGTCTTTTCCTCGTCTTGACTGGCATCACTCGTTTCGCTAGCGTTGCCAGTCTGCTAGTTTCAGAATCGGCGGTTATTGATAGGTATTAACTCTTGCCCTATCTTTGGGGCGATGTCGTTATTTTTCTGGGTATGTAGCAGTGTGTAGTTCGGTTGGAGTCTCAGGAGCAGCCAGGTCCGCGCAGTGGGAGAACACACCAGGACCACTGGTGACGCACATGGATTGACGAATGGAAGGGCTGTGGTCACGAGGGTGCACGATCTCGTCGTAAACCAGATCCTGCAGGCTTTAAAATGAGTGCATTTCAATTCAAGTAAAGAAACGACCATTGTGACGTCTCGCGATTCGCCAGTGACTTTGGTTCGTGTTGCTGCTCGTAGTGTCGCCGAGACAAAGAGCAGCGAGTGGAGTGTTTGGGGAAAAGGATCTATTTAGCTTTCCTCGACTTCTTACTAATATTTACTGCATTCAGCTTGTTACAATTTGTTAAGTTCAACCAGCGTTATTTTTCCTGCCTGGTGCAGCTACTGCCGCAATTGCCTTCCCTGGGGGTTACTGTATGTAACGGCAGTCTACGTTTCGTCGCCTTGTCGCTCCTGTCCGGTAAAGCGTGTAGTTTTGACAGCTTTCTTGATTGTAGGACGCTTGCTATTCTTCTACTCTGGTGGTAGTGATTCCTTTCTCGTTCCGGGCGTCCTAAGCATAATATTTTGGGTGCGTAGTGCAGTCCGCCGATTCTGGCTTTGGCGTATTATTCCATAGTTACATTTGGTTTGTCGGACGTCAGGTAGCTTCAGCAAGATTATCATTAGTCATGCTTTAGACTGCCACTAGTCTGAGTTACCCTCTTGTAAAGTGAAAGCAAATCTTGACTGCCGATCTCATTGTTCGCGAATGTGTTTGTTGCCGGACTTTCACAGAGGTCTGGATCAGTTGCATGTTTTATTTTTTATTAACTTTTCCTACTGTATTTGCTGTTTTACAGCAGGCTTCAAATTTTTATTATATTATTGCCGTTCCGGGCGTGTAAGGCTTTCAGCCTGTAACAACAACGACGTTATACTATTGTACATATAATAATTTTTTCTTCTGAATTTTGATAAATCAGTGTAATCGATGTTCTGATGTTATTTCTTTATCTTTTCTTTTCATTATGTTAAAGAAACTGTAAACAATTTTCGATGTGAATATTAATGTTTATGTCAAATTGCAAGCAATATTATAACAAAATTGAAATATAAGATATGTTGAAACTTTTGTAAGATGTTAAAGTTGTAATTGTGCGTCTGGTCCATACGTAGGCAATGTATTAGGATATGTAGAATGCAAAACCTCGGGTGAATACCCTGTCTGTAGGGGAGCGGTGAAAACTGGATGGCAGGCGAGCGCGGGAAAATGCACACGGGCGCTACACGGCATAACGGGCTCAGCAGTAGTAGTCGGAGTTGGGCATCGGTCTGAGAAACACGTTCTGGATCGAGGAGGCTCTCCTGGAAAACGTGATTTCGTTGAGCCTCGGATGCGCCGTTTCCGACGCCTATGCATCATGGCAATACTCCATAGGCACTAAACGGAAAACTATTGCGACGCTAAGAAGAAACAAAGTGCCGATACATCAAGAGCCATTGCTGTGATTGTATGTGTGCTCTGTGCCTCGCCATCTCGCCGCCTGCTGACCGCCGCGTTGATACGAACAGGTTGAAACGTTTAAGTACTGTAATCGTGTGGACCAGTGTTACTTTTGCGCCATACTGTTCAATAACCACTTAAATTTTACCAGAACTGTCCTATCAGTTAATTATCCTCACAACTAACCTAGACAGGGTCCTTTCCGCATGTTGTGCAATCCGAGTGTCCCGAGATGAAGATTTAAAGTTTAAGTTAATAATAATTACCTGCAGACCTATCTATGTTAGAATGATGTTTAAAGAACTTTGTTGTTAATGAATATACAGGTAAATAATATAGGTCAGACAAAGTTGGAAGATAATGTCGAAATTGGTTTAGTAATGAAGTTTAATTATTTGAGGCAGATGTAATTAAATGAGCAGGAAATAAGCTAAAAAGGGTAGTAACTCATCTATTGGAAATCTTGAGTGCTTCATGAATCCAATAATCAAACTTTTCAATACAGTGATCATAACATTTTCAGGGTCTCCCCCCCCCCCCTTTTATTTCTTTTCTATTCATTTGCATTCTGAAGTGTACTGAACTGATTTGACCAGCAAAGTAAAGTTAATATAAAACCAAAATTTATCAGTGTTTTACCTTTTTCAAAATTGACATTGTATGTGTGTTTCGAAAGGTCTATTTCTAGTGAAACCTATGCCCGAATTTAATCAGATCAATAGACAGTACGAAGTTTGTAGTAAACATTATAGTGTAATGTTGTGTATTAGTGGCTTGTCCATATTAGTACAGAAACTGAAATTATTAGTTCAGTAGATTTTCTGGTTCTAAAATTTACCATATTACGTAGTGTAATTACGTGTAGTGTTGCACGCACGTACATTAACTTGTACAGGTAAGAAACTCAGTTTATGCCTAATTAAGCTGGCGACCGTATCATTAACAAATTGGTAGCATCTGCTGCGTCATTTCTTGTCCGTCCTAACGTGTTGTATCACATCAGACTTGCTTGACGTATCAGTGTTGTTACTGAGTGAGTGTAAGTCTGATGTTGCCTCCATTCAGGTACACGCGGTCATCATATATACCAAAATCCTTCCTTATAAGGTGAAGCCCGTCAACTTACTATAGTACAGGCTTTAAAATGTATCGTGCGCCCGAGCGTAGTGTTACAAGTGGCTCCCGGTGACAGGACATCCAGTTGTTATCTGTTACAAATTAATTTGAATACCAAACAGTGGATGTTCAGTGGCACGAATTGTAATAATATTCAGTAAAGTAAATAGCAGTGAACGTCAAGTACAGTGGAGGGGTATAATTTGCATTCAGTATGGACAGGAACGTAGACACGGTAGATGTGCCGAGCGTAATGGAAAATGCGGCTGGGAATGACAGGAGTGTACGCGGCCAGATAACAGATGGCGTTAGCGGTAGACAATTGGCTTACATACAATATCACGAACATGTTAACGAACAGATTGAAATGTCGAGATTGCCTCGAACACAGCAAGGGATAAAACAGGAAGTAGAGGACGACGTTGTAGATGGTAGTGGGTACGCGAACGAATCCACTGACATGTTTGATTCACCACAGATAAAGAAAGAACCGAAAGAAACTCTTGAAGTAGGATCGGAACACACCGATTCCGTAGAACAAATTAGTGTGAAAAATTTAAGCATGAACGATTTATTTGAACAATTAACCAAACAAATTGCAGGACAGAGTGAGCAGCTCAAAACACAGAATAATCAGCTTAAAACACACGTTGCCGAGCAGCTCAAATCACAAAATGATCAGCTTAAAACACACGTTAATCAGCTCAAAACACAGAATGATCAACTTAAAAAACAAGTTAGTAATCAGGTTAGTCAGCTTAAAACACACGTTGACGAGCAGCTCAAAACACAGGTTGGTCAGCTTAAAGCACAGGTCGAAGAACAAGGAATTAAAATTAGTAAACAAATAGAACAGGTAGAGGAAAAAGTGGGTAATTTAAGTTCTGTGGTAAATACTATGAAGTTTGAAATAGACACAATTAATAAATATATGGATACTATGCAAAGGGAAATTGACAACATTAACAGTACGTTAGATGTTGAAACTCTCAACATCCAAGAGAAAGTAGAGCCCCTGGTTGAAACAAAAGAAGACGAAAAAGTTTTCGGTCTTAAAACTGCGATCGTAGACGAATGTCAACACGGAATCTCACAGTTGAAAAAGGCAGTTTCTGACACTGAAAGAGATTTAGGTGAGAAAGATACCGGATGTGTACAAAAATGTGAACAAATTACTTCGAAAAATCAAGGAAAAATTTTCGATCTTGAGAGTAAAATTAAAGATAGGACTGGTGTTGTCTATAAAGGCACACCACTTACGAAGCTATTGGAAGGTGTGGAACGCTTCGATCCCGCTAAGAAACATAACGGATGGCATCCGTTAGATTTCATCAAAAATTGCGAGAGGATATTTCCTGAACACTTGTCTGATCAGGGAAAGATAAACGTAGTAATTAGTGCCTTAGCAGGTGACACTAAGCGCTGGGGAGTTTCAATACCGAACGAATGACGTTCGAAGAATTTAAGCAAAAGTTTACGGAAGTATACTGGTCCGAACAAAAACAGGATCATTTGTGGAACGAGGTTATCCTGGCGAAACTTCATGATAACAGGGACAGGAATTCTTGGAAAGATTTCTGCGAATATTGGTACCGAAAGTTGACACATTTAAGAGGGAGAAGATCTGATTCTGAAATCATATGGGAGCTATATAAAAAGCTTCCAGAAGATTCAAAGAGATATGTGGGAAGCAATCATCGTAGCTTCCAAGCATTTCTCGAAAGGGTCGAAGACGAAGATCATTGGCGCGAAAGTCGTGCCAATTATCAGAATTTTGGTAACAGAAATAATCGTAATAATGACGAAAGAAATGACGGCGATGGGTTTCGCGCCAATATGATGCAGAGACGTAGAGGCAGAGGAAGAGCAAGAGGAAGTTATCTAGGTCGCGGTAGAGGGTACACCGCGCAAAATAATAACGACGCGGGAAACTGATTTCCGCGAACGTTGCTGGCCAAACGGAAGCGGACAGTACATACCGGCCCCGACTTAAGAAATGTTACCGGACTGGCAGTAAAGTTATGAGACAGGTTAGAGACAGGCGTGGAATGACGCAACGTGTCGTAGCGGAACAAGCGTCAGGTGCGCACACAGATGACTCATCTTCGCATGATAGTGCAGTTCGGGTAAAATTTAAGTTGTTATTGAACACTATGGAACAAAAATAACAGTGGTCCACACGAATACAGTACTAAAAGCTTCAACCTGTTCGTATCGATGCGGTGGTCGGCGGCGAGATGGCGAGGCACAGAGCACACATACAATCACAGCAATGGCTCTTGATGTATCGGCACTTTGTTTCTTCTTATCGTCGCCATACTTTTCCGTTTAGTGCCTATGGAATATTGCCATGCTGTATAGGCGTCGGAAACGGCACATCCGAGGCTCAACGAAATTCCGTTTTCCAGGAGAGCCTCCTCGATCCAGAATGTGTTTCTCAGACCGATGCCCAACTCCGACTACTACTGCTGAGCCTGTTATGTCGTGCAGCGCCCGTGTGCATATTCCCGCGCTCGCCTGCCATCCACCTTTTACCGCTCCCCTACAGACAGGGTATTCACCCGAGGTTTTGCATTCTACATATCCCAATACATTGCCTACGTATGGACCAGGCGCACAATTACAACTTCGACATCTTACAATAGTTTCAACGTTTCTTACATTTCTGTTCTGTTATCACATTGCTTGAAATTTAACATAAATATTAATATTCACATCGGAATTTGTTTACAGTTTTCTTAACACGATGACATGAAAAACAAGAAATGAAATCAGAACATCGATTATACTAATCTATCGAAAATCAGAAAAAAAAAATTATTTATATGTACAATAGTACAGCGTTGATGCTTGCATTGAATGGCAGTCCATTTCCTTACTTACTAAAAAAAAACACACACAATAATATTTAGAAAAATCACTACATATTTTTTCTGACTATTATTCAGGTTTGGGCAGTCCATCTCACATCATTTTATCACATCTCCTGTACCACACTTACAATTCTCCTTTGCCTATTTATCTGCCCTCTTTGATTTTTGGCAGTCCTTTATATTATGACTCATATACTGCCCACTCTGGTTTTCGGCTGTCCCATCTTTTATTTGGCTTCCAGCATTTGCAATTTCTTTTCAGCCCTTTTCTCCATACATCTTTACATTTACAGTGCATTTCGTAATCTGAAACTCACATAAGTACATCAGCACACTGATATTCGTACACATACATTTACAAAGATTTGTTACATTTGGAATAGAATAGTTTCAGTATAAAATATAGCATATTTATTGCAAATTGCTTTCTGAGTGTACTTAGGTCACTCACTCCTAGTAACACATAGTTTCAGGTCCACAACATTTCTTACACCTGAAGATCTTTTGGATTTTGGGTAGATCAGGTAGTAAGCATTATCATGTGGAATGTTCTGTATTATATACAGTCCATTAAAAATATATTTAAATTTGGAAATTTCATGGTTCAGTTCACTAGACTTTTCGTGGGTTTTTAAAAGAACATAATCCCCAATTTTAAATTTTGACACTTTCAAGTTTTTATTGTGTCTTTTAGATCTAGATTCAGCTTTTTGCTTTGCCCTTTTTGTGACTAATTCTTTCTTTTGACTCAACCCCAAGCTTGTACAAGGTGGAGACTCTAGTTTTTCCTCAATTAAACTTTTACTTCTGCTGCCTAACAAAATTTCTTCCGGTGGGAACCCAGTAGATTCATGATGTAAGGTGTTCATGGCATTCACAAAATCCGATATGAATCTACCCCAGGCTCTATGGTTATGACTGCAGTACATTCTACACAATCTCCCGATTTCTTGCATGTACCTTTCAACCGGGTTGCTAGCAGGATGGTAGGCTGAGATATATTTAACCTCCACACCATTTTGCTCCATTCCTTCTTTCCAAATTTTGGATATGAACTGGGTCCATTGTCAGATAGTACTGCCTTCGGTTTCCTGATGGTTCTGAAGTATTCGACCATCCTACTAAATACAGCTTTTGCTGTTGCTTTTTTCAAGGGGTATAATTTCACAAACTTTGAGAATACTTCCAAAGTTACTAAAATATATGCACAATTTCCCGAAGTCTTTGGTAGGGGACCATATAAATCTACTGATAATAATTCTAGGGTGTCTTCAGGTAATGTAATTTGCATTGGACTTCTACCAGTTCTGTTCGGTACTTTGGTCCTTTGACAGACATCACACGACTTAACTCGTTCCTTTACCTTCTTACTGACACTACTAGAAATCACTACTACATTATTTAATTTATCCAAACATTTCTTTGGCCCACTATGCCCCAATTCTAAATGAAAGTAGTCTATGACATCAGTTTCAAACTGGTGTGGCCAACATACTCTCCATTCCTCAGTGACTAAATCTTTCCTCCTATATAAAATGCCTTTAACGATTTTGTAATATTTCTTAATTTGAGGATACTGCACACTGTCAAAATTTACCTTCACAGATTTCCATGTCGGATCCTCATTCTGATGGTATCTCATATTTTTACATATTTGCTCTATTTCCCTTTTTCCTGAAACCTCTTTCATTTACCTGATCTGAAAACTACCCTCTTGACCATTTTCATTGGGCACTTCACTCATACCATTAGGCAATTGAGATAAAGCATCTGCCACATAATTCTCAGTACCCTTAACATAGCAAATCTTGTAATCAAATTGTTGCAGGTACAAAGCCCAACGAGTTAACCTGCCATTAAGTAAACGACAATCTTTAAGAAAAGCTAAAGCTTTGTGGTCAGTATGTATGATGAGCTTATGGCCCCACAGATAATTTCTGAATTTCTTTAACCCCCATATAATGGCTAAAGCTTCTTTTTCCGATATAGTGTAGTTTTTCTCGTATTTTGTTAGAGTTCTACTTGCAAACGCGATAGTCCTGTGTTCGATTTCTTTGCCATCACAGATTTCTTGGAAAACTTCTATACCAATTCCATAGGCACTGCTGTCAGTACTCATGTGGAAAGGTTTTGACAGTATGGGGTGATGCAAAATACTGTCATTCAAAAGTTCACTTTTTAAATTTTCAAAATCTCTCATGCACCCTCCAGTCCACTATTTTTCTTAAGTAGATTATTCAAACGAGGACTACTAAAAACTTGCCCCTTGACGAATTTTTCTTTAGAACCCACATAAACCTAAAAAGGCTTTCAACTGTTTTACTATTTCTAGGAGCTGGACACCCTGCTATTGCACTTAACTTTTCCGGGTCCTTGCCAATACCGGTCGAAGTAATAATGTGCCCGAGAAACTTTATTTCCGACTTCACAAATTCACATTTCTTCCACTTAAGTGTCATGCCCCCTGCTTGTAGGGCAACAAAAACTTTCTGCAATAATTCACAATGCTCTTGCCATTCTTCTGTAACAATCAGTAAATCATCTACTTAAATGGTTAGCCGGCAACTCAATTCTCTTCCTAATACAAAGTCCAGTGCCCTAATAAATACTGCCACAGAAGTGCTAAGCCCTAATGGCACTACTTTATACTGATAGCATATCCCCGTGAATAGAAAAAGCGGTATATTTACGGGATTCTTTGCTCAATGGGATTACCAGTATCCGGTGGTCATGTCCAGACTGGTTAAATACTTAAGATTATAAAATTTTTGGAGCATTTCGTCCAGATTTTCAGGTCTGTCTATTTCCTTCTTTACAATTTTGTTCAAAGTCCTGGTGTCAATAACTACTCTCACTCCCCCATCCCTTTTATTCACGATGATAAGGGGACTATTATATTCGCTGCTACTCCGTTCGATTACACCCCATTCTTTCATTTTATCTATTTCCACTTGCACAGCCTGCCTCTTTGATATGGGTACCGAAAACGGTCTTACAAAGAAAAGTTTATACTCTATTGTCTCAATCTGGTATTCGAAGTTCTTAACTAGGCCAGGTTTGTCCGAAAATACGGTGTTATTACTTTCTAAAATATCAAGCAACTCAGTTTTCTGATCAGGAGATATCTCCTTCAAATTTTCCACAATTTCTTTAAAATCAGGCCCCTGCTTGTCACTCTCATCAATTAACCTCTGGACATGGTACACCTGATACATGTTTGTCAAACTATCATTCCCATGGTCGATCTCCAACAATAAAGAATCAATTTCTGAATCGAACACCTTCCCATTTTCCTTAAATTTTAATTCCAAATTCCTAGATGCATTATTAATTTTGATCACTTCCTGGCTACAATCAATAATCACCTTTTCTTTATCTAACCAATCTATTCCCAGAATCATTTCAGTACTCAAGTCTGGCACAACCAAAAAATCGTGTTCAAACTTTTGTCCTTTTATACTAAATTCAACCAAAATCTGGTTCTTTACCGGCTTGCTAGTCTTGCCCGTAGAACCAACAATTTTTACACCCGTCACTGACATAATTACTAGTCCAGGCTTATCACAAATGTGTTCGAAAAACGATTGGGAGATTCCACTTATCTGAGATCCAGTATCATGAAGTATTTGCAATTTCACATTATAAATTTCAACTGATATTACAGTTTGTTTAACCCACGAATGCTTTTCATTGTTGTGGTCTTCCCTAAGCAAATCCGGGTCGACGATAACATCGTCCCAAGATATGCTTTTAACATTCACATCACCTATATCTGGCGGTTTCTTTGGTTCCGGGAGTTCAAAGTCATTAATTACTTGAACTCTTTGTAAAATAGACCCTGAATCGTCAGGTGGCTCTTTCTTTGTTTGTTCAGTCTCAACATCTGGATTTTCTTTTGAAACTTCGTCATCATTAGGTACAATATCGCAATTAGGTGTATTCCCGTTATTTTCACTAGTACCGAAATACTCATCATCTGAACTAACGTCCGAATCCGACCATTCTGGATCGCTTTCAGCTTGTAACATAAAAGCTTTTCTGAGAGAGGCACTAAGTTCTTCCTCTGAATTTTCATCATGCTTTAATTTTAATTCAATATCCTCTTTTGGTGAAACAGCTTCATTATCAGCTTTACTCACATCCACTATTACTTCGTATTTAGTGTAATCCTCGTGGACTTCAATTACTTTTAGGTAATTACCTGCCCCTTCTCCACGGAGCCTTTCGGTAGCAGCTTGTACTATTGGCGGATCAATAACAGAAGTTACTTCCTCGTCAATGCTTAGGATTTCATCCTCCAGTTCCTTCCTATCTTTAATCCTTGTCTTAACGGCAGCACGCGTACTTTGCGCGGCGCTATTTACTCTCTCTTCTTCAAATTTGGGCCACGTCACCTTATCGACCTCCCTACTATTTCCTTTTCCACAAATTAAACACCTTGCCTCATACTCCTTCTTAAAATCCTCCCACTCACATTGATTGAGGCCCTTCTACAGCTCGTCGATCTGTACATGCCAATCAGTTACTTCTGCTAATTCATTCTCGCCATTTACTTCATTGTTAACATTGCTAACCGCACCTCTCTGTGTATCCACAGTTTCATCTATTATTTCCTTCGCCACATAATTACCACTTGTAATGTATTCACCAGCTCTGACGGCATGTTCATACCTAATGCTGCCTCATCGCTAGCGCCTTCTCTCTGAACATCTGTTCTGTTAGGCAGGGCCGTTGCCCCCTGATGCTCCACTCGCCTGTTAAACTGTAATGCTCTGCGCAGCGAAGATGACTCATCCGCGCTTGCACCTGACGCTTGTTTCGCAACAACACGTTGCGTCGTTCCACGCCTGTCTCTAACCTGTCTCATAACTTTACTGTCGGTCCGGTAACATTTCTTAAATCGGGGCCGGTATACACTGTCCTCTTCCGTTTGGCCCGCACCGTTCGCGGAAATCTGTTTCCCGCGTCGTTATTATTTTGTGCGGTGTACCCTTTACGGTGACCTGAATAACTTCCTCTCTCTCTTCCTCTGCCTCTACCTCTTTGTATTATAATGACGCGAAACCTATCGCCGTCATTTCTCTCGTCATTGTTACGATTATTTCTGTTACAAAAATTCTGATAATTGGCACGACTTTCGCGCCAATGGTCTTCATCTTCGACCCTCTCGAGAAATGCTTGGAAGCTGCGATACTTGCTTCCCACTTACCTCTTCGAATCTTCTGGAAGCATTTTATATAGCTCCCATATTATTTCTGAATCAGATCTTCGTCCTCTTAAATGTGTCAACTTTCGGTACCAATGTTCGCAGAAATCTTTCAAAGAATTGCTGCCCCTGTTATCATGAAGCTTGGCCATGATAAACTCGCACCACAAGTGATCCTGTTCATGTTCGGACCAATATTGTTCCGTAAACATTTGCTTAAATTCTTCGAACGTCATTCTTTCGGTATTTATATTAACTCCCCAGTGCTTAGCGTCACCAGCTAGGGCGTTAATTACTATGTTTATCTTTTCCTGATCAGACAAGTGTTCAGGAAAAATCCTCTCGCAATTTTTGATGAAATCTAACGGATGCCGTCCGGTATGTTTCTTGGCTGGATCGAAGCGTTCCTCACCTTCTAACAGCTTCGTAAGTGGTGTGCCATTACAGACAACACCAGGTCTATCTTTAATTTTACTCTCAAGATCGAAAATTTTGCCTTGAATTTTCGAAGTATTTTGTTCAAATTTTTGTACACATCCGGTAACTTTCTCACCTAAATCTCTTTCAGTGTCTGAAACTGCCTTTTTCAACTGTGTGAATCCGTGTTATCATTCGTGTACGATCTCAGTTTTAAGACCTAAAAATGTTTCGTCTACTTTTGTTTCAACTAGAGGCTCTACTTTCTCTTGGATATTGAGAATTTCAACCTCAAACCTACTGTTAATGTTGTCAATTTCCCCCTGCATAGTATCCATATTTTTTTAATTGTGTCAATTTCAAACTTCATAGTATTTACTACAGAGCTTAAACTACCCACTTTTTGTTCTACCTGTTCTATTTGTTTACTAATTTTAATTCCTTGCTGTTGGACCTGTGCTTTAACCTGACCAATTTGTGTTTTAAGCTGCTCATCAACGTGTGTTTTAAGCTGAATAACCTGATGACTGACTTGTTTCTGAAGCTGATCATTCTGCGTTTTGAGCTGTTTGTCAACGTGTGTTTTAAGCTGATCTTTCTGTGTTTCGAGCTCATCAACATGTGTTTTAAGCTGATCATTCTCTCCTGCAATTTGTTTGGTCAATCGTTCAAATAAGTCGTTCATGCTTAAAATTTTCACACTGCCTTGTTCTACGGAATCGGTGCGTTCCGATCCTACCTCAAAATTTTCTTTCGATTCTTTCTTTGTCTGTGGAGAATCAAACATGTCAGTGGATTCGTTCACGTACCCACAATCATCTAAAAAGTCATCTTCTACTTCTTGTTTTATCCCTTGCTGTGTTCGAGGCAATCTCGACATTTCAATCTGTTCGTTAACATGTTCGTGATATTGTATATACGCCAATGGTCTTCCGCTAACGCCATCTGTTAGCTGGCCGCGTGAACTCCTGCTATTGCCAGCTGCATTTTCCATTACGCTCGGCACATCTACTGTTTCTACGTTCTTGTTCATGCAAATTACACTTTTCCACTGTATTCGACGTTCACTGTTATTTACTTTACTGAATATTATTACAATTCGTGCCCCTGATCATCCACTGTTCGGTATTCACATTAATTTGTGACCGACAACAACTGGATGTCCTGTCACCGGGAGCCACTTGTAACACTACGCTCGGGCGCACGATACTCTTTAAAGCCTGTACTATGGTAAGTTGACGGGCTTCACCTTATAAGAAAGGATTTTGGTATATATGTTGACCGCGTGTACCTGAATGGAGGCAAAATCAGACTTTACACCCACTCAGTAACAACAATGATACGTCAAGCAAGTCTGAAGTGCAACCACACGTTAGAACGGACAAGAAACAACACAGCAGATGCTACCAAGTTGTTAATAATAAGGTCGCCTGCCTAATTAGGCATTAACTGAGTTTCTTCCCTGTACAAGTGGATGTACTATCACGCATAACAACACGTAGTAACACTGCATTATATAGTAAATTTTAGAACCAGAAAATCTACTGAACTAATAATTTCACTTTCTGTACTAACATGGACAAGCCATAAATGCACAACAAAACACTATAATGTTTACTACAAACTTCGTACTGTCTATTGATCTGATTATAATCGGGCATAGGTTACCTTAGAAATAGCACTTTCGAAACACACATACAATGTCAATTTTGAAAAAGGTAGAACACTGATAAATTTTGGTTTTATATTAACTTTAACTTTGCTGGTCAAATCAGTTTGTAACAACAACAACGCTGTATTATTGTACATATATAGAAATTTTTTTCTGATTTTCGATGGATTAGTATAATCGATGTTCTGATTTCATTTCTTTTTTTTTCATGTCATTGTGTTAAGAAAACTGTAAACAAATTCCGATGTGAATATTAATATTTATGTCAAATTTCAAGCAATGTTACAACAGAACTGTAATGTAAGAAACGTTGAAACTATTGTAAGTTGTCGAAGTTGTAATTGTGCGCCTGGTCCATACGTAGGCAATGTATTAGGATATGTAGAATGCAAAACCTCGGGTGAATACCCTGTCTGTAGGGGACCGGTAAAAGGTGGATGGCAGGCGAGCGCGGGAAAATGCACACGAGCGCTGCACGACATAACGGGCTCAGCAGTAGTAGTCGGAGTTGGGCATCGGTCTGAGAAACACGTTCTGGATCGAGGAGGATATCCCGGAAAACGGGATTTCGTTGAGCCTCGGATGTGCCGTTTCCGACGCCTATACAGCATGGCAATATTCCATAGGCACTAAACGGAAAAGTATGGCGACGCTAAGAAGAAGCAAAGTGCCGATACATTAAGAGCCATTGCTGTGATTGTATGTGTGCTCTGTGCCTCGCCATCTCGCCGCCTGCCGACCGCCGCATCTGTACGAACGGGTTGAAGCTTTTAGTACTGTATTCGTGTGGACCACTGTTATTTTTGTTCCATACTGTTCAATAACAACTTAAATTTTACCAGAGCTGTACTATCATTTAATTATCCTCACAACTAACCTAGGCAGGGTCCTTTCCACGTGATGTGCAATCCGAGTGTCCTGAAATGAAGATTTAAAATTTATGTTAATGATAATTACCTGCCGACCTATCTATGTTAAAATGATGTTTAAAGAACTTTGTTGTTAATGGATATATAGGTAAATAATATAGGTCTGACAAAGTTGGAAGATAATTTTGAATTTGAATTAATAATGAAGTTTAATTATTTTGAGGCAGAAATAATGGTAGTTAAATGAGCAGGAAATAAGACAAAAAGAGTAGTAACTCATTTATTGGAAATCTTGAGTACTTAGTGTTTTCAATTATCAAAATTTTCAATACAGTGATCATAACAGTTTCAGGCCCCCCCCCCCATCCCCTCTTTTTCTTTTCTATTCATTTGAATTCTGAAGCTACTTCTAGGGTAACCTATGCCCGAATTTAATCAGATCAATAGACAGTACGAAGTTTGTAGTAAACATTATAGTGTAATGTTGTGTATTTATGGCTTGTCCATATTAGTACAGAAACTGAAATTATTAGTTCAGTAGATTTTCTGGTTCTAAAATTTACTATATTACGTAGTGTTATTACATGTAGTGTTGCACGCACGTACATCAACTTGTACAGGGAAGAAACTCAGTTTATGCCTAATTAGGCTGGCGACCGTATCATTAACAAATTGGTAGCATCTGCTGCGTCATTTCTTGTCCGTCCTAACGTGTTGTAGCACATCAGACTTGCTTGACGTATCATTGTTGTTACTGAGTGGGTGTAAGTCTGATTTTGCCTCCATTCAGGTACACGCGGTCAAAATATATACCAAAATCCGTCCTTATAAGGTGAAGCCCGTCAACTTACTATAGTACAGGCTTTAAAATGTATCGTGCGCCCGAGCGTAGTGTTACAAGCCGTGATTGTAGTCATTTGCCTTGAAGAAAAGAATTGGAATTTGTGTTTTAGCAGTAAGCCTTAAAACCTTATTTACTGCCATTCCTGGAGTTTGATACCTTCTGCTATGGTTGTGGCCACTTACCTTTTAATATTTCAATACCTGTAATTTTTAAGTTGCAGCGAGTTCTTAAACATTCTTAATTTATTGCCATTCTTGGCGTGAAAGGCCTTCCAGCTTGTTTTTTTTTTTTTTAACATTATCTGCATCTGTATTTTACGGTGATTTGTTAAACTGTAACCCACTGAAAACGCTATTATTTACACAGTTTTTTAATCCTTCATTAATAACGTGCGGTAACTTTTATTTATTGTTGAGTCTGGAATTACTGTTTTAAAAATAAATTTGTGCAACTCTAAAAGGCAACCAATAGTAACTCATTATTACGGTCCCGTCCACAATCGTAACTGAATCCTGCCTTCACTTGACAACCAGGTTTTATCGAACTGAAGCAAAATTTTCCCAATCTTCGGGATTTTGCGTTCTTTCAGTCATAGCATGTTTTTTTTGTTGCTTCTGTAACAGCGATCTGACCCGTTATTGTGTACCATGGGGGATCGGTAACATCATTTATTAATTTAAGTGGTATATATGTCTCAACTGCCGTCGATATTATCTCTTTGAAATCATTCCACATCTCTTCTAGGCTTACATGATCAGTTCGGAAGGAGGGAAGACTGACTCTTAAAAAGGCGTTAAAAAATTACTATGAGTTTTTTTAAATAGACATACATTGCGTTTCTTTTTTGTGGTTGTAGGTATTACGGTATTTAGCCTAGTAGCAACTTCCTTGTGGTTGCTAATCCCTGTATTCGTCACGATACTCCCTATTTGTCCAGGATTATTTGTTGCCATAAGGACAAGTGTGCTTTCGCAACCATTTACACTACGTGTGGGCTTATGAAAAATTTTTTTAAAATAATTTTCTGAGAAAGCACTCAGTACAGCTTCGGATGACGTTTTCTGCCTTCCGCCGGCTTTTTCAAGCATATCGAGGGTAGATTGAAGTCAGTACTGACTATAATTGTATGAGTTGGGCACCTATTTGAAACGAGACTCAAGTTTTCCTTTAACTGTTCAGCATTTATATCTTCTGAGCCGGGGGTGGGGGGGGGGGGGCATTAAAACGATCCATTTAACTGTATTTAATCTGTCCTTTCTGAATACTGTTATATTCTTTGAATACATTTCGGCTGAACGTATGTTCGCCTTTAGCCAGCTTTCCGTACCTATAACTATTTGAGCTTCAGTGCTTTCTATTAGGGTTTGGAGCTCTGGTTCTTTCCCAACATAGCTATGACAGTTTAGAAGTACAATCCCGTAGGTTTCTACAACTAACTTACTGTGTTATACCTGCTCCCTTTTAGAAGGACGCCTTTTATGTGGTTTCCTGAGACCCTCTAACCCAAAAATCCGCCCAGTCCCTTCCACACAGCTTCCGCTACCCATGTAGTAGTGTTCAGTGTGTAGTGGACTCCAGGCCTATTTAACGTAACCCAGAAGCTCATCACCCGATGGCGCAAGTCAAGGAATCTGCAGCCTACACGGTCACAGAACAGCTTGAGTCTCTGATTCTGACCCTCCACTCGGCTCTGCACAGGCGGTTCTATCGACGATGCTGCAGATGGTGAGCTCCGCCTTAATCTCGCAAGCAAGAAGACTGGCAGCTTTTGCCATTTCCGCTAGCCGCCCAAAACCAGAGATAATCTGCTCCGATCCAAAACGACACACGTCATTCGTACCAACATGAGCCACCAAAGTGAATAAAAATAGCGTCAAATTCTTATCCCAACACTACAAGAATGACAGTTGATTATCGACCAAGAGCTCTTATATTTCATTCATTATTTCAGTTAACATCGTTTCACTAAACAGGTCGGTTTAGAGCTATTGCTGTTTTGTGACGAAAGGCTACATTTTGCAGCACACTTCGCTCTATACCGTTTTTTGTCTCTCCTATCATCACTCTGAACTGTGGTGGCACGCTCCCTTCGTCTCGACAGCTCTGCGTCCCTTGACATTGTTACATCAGACCCAACTGCAAGCAAGAGTTTTGCTTGTATTCGGCTGCTCTTCGACCATGTTAATATCTAGGAAATAACAATATCAGCTGCGTCTCGTCCACCCGTGTGTGCCTCACTTTGACTGTTTCAATTTTAATAGACGCGACTGACTACTTATTCATAAGCGACTGGTGGATACAGCGATTCGACCCTCGACTACACTCACTACGGCATACAAATCAGTGTCTGAACACTGCCACTTTCAGTACCGTTTTGATATCATGGTTGTGTCCGTCAGTTGACAGTCGAAGACTCCAGGTCAGGAAAGAATAGTTTGTGACTCGCCTTGTATTATCTTCCTCCAATAAATGCTATTACTAAGTACACTCTTGTTTTCCTTATCACACAAGCATTAGGTAACAGCGAATGACACCTGTACGTTTCTCGTCTTCAAGAAAATTTATTGGAGATTCTAGTTTTGTTGTGTTATGACGTCTGTTGTTGCGTGCGTCATTTAGATGAGCGATGAACAAACCAAGATGGCACTGCTTCTTCAAAAAATGGTTCAAATGGCTCTGAACACTATGGGACTTAACATCTAAGGTCATCAGTCTACTTAAACCTAACTAACCTAAGGACATCACACACAAACTAACCTAAGGACATCACACACATCCATGCCCGAGGCAGGATTCGAACCTGCGACCGTAGCGGTCGCGCGGTTCCAGACTGGCCACACTGGCTAGCACTGCTTCTTCAAGTCACTGATACATTAATTACTCATCGAGCAATATGACGCCATTTTTAGCCACTGTTCCTTCGATTACAGTAGTTCTAAAAATTTTGCAGTGTCAGTAGTGTGGAAATTCTTGCAACCACACTTTACAAATTTCGTAGATGACATTATTGCGTCTTCATTAACACCAAATCACTTTATAATTGTTAAAACGAACTGTTAATAACAAAACAAATTTCTGTGTCCCAGTCTACAGTCAACACAGCTGCTGGGTTCAACTTTCTAGTGCCCGAGTGGTTCTAGGCGCTACAGTCTGGAACAGTGCGACCGCTACGGTCGTAAGTTCGAATCCTGCCTCGGGCATGGATGTGTGTAACGTCCTTAGGTTAGTTAGGTTTAAGTTGTTGTAAGTTCTAGGGGACTGATGACTTCAGAAGTTAAGTCCCATAGTGCTCAGAGCCATTTGAACAATTTTTTTCAACTGTCTTCCCCGTCCTCCATGTTACTTCACATAACACCAGAGTGCGTCCAAGCTGCTCAGCCGATCAAAATACACATCTAGTATTAATGTGACTTTTAGATTCAAAAAGATATTTTATAAACCTTGGGAGTTGTGCCACAAAAAACATTTTACAAAATGGTTGTAACATCACTTTTGCCAAATTAACTAATATATGAGGGTTGGAAACTAAATAGTGGCAACTATTTTTTCACAACAGATACAAAAGACTTACATATCAGCACGTGTTACTGTCCTTCAAAGTAGTCACCAGTGTTGTTTACAACCCGTTACCAGGGATGTGGAAGCAGTAGTATACCGTTAGCAGAGCCTGTTCTATTGTTGGTGCAAATGGAGCGATCTACTGCGTGTCGAATCTCTGGAACAGTTCTGAACCGAATGCCACGAAGTGGTTCCATCATATTTGGAATCACATCAAAGTCACAAGAACTTAAGTCCGCCGAGTATGGTGTGTGGTACAGTACTTACCAGTCCCATCGACCGAACAGAGCAGCCACAGCATGCGCTGTATGCGCCTGCGCATTGTCGTGCAAAATGATGGGTGGGTTGCGCAGTAAGTGTCGCCGCTTCTTTCGCAGATCTGGTCGCAGGTGAATCACCAAAAACGAACAGCAATACTGTGCATTGACGGTCTGTGGTGGAGGAACGTAATTCGTTAGGATAACACCATCAAAGTCGTACACGAGAAATCTCCATAACTTTAGACCGCTCCATTCGCACCATCAACAGAACAGGCTGTGCTAACGGTATACACATCGTTGGCAACGGGTTCTACACAACGCAGGTGACTACTTTGAAGGACAGTAACATGTGCAACCATGGAAGTCTTTTGTATCGGTTGTGAATAAATAGTTGCCACTATTTAAGTTACAACTGTCGTATATTCAGGAACTCGTTACTGCCCTAAGTTACAAATATATCTGCTTTCATTTATGAATGGGAAAGTATCGAAATTTATCGATTATTCAAACATATGGAAAACTGTTACGGAAACGTTTTGAACACTATTATATTTTGTTGTCAGATACAGTTGTTCCATTATACATACCCATCATTTCCTCGAGTTATCCGTTATAGAATAATTGCAAGGAAATGCAGCCTCACAACCACTATACTTATGTGTGTGATAGTTATTGTGACTTTTGTGTTATATTTTACTTCTCCTCACTACTTAAGTCCCTTCAAGACATATTTGCAGAGCCACATATTTAGAAACATTTGTTATAAAAGTTCTCCATACGATTCTCTATCACCGTATTTGTACTTATTTGTTAACTGTCGATATTTTCTCTCTTCTTTAAACTCAATTACTACAACTTTCTGCCATCTTAAATTCTTCTGTTCACTGAAACACTTTTTTATAACACGTTCCATAAACCATTTTTATTATGATAACACACCCCTTAGTGTTCTTATTATCATTTTACTCAGCTACTTTCTTTGAACTTATAGATTCTTTAACGAGTCCTTTCTTGAACTACCTTTACACTAAATTATATTTTCATACTCACTTTTGCATACAACTATTTTTCAAACCTTTTTGGTTATTTCAGTATGTACTTATGCACTTCTGTGAGTAATTAATTCATTTTGTCGTTCTCGCATCAGTTCATTGTTCAACATCTATGACATAATCTGAAACTTGCTAGATCAATTTTAGAAGCTTGACATTTACCATAGTATTAACAAATATAAGTTTGTATGTTGACATTCTGAGAATATAAGCCTGCTTTAGGCTCTGTTCTATGTTAACCTTGAGTTGCTTATCTGTTTTCTTTCACATCAGTTTCTCTTCCGATTTTAATCGTTAACAGTAACTCTTGGCTGATGTTTCCTTAAGTTTCTAATATTAAGGTTTCACAGAGATAGGAAATTCCAAGTAATATGTATTCGTATTTCGACTGTTAACAATTACAAATAGACTGTTTGAAATTACTTAGCAAATTCTACCTTCCGCGTCCTTTTCTTCTCTTCCTTAACAAAGTCTTTTCTACTGTCAAATTTACCAAGAAATTCATTCAATTTTTTATGTTTTGCCTTGTTTTAGAGGTTTTGCCCTCCTTATTTTCCTTACTTCCTTCGCTGCCTTTTCTCTGTGAAGAAAAGGAACTGTTCTTCGCTTTTCGGTTTTGTCAGCTTTAAATTGTATCATTTCGGGGTATTCATGTGCTCCTGTGACTTTAGCAAACGCATCATGTGCTAAATATCTTTTCAGTTTCTTCTCTCTAGTTCCAACTGCCATATTACAGTTGGCTTCCTTCTCTTTATTCCGACAAGACAACATAAGATTCTCTGTGATTTCGTATGTCTCTTTCTCTTATTTCCAATCCTATATTACGTACCATTAGAATCGTAAACTACATCATCATTATCTACCCATGCGGTTGTTACATCTTCCTTGGTCACATTAATATCAACATGTATACACTACTGGTCTTTAAAATTGCTACTCCAAGAAGAAATGCAGATTATAAACGGGTATTCATTGACATAAATATACTGTACTAGATCTGACATGTGATTACATTTTCACACAATATGGGTGCATAGATCTTGAGAAATCAGTACCCAGAACAACCATCTCTGGCCGTAATAACGGCCTTGATACGCCTCGGCATTGAGTCAAACTAAGCTTGGATGGAGTGCACAGGTACAGCTGCCCATGCAACTTCAACACGATACCACAGTTCATCAAGAGTAGTGACTGGCGTATTGTGACGAGCCAGTTGCTTGGCCACCATTAACCAGACGTCTTCAGTTGGTTAGAGATCTGGATAATGTGCTGGCCAAGGCAGCAGTCGAACATTTTCTGTATTCAGAAAGGCCTGTACAGGACCTGCAACATGCGGTCGTGCATTATCATGCTGAAATGTAGGGTTTCGCAGGGATCGAATGAATGGTAGAGCCATGGGTCGTAACACATCTGAAATGTAGCGTCCGCTGTTCAAAGTGCCGTCAAAGCGATCAAGAGGTGACTGAGACGTGTAATCAATGGCACGCCATGCCATCACGCAGGGTGATACGATAGTATGGCGATGACGAATACACGCTTCCGGTGTGCGTTAAATGCGATGTCGCCAAACACGGATGCGATCATCATCATGCTGTAAACAGAACGTGGATTCATCCGAAAAAATGAGTACACCATCGCAGGCGCTCCTGTCTGTGATGCCGCATCAAGGGTAACCGCAGCCATGGTCTCGGAGCTGATAGTCCGTGCTGCAGCAAACGTCGTCGAACTGTTCATGCAGATGGTTGTTGTCTTGCAAACGTCCCCATCCGTTGACTCAGGGATCGAGACGTGGCTGCACGATCCGTTACAGCCATGCGGATAAGATTGCTGTCATCTCGACTGCTAGTGATACGAGGCCGCTGGGATCCAGCACGGCGTTCCGTATAACCCTCCTGAACCCACCGATTCCATATTCTACTAACAGTCGTTGGATCTCGACCAACGCGAGCAGCAATGTCGCGATACGATAAACCGCAATTGCGATAGGCTACAATCCGACCTTTATCAAATTCAGAAACGTGATGATATGCATTTCTCCACCTTACATGAGGCATCACAACAACGTTTCACAAGGAAACACAGTTCAACTGCTGTATTTGTACGAAAAATCAGCACGTTGTAGGTGCCGCCACCAACGCCAACCTTGTGTGAATGCTCTGAAAAGCTAATCATTTGCATATCACAATATCTTCTTCCTGTCGGTTAAATTTCGATTCTCAGCACGTCATCTTCGTGGTTTAGCAATTTTAATGGCCAGTAGTGTAATTAGGGTAAAATTGTTACTCCCCTGCCACTTCATATTTTTCACTTTCACTTTTCTCTGAATCACTTTCGCTGTTATTTGTTTCATTGTACTTTCCTTGTTCAGGGTATATAAATTCTTCAGATGTGCTACTAATTGGATCACATCTTCTGCCTTTACTTCATACACCAATATTCGCATGGTTTCCCACTCTCATGTTTGGACCATGGTCGTCTTCTTCAAAAGTAACCGTTTTAACAAGTTGTGTTTTTCTACATAATCTTGTGATGGGATTATATCGCCTCAGTCTTCTTTGGCAGGCTTCTATGTGGACTGCCCCTTTTTCTCCTCATTTCACTTTTTTGTTGGAAGAACCTCTTTTAGGTCACTAAGTCCTTCGTTTTTCCATTCTTGAAACACACATTTGAGAGAGTTTCTTCATAAATACGTACTCCTCTTCACCCTACTTCATTTCTCAGCAACTGTTATGCGAACGAAAACCTGCCTTTCTATTGCACTTACGACCTACTCTGACACAAATCCATTACTTCAAATTTTTCATTGTGCGCTCTTTTCATGAACTGGTTCGCTTTCGAACAATTCCTTGCTTACATCCAGTGTTTGCACTCCTATTGTAATTCCATTATAGTTTCTCTTCCGAGACCATATTCAAGTGTCAACGCTGTGTCCTCCTGCTCCTCGCCTCATTTCGAAAACACATATGTTCTCTACTGCTTATACCCAACTCCTTTTAAGAGCACCAGATGTGACCTTGACTTGCATGAAACTAGTTTTCCTCATGAGTGTGCATTCTATCTGTAACGTCACCAGTTTTTCTAGTTGGTAGCTGATAGATTAGTATTGATGGGCCCTGGCTAACACTCGGCGATAGTCGGTAGACCGATGATATTGTTATTAGATAAAGACGACGTTACAAAAAACAGTGCTGAACTGAACTCTCGCGTGTGCGTGATATTTACTTCACCAGTTGACCAATATTACGCTACTCGTCGTAATTAACTCGTTTATATTCCATGGATTAACAGTTGCTATTAAAATATTAATGATAAATTCAATTCATTTCCACCGACACCAACTTCCCCATAGTTTGTCTGTAATTTCAAATCTCTGGTAACATTGCGAATGCTTCCTAACGTCAAGAGTTTCTATATAGGGTGTTACAAAACGGTACTGCCAAACTTTCAGGAAACATTCCTCACACACAAAGAAGGAAAATATGTTATGTGGACATGTGTCCGGAAACGCCTACTTTCCACGTTAGAGCTCATTTTATGACTTCTCTTCAAATCACATTAATCATGGAATGAAAACAAACAGCAACAGAACCTACCAACCTGACTTCAAACACTTTGTTACAGGAAATGTTCAAAATGTCCTCCGTTAGCGAGGATACATGCATCTACGCACCGTCGCATGGAATCCCTGATGCGCTGATGCAGCCCTGGAGAATGGCGTATTGTAACACAGCCGTCCACAATACGAGCACGAAGAGTCTCTACATTTGGTACCGGGTTTGCGTAGACAAGAGCTTTCAAATGCCCCCATAAATGAAAGTCAAGAGGGTTGAGGTCAGGAGAGCGTGGAGGCCATGGGATTGATCCGCCCCTACCAATCCATCGGTCACCGAATCTGTTGTTGAGAAGCGTACGAACACTTCGACTGAAATGTGCAGGAGCTCCATCGGGCATGAACCACATGTTGTGTCGTACTTTTAAAGGCACGTGTTCTAGCAGCACAGGTAGAGTATCCCGTATGAAATCATGATAACGTGCTCCATTGAGAGTAGGTGGAAGAACATGGGGCCCAATCAAGACATCATCAACAATGCCTGCCCAAACGTTCACAGAAAATCTGTGTTGATGGCGTGATTGCACAATTGCGTGCGGATTCTTGTCATTCCACAAATATTGATTGTGCAAATTTACAATTTGATCACGTTGGAATGAAGCATCATCCGTAAAGAGAACATTTGCACTGAAATGAGGATTAAGACATGGTTGGATGAACCATTCGCAGAAGTGTACCCGTGGAGGCCAATCAGCTGCTGTACATGGTACGGAAACAACTGGTTCTCCCGTAGCACTCTCCATACAGTGACGTGGTGGCCGTTACCTTGTACAGCAGCAACTTTTCTGACGCTGACATTAGGGTTATCGTCAACTGAACGAAGAATTGCCTCGTCCATTGCAAGTGTCCTCGTCATTCTAGCTCTTCCCCAGTCGCAAGTCATTGGCTGGAATGTTCCGTGCTCCCGAAGACGCCGATAAATTGCTTCGAACGTCTTCCTGTCGGGACACCTTCGTTCTGGAAATCTGTCTCGATACAAACGTACCGCGCCACGGCTATTGCCCTGTGCTAATCCATACATCAAATGGGAATCTGCCAACTCCGCATTTGGAAACATTGCACTGACTGCAAAACCACGTTCGTGATGAACACTACCCTGTTGATGCTACGTACTGATATGCTTGGTGCTAGTACTGTAGAGCAATGAGACGCAAATCAACACAAGCATCGAAGTCAATTGGGCCAACTGGCGGTGAATCAAGGAAGTACAGTACATACTGACGAAACTAAAATGAGCTCTAACATGGAAATTAAGCGTTTCCGGACACATGTCCACATTACATCTTTTCTTTATTTGTGTGTGAGGAATATTTCCTGAAAGTTTGGCCCTACCTTTTTGTAACACCCTGTATATGCGCCGAGGGCTTCAGTCAAATATTATCGCAGCACGCAAAAGATCACAGTTATGTCTCTAAACAATTTTGAAATTTGGAATCACAAATGCGTAAATTAGCACGAAAGGTTGGTTTATTTCACAATAACAATCACTTCCTAGCAAGGAATAAGCTTTACCAGGGAGTGGTGGTGGTGGTGGTGGTGGGGGGGGGGGGGGGGGGAATTTGTGAATTCTCTGCTTTAAAACTATTGCCAAGTTCCAGAGTCCATTTGCAATTACGAATGAAGTTAATTGTCTATCATTGTTCAATATCTAACTAGAGCTAACTTCCAGTTATCTAAATTAAAAGTTCACTTCGGTCTAATATAAGGTAGTTCTCTATCTGAATTCCAAACGATGTTATAGTTGAAGTCAATGTTTCGTTTCACTACGTCGTACTAGATCGCATTTATCAATCCTCGAAAAACAATCAAACCGCGCCTACATACGAGTATACGATTATTCAAACAAGTCAGACCAGCTTCGGCTAACTCTCGTAAGGTAGTGACAATGAATAAGATTTTCCTTAGCTATTACTCACGATTCTCAAAGAGTACTCTCACGAAGTATTCATTGAGATCGTTGGTTCTACTTTGCTAATTTTAATTATAATGATTTAGCGATTTACTATGATTTTGAGTTTGAGTTTACTGAGATTTTATCTTTCTTTTGTTAGTTGATAAATTACTAAGTATAAAGATCTTGTATCAATTACTGGTTATTATCCAAATAACAGTGTTAAATAGAACTTTGGTTACCTGTTCACTTTTCATGGACTCTGGAACTTGTTTTGGGGAAATTTTTGGGGTGTTGGTTGCTGTTTTATTCTTTTTTTCATTTTTCGTCAGAGGAAGTGGCATTACATATCGTTATTAACGTTATCTCGCCCATGTTTAGCACAGTTCCCTCTACCGCGTCCATTCTGGCCACCTCCATCAGAAACATTGTCTTGTCTGAAATTTTGCTGTTCGGCGAGCTTCGCGCCAACGATTGTCATTTTGTACCCTCTCCAAAACCTTGTCGAATGTTACTCGTGACGTAACGTTTTGTTTCATCTGAAAGCTTTTGCCAGTGTATCCATAATGTTGGTGATTCGGATTTTCTCTCTTTCAGGAATTCGATCATTCGACACCGCGCTCCACAAAATACCTGCCAGGAATTCCTTTCAATATTGTTAGGCATTCTGGCGACACAAATTCACACCGCAAAGCGTCTTGTTTTTGGATATACGAGCGTTCTTTCGAAAACTTATCCTTATACTTTGTAAATGTATACTGAAGTTCAGTGCTCATCATTTTGTGTTGCCTGCCAGGACATGTATCACTACACTGAATCTTCCTCTGCCACTAATATCTCTCGCTAAAACTCTTTCACAATTTCCTAAAAAGTCAGCAAGGCGCCATCATCACTGCTTACTTTGCAGACCTTACTTATCCTTCTTACGAAGAGTTCATGCTTCCTACCACTAAAGCTAAGCTACCTGCTCCACTCTGTGCTGACACAACGATTCCTTTTCATTCAGCAGCAGTATTCCCTAACGTTTCTTCCTTTATGCAAGAATTTATGCTATTCCCCGCCGCTAAAAACATTGCATTAGTTTCTTAAGAAACTTCTTCTTTTAATACTGAACTAATGCCGTTGTTTTGTCATCAAACATTGCTTCAGTTTCCTCTTCGATTCGTCGTATTTCAGAATCGAATCTTTGGTCGATATTGGTAACCTTCTTTTGTACTTCTTTCAACTCTGTCATTACCAAGACGACCGATCTACTAAATGAAGGACTTTTTTGGCTTTTTTACTGAAAATTATTAGGTTATTTTTATCTTGTTAGATAAACTAGCATCCAGTTCCGTGATCTTACTATTTAGATTGTCTCCATTTGTTTATTGTTCTTCCCTAATTGAGCAGTGAAAGTAGTTTTCACTGTTATCTGTAGGTCAGTGGAATGAGTGTATAGTACCCTCAAATTACTATTGACTGAATTAATGTTGTCCTGTTACTACTTGTCTTCTTTAGAATGTGCAAGGTTGCGGTCTTCAACGGTTGCTGCACCTTGACTACACACTCTCTAATCCTTCTCTTACTTGTTGATAAGGTATAGAATCAGTTTCCACATTTGCTTTATCTCTAGCAACTGGTTCACTTTTAAGCTTCAGTAAACATGGAGTGACCAAGAAACTTCCTGGCAGATTGAAACTGTGTGCCCGACCGAGACTCGAACTCGGGACCTTTGCCTTTCGCGGGCAAGTGCTCTACCATCTGAGCTACCGAAGCACGCCTCACGCCCGGTCCTCACAGATTTACTTCTGCCAGTATTTCGTCTCCTACCTTCCAAACTTTACAGAAGCTTTCCTGCGAATTCACGCCACAGGAGAGCTTCAGTAAAGTTTGGAATGTAGGAGACGAGATACTGGCAGAAGTGAAGCTGTGAGGACCGTGAGTGAGTCGTGCTTCGGTAGCGCAGATGGATTGCCGGCAGGGTAGCTCAGCGTGTTCGGTCACAGGGTTAGCTGCCCTCTGAATTAAAAAAACTGAGTTAATCGACCAACAACGAACTTAAACGGTGTCTTACGACGTCCGCCCTGAACAGATGCAACGAACAGTAGCGAACAAAATGAGATTAAAAAAAAAGAAAAAAAAAGATGTAGAGCATTTGCCCGCGAAAGGCAAAGGTCCCGAGTTCGAGTCTCGGTCGGGCACACAGTTTAATCTGCCAGGAAGTTTCATATCAGCGCACATTCCGCTGCAGAGTGAAAATCTCATTATGGAGTGACCAGCTGGTTTTTTTAATTTTGACTTGACGTCAACAGTGACAAACATAGTATAGATGATGCTTGATTTATCAAAAATTATGTATGTCACTGTTTTCTGGCGCCGACGCCACCTGTTTGTCATCGTCTGAACCTTCTACTTTCGAGTCTACACCATTCCTTTATGCTACGTCACTATTAAATTCTATATTAAAATTAATATCCACCTCTAGGTCAAGATACAACTGTATGTTTTGCCATTCTCTTTCCTGTCTTTCTGTTACGTGAATACAGTCCGGTCAAATGTCTCACAGTGTTTTGGAATTAACGTTTGCCGTCTTACAGTTTCTCAAATTCGGACTTTCTCAAATTACGGCTAACTTGTTTCATAAACAAATCCTTGAGAAATGCGATATGTGGGAAGTCTAGCCGTGGTCGGCACGGGCGACAGAACCTCGATGATCTCTATTTATTAGCTCAATCCGCTCTTTCAGTTGGCGACTTACTGCGTAAGCATCAAGTTCTTATCCCAGAATTTAGCCGTGCGGTATAACGCAGTGCTTTTCCGGTGTGCCGGTCAGTCTGTGGATGGGTTTTAAGGCGATTTTTCATCTTCCTTGGCGAATGCGGGCTCGTTCCACTTTTTCCGCCTCAGTTACACTATGTCGGCGATTGCTGCGCGAACATTTTGTCCACATACTTGCACAGCATCATTACTCTACCATGCAAACATTGGGGTTTCAGTCGTCTGGTGTGAGACGTTCCCAAGTAGGCGAGGGGCGGGGAGGTAGGGAGGATGGAGGGGTGGGGCGGTGGAGGGGGGGGGGGGGTCGTTCCACTGGGGGCCGAACCGCACAATAATCCTGGGTTCGGAGTGGAGCGCCGGTGGGGTGAGTGGACTGCAGTAGTCTGTTGTGGGGTAGTGTACCACTGAGGGCTATGGCGGGGACGAAGCCTGTCCGTCATTTCTAGGTCCCCCGTCCTATACAGTGCAATGCAGTTACAGAATTACTACAGTGACTGTTGGTTGTAGACCAAGAGATCTTATATTTCGATTATTGTCTGAGTTAATATAGTTTCGGCAAACAGGTCGGTTTGGAACTACTGTTTTGTTTTTTATTTTTCATTTTTTGTGATGACAAGCCACATTCCGCACCACCAGTCACTCCACCGTGCCTTTTGTCTCTGGTACTAGCAGCTTCCATTGTATCATCGCCAGCATTGTGTCTCTGAAACTGTTGCACCCGATCACACAGCAAGCAATAATTTAGGTTGCTTTCAGTGGCTCTCCGTCAATTTAATATAAATGATGTCATCTTTTCTGAGTTTCAAGTGACCCGAGTGTGCATTACTTGGACTTTCCAGGCTTTATAGAGGCGACTGACTACTTATTCCAAAGCGACTGGTGAATTCAGGGATTCGATCCTTAGCTGCACTGACTATCTCACAAATACCAATGTCTTAATGTTAACATCGCCCACCTCCAACATCGTTTTGATATGAGGTTTATATCCATCAGCCTACAGTCGAAGACTCTAGTTCAGGAAGGTACAGTTTGTGACGTACCTAGTATTTTCTTCATGCAATAAATACAATTACTAAGTACCTTGCTGTTTGCCTTATGTTTTCCTAAATTTTTGGAGCTACTTTAGTTACCTTTATTTTTGAATTGAATTCTGGATAGTTTCTGGATTGTAAATCAGTTGATGCCAATTACTTTCTTTCCATGTGGAAGCTTCTAACCTGATTCATTCATATGCTACCTAGAAGTCATCTTTATTTTTATGCATCACTTTTCGAAAATGAATTTTGGGTAGCAAGAATTTAGCTTTCAGTAAGACTTTGAAACTAATACAGCAAAATATTTGTGTCAAAAAAAAAAAAAGGATCAAAATTCGACCAATGCAATCAGTTAAAACTTCCGTTCTCTGTGAGAGTGATCAGAAGCACTTCCGCAGTCTCTATTAATACTTTTCCAATATTTTAGATTATGAAACAGTATGATTTAGAAAAAAAATACGTTTCAAGCAAATCTGAAATTGTCTTGAAATTATGAGCATCTTGTGATTTCGACTGAAATTAACACTGTCTTCAAGGTCCTGTCTTCCCTCTCCTCCTTATTGCTTCACACGACGACACAGTGCGTCCAAGCTCCACAGCCAATCAGGACTCGAGACTCTCCTTACTATGATTATAGATTCAAGTAGCCATTTTATAAATCTGGGAAGTTGTGTCATAAAACACATTTAAAAAAGTAACTCTTCCTCCATATTGACTAACAGATATTCAGAATCATGTTACTTTCCTTAGCTAGAAAGATATGTGACTACCATTTATGGATAGGCAAGTACTGGAATTTATCGACCGTTGACAACATATCGAGAACATTTATGGAATTTTTTTAATAATACATCATTTTGTTGTCAAGTATAGTTTTTCCATTACAACCACCAGACGTCACGAGAGGCGGATCCGCTAGAATGATAGGAGGTGAAGAGTACCGTGCTGTCAGGAGAGAAGCACGGTACCGTGCGCATCTTTCAACTACCGTCCGAAGTTCCTGCCAACCTTGTCGTTGAGACGCTGCGGCCATACGGCACAGTTCTGAGCCACGCAGAGGAGAAATGGAACACATTAGAACGTACTATGTCCTTAACGGGGCACGACAAGTGCGCATAGAACTTAGGAAGCACGTTCCATCATATGTTTTCGTTGGTGGCTGCTGCGCAATTGTTATATATGATGGCCAACCGAAGACCTGCTCTGGCCGCGGCTTGGAGGGCCATGTTAGAACTGACTGTCTGCAGCGACTCCTCGTTCAGGTGCCCCGCTATGAACTTCTCCAATGATCCACGGTGACCTCTCTCCCGCTAACGTATGTGGAGGCGGCACGACATGATGTGATGGATGATCAAAACCTGCTGCGACCTCAAGCGTCCTAAGCTCGGTTGGAGAGTCAGTGCCGCCGCCGCTGCCGCCGACGACGACGTAGCCACATGATGCAGAGGTTCCTGCATCCTCTGCCCACCGCGGCGTCGTGGGCACCCAGCCGCCGTCACTGACGGGATCGGACACAGGGGTTCCCGATGACCGAGACCGTGTCGAGGCCCGTCCTCCAGTGGGTGTCGAATCTCGGACCCGCAAGCAAAAATCTCCCAAACGACACAAGAAGAGGCGATTGTCAGTTTAAGAACGGGACGGGGATGTGAAGTTGGCAGAAGACATCGACTTCGTTGACGCGTCTACAGTTGCAACGGATTCCAGTGGCCTCATTCACCAGAAGGAGCCTGAAGATAAGAAACTACATCTGGTGGCCCTGAAAACGAGGCGTATCGCCACGATTCCCAAAATGTGGGTTCCTGTGATTGGGCTCCTTGGTGAGGAGGACGATGATGCGCAGCACACATCGATACCTACACAAGAGCCCATGGCTGACATTGATCCCGGGGAGCTCTGCCAGTCAGGGGATCATACGGCACAGTAATGCACGGAATGCGGCTGGATGGCTGTGTCGTGTGCGAGACCACCATGGGCTTGCACCAGCACACTGCCTTCACCACTTGATACATTTCAGTCATACTGTGTGGGGAAAGTCAATGTTAATGGTGTCCACTCCACTGTCAAGACCTGCATGTTGCACGACATGATCAGAGCGGCAGGCTTGGACATTTCCCTTCTCCAGGAGGTCTGTCCCAGGCTCCTTTTAGACCTATTTGGCTACACCACCTACAGCCTACCCTCCGGTGATGGCGCAGGAAGAAGGGCCCTCCTTCTCCCAGTTGGCGTAGACGCGACGGACGTATAGTCATGCTCAAAAGGGTCGTAGCAACCTGAATTGCATTTCGCCTGATATGCATGCAACCCACATAACGCAGCTGTCTAGTAGGTCCTCCAATCGCTCCTTGGTACAGTCGTTTGACTATTGAAAATGGTTCGAATAAGTCACCACTAGAAAACACTGCTCTGTATCGCAATAACTCAAGATGTAAAGTAATACCACGATACTACAAATATCAGGAAACGCCTTATCACAGATAAGTCTGTCCTTAAGGCTTGTAAGCTCACGTTTATTGCAATAAATGACTTACCTGAAATGTTACCACTCTCATTATTATGTCAGATAGGTAATGCACGTAGTAGGTTCGTCGTATTCATGATTTCCTCTTCAATGTAACATACCGTACATGTTATTTAACACAAAATGACATTAAAAATTTCAGTCATTCTCGAGCAGCTAGTTGAGAATATGTATGACCTTCAAATGACACGACGAACCGTCTCGTTCTGCATATGGATTCAAACACAGGTAAAGCAGACTAAGATTTCGTGACTGACGGAAACTAACAGTCATTCCTAACTAGGCATACAGAAAGTGATATACCACGATTTCAGACAGTATCAGTTAGCAAATTTCTACTTTAAATTACGTAACGTAAACGTTTTTAACGGACGCGAATTCCTACCCAGCATCTATTGTCCCTCTTAACGAACTACGAGAGATGTTAAATATTGCTTCTTCACAAATAACTTACTTGAAATGATGTGAGGTAAAGCTTTACGTTGGACCGGGATTCGAACCCAGATCCTAATCGGATATATATCGAAATACAATCAACTGTGACATATCGGATTTTCTCGGCAGTAGGTAGATGTTTTAACTGAAATGACGACACGAAACATAAATTTTTTCCTTCCCAGGACTTCAACCCGGCACCTATCGCTTTTATATTCTAGAGAACACGAACGTTAAATATAGGTTTGTTTCACCAATAGCGACATGTGGGCATGTTTGAACTAGAAATAATATGACGAAGAGTTCAGTGCCGAACCCCACGCATGTCGTTGTTGACTTCACACAAAGAGACGTCAGCTACCGAATTTTTCTCCACCAGCAGCTCGGAACAACATCCTTGAACTCACAGTGATCTTGCAAATAGTTCTATGTCTCACTGAGAGTCAAAAACTTCATATATCGTTAGTGTTGACAACGAATGAAAATGCATTAAAAATCAAAATTATTATCCACCAGAAGATAGGCGTTCTCGCGTTAGAGCTTGATAATACACAATGAAAACCTTAGTGCCGGGCCAGGTTTCGAACCCATTCTCGAGCAATATGTGGAGATGTTGAGGAGTCTGCAGTTTTGAACAAAAAGCAAATTGTAGTCGAGCTGTATTGTTATGAAGGGATCAAATTCCGCGGTACGGGCAGTCTGAGTTGCATTCCCAGTTCAGAACCAATTTTATCGTCATACAGAAGCTCAAATGCAATAAGTGTCCTGTGACCCTAAAAAGCGTTTGTTTCGCAACTAGAAATAACTAGTGCAAGAAAAGTTAATGGTGATAGAGTTTCTACATGTCGCCACTCCTGACTGTATTGTGGTTCAACCGTACGTCTACTTGGTACAGAAGGAATATCATGTTTAAAGTGGATTTCAGACCACAATGCCATTATAGCTTCTTCACTTGGTGTAGTCAGAAGCGAATAGAATCTGTCTCTCCCTATGAAAAATCATCAACAGAAGTTGGAATAGATCCTAGACCGTTAGTATATGAACCTATCATCAATCCAGCAAACCACCAAATCCTTTTCTCGGTGACTCATTTTTCTATCATAACACCGTTGCGGCACATTCGATGAGAATTCTGATGCACAGGCTCCCTGTAGTGGTTTGCAGCATGTTCAGTACATTCATTTACTTGGTTGACCGAATCGCCATGAACTAGCTGACTTGGCTACCCAGTGCATACATTCGACTCTATTTTGTACTCACCGAAATAAAATCATGTAACTGCCACCTACACAGACCTGCCAACAGTTTAGGATGCATAAAGTCCTTTCCAATTGAGCTACTCTAGTGCGCCTTCTGTTCGTTGAAACCGTCGTGCAGGGCAAAAGAAAAGCTGTAACTGGCTGTCTCTCAGAAGTCTAGATCCGGCCATATGCATTATCTCACGGCACTGTGGAATGCCGAAGTTCTGGAGGAACCATTGTTGACTTCTGTACGTTCTGTAGCTACGTGACAGCTAATAGCGTAACGATTCACTGTAGTTCAGATGTCGCTAATTGTATTACGTTCGCTGCTGCGTTTTTCAAAACGCAATTCTGCTATCTGTTGAAATTATCAAAATGGTTCAAATGGCTCTGAGCACTATGGGACTTAACATCTATGGTCATCAGTCCCTTAGAACTTAGAACTACTTAAACCTAACTAACCTAAAGACAGCACACAACACCCAGCCATCACGAGGCAGGGAAAATTCCTGACCCCGCCGGGAATCGAACCCGGGAACCCGGGCGTGGGAAGCGAGAACGCTACCGCACGACCACGAAATGCGGGCTGTTGAAATTATCAATTTAATCGAACTCTGAACATAATTCCCTTCACTTCTCAACCCAAAATAGTCGCATGTGGGAAAAGGGCTAACTTCTGCGACATTTTGTTCTTTTTCAGGTATAATAGACGGCCAGGCAGCAGATGCATCTCGAAGCTCTTTTATTCTGTATGGGGAGAGCGCATCGTGCCCAAATAGTCATAGAAAACTATTTTCTACATTATTTGTCGTCTGGTAGCGGCATTTTATTCTTCTTCGAACCTTGTTTAACAGCTTCAACTCAGAACAAGTTTTCCACATAAACGTAATCAATAAACTGCATGTGCATTGTCAGACTGTTACAGATAACATAAGAGAACTCGCATATATCTTTGATGATTAATTTCTTTCTCATGTTTAGTATTGTTTTAGCAACACTAAAAGAAACCTTACGAGAATAGTGCACTGTATTATAAGAAATGAAATAAAACTACCCACTATAACCTTACGACGAAAGTCTGTTTTAGTAAAACTGAGTATCATTTAGGTATAAGAAAAATAACATCACTAAAATAAACATTCAAAAAATAAAAGTTAAAAGGAAAATCTTAAAGTTAGAATCATATCAACCTTGAAGCGTGCCTCTATCGCCACGAATTAGTAAAATACTAATCACTCAGATTTCGATTAGGTTGTAACGCCGGAAATGCATATCCTCCTATTTCCATCTATTGTACTATTATTTTTTTTTTCCTTGTTTTCTTACCTCAAGATATGACATTTCTGTCTCTTTATATATTGTAATTGTTTTACTGTTTGTATATATATATTTATGCACTCATGTCGATGTATAATTGGTTTGTTTCGTAAATATTATTTGTGTTTTTACGCTGGGTCTTGCCTAGGGAAAACTGCTATCGAACGATTACATCGATGGGTCGTGTGAAGAATCAAAGTGTGTAGGATCTTTCGGAGTGTTAACTCTGCCGCGTGGGGCGCGGGCAGTGAGAGTCTGGCGGGAGTAGCGAGTGGAGCAGGTGTTGTGTGACGCTCCCGCGAGTTGCCGCGCTTTCGGGGTTCGGCAGCATGTAATTGCGCTCGACTCGCGATGATAGTTTCTGACATGGTGTCGTGGACGGGAAGCATTAGCTGGCGCACATCAAGAGCCCATTTCGCCTGGTGACCGTGTCGAGAAGAAGGCGCGCCAACATCCAGCTTCTGCAACAGCGACGGCCGACAATGAGTGACTGTCGCCACCTCCTCGATCGACGGCTTCAAACCTTCAATCAACCAACAAGGAAGACTAAAAGCACGTAAAGTTTCAGAACTGTATGGCAGACCTCAGCTTTTCAAATTGTTCCATTTGCCTCGCAAAATTACAGCAACTTAGCATGAACCTTTGTTGCTCATTGTCCCAATTGCATTGCCAAGCAGGGTCCCTTCCTTTTCCGAAATGAACCCGAGTGTCGTTGAAATTCAAACGCCAGCATTAAAATAATATAATTAGATTTCACTGCTTTAATTTCAAAGTTCAGTAGCTGGCTACAATATTTAGGTTACACGAGCACAAATTTAGAGTGCGAGTTTTGTTAGCATATTTTAGCTTACCTGTGACTGCAGCTCAGCTTGGTACGTACTAAATTTTACTATTGTTAATAGTTCAGAATCATTTAATTCAAGTTCAAAGTAAAATCTCTTGTTTCTAAATTGCGTAGAGTCAAGTTGCTTTTGAAATGATTGTTGAGGTAGTCCAAGACTAACCGTATTTTACTGGATTTCGATGTGCTTCAGAAAGAAAGCTCACTATTAACTTCAGTCACTAAATTAACTTTAGATTTTCCGGTTTTATTAATTCTTTTGCTAAATTAAGTCAGAGTGTAGCGAAATTTATTACTTCTGACAAACTTTCAGTTTTCACACTACACGTGTCAACCTTCAGTTGCCACGCTTCTAGTGTTAATTATATGTGTAATAACCTTTCTTTTTCAGTTACTATAGTAATTGTCCTTAGGACTGGCGACCGTGATTTCCCCCAAATCTCAAATATCTAATTACCGCTAGTTAATTGTTAACGTAACGGCCGCACATTTACTTTTTTTATTAACTTTACCCCTTTTCAAAATTAATTTCCACCAGTTTCATTTGCATTTTTCCTTTCATTTAGATGTAACCCTTTCCTCCCACTTTACCGATAGATTAACTTCGGTGACGATTGCTTTTCCCAAATTTCCATTAGGTACACGCGGTTTAATTTTTCACTGTCATTAAGGTCGGTAAGTGAGGGGGGAGGTTACAAGGTCTGTGTTTAACTGGTATGCTGTGTCATACTTAACAGGTATGCAGATATGTCGTTTCATAATAAAGTTATATGTTCCTAGAAACACAAAATTTGCTTGTCAGCAGCAGATAGAGGGGTTACCTGTTGCGCAGCATTGTAAGTTTTTCACCATTGCACTACGAGCTGAAAGTATTTTTTGCGATTTGCCTATCGATGTTTGATCTGACTGCTTGTAGCTCTTTCACAGAAGCGATAAAAACTTGGCAGTCAGCGAGACTGGAACCGTGAACCATAACAGACGCTTTTTCACAAGTCAGTGCGTCACCATACAGCTAGCGAAGAGTTATGTGCTTTGCTTTCCTCTTACGAGTCCAATTCTGGCTAGAACTCGTAAACCGCTATTTAAAGATTAGTTACGATTTCCACGTGCAATGACTTTCCTGGGCTGAAACCCGTAAATTTACAGTCTTTTGTTACACCTCAAGCGATAATAACTCAGATTATACAATGGAATTGACAGGAAAAATTAAGTGAACTTTGAGGCTTAATTCCGTGCACACCAGGAAGTACCCCGTCGATCACAGAGTTGCCAAACATATCTTGCCTTGTTGCCAAATCTCAGTTACAGTACCAGCAGGAAGAAGACGAACCGATGTGATCCTACAGCGGGCTGAGGAGTGACCATAGCTGGCGTCTCAAAGACGCGGCTGCTACAGCCTGGAATACGTAATTGATCTGATTAGCATTTCTGTAACTATGTTTAGGCACTGGAGCGTAGTTACTAATAATATTCAGAACTGAATGCAAACTAAGAATCATAAATCAGTAACTATCATAGTTGTTTTTATATTTATTTCGTAACTGTACTCAAAACTAAGGAACTCATTCATGGACGTTTTCGTGCCTCACCGATAGTCGAACACAACAAACAAACAAAAAAAAGGGAATGTGTGTGTGTGTGTGTGTGTGTGTGAGAGAGAGAGAGAGAGAGAGAGAGAGAGAGAGAGAGAATATAAATATAATGAGAGAGATGGTAAAAAATTGTTGTAAAGAAATTGAATACTGGTATGTAAAAAAAATCTTTCATTAAAATGACACGTTCCACATCATTACGAAATGTCGTATTCATGATCTATGGAACAAGTATTAATCTAATCAAATCTGAACATATCATATTGTTAGGTAGCCTTGAAGAGTCATGAATTACCGAAATTTTCGCCAATATCAGTAACCAAATCTAAACTTGAAAATAAAAGACGACCAGTTTTGTAACAAACCGGGACTCCTATAAATACCCTTTCATCCCTGTTAACTAACCACTAAAGATGTTTGATATACCTCTACTCAGACGTGACAAAGTGTGTATGCGTTTAAAGATGAAGCGCATTATGTGTAGTTCTGTGACGGAGATACGAACCCAACACGTAACTGGATTGTTAACTAAGTAAAATCAAATGTTACGTATCGGTTTTTCTTACCAACTGCTAGGTGTTGGAATGTAAAATAAGGATACAATTTTTTGTGCCTGAGCGACAACCGAACCGCACTCCTATCCTTCTTCTTTATAGTCCACGAATATAGCGTAAGTACGAATTGCGTACTCACCAACAGTAAGATGTGTGCGTGTCTGACCAGAAATTATTGGCAACACATGAACAGACATTAAAGATGTACATTAATTTTCAGTAGCAGGCTGGTGTGCACGTGATAGGACTTGAAAAGAAGTTATGATTACTTTTGTACTGGATCAGGACTCAGACCCACATACTTACCTTTGGAGGAGACCTAGAGAAGACTGCAGTCTTGAGAAAAGGAACGAAATTATTGAACTATATTGTTACGAGAGATTCAGATCCTCGGAAGAGGAGATTCGAATTCAAATCACAGTCCAGCACTAAATTTTTCAAAGTCTCTAGTTCAATCCAATACAAGGTAATTTGAGCCCTGTTCCTTTAAATGGCAATCGGTTGATCAAATAAAATAAAATTTTTTAATGTAAGTAAGTTTACTGGCGACAGTATTTCTGTTTACTATGACCTCCGCCTATGTCATTTCCATCGTAAACCGGCTCTGCAGAGTTGGGAATGAAGGAATGTGATGTTTAATGCGGATTCTGGGTTATAACATCTTTCTCTTGAGGTTACCAGAGGTAAAGTAAATCTGTTTGTGCGTCTTAAAAGTAAATGCCTGAACCCACGCGTTGCACTTGCGATAGTTCGTTCCACCAGACCACTGTGGCCACATTTCCCAGCCCCAGGAGTGTGCTGTAACAGATGATGTGCTTAACTTACAAAATTAGTCACGGTGGAGAAATGCGAGCCTATTAAATGGTTAAGCAGAAGAAATCTTCTGACGTGGAGATTATGCTCTTCTCATGTTAGCATGATGTAAAGACTCTTCTAGGATTCATAGCCTCGATGTGAAGCCATTTTGAAATTTTCACTATGTCTTAGTTCGAGAAAATCCACTGTGAAGTGTGAAGTTACCGGATAATTCGATTATTACCGTCATTATTACTTTCATTATCTTCATACCGCTGCTGAAACACATGTGCCTGAAGATCATTTAAGGGAATTTTGGTCACTATGGAAGTAGTTGCCCAAGAACAGGTTCTTTCCCTGTCCACGGAATCCTTTTCATGTTAATATAAAACATCAGCAATTACTCTTAGATCACATTAAAACTAAAGTAATTTATGAAGACGTTACTTCATAACAAAAACTCGCTGCCTTTCTTCATTTACTTGCGCCTAGAAACGGCTGTCGAATATTGTCAAACCAAAAGCCAAGGGATCCTACTCTTGTTACTGCAGGAATTAAGTTATTCAAAATATCCACGGGTGTACTGCCGGTCTACAGTGTACAACGGGCACAATATTTCGGCGATCATACATGTCGCCATCATCAGTTGAACCTACGGACTGAGCTCCAGTGAACGTGCCGGTACGGAGATCCGTACGCTATGACTGCTCAGGGGGAACTAGGCTCGGTCTGTGATATCATTCTGTCATATAAGGCTATGGCAACAAACCCTTCTGAACAAGAAAACCAAACTTTAGAACAAAAAAGTAACTTCTTTGACAACTTCTCCTTACAAATTATCTAAAGACAAGTGATACTTTTTGTATGTGTTCTATTAGACCATGAACCAATGAGTGAATAAAACATTTACCACTGACGTTCAAACAACCTTTTTCTACAGAGTGATGAAGATTCTCAGGGTCACCTACAGATCCTTCTGAGAAAAGAAACGTAACTATTCACGTTGACGACAGAGACATGTTAAAAATATCCACATTGAGGGCAGAAACATATTGAAATGCATGCTTCCTCCACACCATTCTCTCCCTAGCAGAGCTTGTACATTCACATGCTCCACCCACATTTAAAATTAACTTAATTGAAATCTGATTATGATTTTTTCAGTCATCAGTCTTCTGACTGGTTTAATGAGGGCCGCCACAAATTCCTCTCCTGCGCCAACGTCTTCACCTCAGTGTAACACTTGCATCCTACGTCCTGAATTATTTGCTGGATGTGTCCAGTCTCTATCCTCCCTTACAGTTTGTACCCTCTACAGCTCCTTCTAGTAGCATGTAGGTGATTCCCTGACGACTTAAAACATGTTCTGTAATCATGTCTCGTCTTGTCTCTTGTCTTCCTTTCTCCGCCGAATCTTTGGAGAGCTTCCAAATTCCTTGTTTTATCGTTCCATCTCATTACCAATATTCTTATGTAAAGCCACGTTTCAAACGCTTCGACTCACTTCTGCACCAGTTCCCATGACTCAGTAGCATACAATGCTGTACTCCAGATATACTTTCACAGAAATTTCTTCCCCAGATAATGTCTTATGTCTGATACCAGTAGACGTTTTTAAAGTCAAAAATGACGCCTATGTCTGTCTTTGTTTGCTTTTCATCTTCTCCTTGATTCGTGGGTTACAGGTTACTTTGCATCCAAGGCAACAGAATTTCTTACCTACGCCTACATTGCCGTCATTAATTTTAATACTAATTTTCTCGCTAATTCTCAATTTGGTTACTTCTCATTACTTTTGTTTTTATCGGGTTTACTGTCACTCCATCGTCTGTCCTCATCAGACTGATCATTCCATTCGACAATCCAGTAATTCTTATGCATTTTCGCCAAACGACAGCAATGTCATTAGCAGATCTCATCACTGATAACGTTTCACACTTAATTTCCATCGGGCTCTTGAAAATTTCCTTTATTTTCGTCTTTGTTTCTTCGAAGTATAAATTGAATGATAGGGGCGAAAGACTGCGTCCCTGTTTTACAGCCTTTTTAACCCGAACACTTCGTTCGTGGTCTTCCAGTCTTATTCTCTCTTGGTTCTTATAGATACTGTATATTACCCGTTATTCCATATCGCTTACTTATATTTTTTTCAGAATTTCTAACACCTAGCAACATTTTACATTGTCTAGCCCTGATTTTAGGTCGACATATCCTTTGCGCGTGTCACGATTTTTCTTGAGTCTTTCTTTCATTATGAGTCGCAAAACGCCAAACTGGTCAACATCTGACACATCCTCAGTTTTATTTACCATACTCAATGCTTTTCTTGTTAACAGTTCAGATGCAGGAACTGTTGAGCTGATTCTGCGGCAGTTCTTGCACTTACCTGCCCCTGCTATTTTCAGGATTATCTGTATGATATTTTTCGGCAAGTCTGATGGTGTGTCACCATTGTAATAGCTTCTACACACCAACCTGAATAGTCGTTCGGCGGCCACTTCAGAAATTCCGATGGAATGTTCTCCGCTATTTCATCTCAAGTTTTACAGAACTCTTTTAAATTCTAATATTCGATGCTCTACGTCTTCCATGTCAACTCCAATTCTTCTTCTGTCACGTTGTCAGACAAGTCCTCCCCCTTCTGTGTACTCTTTCCGCCTAACCGCGCTCTCCACCATGTTTAACAGGGGAATTTCCACTGCACTGTTAACGGTCCCTCCCTTGCTTTAATTTCACTAAAGTTTGCTTTCACTTTTCTATTGCGCCAGCCTTCCAGATGTTACTATTTCTCTAATTCTTCACAAATTTCCTGCAGCTATTTCGTCTTACTGCTAATCTGTTTGCTAAACTTTTGCTGCTAAATTGTTTCATTCCTAAGTGATTTATATTTCGGTACTTCCTGAACATTTCTTTCCACCTTCTTTCACCTGTTACTCAATGTTTCATCGTAGTTACCTTCCTTGTACCTATTTCAAGCTGTCATACGTCTGTGATTACCATTTTTAGAAATGTCCATTCCTCTTCATCTGAAAAGATATTCCTTATCCCATTATCAGATGCGTCTCAACATTCTACGGTACTTCAGTATCCTAGTTCCTTCCGCAATGGTTCTTCCGGAGGATTTTCTAAAAATTCAATATGCTCTTCATCATTACTGCCACTGTAACTGCAACTGGATACGCCTTACAATGCAATATCTGATTTCGGAACTTCTGCCTGACCGTGATGTGATCCAGACGGAATCCTCCCATACGTCTGGGACTTTCCCAAGTATACCTCCGGCTCTCTTGATCTTTGAGCGGATTCTGACCAGATATCCTTATCTCCTTTACGTTTAACCGTGATTACTTCCACAACAAGTAGATTGAGACTTTGTGTTTCCCTTTTCAGATTTTATAGTTTTCCTAACTCCCTAGTTTTCCTAGTCCCACTAGTGTGGCATCTTCGTTGATCTTCTGTTAGTCGGCGAGGATCCTAGAGGAGACAGAACTTTGAGTACCCCAAGCGGTGGACGTGTGTGTCGACACTAACAAAAGAGACATCCAGTTGAGCAGCGGGATGTATGCTTGTGATACTTCGATCACCTAGAACGAGAGTGTCCATACGTTTCAATTTTGCAGGAGTCACAGCTGTGTGCGGCTGACTGGCACGAGGGACATTGGCCGGGTTTATGCGACCTCGCTGCGATGATTACAGACGACGCTCCCAACTACTCACCATGCTACTGTTCGCTGCCCTGTCTCCGTAGACGATCTGCAAACGCATATGAATATCTGCGATGTCCTTACTTTCCACTGAAAGAAAGTCATGCATAGCTCTCTTTTTAGAACACACCTCCGATACACAGGCCGTTTTGATCGCTACGTATACCGCCACCAACTGTCCCTCCGCCACACACCGTTGGGTGGCTTGCGGAGTATCAATGTAGATGTAGATGAACTTCATGAAATTACATGGGGCTTATGTGGGAATATTTCCCGACATCCCATAAAAAGTTCCGAATTTTTTCAACCGAAGAAATGTGTTGCTGTATTTACTAAACGCCCGTCGTAATTTTAGACTTCCGCCTGGCAGTTACGACGACTGTTCCACAGTGTACACTCCTGACCAGTCAGCGGATTCCGACCAGCGATGACCTCTACCCATTGAGGTATCGACTTCTGGCGGACCCTGACTGGGAGACCTAGGCCTCTAGGTTAGGCCTCAGAGTGCTACAGCTTCATCATGAACCTTCCACGGAGTTACTTGATGGCGCTATCTCTTGTAAATCACATCAGAACTACAAGGTGTTTCAAAAAGAATATACCTATTTCGAATGCATATATTTATTAAACTTTAAGACGTACGAATATGAAACTTTGCACACATATTTACGAACCTGTCAAGTTCAGTTTACAGATGTTCAGTATGCCCTCCATCAGCGACACGAACAATATCACACAGATACTCAAATTCCTCCCATAGACCCACCAGGTTACCCGAGAGCGCTAATGCGCTGCTTCCTGGACTCAGGTAGGCACGCCGGCCCCGTATCGTATCCGCCTGGCAGATTAACGACGAGGGCCGTTGTGCTGCCCAGCCTGGATGTGGTTTTGAGGCGGTTTTCCACATCCCAATAGGTGAATACCGGGCTGGTCCCCACGTCTCTTCTCAGTTACATGACTCGCAGACATTTGAAACATATTCGCACTATCTCATGATGTACAATAGACGCAGACAACTGGTGTTCACTGATTTCATTCCGGGAGGTACGGGATGTCGGCAGGAAGGGCATCTGGCCATCCCTTCAAATTATCGTTGAAAAATCCGATTGTAACCACGCCGACCTTGCGGAAAGTGCGGGACAAGGCGTCATAAAAAGAAGAAGAAGACACAAATTTCTCCCATAGGCAAGCATGGCCTTCGTCACTGATGATATGGCAGCACTGACCCGGTTTTTCAACTCTTCCAGGTTCTGTGGGAGTGGTGGTACATAAACGTTGTATTTAACGAAACCCCACAGGAAGAAGTCAGAGGGTGTCAAGTCCGCTGACCGTGGAGCCCATCTGAGACATGCTAAGTCGCCAGGTCCTTGACAACCAATCTAAGGGTTATGTAGAGTTTCATTCAGATATTCACACACTTGGCGACTCCAGTGAGGGAGGTGTCCCGTCTTGTTGAAAAATGAAGTTGTCTTCTTGCAGCCTATGAAACAACCACTTTAGTAACACAGTGAGATACTGCTGACCGTTAACCGGAATGGGCCGTAAACAGATGATCGGGATATCGCACAGAATACACTGACTTTGGGCAAATCTCGTACGTGTTCAATAGCTGCATGTCTAAATTCGAACATTGTGTTTGTTTACCTGACCACTAACATAGAATATCGCTTCATCACTGAAAATGATGCGTTGCGTGAAAGTGTTATCATTGTCAATAGTATCAACAATATCGTTACAAAATGCCATAGGTTTGCGTTTGTCATCAGGATGAAGAGCTTGTAACAGCTGTCACTTGTACGGCTTCATAACCAACCGACGTCTCAAAACACGCCAAATTGTTGTTGTAGGCAGTGTAACTCTCGACTAGCACGTTGAGTTGATTTTGAAGCACTACGTTTGAATTCGTGCCACATTTTCTTCAGAAACACGAGGGCGGCCAGGACTTTTTCCTTTACATACACCTCCTGTATCTAGAAACTGTTGATAACATCTGCGAATGTTCCACCCATTCGGAGGATCAATTTGGTACCTCAGCCTGATACATCTCTTCACTGTAATCATGGAATTGCACTTCTCAAACTCGATAACACAAAATGATTTTTTCTGCAGAGTAGCCATTTTAAACATACCATGTGCGACCATACGATGTGCGACACTAAAGCAATGAGACTTATGTGAAAAAAAAAATTGTTGCTTACCGTTTTAGTCAAGTTTAGTGTTGTCTCCTTCAAAGTACTTCCCTTCTGATTGCACACACTTTTTCCAGCGCTTCTACCATTGATGGTAACATTTCTGTAACTCATCTTCTGTAATATATTCCAAGACCCACGTCACAGCTTTTCGGACATCTTGTGTTGTTTGAAAATGGTGTCCCTTGACCGCCGTTTTGACTCTTGGACATAGAAAAAAGTCGCACGGGGAGATATCTGGTGAATAAGGTGGCTGTGATAGTACTGAAATTTGTTTTGAGGTTAAAAATTGCTGTACTGACAGAGCAGTATGGGATGGCGCACTGCCGTGATGCAGAATCCAATTACCAGTAATGTTGGCACGGACACGAAGAACACTTTTACGATGTCTTTCTAAAATTCCTTTGTAGCAACATTGGTTATCTGTTTGTCCAGGAGGCACCCACTCCTTATGAACGATTCCCATGGAATCAAAGAAGCACACAAGCACTTTCATCTTTGACACTCGAGATTTTCGTTGGCCTGGGTAATTCCTTTGAGCACCATTGCGAAATTTGGCGTTTTGTCCCTGGATTGCACTGAAAAAATCAACTTTCATCACCAGTGATAACATGGCTCAACAATTCTGGATTGATGTTCGTTTGCTCTAACAGATCGGCTGCCACATTTTTCCGTGTTTCTCGCTGTTGTGGTGTGAGATTTTTGGGGACCATTTTTGCAGAAATCTTTCTTATACCAAGATCTTGAGTTATTATTAGACGAACCGTTTCTCAATTGATGTTCAGTTCTTCTGCAATCATTTCCACGAATAATCTTCGATCAGATTGTACGAGTTCAGGCACCCTGGCCAAGTTGACATCCGTCTGTTAGGTTGATCGTCGTCCACTGTAGTCTTCGTCTTCAACATTCGTTATGCCTTCACTAAACATTTTATGCCAACGAAAAACTTGAGCTCTCGACATAACCTCCACTCCAAAAGCCTTCTGAAGCTTACCGTAAGTTGTCGTCGCGTTTTCACCCACTTTAACGCAAAAATAAATAGCATACCGTTGCGCAATATTATGTGGTTCCATTTCCGTGACGAGACACACAAACACGTGTTAACTTATTACTGCACAACTCACGATTGAGCAGTTGCATCGATGTGCCCTTGTAATAGAAGCAGCTTATAGACCATGGTCAAAGATATTGTGCCTACACAAGCCTGCAAGGCTGCCACATCTCGCAAAGTAAATCAGTCTCATTACTTTATTGTCGCAACTCGTATGATGGTTATCAAGCAGAACAGAAACCAACTGACAACTAACGGCTATTAATATAAACTAGCCTATGTATTCGTTTTTCCAATAGACGATCCGAGGCGCAGCGATCGATAGTTTGGACAAAATAATACTTTGTAATTCAAATATTCTTTCTGAACAACGCTGTATATCGTAATTTGCATTTTTCTCTCTTCTTGTAGCTATATCCAAACATCCAAACTAGACAAGTTATTGCTTCCAGTCTATGTGACAGCTCTTGTACCTGCATACACTTGCCTCATTCGCACAAGCACATACTGTCATCACCAAGCGACAATGCCCAAGAAATATTCAGGCGTGGAACAGGGTTTTGTGACCCTCTGACGTGGCTAGAAGCTTGAGAGAATTTTATCAAAATCCACACATATGAAATTTAGATTTTATATATAAGTCGAAGCATGGTATGTCAGTTTCCTGAATGGGGATAGGAGTAGACTAGATAATATAAAAAATTAAATAAATAAGCTTAATTTCGATGAAGAGGGAATCGGTGAAGAGAGATGGCGATAAATAACAGGATTAATAGCCACATCTGTTCAGGGTTATAAGTACAAAATAAGGTACTGGTAGTTACAGAGAAGGTCTAATAATGAATAAGGAAATAATGATGCAAGTAAGCTATAGTGAAAATCGTAGTCAACGTATTATAATAGCGAGTGCAGAGAGGATGGTAATTTCCACCACAGTAGTACAAGTATGTACGCTACTGGCTCTGAAGAAATTCGATATTTGAAGGGAGACTAAAATTAAATTTCAATGGGAGACTGGAATTCAGTAGTAGAAGAACATGGACTGGAGGTAAAGAATAAGATTTCACAGAGCATAATTTAATCACTGCAGTTACTTGGTTTAAGAATCAAGGAGGAATGTTGTATACGCAGAAGAGTCTTGGAGGCGCCGTTAGTTTTTAGACAAATTATATAATGGTAAGACGGAGGCTTTGCGAACAGGTTCTAAACAGTAAAAAGTTTCCAAGGTTGTGTATGCTATAAACTGGAGAATGAACATAAGAAATTTCAGAAAGTTAGGAAATTAATGTGACGGCACTTGGAGAACTTGAAAGAACCAGAGGTTGTCGAGAGATCCCCAAGGAGCATTATATATTGATTGACCGAAACTGGGGAGAAAATACAACAAAAGAAGACTGGGGAAGATTGAGAGATGAAATAGTGAAGGCAGCAATGGATCAAACACGGATAAAGACAAAGGCCTGTAGATATCCTTAGATAACTTACAACATTTTGAATTTAATTGTAGAAAATACAAAATATAATAACACAACAAATGAAACATTCAAAAATGAAAACGGATTTATAAAGAACGATACTGACATAGAGTTAGAATTGGGAAAGCAGGTATGGCTACAGGACAAATATAAGGCTGAAAAGTTCACACGAATCCTCTGAAATTTTGGCTACCACCTCAGTTAACACTAGAAACTAAATGTTTTGATTTGTGCACAACGTAACCTTAGTCTTGCACAGAAAAGAGTGAGGTAAGAAGTCATTAAAATACTTTACTATCGTTCTGTGAATTACAGGTGCTGTAAAAAATTTTTAGTTTGAAAACGAAAGGAACTTATTTTTATTCCACAGGTGAATTTATAGTTTTATAGCATTTATTACAATTTATCATAGATTAAAAAAAAATCGGCCGGCCGAAGTGGCCGCGCGGTTCTGGCGCTACAGTCCGGAACCGCGAGACCACTACGGTCGCAGGTTCGAATCCTGCCTCGGGCATGGATGTGTGTGATGTCCTTAGGTTAGTTAGGTTTAACTAGTTCTAAGTTCTAGGGGACTAATGTCCTCAGCAGTTGCGTCCCATAGTGCTCAGAGCCATTTGAACCATTAAAAAAAATCCGGTTAAATAAATAACCATCAGGCACCCAAGTTTTTGCTGACAAAATTGACCTAATTTTGAATCTTCCGACATGTTCCACATCTTAGCGAGTTGACATAAATACTGTCCACAGAAAACGGGAATAAAAGTAAACTAATTCATTTGTATTTGATGTTAATGTTCCGCATACTTACTATTTGAATAGGTGAGGAACAGGCTACGTATTGTTCCCCAAATATAAAGGTTGTCCAGTTAATTACGCACATTCACAAAACGCAGCTCCACACATTGAAGCTTGATTTCAACTGTGGTGTTAACTAATCAAGGCATACCGACTTTAGGCCTCCTCAGACGTGATGTACTCAATTCAAACATACAGAAGTAGAATTTTTGTCCCTGAATGGAGTTGATTCCAAGTGCATATTCACAAACGCGCCATTCGCACTGGTGAAATTTAATTATATTAAAAGGTGGCTGGTTTCGAAACGCTCATTTTTTTACTATCGCTGAAGACAACTGTTGCAGAAGAATGAGAAATTAAATTTCCGGCACGTAGACGGTTTAAGATAATAATGGGGAACCTCCGATGGGCAGCAGACGGCTGACGTAGTAAAAAGCAGAGACAAGCGCGTTAATGGATATTAAACTTTTTATAGCCGTGTAAAATATTTAACTCTGCGCTGTGGGTAGATAGTAAGGTAGCACTACTCTGCGCTGTAGTGGTGTGAACATCTTTAAGTGAAACTCAAACTTCTGCTTCGGTGAAGATTAGCAAGTTTTCAGAGTATGTGTATTCCGGATGGAAACTGGTCTACCAAAGGTAAATACAAGTATCGAGCCTTACAGTTGGTGTCCAGTCAAGTCTTCGAAATGAAAAACAGATTAATGACGTTAAGCAGGTCTTCTTTTGTAGTCATAAAATGCCAAAAGTAAGATTAATCTTTAATTAAGTTAAGGGATGAAGGTGCAGTATTCTCATTTTTATGAAGTATTAAAAAGTGTTTAATTTTTATTAAAGAAAGTGGTAGTGTTTAAATTGTATTTTCTGTCCCACAACAAACAAATTACCAGACTCTCTGACAGAAAGTCAGTAGGTCCTTGCATTTGGGGCCTTGCATTCAAAATACTCAACGCGTTTGATATATTCACTCTTACATGTTCACTTATTTCCAGGAGAGGCCTATCTTCAGTTATTATTGAAAAGCATAATGTTGTTTCCCAAATAAATTTTTCTTCATTAGCCATAGTAATCGCTGCAAATAAATGGATAAAAGGTATGTACGTAGTGGTCTTAAAATTGGTTTTACAAACAGAAAACCTAGGGTTTTCTGGAATGTTGGGCTGGGGTCGAGAAATTTGTTGCATGGTCCAAAACATACAGTTGGTGGCATTACAATGCAGTAGAAAAATTATGTCCATTTATCGGATACAAGTTTACTTGAGTGATTTCCGACTAGCCACCCAAGGCTGAGATAGAACTTGTATCGTTAATGATCCCCTGTGAATGTCCAAGACGTAGGGAAACTGACTTGGGAAGAGATAGTGTGAAATGGATTATCGCTTAAAATGCTTTGAGAGAGGTTTGCTTATTAGCAAGTGAAGAGTGAGTGAACGAACCCATCGCCCAACATGGCTTCTGTCTCTATGGAAACACTTCAGTTTGTGACACTGCAGAAACAAGCTAGCGAACTGAATACAAGGCAGGCCTTTAGGGAATATTGCTGCAGATACTAGGAAAAGTGCTGTCTCCTTGTTGAAGACTTCTACGGTGACATTTCTGTTATTTCTTATGGGTGTATTTATTTACTAAAAACTTACTGTAAACGGTGTTGTAGAAGCTGAACCGCTAATAAAATGTATTTTACGAGATGGTGTCACAGTACACATGTGCCAGCCGCCGTCTGACTAAAGTGAATAGCCTGCCCTGAGGTGTCCGTATGACGTTTGCCGTCGGGGGGAAGAGAGGATGTACGCCATTTATCTGTCAAGATGGCATTAATCAAGATGGCATTAACATAGGTCAGTATAATCTTGGATCTGTATCTCAGCTCTGAGAACCCAACAGCTATAGCACGCATAAAATCATTGTCTTTGCAACACTTCAAATAAAAAAAAAAAATTAAATTAAAAAAAAACATTCATTACTCCTGCCTCACCAGTATGTAATATTGGGTTATATTATTATTTACTGCGCTTAGTTATGGTGCATGCGACGGTACTGGTTATGTGATTCTCATATGTCGTATATTCTAGAATGAACTTTCCGTCTGCAGCCGAGTGTGGACTGAGTTGAAATTTCTTGCAAATAAAAATGTATGACTGTCTGGGGCTCTAAATGAAATTTCAGTCCTGTTACGATGGCCATGACTATGGACTAGATTCTGCCATGACTACTATTCTCGCAAAGTGTGCAGAAGAACTTTTATTTTAGATGGTTGGAGCAGAGATATTGCCACAAATGGAGCTGTTGGTAGAGCACTTACCTGCTTCAGGAAAAGGTTTCAGATGTGCGTCTCGCACCGCCACACAGTTTTAATGTGCCAACATTTGAGATGAGCGTACACTTCGCTGCAGGCCGAAAGTTCTATCAGGAAACAATCCCACAGTTCATATCTTAGCCATTACTCTGCTGTACCCGTTCTTCCAGGAAGGCTGTTTCAGTGTGCTGGAGTACTGTGAGCTCTAGGAGGTACGTGAAAAGGTGTTGCCGTAAATGGAGCTGTGAGGTAGACGGGGGTAGGGGAATTAACTGGATTGCGTAGTCTGTAGAACACTTTCTCACCAAAGGCAATGTTCACAAGTTCCGCCTCAATCAGACACATAGTTTCAATCAATTTTACATTTATCGTCGCTGTCTTTCAAGCGGAGGCCACGACGTTTGGAACGCAGATTTACTGCAGACTTCGTACACTCGTAGTACTCCATTAGGACAACAAAGGCAAAGTTCACAAGTTTCGCCTCGATCAGACACATAGTTTCAATCAATTCTACATTTGTCGTCGCTGTCTTTCAAGGGGAGGCCACGATGTTTGGAACACAGATTTACTGCAGACCTCGTACACTCGTAGTACTCCATTAAGATAACAAAATGTGTAAGCAGTAGCACGTACTTCTCAATCGTTATTGAGAAAATCGCAAGATAACTTCGGTCGTCAAATATGTACACCTATGCGTGACAATTTTTACCGTGAGGCACCGGCAGCCGAGTGGTTGCCGGCACGGTAGCTCAGCGTGTTGGGTCAGAGGGTTAGTTGCCCTCTGTAACAAAAAACTGAGTCAACGGCTCAACACTGAACTTGAATGGGTGTCCTGGGACATCCGCACGGAACAAATGCAACGAACAAAATGAGAACAATAAAAAAAGTGGTAAGCGTTCAAGCTGCGTAATCGCTGGGTCGCTGGATCGAGTCCCGCTCGTCAGTTTTTTTTTTTCTAACACAGTCATTTTCTTTACTGTTTATATGAAAATTGATGTAATAGGAAAAATACGTGTAATCGGATAACTTTTTATTAAATTTACAATGTTATTTGGCAGTCTACAAATTTTTATTATCACAAATAATATAGTATTCATAACCTCCTACTCTTAAACGTCCAAACGCATAAAGTGATACTGAAAATGTATGCTTGTCCATGATTTGAGAAATCCCTTATACCTGGAAGGAACCCGAGACGACTTTTTACCTCCAAGTTTTGACCGGCACAGACGGCTTTCGGAAGATCTAAATTAATGGTCGCTTTCGACATTACGAGTACAAGTTGCGGGAAGGTATTTTTCGTAAAAGCATGAAAAACGAAGTGAAACGGCACCAGATGCATTGAATAAATGCTATGTTTCCCTCACACGCAATGTCTTTCGAGGTTTTCCACGGAAAAACCAACCTCGTTAACATTTTCAAAAACCTCTCTTCGAGCCGATAGCCGGCCGGTGTGGTCGAGCGATTCTAGGCGCTTCAGTCTCGACCGCTACGGTCGCAGGTTCGAATCCTGCCTCGGGCATGGATGTGTGTGGTGTCCTTAGGTTATTTAGGTTTAAGTAGTTCTAAGTCTAGGGGGCTGATGACCTCAGATGTTGAGTCCCATATAGTGCTCAGAGCCATTCAGCAGATAATTTGGAAGCAAATAATGCATAACGCACCAATTCCTTAAATATCGGCGCTGATCGTTGGTCATGCAGTATCGAGTGTATTTTAGTATCGTCTTCACAAGAAGGAATTTCTCGGTCTCTTTCGATTAAATACGAAACATTTTGAAGACACGGACAAGCATACATTTTTTAGTGTCACCTTATGCGTTTGGTCGTTTACTAGTCGGTTGTTAGGAATATTATATTACTTATGATAATAAAAATTTGTAGACTGCCAAATAACATAGTAAATTTCATAAAAGTTCATCCGATTACACGTATTTTTCCCATTACATCAACTGTAATGTAAATAGTTAAGAAAATGTGTTAGAAATAAAACTCAAAAACTGACGAGCGGTACTCGATCCAGCGACGCAGCAATTACGGAGCTATAACGCTAACCAATTTCTTTTTTCTTTTTGTTCACTCTCAGTCGTTCCATCAGCTCGCGGCGGAAGTCGTAAGACACCCGTTTAAGTTTATTGTTGATCGATTAACTAAGTTCTTTTATTACAGAGGGCAGCAAACCCTCTGACTGAACGCGCTGAGCTACCGTACCGTAACCACTCAGCTACCGGTGCTTTACTGTAAAGATGGCCAAGTGCAGGTATATATTTTGACGACCGAAATTATCTTGCTGATTTCTCAATAACACTTGAGAAGTACGCTCTACTGCTTACACATTTTGTTGTCTTAATGGAGTACTACGAGTGTACGAAGTCTGCAGTAAATCCGCGTTCCAAACGTCGTGGCGTCCCCTTGTTAGTGGCTGGTATTGGCTCCTGTCCTCAGAACATGTAATAGCTTATAAAATGCCTCCCAACATTGCGTAACTGTGATTCAAGGTCTGATACATACCGAAGTACAACGCTAAATCTTTCTCCATTTCAACCATTCAACTATGGAAAGAACTACATACTAGGCTGTGTGCGATCCAAAATCATGATGCACTCAACATGAAATCGAAGCATTAACTAATCGGTGCTCTTTTCCTCTGACTGTTCCAAACGTCTTCCTCTCTCTGTCTTACATATAACCACTGTTTCTCCAACATTTTTAACAGTCTCTGCTTTCCTCTAATTTATCTGTATCATTCATTGCTTTCCTTTCACCTCATTTGTTAGCCTCAACAAGTGGTTTTGGTTCTGCTCTAGTCAACAAACTTCCTTTTCAGATATGATTTTTTCTGACCTCCAAACATTCATTTCTATAAATACGTCATCGCTCCCATCTGGCAAAACGATAAATAAATCAATGTTCCTTATGCTGACATTAGTATATTACGATATTCATAAGTAAAAGCAAGAACTGCTCGCAGACATGTAACGTTCTCTCATATGAGCAAGGCTACATGGTAGACTAAAGGAAAAAACCGTCCATACATTAAATGAAAGTTCCTCATCGTTTTATTGCGGTTAACGCTAGTACAAATCGTCGTATATGACAGGGGTTTATCACTGGAAAAACCTGAGAAAACAGACGATTGTTCCTGAACTATGTGTCAGTGTCTTCCCTCATCAAACATCCCAGCCCTTTTGTTATAAAGTTAAATAATTCGTCAGCCCTAAGTGAAATTGCCATGCCAAGTTCTGTCCACAAGAAACAAAACAGGTAAGCCATTAATTATAAGGAAGAGATCTTAATTCAACCCTGCGTATGGTAACGTGTACTCTGTAATGCCTCAGGATGACGACTAACAGATATTTGCATGTTCTAGCACCTTTCTGATTTTATGGGACTGGGAAACTGGTAATTGTAAAGAAGCATTGCAAAATACAGCATTTATCAAAAATAATTGGGACAGCTGACATGGAATTTGACAATAAACGAATGGGAGTTTAGCTCATCCAAATTTCCCCATACACATTCACAGTTGAGTGAATCTAAATGGGGAAAGGATCAGCGTGGTATGTACTCTCTGCACCGAGGAAACAGAAACAACATTGGAGTGCATGTCAGTCATGCAAATACGAGACTTGCTCTGTTAAGGGAAACTACGGGAAAGGTAACCGAATACTGATACTTTAACGAAGAAAGAGCACGTATGATACAATCTGAGATAGGCAAATTGAAGATCCGCTAATTAACGCTTCGGCAGTTAATGACAGAGTGGACTATTTCGGTGTACAGTAATTTTGAAGGAACAAATTCGCACATTCACACGAGTCGGAACAATGGTTCTAAATCGTTTCATAATTGGACTATTATTCAAAAGAGGAAAGATGAAAATACTGATGAAGCTATGAATTGCTCCTGTGTCTACAACTCTTTGCTAGCCATGATTGCAATTATTTCTTGCGTAACATTTCAGGTCGCTGTCTGGAACTGCTCTGAACGACAGCAACCTCTGCAGTCTTCCATCACTTATCTTCTGCATACAACATGAATTTACCTTGTGCAGATCCACAGAGTTTATCTGGGAAACTCAGTATGCAATTAACTGACGCTTACTCCTATCTTTTGCTGGCCGGAGTGGCAGTACGGTTCTAGGCGCTACAGTCTGGAGCCGAGCGACCGCTACGGTCGCAGGTTCGAATTCTACCTCGGGCATGGATGTGTGTGATGTCCTTAGGTTAGTTAGATTTAATTAGTTCTAAGTTCTAGGCGACTGATGACCTCAGAAGTTAAGTCGCATAGTGCTCAGAACCATTTCAACCATTTGAACTTCTTTTATCTGAACAAACCCGTCAGTGATTGTGCTCTTTATAGTCTCTGTAAATTCCGAACGCAGTATGACTGTACTTCATAATTATTGAAATATCTGATTTACTTCAGCGTCCACAAACCTAACACGATTGTCTTCCCCGCAGCTGGTCGGAGTGGCCGTGCGGTTCTAGGCGCTACCGTCAGGAACCGCGTGACCGCTACTATGGCAGGTTCGAATCCTGCCTCGGGCATGAATGTGTGTGTTGTCCTTAGGTTAGTTAGGTTTAAGTAGTTCTAAGTTCTAGGGGACTTATGACCTCAGCAGTTGAGTCCGACAGTGCTCAGAGCCATTTGAACCATTCTTCTCCGTATCACCAAAGCTATCTGTACTTCACTCGCTCCAAAGCTGTCAAAACTCTCCTCTTCGCAAAACCAAGGTTATCTGCCTTCAGCGACCAAGAGGGGACCTCGAACTTCTTTTTTTTTTTCGTAGTCCTCACATATCAGCATTTTGTCACGCTTCTTTGCGCGGTGGTAGAGGCCCAACAGATTCCAAGAAAAGCTCGTAGAAATACATTCAATTTGGTGCTTTTCTCCGGAGAGAAAACTACCAGACATTCCTAGAAGCTTCTCCCAAATAATCGGGCGTACCAATGCAACGAATCGGTTGAGAATTTGGCGAAATGTACGTTTCGACATCGGCGCAGGCTGACTGAGTCACGTAGGCCACACGGAAATGTGCCGTTTGGTGCTCCTATTGCTTCATGAAAGCTAATGCAGTCTGCCTGTTTTCCCTCACGAAGGCAGGACAGAAATCTGTCCAACAACTCAGCTAAACGCACATACTTAGGCGTTACAATGAACCGGCACTAAGTTGGGACATACTGATCGGAAAGGATGCTTAACATCAAAAGTAAAACGCAGGTTACGCTTAGTCTCTCTCTGGGCATCAGTATTACTCCACAGAATTGAAGAGGGGCAATAACTTATTATGATAGGAAATTAAATTGAATCAACGAAAGAGGTGTGAAAAAAACGTACGTCCTACAACACAACGTGTAGAACAGCGCTATGTCGAAACTTACACAAAACACCCAACGCGTTTGGCGAGCACTATTGAGGACATCAATGAATTACCCATTGAAAACGGTGTAAATCAATGTGAGTCTGTATGTCATAAACTATTTTCGTGCGACAGTGTTACTCCCAAAGGGAAAAATGTCATTCAGCATCTTAAAAGCGCACAGCATCTTAAACGCACACTCTTTTCGCTTTAGAGTGCTATAGATGGAGTATAACTGCTGTCAGCTAGTCCTGTAACCCTCCATCACTGGCGTGAGTCATGTCAGTGAGGGGGTATGTGCGTGGCAGTATGTTGCATCCAATCAGCGTAGGACGATAGTTTGACAGGAAGACGTGTAGAGTTACAGGAATATAGGTCCTTGTCGAAGAGTTTCGGAGTAACATTATGAAGGAAACTGCATTCAGTGGACATTTTCAAAAGACAATTGCTCTCCCTAGAAAGACAACCATTGAAAGGGAAGAACAATAAGACAGAAAATCAGCTGGTTCTCCAGGTTGATGGTTGAGGAAACGGGTTTTCAGCATACCAGCAATAAAAATACGCAAAACGCAGCATTTCACAACAAGATCTCGGAAAAGGGCTGTTAAAAATTAAATGAAAATAGACAAGGATACAGACCTTGTGATTAAAAACGTGGAATGGTAAAGTGAGGCTAAATAAAAGAGAACTATTTAAAGAAAAACTAAGCTGAGGAGGAGCATCTGTAGCAGCTGGTTAACGTAAAAAAACATATATACAATTCTGATATCAAATGAATCACAGACTTCTGAATATCTATATCGATATGAGAAATCCTTCACTGGTAGTCATAGCAGCGTACGGTATCGTAAGTACTGAAGGTTAATTCTTTTTCTGGTCCGACAACAGTCTTCGAAAATGTCGGTAATCAGGAGCAGGTGTTTCTAATTCGTGACCCAAGTGGCATAAGGAGTCCCAAATGAAGTGACCAAGTGGTAGAATGTAGCGCAAAACTTTTTTTGAATAAAAGTGGCCGAAGACTTACTCACTTTTGTGAACACCAGAGACTAAAAATTGCTAATGGATGGATTTTGCATAAAGATATTCACGAATATGCAACCCACGCATTACCTAAAATCGAGCATTTATTGAGTTAGTGTTAGACACAAAAATGAAGTGAAAATCTCAGATGTCAGTAATGTGTGACCCAGAATGTAGCTCACAGCATGTCTTAGTCATACAAAAAGTTGATTAACACTAGTATCCCTCCACCAGTGCAGGGATGGGCAGCTATGAATCACGATGGTGTGAGCCAGTAATGGAGGCGAGATGGGAGCCTAGGAGACTCTTGAGAAAGGCAGTTACAAAAGGTAGCAGGGTCTGTATTTAAGTTTCTGCGCTGCACAGCACACTGGATCAGTGGCCAGCTGGCCGCTAATTCCTGCTGGGCTGGGTGCTTGAATGCTGCATGCAGCGCGATGGTTGACGTGGAGCCTCTGTAACGCATTGGTAGCCTGGAGCAAAGCCGGCCTCGCGGATTAGACCCAGCGGCGTGTATACTTCACTATGGTGCATCTGCTGCAATCCTGGGCGGCGACTCGGCCCCGTCACAGCAGAGGATGCTAACCGCGATGCGATGCCTTTTATGTCATGGCGATAGTAAGCTGGCGTGTGTGGAGAATGACCCTCTGCGGTCTGAGCAAGAATCGGCCATATCGCTGTAGTAGACCTGGGATGGCCTTCTGCACTGTGGCACTAAGTCCAGAACAGACTTGATGCATAGGGAACTTGTCCTGCTGTGGTCATGAACTTCAACTGGTAGCTCCATGTACCAGTTTTGTTTAACACAGCCCTGTCGTCCTGCGAGATCTGCGAAACTGAAAAAAAATTCGTTTCAAAATATTCAATACTAACAGTCGGCAGTGTAGATCTTGTAGGACATATGCACCATTACTAGTCACATATACTAAACCATCACTGCCATTACCAATGGGTAAATCTGTCTGGTCCTCGCAGCGTCTGTCTGTGGAGTACCAGTGTTTCAGCAAACTATCCTCCATCGCAACATTCCAATGGCGCTTTTGAATTATTATATTGACAGCATCCCACATTTTCCTGTTATCACCACTTCTGTAATACACCTCTGAGGCTTGCACTAATATGCCTGTATATGGCTAATACACTAAATTACCCCAATCTATGAACAAGATATGGTCCCCCAGATTGACTTTACACAAGTTATATATTGCACTTAACATTTGTAATGAAAGTACATGAAGTTTGTAATCAAAACTACTGGGTTATACACCACATTCAATCTTACTTACTATGCTGCTAATTACTATTTTAGTTATTATTCTACTGGTCACACACGCTTTGTACTCCTGGCAGTTTTGCCATCAGTGCATGTTCCCTTGCTTCCTCCTCTATTAGCCTTAAATTTACTTATTTTTACGCATTCACAATGCAAGGTTACACTATCACTTATGCTCTACAGATCCCATCTACAGATATCTCGACTGTGATTGGTTAAGCTGACTCTTTACCACAGTAGAATAAAAGTTGTGCACAGCAGAACTGTAAGGTGCCAAACAAATAACACACCTTACATTGAATTCCTGGTTAAATCAATATGTCACACGACATAGTTTCGTGAAAATGTACGAATTATTGATAGCCAAAGCGAATAAACAAGCCACTAACACCTACACTAGTAATTGTACACAAGTAATTTCCAGACCTGAGCTATGAGATGCAATTCTGAGGGAAGGAGAATGTTCCAACTGCAACGCCCGTCCCAAAGTTAAGCTGAAACCCACACTGCAGGACATCTAATGGAAACAATAAGATACCACAGCCACCGCACAGGCCATTGGCCAAAACCACCCCTCTCCTTACTTTTAACGACAACCCTTTGGAAAGCCCTTCTATAGGAACAAGGATGAAGATGGCAGATAAAAGTCTGGAGAAACCCAACTGAAAATACTGGTGACACTGTAGCCACTTGTGTTAAAACTCACATGAAAGAAAAAGCTGTTTATCTCAGTATTACTTAGCACACATTAAATTCTACCCTATGAAAGAAACGACGCCTCTGTTAGGATACACAAACTCTAGTGGGTGGAGTTGTAAGAAGTACGAATGCTCTGACTGTCCAGAAAGAAAATGCTTGTCCGCCAGGTTTGATATAGACAAATGTGGACATAGAAATTTCTTTTGCAGCAAATCGTCGAGTGTTTGAGCAAGGCGACTCGCGCTGAGCTGAGATGATTGCTAGAGTCATTATGTGGTCACTTGTTTACAGGCTCGACTTAACTCGTCCGAAGTTAAACTGCAAAGTCTCCTAATATGGAGAATCGCACCGAGCACTGACAGTTAACGCTTGCGGGAGATTTGAGGGCCACAATGTACGTGCTATTCAATCCAGGTAGTATGTACCATGCTAGTTATCTTCTCTAGGGAACAACTGGGAGTCTTGACTTCACCGAAGACGTAGGAAATGTATCAGACTGGGGTTCAACCTTGGACAGAAAATTAGAATAGAGTCTCAAGTTCACAGCTCAACCCGACAGCCGCCGTTGCCGCTGCTGACGAAAGGAAAACATGCGCGCTCACGCTACGCCAACTAGATATATTGAACTGACACTTAGAACTACGATCGTCTCCGTCTCTCCTATTTTTTAATTTTTTTTTTTTTACATTCAACCGTGATCTGTGGTTAAAAATATTCATGATTGACAGGTTTAACTGAAGCAGAAACGTGAGATATACTGTTTAACGAAAAGAAGTGTTTCATACCCTGAAGTGATGGAATTGTTTTAATTGTGTACTTCTTTCTGATTGCTCTTTACCGACACTATCCATAACTGGTTATTTTAATTGGGCAGTTTTAGCTCAATTGATGGCTCTGGCCTCAATTGTATTTAATTTGTTTGTACTTTATCGCCGGCCCTTGTGGCCGAGCGGTTCTAGGCGCTTCAGTCCGGTCGCTACGGTCGCAGTTTCGAATCCTGCCGTTGGCATGGATGTGTGTGATGTCCTTAGGTTAGTTAGGTTTAAGTAGTTCCACGTCTAGGGAACTGATGACCTCAGATGTTAATTCCCACAGTGCTCAGGGCCATTTGAACCATTTTGCCCACTTCCTTTAAGTTCAATCCGTCTGGCTCATGTGAGCTTATCCTGCTCAAAACAACTCGATACTATTACCAAGTCATCGTAAGTTGGTTAAATCCAGTGAAATCTGCTAACTGTAAATGCAGCTCACGAATGTAGCTTCTTCTGTGTGGCTAAAAACAACTGTACCATGCATGCACTCAGGCTGGTTTGTATAAACCTAGCTGAACGCATTGCTATTGTCGACCTTCGGCAAAGTTGTAACTCTTCCTTCGTCATAACTACACAATCTTCCGAAATTAATTGTATCACGTGGATCCCCATATCCGCTTTTTCAAGAATTCCCTACTTGACTGTGTTCCTGTGAATGACGAAACATACCGTCTGATAGAGTCCAAAATATCTAGTCAGTAGATTCTTCCTCTTCTCTTTCTGCATGGCTTCCAAGTACCAGGAAACGAATTAGAATATTATACAACTGTGCTCAATCAATTTTCACGTCTTCAAGTACAACGACTCACATTCCTTTTATTCATGCCCTCAACGTATTGCATCCTAATCACAGGGACAACTACCGTCTTTCCTCCCTCCTCAGAAGACTGCTGCCACTACCACGGCCAGTCACATACAACATAAATAGCAAATAAAATCGTCACACTAACATATTCACTAGAACCAAATTCACACGCAAACATTAAGAGTAGAAATTATTAAACCACCAAGGCCAGTCACATAAAACATAAATAACAAGCAAAATATTTGCACTATTATTACTTATTCAGTACAGTCCTATACACACGCAGACACAAAAAGAAGGAAATCCTTAAACACCTCTTGTTTCGATCTTAGTGCGTATGATATTTATTGCACAGGCTCAGCCTCATCTTCTCTCTATCTCTGATCCTGTCTCCACATGTTCTTCTCCAGCTCAACCCTTGAAACTTCACGATTCGACTTTAGAGTAACTCCAAAAAGGTTGCAGACACCCACCGTGTACTGCTGTCGTTCTTGTTGGCAACTGAAGCCTCATGTTAACTGCAGAAGTAGGCTTCACCGTCTGATTGAGTCCAAAATATCTAGTCAGTAGATTCTTCCCCTTCTCTTTCTGCATGTAAATACGATACCATCACCCGTTGCCCTAATTTACAGTAAGGTAAAATTTCAGTTTCACAGATTCCTCTTGTTTCTCTATCGTCTTCATATTTTCCTTCTCTACTCTTTTCCCCACTTCTCGTACTGTTCCTGCTAACTCACCACTTTACTATTCTGTGTCTTTATAAGATCCAATTGTGATGAAACTTTCAGACCATACACCAGCCCATACACCGACATGACATGCCTTAGACGTGTATTGACAGTCACTGTGATGCGTGTTCACATACTAACTTAACGTTTTCCCAATTGTTAAACCTACGCGTTCTGTTCTTTCATTGGCACGTGGATGAAGAGGACAATTTCTAGACTTCTTCACATGCAACAACTCACACAATTTCTTCAATATGTTCGACGTGAAATTCATACCATAGTGTGCAATTATTGTACCTGGCATTCAGTACCTCAGCGTCCAGTTGTTAAAAATTACTTGTGCAACTGTATCTGCTTGCTTATTCAGCATGTCCACCTACCGCACAAAGAGATTAATTATTGTTAATACGAATCAATTTTCTTCTGGTGTCAAATCGAGCGGTCCTTATGCATCAATTACAAGCATTTAGAAAGGTTTCGAAGCCTCTGGTAGCCTTAGCGATGGCACTAGCTTATGATCAAATCAGCTCACTGTGTTCACTATGCAGTTCCTTGCATATTGAGCCACATCCGCTTTACTTTCTTACCACCAATATCTTTCGGGAACTCTTCAGTCATACTAGAATATGTTGGATGGTAACAGTTGAAACGGACAGTAGGTAGTGCAGAATGAAATCTTCATTCTACAGTAGTAGACTCAACCTGGTAGACCACTTGCCTGCAAAAGGCAAAGGTTCCGAGTTCGAGCCTCGGTCCAGCACAGTTTTAATGTGCCAGGAAGTTTCATATTAGGTCACGCTCCACTGCAGAGTACAATTTCATTCTCAAAACATCCCTGAAGCTGTGGCCAAGCCATAATATCTTTTCTTCCAGGAGTGCTAGGTTTGCAAGATTCGCAATAGAGTTTCACTGATTTTGGAAGGTAGCAGATGCGGTACCGGCAGAACTGAAGCTGTGAGGACAAGTTGTGAATCTTACTGGAGTAGCTCGGGGGTAGAGCACTTGCCCGGGAAAGGGAAAGATCCTGAGTTCGAATCTCGGTCCGGCACACAGTTTCAATCTGCCAGAAAGTTTGACAACAGGTAGTGTATCCTGGTGGACTTTGGCTGTGTTGAATTGAAAGCAGCGTATAAATTGAACGATATAGACGACGCATACCACGACTTACAGAATGTGAAAGAATTTCCACTTTACATCGAGAGCGATACACTGGATGGTAGCCAGGTATAATATCACTATCGAGGAAAAGGCCATAGAATCAGGCCAACGGAATGCTGACTTTGAGGTGAGCATTGGCCTACCGGCAGTCATAACGAAACTTTAAACCAATATCCCTGAAGATTTCATCTCAGTCAAGGAAGCAGAGACAAGTTTACCAATGACTCAGAGCGGAAGAAAAGATTAGAATTTATACGTTACAATGGATACGAATTACTCTCGACAGCGTAGTCATTTGTCCCCTAACATATATCAAGATTTTCTCCGTACTCGGTGATGAAACAGCATTGATCTGAAGGAAAACAGGAATTTATATCAATTATCCAGTATCAACTGCACTTATAAAGAACTGTTCACTTCTTTGGCATTCTGTGAGATTGAGACTACTAAAATTCCTGAAACTTCGTATTGGATGTAGTAAGAGACAGATAAGCTAATGACAACAGGAGATCTTTGCACCTCGAGTCGCAATGCTCATCCACACTTCGCGCATTCAGAATAATTACTATCTCAGCGATTACATGTGTAGCCTTCAATATACAGGATGAGTCACTAACTACTGCCACCTGGAATAACTCCGAAATAATGAAAGTATCTGAAAAGTTTGTGGGACAAAAGTTACATAGGACAACGGAGGCCATAATATGATGTTGGTTTTTGGCTGCTAGGTGGGCTCACGCCGGAGATATGAAGGTCATATATATATTTTTAATGGGATTCTATAGTTTGCTACTTATTTTCTGATAGCGGCTATCGAGAGGAATCCGATGATGTCAACGAATGTCACAAATGTGGCATGAACGTCCATTTACATAAAATGTTCGAAGTGATGACCACTGGTATCAATGCAGAGCTGCAATATTCGTATCGTGGATTGAGTGGTATTCTTTATCACTTCGTCACTTACCGAAGCACATGTCTGACAATTCTCTCTGGTATGTCGTGCAAATAGTAAATATTCGCCGAATACGGCGTATCCGTCTAACGTGCCACTGACATGTAAACACCATTCGACGGTTTCGCAATACACCACCATTAGAACGGTAAGTCTAATATCGTCGAGTCAAGCGAATACGAATGATGTATTTCTTTGAAGATCAAGTTGATATGTTTCTCATTTACGAACAATGCCAACGAAATTCAGTGAGAGATAGAGACTTATACGCTGAAAGATATTCTCAACGTACTCACCCTACACGTCATACATTTAAATATGTGTATGATAAATTGAGAACGACTGGATCTTTAACCCATCGGAAACATATCCGGCAAAGGGAAGTTACTAACTAGGAAACGGAAATTGGTACTCTTGCCACTGTGATTCGAGATCCTTGTGTTAGTTCGTATCAAATCGTAAAGGAATCTGGCATGATGCAGAGTAGTGTTGTTCATGTTCTGCATCGCCATAAATATCATCCTTACCGTATCAGTCTCCACCAAGAATTAACTGGTACGGATTATATGCGTCGTATTGAAATCTACCAATGAGCTCAACTTCTGATTCAGAGGGATGGCACATTTATTAATTTGCTGTTAATTACTAACGAGGCTACAATCACGAACAGTGGAAATGTTATTTACATAACATGCATTATTGGGCAGCTGAAAATCCATGTTGGCTGCTGCAACTGCACACAAAAAACCAGGATCGGTAAATGTATGGTGTGGGATTCTGAAGGACAGATTTATAGTCCTTATTTTATCGAAGGAAATCTTAATCGTAGGAAGTAAACCACATTCCTGCAAGAAACATTAGGTCTGTTATTGGAAGAAATACCCTTATGAACAAGGAACAGAATGTGGTATCAACACGATGGGTGTCCGGCATATTTTTCGCTGATGGCTAGAAATGAGTTGCAGAGACAATTCCCAAAGCGTTTTATTGGTGTAGAGGAGATGGATCGTGGCCGGCTCGAAAGCCAGACTGATTTTTCCTTGTGGGAATTCGTAAAAGACCTTGTTTATATAGACATTCCAACTACACCTGATGATATGCAACAAAGAGTTGTGAAAGCATGTACTTCAATAAGTGTCGGTGTGATAAGGAATACCACTCAATCCGTGATAAGAAGATTGCAGCACTGCATTGATACCAATGATCATCGCTTCGATCTACTTCTGTAAATGGATGTTCATGCCACGTTTGTGACCTTCGCTGACTTTAAAAGACCTTACTGTTACACGTCATTGAATTCGTCTCGATAGCCGCTATTAGAAACAAAGTACCAAACTATAGCATCCTGTTTAAAATACGAAGTTGACCTTCATATCTATGAAGCGACCCCACCTATCAACAAAAAACCAACGTTATATTATCGCCCCCGTATTCCCATGTAACTTTTGTTCCACAAAATTTCCAGCACCTGTCATGCTTTCGGAGTTATTCCTGGTGCCAATAGTTAGTGACTCGCCCTGTATAAGACAGTGTGATTATTTTCAGAAATACGACGAAATTAAACAACCTGTCGCGTAAAAGAAATTTAATATCGTTACCGGTTTCGGGCGCTTGTTGCTATTCTTCAGTAGGTTGCCCCTACCGCATTATTAGCGAGTGTCAATAATAGGATGCATACAACAAAGAACCATGGTCATACAATTCATATCGTGTAACGAAGCGAAACAGCAAGTGCTGATATCATTCCAGAACAGGAGCATGATGTCTGCATTTGTTGCTTGGCTTCTTTATACAATTATTGTATGGACGCAATAAACCACGTGACCATGGAATTTTGCTGCATGTATCTTATTGTTGACACTCGTAAATAAAGTGATGGGTATAAACTTCTGAAGAAAGATACTAGCCGCGCAGTGTGGTCGCGTGGTTTGAGGCGCCACGTCGCAGACTGCGCGGCCCCTCCCGCCAGAGGTTCGAGTCCTCTCTCCTGCATGGGTGTATGTGTTGTTCTTAGCATAAGTGAGTTGAAGTAGTGCGTAAGTCTAGCGACCAATGACCTCAGTAGTTTAGTCCCTTAGGAATTCACACTCATTTGACCATTTGAAGGGTACTAAGTGCCTGAAACTGTTAAAGCAATTAAATTTCTTTTATGTAACTGACTGCTTATTATTTTGTGATTTACAACTATATTTTCTGAGGATGGGTAAAACACTAAATATTTTCAGAGACTTAATTGGATGTCTAGACCGCAACACTGTGGAATATGTTTATGAATCAGGCTAGGTACAATCATTTTGTAAAGTGGGTCAAATTAGGTGCACATGAATTCTTTGAGAATTATGTTTACCACTTGAGTTTAAAAACAATGATTCATTATGTACATAAAGTAGCCTGTTCATTGATTACATAGTAGGTGGCATATTTACGTAATTATATAATCTAAAGAACCCAAATGTAGACGCTGAATAAAGCGGAAACCGATACATAAGCTAAATTGATGTAATTGACGCTGCCAAAACGTTATTGGCAAACTTGATAACGCAAAGTGGTTGAAGCAGAAATCATGGTTGTGCTCACGACACTTTCCAGTACAACATATAGTAAATCACGGTAAGCAACCAATATTAGAACATAGTTGTCGCCACCAACATGATATGCTATTTATTATGTATAATTTAGGTTTAAATAAACCATTTTGATTTTTGTTGATGTAAGTTTCTTCGAAAATCAGTCACTTGCATATTGATTAGTTATGATGTGTCAAAGAAAAACCAGGTATGTCCGGAGTGACCAACAGTGCTGGGAGACGAACAGCAATATATCAACCTGTGTAGGTCAGATTGAAAACTGGAGAAAACGTTGGTCCATCAATGTGGTGGTTATTGCAGTGGAGAAGTTTCGTTCATCAAAGAACTTACAAGCTGAAGGGCCCTACCTTCTATTACAAAAGCTGAAGCCTTTTCAAAAGGTGTACATGATTTTTAATGTTTCATCTCTTTACCTATAACGGTTAACAATAATCCTCTGGTCTCAAATAAAGATATAAAGCTTCATTTGGACAACCAACCCAATGCCTATAGTCACAATGATTTGCACCACAAATAAACGCATCTCACACTACATTGTTTCTGTGATTATACCTGTACCTTTTTCCTTACACACGTTTATGCAACTGAAACGGAACTCATCTGTGACGACGTTTTCCTCCTGGAAGCAGAAATGAAGCGACGGAATGATATTATTGCCCGGGAGACGCTTTCTGAGGTTGTTGGGCGTCCCGTTGCGAGTCTTTCTAATTGTTGCAACGTTGGCAGATGGCGGTTCGATGAAAATGAGATGAAACAATTACAACAAAAAAAGCAGCCACTCCAGAACGAAGAAATATCCTAAACGGCCGGAATCGGACCTATTATCCCGTGTACGGAAAGCAAAGACGCTAACAACTTTTCCCCGTTTTTGAATTTAGTCTGGGCGGACGTCTCCCTTATCGTTGAATACTTCACTCAGTTTTTTATTACAGAGGGGAGCTAGTCATCTGCCTGAAAACGATGAGCTACGTGCTGGTAGACCAAGAGCTGATGGACAAACCGATACTGACGCTACAGAGACGGCGAGAAACGAATCGTATGTCGTGAGCGGCATTAACTCCGATGCACTCCGTCTCTAATTACATCGTCGTTGACAGGAACGTTTAAGCAGACCTATTTGGGATACCCTACTGCGCTGTGTATTCGCTGCAAAATATTTAAAACAGGACACAGCACAAACAAAACAACACAGAACAAAGAAAAGCACACAAGTATTGACCATTGCTGAATATAACTACCCTGCACAACATAAGCTAGTTTCAAGAATCAGAAAATAGTATTAAATTACTTACAACACAGATGGCTCCAATGACGTGTGACGATAACTTTCAAAATGTAAAGGGTTAATAGATCGGTCAGAGAAAGCTATTCAGGTACTTCTGTTGTCGTACTATGTACTTCCAGACAGTACGCGATGACCCAAAAGAAGATTTAAGGCTAACTACCCCTACTATACCTTCTACTACTACACTACAGGGACCATGCGCTTTTGGAATTTTGACAACAAACCACATCGTGATGCAGAATGACTCTCTTGCAGCGTCTGCACATAGATAGGAAAAGAAATCCACTACTGTACAGCTGCACTATTGTTGACAAACAGCTGGAGACAGCGTCTGCCGTAAAATATCTAGGCGTAACTATCCAGAGCGACCTTAAGTGGAATGACCATATAAAACAGATAATGGGAAAAGCAGACAACAGACTCAGATTCGCCGCACGAAGTAGCCGCGCGATTTGAGGGACCATGTCACGGATTGCGCTGGCCCTCCGCCGGAGGTTCTAGCCCCCACCTCATGGGTGTGTGTGTTGTTCTTAGCATAAGATAGCTTAAGTAGTGTGTAAATCTAGGGCCCGATGAACTCAGCAGTTTGCTCCCTTAGGGATACACACACATTTGAATATTTGAACATAGACTCAGATTCAGCGGAAATATCTTAAGGAAATGTAACTCATTTGCGAAAGAAGTGGCTTATAAGGCGCTTGTTCACCCGATTCTTGAGTATTGTTCACTTACGTTGGATCCCCATCAGGTAGGACTCATAGAGGAGATAGAAAAGACCCAACGAAGAGCGGAACATTTCGTCTGGCGAAAGAGCGTTACGGAGATGCTGAACACACTCCACTTGCAGGCGTTACAAGAGAGACGTTATGCATCACGGAGAGATTTTCTATTAAAATTTCTGGACGGCACTTTTCAGGAGGAGTCGGGCAACATATTACTTCTCCCCACAGAAATCTCGCGTGTTGATCATGAGGAGAAAATTCAAGATATTAGAGCCAATAGAGAGGATTACCGACAATCATCTTCCAATGAACTACTCGCGAATGGGAAAGGTTTGGAGGGACCAGATAGTGGTACCGAAAGTACCCTCTGCCTCATACCATTAGGTGGCTTGCGGAGTATGACGTAAACGTAGATGCTTCTGGAGTCGTCTAAGCGTCTCCGTGACACTTTCACGCTTACAAAATGAATCTGTAACGAACTTCGCTGCTCTTTGGAGTTTCCTTTTTATTAAGCCTATCCAGTTCGGATCATACACCAACGGAAAATAGCGAATGACTGGTGACACGAGAATTTTGCAAGCTGTCTCCCTTTGTGCTTACAACAATACCCACGGACACTTCCAGTGAATCTGGGAATGGCATTTACCTTACCTATGATTAGTTTTGTGTGGTCGTTCAACATGAAATCGCTTCGTGCTCATACTCCTAGATTATCTGTGGATGTCATTGCTTATAGTGAGTGTTCTGCAATGGCGTAAGGCGTCTTTCTACCTATTTATAAGCAATATGGTTCATTTGTTTGTGATGTGAGACAACTGACCATCTTATTACTTGCACCTCTGGAGGTCTTCCTGAATTACATTTGTCTAGCTTTGTGACCTCACTGCATACGATCTATCCCCGAAAATCCTCATGGAACTTTCCATGTTATTCACGCGCTCAGTGGTTGTAGGACACTCCATTTGGCGACGCCCGAAATTATATGGTTGAAGATTTCCCTTCATTGAGAATGACATGCTGTGTTACGTTTGCAAGAAACTTTTCAGTCCAACCACGTAGCAGGTTCGATATTTCGTAACTCTCATTTTGTTCATTAGGCGGCAGTGCGAAACTGTATCGAACGCTTTACGAAAGTCACGGACACAGTATCTGTCTGTACTGCGGTATATGCCGTTTTCTTGATCTCGTGAACGAACAGAAGGAGATGGGTTTCACACGATCGTTGTTTTCGGAACCTAAGTCGATCTCACAAAGCAGATTTTCGGTCTCCAAAACGTCATTAAACGCAGTTCGAAAATGCTACAACAGACCGACGTCAGAGGTACAGGCTTATGGTTTCGTGCTTCTGCTCGACGACTTCATGATACCTGTTTTCCTGTTCAGCGCTGAGTCGAAAGTTCGTAGCAATTGGTAACTAGAATGTTCATTTAACATGTCGATTCTCTGATTAGCTGCTGAAGATGATTTTCGGGTAAGGCTTTCAGATCAATTTCGACAACCCGCCTTAATTATTCAGGACTCTGGGTCTCTAGCTGGTTAGCTGAGATCGCCACCTTATACTACTATATGACCACGAAATTTACGTGACATATTCACCAAGTTTTCTCCCAAATGTCCCGCCATTACTGCTCTTGAGGCATAGACGGAAAGGGGGGGGGTGGTGTAACCCTACGCTACCCCGCACGATACTCATTGAAGCCTGTACTATGGTAAGTTGAAGGGCTTCACCTTATAAGAAAGGATTTTAGTATATATGTTGACCTCGTGTACCTGAATGGAGGCAAAATCAGACTTCCGCCCACTCAGTAACAACAATGATACGTCAAGCAAGTCTGAAGTGCAACTACACGTTAGGACGGACAAGAAACGACACAGCAGATGCTACCAAATTGTTAATAACACGGTCGCCAGCCTAATTAGGCATTAACTGAGTTTCTTCCCAGTACAAGTTGATGTACGTTCATACAAAACAACACGTAATAGCACTGCATAATATGGTAAATTTTAGAACCAGAAAATCTACTGAACTAATAATTTCACTTTCTGTACTAATATGGACAAGCCAAAAACACACAACAATACACTATAATGTTTACTACGAACTTCGTACTGTCTATTGATCTGATTAAAATCGGGCATAGGTTACCCTAGAAATAGCACTTTTGAAACACACATACAATGTCAATTTTGAAAAAGTTAAAACACTAATAAATTTTGGTTTTATATTGACTTTAACTTTGCTGGTCAAATCAGTTCAGTACACTTCAGAATTTAAATGAATAGAAAAGAAAAAGGGGGGGGGGGGCTGAAACTGTTATGATCACTTAACTGAAATTTTTGATTATCGAAATCTTTAAGCACTCAAGATTTCCAATATATGAGTTACTACTCTTTTTGTCTTATTTCTTGCTCATTTAACTACCATTATTTTTGTCTCAAATTAATTAGCCTTCACTACTAAACCAATTTCAATATTATCTTCCAACTTTGTCAGACCTATGTATTCATTAACAACAAAGTTCTTTAAACATCATCCTAACATAGATAGGTCTGCTGGTAATTATTATTAACATAAACATAAAATCTTCATTTCGGGACACTCGGGTTGCACAACATGTGGAAAGGACCCTGTCTAGGTTAGTGATGAGGATAAATATATGATAGGACAGTTCTGGTAAAAGTTAAGTTGTTATTGAACAGTAAGGAACAAAAGTAACACTGGTCCACACGAATACAGTACTAAAAGTTTCAACCTGTTCGTATCGATGCGGCGGTTGGCGGGCGGCGAGATGGCGAGGCGCAGAGCACACATACAATCACAGCTATGGCTTTTGATGTATCGGCACTTTGCTTCTTCATAGCGTCGCAATAATTTTCCATTTAGTGCCTATGGAATTTTGCCATGCTGTATAGTCGTCGGAAACGGCACATCCGAGGCTCAATGCAACTACGTCTTCCAGGAGAGCCTCCTCGGTCCAGAACGTGTTACTCAGACCGATGCCCAACTCATACTACTACTGCTGAGCCCGTTATGCCGTGCAGCGCCCGTGTGCATTTTCCCGCGCTCGCCTGCCATCCACCTTTTACCGCTCCCCATTTCCATTTTGCTATAATATTGCTTGCAGTTTGACGTAAACATTAATTTTCACATCGAAATACACTCCTGGAAATGGAAAAAAGAACACATTGACACCGGTGTGTCAGACCCACCATACTTGCTCCGGACACTGCGAGAGGGCTGTACAAGCAATGATCACACGCACGGCACAGCGGACACACCAGGAACCGCGGTGTTGGCCGTCGAATGGCGCTAGCTGCGCAGCATTTGTGCACCGCCGCCGTCAGTGTCAGCCAGTTTGCCGTGGCATACGGAGCTCCATCGCAGTCTTTAACACTGGTAGCATGCCGCGACAGCGTGGACGTGAACCGTATGTGCAGTTGACGGACTTTGAGCGAGGGCGTATTGTGGGCATGCGGGAGGCCGGGTGGACGTACCGCCGAATTGCTCAACACGTGGGGCGTGAGGTCGCCACAGTACATCGATGTTGTCGCCAGTGGTCGGCGGAAGGTGCACGTGCCCGTCGACCTGGGACCGGACCGCAGCGACGCACGGATGCACGCCAAGACCGTAGGATCCTACGCAGTGCCGTAGGGGACCGCACCGCCACTTCCCAGCAAATTAGGGTCACTGTTGCTCCTGGGGTATCGGCGAGGAGCATTCGCAACCGTCTCCATGAAGCTGGGCTACGGTCCCGCACACCGTTAGGCCGTCTTCCGCTCACGCCCCAACATCGTGCAGCCCGCCTCCAGTGGTGTTGGTTCAAATGGCTCTGAGCACTATGGGACTCAACTGCTGAGGTCATTAGTCCCCTAGAACTTAGAACTAGTTAAACCTAACTAACCTAAGGACATCACAAACATCCATGCCCGAGGCAGGATTCGAACCTGCGACCGTAGCGGTCTTGCTGTTCCAGACTGCAGCGCCTTTAACCGCACGGCCACTTCGGCCGGCTCCAGTGGTGTCGCGACAGGCGTGAATGGAGGGACGAATGAAGACGTGTCGTCTTCAGCGATGAGAGTCGCTTCTGCCTTGGTGCCAATGATGGTCGTATGCGTGTTTGGCGCCGTGCAGGTGAGCGCCACAATCAGGACTGCATACGACCGAGGCACACAGGGCCAACACCCGGCATCATGGTGTGGGGAGCGATCTCCTACACTGGCCGAACACCACTGGTGATCGTCGGGGGGACACTGAATAGTGCACGGTACATCCAAACCGTCATCGAACCCATTGTTCTACCATTCCTAGACCGGCAAGGGAACTTGCTGTTCCAACAGGACAATGCACGTCCGCATGTATCCCGTGCCACCCTACGTGCTCTAGAAGGGGTAAGTCAACTACCCTGGCCAGCAAGATCTTCGGATCTGTCCCCCATTGAGCATGTTTGGGACTGGATGAAGCGTCGTCTCACGCGGTCTGCACGTCCAGCACGAACGCTGGTCCAACTGAGGCGCCAGGTGGAAATGTCATGGCAAGCCGTTCCACAGGACTACATCCAGCATCTCTACGATCGTCTCCATGGGAGAATAGCAGCCTGCATTGCTGCGAAAGGTGGATATACACTGTACTAGTGCCGACATTGTGCATGCTCTGTTGCCTGTGTCTATGTGCCTGTGGTTCTGTCAGTGTGATCATGTGCTGTATCTGACCCCAGGAATGTGTCAATAAAGTTTCCCCTTCCTGGGACAATGAATTCACGATGTTCTTATTTCAATTTCCAGGAGTGTATGTTTACAATTTCTTTAACATTATGACATGAAACAAAAAAGAAATGAAATCAGAACATCGATTACACTAATTTATCGAAAGACAGAAGAAAAAATTATTATATATACAATAGTACAGCGTTGGTGTTGTTACAGGGGGGAGAAGGTGTAAATTAGGGTAACCAGATATCCATTTCTTAACGGGACTGTCCTTTCTGATCGTTCTCTATGCTGTTGTAACTCAACATATTCAACAGAACACCGAATGTCCAGTTTTTCGTAATCAGCAATAACGTTAACTCTTTTGCTTTTGCAGCATTTTGTGTTTTTATTTATTTTTGTGTCGATTTAGTGTCATAAACGCAGCTTCTTTTTTAACATTTCCTTGAGGCTTGCTTTGTCTTGAACGCAAAGATGGAACAAAGGAGCATTATTTCGGTCACGGGATGAGAATATTTCCTGTCATCGTGCTCAGTGCCACTGCCTTATGCGTGACATTCGCTATTTGTATCGATCATTTGCTACTGCAGAAATGAAGCAATAATGTAAGGAGTTTTCGTTAAAGAACGTTATAGCGTTATCGAATAGCAATTTTATTTCTAGTTATGAATTATCTACTCAGATTACATAAATTTCCAGAAGAAGCAACGAACCCTTGTCTTGGGGCTGTTATAGGCAACAACGAGAAGTAGGTAGTAGTTTCAACATTGGGTTCGACAAGCTTGCTTTAGTGCGCTCCATCGTCTGTTGTTTGATATATGTGAAAATAACTCTTGGACGTTAGTATGGGGAAAGGAAAGTGTTCTTTCTCGAAAAATCGTGAAATAGGCGTTCCCTTTCTTGAAGGGAACCACAAGTGAGAAGGTAGAATGTAAATTGCGTCGTTTAGTTTTTTCCTTTCAACATGGATGACGTGCCGATATAACACAGCTCATAAAGAAAAAGAAGCATATTTTGGTAGTTTCTGCGAGTGCTTCAAGCAGCATAACTTCCTTTGCAAGTACGAATAAACTACAAACAGAGGGAAATAAACGTATCGCTGCGGAAGAAGGCCTGCTCGTGTTCCATACCGCCAAACATGACCACCTCTCCGTTCAACGGACTGCATGGCTCTTCTCATCAGACACCTATTTCTGAAGAAATTCGTATGTTCTTAAAATGTGAGTCGCTTGTAGTAAACGTACCTAGTGCGCGAAGTCAGAACTTAAAGATGCTAAGTATGTGTCTGGGATGGTTGGTGCATTAAATCACAAAAGCTTAAAGCTAGTGCAGATTCTACCTAGGTATTTCATTCCAGCCAAAAGTATTCAGTTCAAAGTAGTTATCCTTCAGAACACTGGTGGAGGAACAGCAGAATTATTAGCTAGCTATTTTCTGGATATTTAAAAAAGCAGTTGACAAGATTGCCGCATTTTTTGCAGACAGTTATAATACCAATTTTGGTGGGTACATGAGGGCAGGAACAAGCAATGTTAATTCTAAAGTGAACAGTGTTCTCAAGACGAACATTCAGGGCGTCGGTTGTGTAGCCCATGTGGTACACAATGCAGTTCAAACAAATGCAGACATTCTTCGCATTAACATAGAAACACTAGTGAATACAATTTTTCACTGTGCGTTTGGAGGAACTGAAATCATTTTGTGATTTCCTTGATACTGAATAGAAGCAACTTCCAGGTAGTATTCAAACAGGATACTTGTCTTTGTTGCCAGGAGTTACAAGACTATTGATATGTATGAAACTTTTATATCTTATTTTCCGTTTCAGAATAGGTGTCCTACGTTGATTTTAAGAGCCCACAGTCACTTTTTGGCTTCATTTCATACAAAGCCCACTGAAAATGTTTTAAAATTCAATCCAAAGTTGGAAAGAACCACGATTTAAATTACAGAATCAGCTGGGAAGTTAGATCTACGTAACGGAAAAATCAGTAACAGGAAATGTAGCAAATTTGAAACATCAGTTATTTTCTTCAGTTTCAATTAACTTGGAAAAGAAAGGCATTTTCACTCAGTAAACATACGAGACGATTATCAATTTATTTTAAGACACTGTTGTGGCTTCTCCATTTCAACTTCGGAAATCATTTCATTGGATAGTACTGAAGAATTCTGTTCCATGGGCTGAACAGTTAAATGGTTTGAAAATTTTTAAGACATTAGGATCTTGGGCAACATTTCAGATAGATGAAGATGTACTGCTTGATGAGATGGGGTGCGTGAACTAGGTACTCGAGAAATTAGAGGAAGGGGAAAAAGGTAATTTGGAAACAGATAAAAAATTCTGTGATGTATTCGATACAATAAAAGTACAGGTACTTCAAGTAGAAATATAGAGACGCTTGTGAAATTTGTTCATGCTGTACCAGCCACAGATGCTGTTGTCGAAAGGATATTTTCGGTTGTGAATTCCCATTGGATTGATGAGAAGAAACGTTTTACCATGAAACTATTCAACCAATTGCAAAGAGGTTTACAGAATGCTATTTAGCAGTTCACGGGAGAGTGAGTTACTGTCAAGAGTTCAGCGATATAATTTTTCTCACCAAAATCGGTAGCAAACCAACATCGACAACGATAATTCAGGTACACACGCCGACGTCGCAAGCTTAGGACGAAGAGAGTGAGAAAGAGTAATACAGTACGTAAAGGGATATGGAAATCTAATAATCATAGGGGCCTGGAATGCAGTAGTAGGGGAAGGAGTAGAAGAAACGGTTACAGGAGAATGTGAGCTTGGGACAAGGAATGGGAGGAGAAACACTAATTGACTCCTCTAATAAATTTCAGGTAGTAATAGCGAATAATCTGTTCAAGAATCATAAGAGGAGGAGGTATTCTTGGCGAAGGCCGGGTGATACTGGAAGATTTCAGTTAGATTACGTCATGGTCAGACAGAGATTCCGAAATCAGATACTGGATTGTAATGCGTACCCAGGAGCAGATATTGACTCTGATCACAATATAGTAGTGACGAAGAATAGGCTGAGGTTTAAGATATTAGTCAGGCAGAATCAATACTCAATGAATTGGGATACAGAAGTACTAAACAAAGAGGAGATACGGTTGAAGTTCTCTAAGGCTATAGATACAGCAACCAAGAATAGCTCAGTAGGCAGTACAGTTGAAGAGGAATGGACATCTCTAAAAATGGCCGTCACAGAAGTTGGTAAGGAAAACGTAGGCACAAAGAATGTAAGAGTGAAGAAACCGTGGGTAACAGAAGAGATATTTCAATTGATCGATGAAAAGAGGAAGTACAAAAATGTTCCGGGAAACTCAGGAATACAGAAACACAAGTCACTGAGGAGTTAAATAAATAGGAAGTGCAGGGAACCTAAGACGACATGGCTGCAGGAAATGTGTGAAGACATTCAAAGAGAAATGATTGTGGAAGAACTGGCTCAGCATACAGGAAGGTCAAAACAACCTCCGGTGACATTAAAAGCAAGGGTGGTAAAATTAAGAGTGCATCGGGAATTCCAATGCTCAATGCAGAGGAGAGAGCGGAAAGGTGGAAAGAATATATTGAATGTCTCTTTGAGGGGGAACGTTTGTCCGATGTGATAGAAGAAGAAACAGGGAGTCGATTTAGAAGAGATAGGGGATTGTAAGGCCGCTACATTTGGACGAAAAATGAAGATTTTAAATGTAGTACCCCAAAGCCTAAAACTCCCAAAAATCAAGTTCCCAATTTCATAAAAAAAAGAACAAAACAAATCCCTTTTGGAATAATGTTACTTGAATAGTAGCACGTAGATAGAAAAGAAATTCAGTACCAAGTAGCTTAGTGTTTTGAAAAAGAAAGAAATAAGAAAGATAGAATCTCATTACTTTCAAAATAAAATACTAGTAGATCGCAAAGTGCCGTAATTAGAAATCAAAGAGTAGGACGAAGGATCTCAAAGAATACACCTTATGAGTACTCTTTGAGAATCGTGTGTAATACCTGAGAAAGAGCCATGCATTGTTACTGTGTTACGAGAGTTTGCCGGAGCAAGTCTTACCTCAGCGTGTGCTCGTATACGTGGGCGCGACTAGACTGTTTTTTGGAACGCTAGAGATTTGCGATCTACTACGACGCACTGAACTGGTCAGAAGTAAATCAGTAACTTCAGATAGGATATCACGTAGAATCCAGATAGCGAAAGATTCGAAATTCTATTAAATTGAATATTTTCAGTAAAAGACAGGACATTACCCAAAGTTAGAAACTATTAATGATGGACCGATAGAGAAACTAAACTTTGAAACCGAAATGTGAGAAAAGAATTAACTTTCGTAAAATCAGTTGATGGACTCTGGAACCGGCCTAATATCTTGGACTGAAGTATACATCCTTAATTCCACCCAGATAGGAAAAGCTACTTCCTTACGGCAATGTTAGGATGTCTAAATAGTTCAATGTACCAGCATTCAGTGTTATTACTTCGCTAATAACTTCTTTCAATCCATTCAATATTGTGTCCTCAGTCTGTGCGACGACATTGATGTCCAAGGAACGCGGCGTGCATAAATTCTCTTTGCCGCATTAACAAATCATCGCTCTGTTATGAACTATTATGCTGTAGTAAACTAGAAAACTTCAGTCGAGATATTGGTGTTGTGTATGTACTGAAGCTACGATTAATTCCGGAATAGGAACTGATATATCCCTACGTGCAGCTGTGTTTAAATACGCCGGGGGGCACGAATTTGCTTGACCTGATCGAGACAAATAAGATGCACTCGGTGGGATTTTAGCGCAGCCCAAATAGATTTTTTATGTAAGACAATATATACAGCTCTACCGCTACTTAGCCAGGCTGCGAGGTTATAGGATCCAGTATTAGAATAAAAATTTAAAATAGTTTTGGAGTATATGAGATCAAATAAATAATAACATTCAATAATAACGTTCTATCAGAATTTCTAAAATCACTGGGGGAAGTGGGAACAAAACGAATATTCACATTGGTGTGTAGAATGTATGAGAATGGCTACATACCATCTGACTTTCGGAAGAGCATCATCCACACAATTCCGAAGACAGCAAGAACTGTCAATCGCTCATGCATCCAAGTTGCTTAGAAGAATAATACGCAGAAGAATGGAAAAGAGAAATGAGGGTGCACTAGATGATGATCATTTTGGAGTTAGGAAAGGTAAAGGCACGAGAGATGCAATTCTGACGTTGCGGTAAAAGACTAAAAAATAAAGACACGTTCATAGTATTTGTCGACCTGCAAAAAGTGTTCGACAGCGTAAAATGGTGCAAGATATTCGAAAGTCTGAAAAAAGTGGGGGTAAGCTATAGCGAGAGATAGGTCAGATACAGTATGTACAACAGCCAACATGGAATAAATAGGAGCGAACGGCCAAGAACGAAGCGCTCGTATTAAAAATGGCGTAAGACAATGCTGTAGCCTTTCGACCCTACTGTTCAATCTGTACATCGAGGAGGTAATGATAGAAATAAAAGAAAGGTTCAGGAGTGGAATTAAAATTCACGGTGAAACGATATCAATGGTACGATTCGCTGGTCACGTTGCTGTCCTGTGTGAAAGTGAAGAAGAATTGCATGATCTGATGAACGGAATGAACAGTCTAATGAGTAAAGAGTACGGGTTGAGAGTAAATTGAAGAAAGACTAATATAATGAAAAGTTGTAGAAATTAGAACAGCGAGAATCTTAGCATCAGGACGGATGGTCACGAAGTAGATGAAGTTGAGGAATTCTGTTACCTAGGCAGAAAAATAACCAATGACGGACGGAGCAAGGAGGACATCAAAAAGCAGACTAGCACTGGCAAAAAGGGCATTCCTGGGCAAGAGAAGTCTACTAATATTGAATATCGGCCTTGATTTGAGGAAGAAATTTCTGAGAATGTACGTCTGGAGTACAGCATTGTATGACAGTGAAGCATGGACTGTGGGAAAACCGGTACAGAAGAGAATCGAAGCATTTGAGATGTAGTGCTACAGACGAGTGTTTAAACTTAGGTGGACTGGTAACATAAGGAATGAGGAGGTTCTGCGCAGAATCGGAGAGGAAATGAATATGTGGAAAACACTGATAGGAGAAGGGACGGGATGATAGGACACCTGTTAAGACGTGACGGAGTGACTTCCATGGTACTAGAGGGAGCTGTTGAGGGAAAAGTCTGTAGAGGAAGACAGAGATTGGAATACATCCAGAAAATAAGTAGCAAGTGATACTCTGGGATGAAGAGGTTAGCACAGGAGAGGAAATTGTGGCAAACTGCATCAAACCAGTGACAAGACTGATGACAAAAAAAAAAGACAGGGACGTAGTTCTTGGCCACTACTGTTCAATCTGTACATCGAAGATGCAGTGTTGGAAATAAAAGAATAGTTCAGGAGTGGGATTAAAATTCAAAGTGAAAGGATATCAACGATAAAATTCGGTAATGACATTGTTATCCCGAGTGAGAGAGAAGAAAAATTACATGATCTGCTGAATGGAATGAGCAGTCTAATGAGTACAGAATCTGGGTTGAAAGGAAATAGAGGAAAGACGAAAGTAATGAAAAGTAGCAGAAATGAGAAAATTAATATGAGGATTGATGGTCACGAAGCAGACTCCACTACCTAGGCACCAAAATAGAAATTGACGGATGCAGCAGGGAGGACTTCAAGAGGAGACTAGCGCTGATAAAAAGCTCATTCGTGGCGAAGATAAAGCTACTTGCGTCAAATAGAAGCCTTAATTTGAGGACGAAATTTCTGAAAATGTACGTTGGGAGCACAGCATTGTATGGCAGTGAAACATGTACTGAGGAAAAACCGTAAGAGAGTCGAAGAAGTAGAGATGCGGTGATACAGACGATCGTTGAAAATTAGGTGGACTGATGAGGTAAGGAATGAAGAGGTATTGCGTAGTGTCGGAGAGGAAAGGAATATGTGGTAAACACTGACAAGGAGAAGGGTCAGGATGATAGGTCATTTACTCAGCCTTCAGGGAGTGACGTCCGTGGTACAAAAGAGAGATGTAGAGGGCAAAAACTGTAAAACTATTGAGGAATGTAGAGATTGGAATACATCAATCAAGTAATGGAGGACGTAGGCTGTAATTTCTACTCCGAGATGAAGAGGTTGGCACAGGAGAGGAATTCGTGGCGGAGAACATCAAACCAGACAGAAGCCTGATGACACATCAAAAAGAATGCTCTTTGGATAGTTAGAAAGTTAATAGAGTGTTTCTGATGCAGTAACTAAACGGTCTACGGATTTCTGATGTCCTCACTAATTTTCATTTGTTAGAAATCATACTACCAATTTCTCAGTATTTTGAATTATTATCTGTTCTTGGAAAAAGAATTGGTTATCATATGACACAGTGCCATTACAACCATGTTTATAAGTGTCTTGTTACAATGTACGTCTTTTTGTGTGTCTAAGCTTTAGTTTTTATTATTTTTAATGAAGCGATGCAGTCCCATAGGTAGAATATTTGGTTTTTGTGTAATGTCCGGTTTTGTAGCGTTGTTTTAATCTCACTTTTTCTCAGATGTCCCGATTTTTCACGTGGAAAATCTACTCATCAGAGAGTAAAAGTATCAGACGACTATGTTTGATTCTTTCTTAACACTTTTCTTCAACCAATGTTCCGCTTTCCGCTTTCGGAATCAATAATAACCGTGTTAGATATTAACATATTTTTACAGCTGTAAACACGCTTCCACCAAAGGTTTTCTACCAATTTTTGCGATACGCATTTCAGTCGGAATTTAGAATTGGCAGCATTGGAAGAGGAGAAACATAACGGAATGTGCGAGAGGTACTCTGGTAGTCGAAGACAGCTCTTTAGTTTCTGTTTGCTTTTATTTTTTCTTTCCATGCTCGTAGAAGTACTTTCACCACTTTGCAATATCTAAAACAAGTTTTTCTTGCGTAGTGTGACATCCCTGTGGCCAGAACATACTTCCGCCTTCAGCCCATATATTAGAGATACAATCAATATTCGCCATTCAGAGTAAGACTGGCCATGACAAGTGAATGGGACTGGTAACATAAGGAATGAGGAGGTTCTGCGCAGAATCGGAGAGGAAATGAATATGTGGAAAACACTGATGGGAGAAGGGACGGGATGATAGGACACCTGTTAAGACGTGACGGAGTGACTTCCATGGTACTAGAGGGAGCTGTTGAGGGAAATGTCTGTAGAGGAAGACAGAGATTGGAATACATCCAGAAAATAAGTAGCAAGTGATACTCTGGGATGAAGAGGTTAGCACAGGAGAGGAAATTGTGGCAAACTGCATCAAACCAGTGACAAGACTGATGACAAAAAAAAAAAGACAGGGACGTAGTTCTTGGCCACTACTGTTCAATCTGTACATCGAAGAAGCAGTGTTGGAAATAAAAGAATAGTTCAGGAGTGGGATTAAAATTCAAAGTGAAATGATATCAACGATAAAATTCGGTAATGACATTGTTATCCCGAGTGAGAGAGAAGAAAAATTACATGATCTGCTGAATGGAATGAGCAGTCTAATGAGTACAGAATCTGGGTTGAAAGGAAATAGAGGAAAGACGAAAGTAATGAAAAGTAGCAGAAATGAGAAAATTAATATGAGGATTGATGGTCACGAAGCAGACTCCACTACCTAGGCACCAAAATAGAAACTGACAACTGGGCTCATGAGCGACGTTATCTACATAAAAGGTGTTCAAATGGCTCTGAGCACTGTGGGACTGAAGAACTGGGGTCATCAGCCCCCTAGAATTTAAAACTACTTAAACCTAACTAACCTAAGGACATCACACGCATCCATGCCCGAGGCAGGATTCGAACCTGCGACCGTAGTGGTCGCGCGGTTCCAGACTGAAGAGCCTAGAACCGCTCGGTCACACTGGCCGGGCATAGAAGGTGTACAGCGTTCGTCTCATATGCCACGTTGCCACTGGAACCCTTGTCAGCAGACTGAGGTATACCGATCGTGCCCAATACAGCTTACATCTGTTATTTGAGAGTGGCCAACTCACCAAGAATCCGTACACATCAGGTGCAGCCCCTGTCCATCTTTGATCATAGTTCGTCTGTACCATAACAAATATAATATTACACTACCAGTTACTGCTATAAGAGCAATTCGACATTATGAAAGGGATCTGAAATGACTTTTATAATCCGGCTGCTGTGACCAAGCGGTTCGAGGCGCCTCAGTCCGGAACCGTACTGCTGCTACGGTAGCAGGTTTGAATCCTGCATCGGGCATGGATGTCTGGGATATTCTTAGGTTGGTTAGGTTTAAGTAGTTCTAAGTCGAGGGGACTGATGGCCTCAGATGTTAAGTCCCATAATGCTTAGAGCCATTTGAACCATTTTGACTTTGATGGTGTGTAAGGAAAAGCTACCAGACTGTGTTCCTTTATCCGAAATTTGAACAACAGGGAGCAGTAGCTGTACTAGCGGGAATCAATCCACGGGAAAACAAAACGACCGACAACCTAATTAGACAAAATCGTACCAGGTAGGCATATCGCTCATCAAGAAAACTGACAACTGTATATGACTGAATTTATTACTAAACTCTGTTTTGCAAATAGAACACGAAACCGAAGTACATACAACGGTTGACTGAAAAGTAATGCCTCCACCTTCGTAACTCTTCAAGAGTTGGCAGCATTTGTATGTGGCAGGTACTGGCTTGTTCCGTAGCCTTTTCTCTACAGGTCCAGTTCTGGGAAGCCTTAGCATTGAACGGTTGTGTTGTTGCAGTGTAAAGTATGGAACCCTGCGCAGACGGTCGTTCAGTTTGATTTAAGCGACGTGCAGTCACTGAATTCTTGACAGCAGAAGGTGTCACCCCAAAGGAGATTCATCAGAGAATGATAGCTGTTTATGGTGATCATGTTGATGTGAGTACTGTGTGACGACGGGCGAGTAAGTTTAAAGATGTTGAGGTGGGAACATCTGACCTGCGTGACAAACAAAGAGTTGAACGTCCTGTGACAGCAACCACCGAGTTTCACAAGCAAAATGTTGACAGACTAATTCAGGACGATCGTACTATCACTCAGCGAGAAAGTGCAAGCACAATCCGCATTTCACAAAAACGTGGGGGTCATATTATTGCTTTGCTTGGCTACCGGAAGATCTGTGCACGATGGGTACCTCAGATGCTGACTCCTGAAATAAAAGCGCACTGACTTCCATCTGTTCCCGACAATGAAAAGGGATCTGTGGGGATATCACTATGCTTCTGATGAAGACGTTGAGAGAGCTGTGAGACTGTTTTTGCGGAAACAGAGTGTAGACTTCATCCGTGACGGCTTCAGACAATTTGTTCATCATTGGCAGAAATGTATCCAATTGGCTGGTGATTATATGGAGTAGTGAATTTGGGTAATTAAAGATCCCATTCTAAGGGTTATTTCTGCGTTTGATTTATTAAAATATTCCCATCCCAACCCAACTAACGAAGATGGAGGCATTGCTTTTCATTCAAACTTCGTACAACCTAGCAAGCCTTGGAACAGAAGTTAAAGTAATATCTTTGCATTCTTGTGCTTAATGTGACATTTGTATCATCTGACACTTTCGTTAAGCATGTATGTAAATAATTATACATATTTCATTCCAATTGACGCACTGCACCTAATCTGTTATAAGACATGGTTCAAATGGCTCTTAACACTATGGGACTCAACTTCTGAGGTCATCAGTCACCTATAGTTAGAACTACTTAAACCTATTTGAAGTAAGGGCACCACACACATCCATGTCCGAGGCAAGATTCGAACCTGCGACCATAGCAGCAGCGTGGTTCCAGACTGAAGCACCTAGAAAAACTCGGCCACAACGTTCGGCAATTAACCTGTGCATGTCACTTTCAAATCTATTTTTTGCTTAAATGATGTTATATTGAAATAATGTACGTACGAAATGAGCCGAAGAAATGCAGGTTCGTGGATGAAAAGATATAGGCCACCTGCACAGAATTTATTCTCAGACATATATGTCTTCTTCACGTAGTTTTTGATAGATTAGTAAGGGACAAAAAAACTAAATGTAGACAGAGAAAAATGTTTATTAAGGTGACAGTGTTAACTGAAAAGGATGGCCAACAGTACAGTTGCTTGGAGAGATATTCCTATCAATTCCTGGAGCTGTAAAAGTAAAGACGAAGATAGCAAAATTCTTCCAATTAGCCTTGTGCGTCGCTTCACCAGCTTTCCCATCTTCTTCTTGACCAAGTAGTGTTTAACTTTTAGACACCATTGTCGCTCTCGAACGATGGGTTCACACGGCACTCATGATGGTACATCTTATCAGTTCTACCCGAACGTAGTTTTTCGCGTCGACATTCATGGATAAATATATGATAGAGTGTTTACCGCATCATATGTATCAATCTCGAGCTTTCTAGGACATCCTCCAACTTCATGATCTGGAGATATTTCAGTAGGCTTTCAGGTACTTTAGCTGGTCGAAATACGTCATGGAGACCTCATGAAGTCACGGTACTTCCATGTACTACCAGAGATTACGTCGATGTCTGTGACTGGGGAACATTGGCAGCAAAGCTGATTCCATTAGGTGGTATATGTCTCGCTCATTTCTCTGTTGCATTTTAGCAATAAGCACCAGTATTCATGCAGCACCATGTGTGTAGCCCGGTTAGACATGATGTTACACATTCTGATTTAGACGGTGTCTTTGATGGCAGAATCGCAGTGGGCAGACCCATTTCCACCTCTTAAAACATGAACCAATGTTTGTTCACGAGACAGTGTTCGGCAACAGCAGATATGTCGAAACCGTGTAGTGTAATGGGGCAATGGTGTTCTCTGAAGCCTCCTGAAATCGTTCGTATTGACGTACCAAAGTGACTGCTACCACATTCACAAGCCGTTTTATAAATTCTAGAAACACTACGGCAGTGTTACTGGACAGAGCATCTCTTTAATTTTCTTGGGCGATCGGAAAATGGATTGAATACCTCGTAAGCCAAGTACCCTGTTGTAGCTCTGAAGAATGAAAGGAGAGGTATGGGCTGATCGCTTTATAGTGATTGAGCATTTGTGTCTGTTTCTTAGAAATAGCTACATCGACTTTATTTCTGGCAGGAATTTGAAGTTCTCTGACTTTAACGTTTCCATGACATAAGTACCTTACGACCTACTGGAATATTTCCTGTGATAACGGAGGAAGCCGTCGAAAGCTCGAGAGTGGCAAGGACGACTCGGCAAGAACTTCGTAAAATATTTATTCGTCAATTTCAGTTCAACCCTACTTCTTGATATCAAATGGAACACGTGTATGCTTTTGTATGTTTATGTATATATTCTCCGACGGAGAAAAACCGCAACAATAAAGAATAATTACCGTAAAGTAGTGAAATCTCTTCAGTACATTTTCCTAGATATTTAACTGATAAAATTGCAGTATCACAGGTTAATATATGCGCTCGATAATCCATTCCAGACGTGAAATGTTGGTACATGATAAATGCAAACGTGCAAATGTGTATGCATTGTGTTGCACAGGTGCCGGATTTCCGTGCCTGTTGGACTTGGTCGGTACATACAGGGGCTGTTAACACTGTTTGTGGATGACACTGGAGTTATTGTCCTATGATGTTCCATATGTGTTCGATTGGACACTGATCTGGTGTCTGAACGGGTCAAGGCTACAGGTAGACACTCAGAGCATGTTGGCTTTCAACAGCTGCATGTGGGCAATCGTTGAAAAACCCCAGATTGAGGTACAAATTTGCATTCAGGGAGCTCCTGCTATCATACGAAATCGCAACCCTGACTACAACTCCGGGTGTAGGTCCTGTGAGTTTAGCATACAAACAGGTTTATTACAGGCCATCACCAACGTTCCTTGTAACCAACACATTTCCATCACTGGCATTAAGAAGAAGCAGCATTCATTAGAAAACCCAACATACTTCCTCCTTTCCGTTCAGTGGTATCTCGCGAAAAATTACTGAATTCGCAAATGGACGCGAGTTGGGTTCAGTGGAATTCGCAGTACGGTGTGTTTGGCGCGGAGCTATCCTTGTAACAGTTACTGTTGCAAATGCACTACGATGCGCCAGAGGTGGAGGCCGCACACGATGGTCTTCCCTCTCGCTAGTGCCACATGGGTTCAAATGGCTCTGAGCACTATGGGACTTAACATCTGAGGTCAACAGTCCCCTAGAACTTAGAACTACTTATACCTAACTAACCTAAGGACATCATACACATCCATACCCGACGCAGGATTCGAACTTGAGACCGCAGCGGTCTCGCGGTTCCAGACTGAAGCACCTAGAACCGCTCTGCCACTCCGGCCGGCTGCCACATGGCTGTCTGGAGCTCAGTCTTCGTGTAACCGTACATTCTCGTGACCACCGCCGCCAGCAACCACTTACAGTGGTTACGTTCCTGCCAAGTATTTGTGTAATATCCCAAAATGAAAATACAGCATCTTCTACCCTTACTACACGACCCAATTCACACTGAGTGAGATGAACTGGGTCGTCATAAAGCTATTCTTCACTAAAATAGACTCTCCAAGTCCAGTCTCAAGGGTCACTGCACGACCGTTACAGTGCGTATTTAAATCAAACCTGAATTGCATTCTCATTGTGGAATTAGAATTCAAGGTGCGAGGATATCAGTGATAAGATTCGCTGATGACATTGTTATCCTCAGTGGAAGTGAAGAAGAATTACAGGATCTGCTGCAAGGAATGAACAGTCTTGTGAATACAGAAAACGGGTTCAGAGTAAATAGCAGAAAGACGAAAGTAACAAGAAGTAGCAGAAATGAGAGTAAAGAGAAACTTAACATCAGGATTGGTGATCACGAAGTTGAAGAAGTTAAGGAATACTGCTACCCAGACAGCAAAGTAACACATGACGGTCAGAGCAAAGAGGACATCAAAAGCAGACTAACACTGGCAAAAATGGTGTTGCTGGTCAAGAGAAGTCTACTAGCATCAAACATAGGCCTCAATTTGCGGAAGAAAATTCTGAGAGTGTACGTTTGGAGCACGGCATTGTATGGTAGCGAAACATGGACAGTGGGATGTTACAGAAATATGTTGAAAGATTGACTAATAAGGTGAGGAATGTGGAGGTTCTCCGCAGAATTGACTAGAAAAGAAAAGCAAGGAAAACACTGGCAAGATGAAAGGACATGGTGATAGATCAGCACTTAAGACATCACGCAATAACTTCCGTGGTACTAGAGTTTGATGTAGAGGGTAAAAACTGTAGAGGAAGACAGAGATTGGAATACACCTAGAAAATAATTGATGACGTAGGTTGCAAGCCCTTCTCTGAGATGAAGAGGTTGGCACAGCAGAGAAATGCGTGGCTGGCCCCATCAAACCAGTCAGAACAGTGTTAATCCAGAAAAGCTAGTAGAGCTACTAGCGTCGGTCTTGTGCGACCAGCGGGAAATGTGAATAGACATCTGATGTAGAGATATGCGTACCAAATGTCGTTTACGTCACAGAACTCTTTGGGGTTGCGATTTTGGACTGTGTGTGTGTGTGTGTGTGTGTGTGTGTGTGTGTGTGTGTGTGTGTAAGTGATACGGTGACGGAGAAAGGGAGATGGTAGGGGTTAGATGCGCGCACACACACATACATGAGCGCCTCTACAAGTTGTTGGCCTCCATAGTATATTGATCTCTCCCTGCTCGCTATACCTACAATCCAATTACGTCGGCTGTAATTAACGCAATGCCAAGACACTCCGCTTACGAAAGTCTCATAACGCGCAAGTTCCCATCTGCTAAACTTCGCTGTTCATGTAGAACAGGGTCGACGCCACAGACTCAGTCATTTCGCGGCCTCCGTAGCTTATTAACACCGTGGCTTCATCCACGACGTCGCCCGCCCCAGCCACGGTCCGTCGTGTGCCGAGGAACAGCAACGGGCGCTCTCTCCGCAGCCGCCACTTGTGGAGTCCCTTTGACGGGCTCCAGAGGGACGCGCTTACTTACGGGCTGGGCATAATTTCCTTACTTTGCAGATTTAGCACTGGTGCGAAAAAGTCTGCGAATGCGCTTTACAGCTCAGCGTGAAACACGAAGCGGAAAAAAATGCTCTGCAATGGCTTACAGAACACTGACGAATGGAATTCTGGAGATTCAAACTTGTTTCAGTTTTAAGTTGTTTACGTGCAACCGAAAAATAAAAAAAATCATATGATGCTCAGTAAGGATCTTAAATTCTACAGTGGAACTTAAACATGGTAATTCTGCAAAACGCTTTTGATTCTAAGATGTAGTTTCTTCTCTGTCATTCTTTCTGCGGGATCAGTTCATGTCTGAAGCCAAGGATCACGCCCAAAATTATTGAAAATCTCTCTCTACCATTAAGATAGACGGCACCAATGTACTGATTTGATGAACATGGGGATAGATCTAGGTTGAAGTGCTTCTTTGACTTTATTTAGGAAAAACAGTACAGTATAAATATTCTGCAAATAATGTTTGAAACGTGCACGGCTCGTGTTTATCCCATTTATTGTTTGTCATCTTCTATTACAGTATTGTCGCTTCGTTTTCTTACTCCATTTACTGGCGTCACTAACTTCCAGCCGCGCAGGATTAGCCGAGCGGTCTAGGGCGCTGCAGTCATGGACTGTGCGGCTGGTCCCGGCGGAGATTCGAGTCCTCCCTCGGGCATGGGTATGTGTGTTTTTCCTTAGGATAATTTAGGTTAGGTAGTGAGTAAGCTTAGGGACTTATAACCTTAGCAGTTAAGTCCCATAAGATTTCACACACATTTGAAATTTTTTTTTTATCTAACTTCCTGCCTTGCGTGACCGTGAGCGGCAGCAGCAGCGCGTATCGATAAGTGTACTGTCGTACCATCTCTGGAGCGATTGATAGTATTTCCAGGTCGTCGTGTGTCTGGCACTCAGTTCGGGGCGGACCACCAGTGTAGTCGGGATGCAGCAGCAGTGAAGTCGGGGACGGAGCGCTGGTGAGGCGCCGAGAGCCAAGCTCGCTGACTGCTGGCGACACCCCTGAACTGTCTGACGGAGGGAGATTGGAGCGTGACGACCGCCGAATGGTCGTTCGGTAGGTCGTCTCATCGGCGGACGTATATTTGGTGGTTTCACCATTTCCGGGACTGGGCAGTTGGTCGGTTGGCGTGGAGCAGCGAGGAGGTCTCTGTGGCGCGTGTCTGGCCGGGGCCGCTGGAGGCGTCCACTCGCGGTCGGAGTGTGAGGGGCTGTTCCCATTGCTACGAGGTCCATGGCTCACCGGTCCCGGACAAAAAAGTTGAGTCTTTACTTAATCTACCAGCCAGCCCGTACCGTTCACATTGTGTCGTTTCAATTTCGTTGTATGATGTTGGGACATTTCCGCGAGCAGCATGGTGTGTTTTCAAGTTGGCGAAATTCTAGTCTCCCTCATCTCAGTTTAACTTGATTATTTCGGAATTGAAGTAATCAGCGGAATCTTCTGCCTTGTGGCCGTTAACGTTCCGGTTACCTGACCTGGCCGTTGACGTAAATTTAGGCAGCGTATTTCCTCGTCGTGTTGTAGCGGTCCAGCACAGCGTTTAGTTTGAAAGCCGAATGTATAACTCGTTGTGGGTGCCGATACCTTTTCCGTTGTTCCATTGAACTCCCTGCTATGTGCTGGTCGGGAGGAGTGTATTTTATCATGTAGCTTGGTCCGTTCACTGTCTGTCGGTTGGGTTGCCGTCGGATTGAGAATTGTTGGGCCGACTGCCTGTCTCACCTAAGCGCGCGTTAGTGTCAGAATTCCAGGCCGACCCCTGAAAACTTCTGAGCGCCGTCTTATGTGCTGCCTTTACTTATTTTTTCTTCTTGTTTGGTTATGTATGGCTTCTAGCCGATTTTAAATTGAAGTTCTTTTGCCCTTAAGGCGTGGGATTTTTTGGGCCTTTAGCCTGATTTAAAGTAATTTAAGGGTAAAGCCATCTGCTTTTAAAATTCAAATTCCTGTTTTGAGCCTTAAGTTATTGGCCTTTAGCCGTTTTTAAGTTAAAGTTGTTTGCCCTTAGGGCTAGAGATTTTTTGGGCCTTCAGCTGAATTTAGAGAAATGTTTTAACATGAGGCCTTCCACCTTTTAAACTCAAATTCCTGTTTTTGAGTCTTAAGTTATTGGCCTTCAGGCGATTTTATATTAAAGTTGTTTTACCCTTAAGGGGTGAGATTGTTTGGGCCTTCAGCCTAATTTAGAGAAATATTTTAACATTAGGCCTTCTGCCTTTTAAAAGTCAAATTCTAGTTTTGGAGTCTTAAGTGATTGGCCTTCAGCCGGTTTGAAATTAAAGTTGTTTTTTCCTTGAGGCGTGAGATCGAATGGCGCATTTAGCTGGGAATTAAGTTCTAAAATTAGTGTTTGGCTAGCTCTGTTTTTAATGTTTTCTTTACTCTTGTAATGTTTGTCAAATGAATAAAGGTGTATGTTCAAGCACAACTGACAGCCACTCATTTTGGCCACTTTCCACAAATTAAACTACCTGTCCTGTCTTGTGGGTATAGCAGGGGATCTCAATGTTGCTCTGGATGAACACCTAACAAAGCGTGTCCATATACCACCAGTAATGGAACAGGATTTGAAAGTTATTAGATTGATCAACCTCAACCGATAATTACTAAATTTATGTGAAAATTTCCATAAACAAAAAGTACAGAGATAAAACACAGATTACTACGAAAAACATATGCACACACACACACACACACACACACACACACACACACACACACACACACACACGATCACACAAACTACATCAATAAAAAAATCAACGAGAAACTGAACGGCATACAGCCAGCTCAACATGAACAAAAGACAGCAGAAAAATTCACTACCAAAGCTGACAAGGCTGCAATACATAATCACATGCAACAATGTCATATTACAAGAAATTCACAGGTAACAATGGCGATGTATCATTGTTAAGTGCCCACGGAAATTCCAAATAATGACCATAGTGGAGTGAATACAACAATCGAATACAGTACCAAATTTTCAGTACCGCATGCCATAAAATGCAGCTTACAACGCAGCATGCAGTAATGCCATGGTTCTCGTAAGCACTTTCAGGTCAGGCACGTGGGTCGTCAAACTGCGGCATGTGGGCCGCATGCTGCCAGAATCAAGTTTTCACACATTCCGCGGTTCTCACCTGTATTTCATAACAGTATGCTTCTACCAACTAACAGCAGAGACCAGAAACGCTGTCTAATGTCTTAAGAGTGAATTTTTCTTGCTCAGTAACAAGCAAAACTACTCGTAGAGATAGTAATGTTTTGAAATGTGCTAAGTAAAGCTGGACACTTACGTCGGGGGAAGTGAGGTGCGTAGCGCCACCACAGTAGGAAGTGAGAGAGGGAAATATTTTACTATTTGTCTTTCAGTGGTGACAACTCAAAAGCGTGAATCTGCATTACAGAGACGGTCATCTTCAAATGTGTTACAAGTTTGTAGCAAGTAATATGATTAAAAACTGAGATTGCATCAATATGATGCAAAGAGAAAAGAGAAGTGACATTAATAAAATTTATAAAACATTTGTGATAGTGTCTCTAATTGCAATTATTGTTATTAATTAGTATAACATACGTTTAGCTACCAGTTAATAGTAAGAACGGTAGGGAAAGTTCAGGGAAAGTGGCCAGGACGAGAAAAGTGGGTACTGCATAATTTTTTCTCCTTACCAGCGCTGCTGCATGCCGTAACGCGGGAAGACTAGATCTGATAGGCATCGCCGTTGTTGGCAGTGAGATTAACAGAGGAAGCTTGGTCGTTAGTAAGAACTTCTTTCTTTTTGAGTCGTCTTATGTAAGATAAATTATTTGTATTATCCTCAATATTTCACTTGTATGGAGGGTAATAATTTTTAACAATATCGGCGTATTGTTCCTTGTTATTTATTTCACTTTGATAGTTTCTTCTGTTGATCACTACGCTTGCATGGCATCCCACTGGGGAAAGTGCCCATACAACTCGACGGAAAGGGTGGCCGAGATGTTCACCTTAATAAGATCTAATCACTTGCAAAAAAACCGCATAATACAACAGATAAAACCAATTTTAAACCCTATTACACAGAATGCTACCATCCATTATTCAAAAACTTTCTGACAATTTTGAATGAATAATGTTATTTAAAAGTGTCTGTTCCGTTATTTTGTCCTAATGCAAAAGACCGATTGAAAACGGTCTGCTGCAGTCGCTTGGTATTCGTTCGTACACTATGGTGTAAAGGTGCCTACAAAACATGACCAACAATCAGAAAAACAAACATGGGACACTGTTGCGACGGCAATGGCCACAGTACCCTCTTAGGTGTGGAAAATGGGTCACTACGTAATCCCCCAGCCCCCTCCTCACTCGCCCCTTTCTATGCAGACCAAGACGTCGCCCTACAACGTCAACACTGACTCCTCAGCAAAACGTTTGACGATCAGTGGTTTAGAGGAAGAAAGTTGAGGATAGCATTAAGCGCAAAAACAAATGACACGCGATTTTTTGATTAGACTAGAACTATTTATGCAAATCTGTTGCTATAGATTCACTTGAGAATGGGCCATGGCAAAAACCAGTAGTGGAGGATAAAATAATTTAAAGTATATCCCGGTGGAAAAATGCCCTTCATCCAATTTCTCCAGGCTGTGCCGACCCAGAAGAAAATCATAAGATAGGTAATCCATGTATACTTTAAAATTGTGTCAGTGGTGTAAAAGCTCTATGTAATGCAAACCGATTGGCAGAAGTAACAAACAGTGTGAAAGAAAGGTATGCGAGTGAAATTGATTATATTATTTATTTTAGTATGCAGTGAGACATATACGAAATATTATGCAAACAGAATATAATTTTGGTCATAATATTGTAAGCAACTCAGTGTTCCAAAATTAAAGAACAGTGACCTGAAATATAATTTAAAATCGTTTGAATGTAAACCTGTTTCTCAGAAAAGTTAATAGCTTAAGAAATTTCGAGAAGCTTGTGTCTAATTCAAAGTAACACAGAGAAATAAATATGTTAATTCTAGCCTCATACTGACCTGTGCTATAACAACGTTTAATTTATCCTTAATGAGAATTGCGTAGTTGAACTGTGGAACTTCATGTGAAAACTTCGACATCACAATAATTGTAAGGTTGAGAGATTGCAGGGCACTCCTACTTCGGATACAGTATCATGCTGCTTAGTGTTCTTAGGCAAAATGATCTTTATTACTTGGTTCCTATGCCTGGATACGATCTGAAATCATTCATATGATGAAATGGTTGGCAGTAGTTAACGCTCTTTCTTGTGTGCTATAGTGAAGAAATACTAGTGAGCTTTACCTTCGTTTAAAGGAAGTGGGTGCGGATTCAAACGACTGCAGTAAAAGCATATGGGGGCTGAGGGCCGAGGAGAGCGTTTTTTCTGTGGATCATGGATGAAAACATATGCTGACTGACCAATCCCTCAGTCTCATTGGGCAGACACATTGGATGTCGCCAGTCGGTCGGCAGCCGCGTCCAGGTAGACTGACTAGCACCGTGGAGTTGCTGCCTCTATTGGCGGAGCATTGATGACCAGCAATAAAGCAGACGATGGTCCTTGTTAGGCAGGAAGCCAATGAGACGACTGTGAGGTTCTGCGAATTTCCGTGGGACAGGCCAGTGGCCCCAAGGCATCCAGACTCCGCTACAAAAAATATTTGTGAAGGCACGAGGCTTTTAGCAAGTTTATAGGCATTCTTTGGAAAGTTCGAAATGAATGCAACAGGGGAGATAACGATCTTTTTGTGGAGGTCTGTGGTTCCATCCAGGTCATGCTTTTAGCAAAGACATGGGGTAAACGCATGGGAAAGGGGCTGCGAAGCTGAATCTATTTCCCTTTTCTCGCCATTACTTTTTAAAGTCACTGGTTGGTCAAATATGTGTATGCAGAGCAAGGGACGGTCTCCCAGCATCGAATGCCGGGCTCCAGCTAATGATTGGCTTGGGCTAAAAGGGGAGTAGTTTAAGATGTAAATATGGTATGCTACCGAGTTGGCAAGGAAAGCTCAGAGAAAGTAAAGTGGTAACTCTTGAATGGCAGGTCTTTACCTAAATGGTGCGACTTGTGTCCTTTGCTACTGTGCCACGTAGAGCCTGTGCCAGTCACTATCTGAACTGTCAGAGATACTGCTTCTTGAATCACGTACACAATGACTGATGCGTCTGTGTACTTATTTGTTTTGAGTCGGCGTCTAAGCGTTTGATATATTCCGTCATGCACAGTCATGTCACGGAGTCAAATTCGTTTGGCAGACCAGCAATCGTTTCCACCTGCACGCTGGAATCCACCAGGGTTTCAGAGGCTCATAGGGAAGCATCTGGATTCCGAATTAGCCGAACGCGAGATCGCATAATTGATTTTTTGTCATGCACGCAATGTTAATAACGGATTGTCGCTGTCCACGACTGCAATCGCCAAGTGCATCGTGGTGTGCCACCCTGACCTCCAGAAGGCTAAAGTATTCGCTGTTATGACGTAGGGTTCCAGTATACACTTCTTAGCACCCACTTCCTTGGAACCATTTTTTTCCTTATGGAATAGTATAGGTGCATGATAACAGCGTAGTGTTTGGACCATATCATGGATTCACGTGTATGTAGTCAGGTAAAGCGATTAGTTCTGGTTAGTGTTCACTATAGACCGCATATCAGGGAAAGTGTTTGTCTAATAAAAATGTTCGTGTGCAGTTTCTTTAGCCGTTTTTTCCCTTGTTAAGAATGAGTAAATTTATTGTCGACGAAATAAATCTTGGGTAAATAGCCTGGTGTGAGTGTACAAAGGGCACAATATTTCGGCTATAGACCTTTTGCCACCATCAGGTGTGCTGATGTACTGTCAAGGGACGGCAGATGTGAGTTATATATCAGGTTCCCCTTCCTTCTTCCTCGGGCGCTACCCCACTATCTGCAACACGGACGCTCTATCGGCCATCCACACCGGTGTTCGACGCCCGGCTTGTGGCCCCACGTCTGGGTGTTCCCTCTTAGGGCCGCACCCAGGGCGGTTTCTGGCGGCGTTTCGTAGGTTCCTCCCCATGCCCTCAAAGTCAGTACATTCTGGGACATTTCTATCTTCTCCTTACTGTGGGTAATGGTTGGTTCCCAAGCTTGGTTAATGTAATAGCCGCTGTCACGATTCAGTTCAGGTTTTCTTTCTCTGATCTCCATAGCTTATTTGATAATACAGTCCCAATATTTCTATGTATGTGTTAGGAACTTGGTCCTGTCATAATCCATGCCATTCGGACAGGCAATGCTCGGCGATTGCAGACTTACTAAGCTGTTGCACTCTCGTGTGCCGTTGGTGTTCGCGTCCACGGTCTTCAATGGTGTGAATTGTCTGACCTATGTATTCCTTATCGCATTGGCACGGTACTTTGTAAACCTCCAATTTACGCAAATCAAGGTTGTACTTAACACTGCCAAGAAGTGCTCTGGTTTAGTTGGAGGGCAGAAGACGGTTAGTACTTGACACTTGCGTAAAATGCGTCCAACGTTTCCCGATAAGGCCCCGCAAAACGGAATGAATGCCATGGCCGTGTTTCCCTCAGGCACCTCATTAGTTCCCGCCGGTTGTGTTGCGAGTGTCGGACGTAGAGCTTCCATGGTTTGCCTTTCCTTATAACCCTAACTCAGAAACACAGACTTCAGATGGGCCAATTCTTGTTGGAGACTGTCCTTGTCAGTGAGGGCACGAGCTCTGTGTACTAGAGTTTTTTGTGTTGTCACCGCCAGACACCACACTTGCTAGGTGGTAGCTTTTAAATCGGCCGCGGTCCGTTAGTATACGTCGGACCCGCGTGTCGCCACTGTCAGTGATTGCAGACCGAGCGCCGCCACACGGCAGGTCTAGAGAGACTTCCTAGCACTCGCCCCAGTTGTACAGCCGACTTTGCTAGCGATGGTTCACTGACAAATTACGCTCTTATTTTCCGAGACGATAGTTAGCATAGCCTTCAGCTACGTCATTTGCTACGACCTAGCAAGGCGCCATTATCAGTTGCTATTGATCTTGTAATTCATGTATCATCAAGAGCGATGTTCACCAATTATGGATGAAAGTTAAGTATTCCAGAAGCTACGTACTTTTTTTACTAGACTCAACTCCTTTCACTGTTCCAGACCTCACGCCAGCCTGCGTGAGCTTAAACGCGTGCCTTTCGGCTATCTCATAGTGGCTTGGCTGTCTTTCCAAGTCGCAACATTTTTAGCACACCGTTCTTCTGGGAAGGGTGGTGGCGCGTGTAGGTATAAGTCAGTGTGGGTTTTCTTTCTATACACGCTGTGCTCCAACCTGCCGTCATCTCGACTTTTGACGAGAACATCGTATCCGATGAGACCTCCATGGTGAACATGATATTCTCCTGTCTTGAGTTGAGATGTGCGAGATATTACGTAGGCTTGTCTCTTCCATATGGTCAAATAACAAATGTGTCGTCCACGTATCTGAAGGAACTGGTAGATTTATTTGCGCTGACTCCAAGGCTTCTTCCTCGAAATGTTCCATGTACATGTTAGCGACGACGAGAGGTAGAGGACTCCCCATAGCAACGCCTTCTGTCTGCTCTTAGTAGTCACCGTCAAATAGGAAACATGTTGATGTTAGAACATGTCTGAACAGATCGGTGGTTTTCACACCAAATTTCCGGCCGATGAGTTCTAGAGATTCAGGTAGTGGAACCACAGTAAACAGGGAAACCACGTCGGTGCTCACGAGTATGTCAGATTCCTTAATCGTGAGGTGGTTGATGCGTCCCAAGAAATCTGAAGAGTCAAGGATATGGTGTGAGCATGTCCCTAAGCGAGGGCTGAGCAGCTCCTTGAAGTATTTGGCGAGAGGATGCGTCAGGGCACCAATATTGCTGACAATAGGACGTAGCGGCAAGTGTTCTTTGTGGACTTTCGGTAAACTGTACTGCCTTCGAGGATCAGGGGCCCTGGGTGAAACTTCTGTGTGACCTCTTCAGGGAAGCCGGAATCTTTGAGAAGCGTCCAAGTTTTCCCTTCGACCCTCTTGGTAGGATGGAGTGTCATATACTAGGTCCCGTATCTTCATGGTGTAATCCTGGTGGGACAAGATTACCGTAGCATTACCCTTGTCTACCGGCAAGACCACTATGTCGGGATCTTCTGTTAGATTCCTGATGCCCACCTTCTCTTTTATGGAATTATTCGGATTCGTAGGTCGAGTTCTAGGCATGGCCCTGCAAGTTCCGCGACGCACCTCTTCGGCTGCCTCAGGTGGGAGCCGAGCCGTTGTCTGTTCAACTGCACTAATGATGTCGGCGATGGGTGCATAATTAGGTGTCGGAGCAAAGTTCAATCCTTTCTTGAGAACCAAGATCCCGTCATTATCCAGTTCTATGTTCGTGAGATTGATAATGGTCTTCCCCCTATCTTTAATGGGCCGTTTCTCCGTTATACGTTCGAACTTGGATGTCTGTCGTTGGGTGGACTTCTTTTGGGCACAATCCACTGTGGCCCAAGTGACGCCATCAACCCAACCCCAGGTGCGGGAATTGAAGCGATACGCGAATTATAGATGTAGCTGAACGTGTTCTGCGAAGGTTCCTCCCCCTGTCCTCCAAGTCAGTACATTCTGGGGTACATCTATCTTCTGCTTAATCCGGGAATGGTTGGCTCCCAAGCTTGGTTAATGGGATAGCCGCTGTCACGATTCAGTTCAGCTTTTCTTACTCTGATCTCCATAGCTTCTTTGATAATACAGTCCCAATATTTCGAAGTCTGCGTTAGGACCTTGGTCTTGTCGTAATCCATGCCGTGAAGTTCTGACAGGCAGTGCAGCGAACTCTCTCTCGTGCCAAGGCTAGGCTGGCAAGTTTCTTGTTTTTTCGGGCTGCTGCTGAGTCGATGTGGTGCTTTACCTTAGCAAAATTCGGTACCATAAGTTCTTATCGGCACCTCATATGGAAAGCAAACGAGCTCAGTAGCCGACTTCTTCGTTGACGCAGCTTCCCAATTTTTTTCATACTGGGATTCGTCTCCTTCCCGTATAAGTATGTGATGTGATTTTTCAATTTCTCCAGGCGTATTTCGTCAAGACGATTTGTGGGGCCTTATCGGGAAACGTTGGACGCGTTTTACGCAAATATCAAGTAGAAACCGTCTTCTGCCCTCCAACTAAAACCAGAGCATATCTTGGCCGTGTTAAGGACGACCACGGTTTCCGTAAATCAGGGGTTTACAAAATACCGTGCCGGTAAGGAATACATAGGTCAGAAAATTCTCATCATTGAAGACCGATGCCATGAACACCAACGGCACGCGAGACTGAAACAGCCTAACAAGTCTGCAATCGCCAGGCATTGCCTGTCAGAACATCATGGCATGGATTATGACAAGACCAAGGTCCTAACAGAGACTTTGAAATATTGGGACTGTATTATCAAAGAAGCTATGGAGATTAGAGTTAGAAAACCTCAACTGAATCGTGACAGCGGCTATTCCATTAACCAAGCTTGGGAACCAACCATTACCCGGATCTACATCTACATCTACATGGTAACTCTGCAATTCACACTTAAGTGCCTGGCAGAGGATTCATCGAAATATTTTCATACTACTTCTTTACCACTCCACTCTAGAATGGCGCGTGGAAAAAAGGAACACCTAAATCTTTCAGTTCGAGCTCTGTTTTCTCTTATTTTATTATGATGATCATTTCTCCCTACGTAAGTGGGTGTCAACAAAATATTTTCGCATTCGGAAGAGAAAATTTCGCAAATAGATCTCGCCACAAGGAAAACCGCCTCTGTTTCAGTGAGTGCTTCCCCAACTCGCGTATCATATCAGTGACACTCTCACCTCTATTGAGCGATAACACGAAACGAGCTGCCCTTCTTTGCACTTGTTCGATGTCCTCCGTAATTTGCTACCTGGTAAGGATCCCACACCGCCCAGCAATATCCAACAGAGGACGGACAAGTGTAATGAATGCTGTCTCTTTAGTGGGTTTGTAGCGTCTTCTAAGAGTTCTACCAACAAAGCGCAGTGTTTTTTTCGCCTTCCCCACAATATTATTGTTTCCAATTTAAGTTGCTAGGTATTTAGTCGAATTGACAGCCCTTAGATTTGTGCGATTTATCGTATACCCAAAATTTATCGGATTTATTTGAGTACGCATGTGGATGACCTCGAACGTTTCTTTGTTTAGTGACAATTGCCACTCTTCACACCATACAGAAATTCTCTCTAGGTCATTTGCGAATTGGAATTGATTGTCTGATAATTTTACTAGACGTTAAATTATAGTGTCATCTGCAAACAATCTAAGGGGGCAGTTCAGATTATCACCTACATCATTTATGTAAATCAGGAACAGCAATGGGCCTATGACACTACGTTGCGGAACGCCAGTTATCACTTCTGTTCTACTCTATGATCTACCGTCTATCTCTACGAACTGTGACCTCTCTGAGAGGAAATTACGAATCCAGTCACACAACTGAGACGATACTCCATACGCACGCCATTTGATTAATAGTCGCTTCTGAGGAACGGTATCTAAAGCCTTTTGGAAATATGGGAATATGGAATCGATGTGAGATCCCTTTCGACAGCACTCATTATTTTATGGGAATAAAGAGCTAGCTGTGTTGCACAAGAACGATATTTTCTGAATCCGTGTTGGTTATGTATTAATAAGATATTTTCTTCAAGGTGATTCATAATGTTTGAGTACAGTATATGCTCCAAAATCCTTCTGCAAATTGAGGTCAGTGATATAGGTCTGTAATTCAATGGGTTACTCCTATTTCCTTTCTTGAATATCGGTGTGACCTGTGCTACTTTTCAGTCTTTAGGAACAGAACTTTCGTCAAGTGAGCGGTTGCATATGATTGCTAAGAAAGACGCTATTGTGTCTGCATCCTCTGAGAGGAACTTGATTGGTGTACCATCTGGACCGGAAGACTTGCCCTTCTTAAGTGATTTGAGTTGTTTCGCAACACGTAAGATATCTGCGTTTATGTCACTCATGCTAACAGCTGTTCTGGTTTCGAACTCTGGAACATTTACTTCGTCTTCTTTCGTGAAGGAATTGCGGAAAACTGTATTTAGTAACTCCGCTTTAGTGGCACCGTCACTGGTAACATCTGCATCGCTATCACGCAGTGATGGTACTGACTGTTTTTTGCCTCTGGTGTACTTTACATACAATCACATTTGGTATGCTATTCTCCGTTGATTAATGACAAGACGGAAATATCACAGAATTTACTGACTTCGAGGGCAGGGGGAGGAACCTCCGAAACCGGATAATCTCCCTGGGATACGCAAATTCACGGAGTTCGTACTCCGGTGTGTTGTAGGGTGAGCGGATCACGCCTTTCTTACTTCTTCCTGGGTGTGTTGGAAGTTGTCCTCTTGTCTTAGTCTTCCACACGGTTGCGTAGCTTCTTTTAGTTCATCTGGCTCATGTTGTGGTGTACCTTTACTCCAGCAGCAGTTCTGGCCACTTGTGGTCGGACGCCAGTATACTTGGTTTCCCAAGTTGCGGACTAGGTCGTCCTCCGACATCCGGGCGGCCGCGTAAAAAAGATGTGCCACCTGCCGGAATCGGCGTTTGAGCAGCGAGACTCCCACTACTCTGTGGATTTCTTCGATGCTGAAGTCTCGTGGCAGGTGAAGCGCTAACCTAAGCGCCTTGTTCTGGACCGTCTGCAGCTTTGCGATGGACGAGTCGGCCGCGCTGCCCCACACCACAGCAGCGTACTTCAACACAGGCCTGATGAGTGTAAGGTACAGAGTTATGACACAGTGTGGTGGCAGGGTCGTCGCTGCGTTGAGTAAGGGGTACAACAAGCGCAATCTGCCAAGCGCTTTACCCCTTACTTCCCTGATGTGCGCCTTCCACGTCAGGCGCCGATCCAGAGTGACGCCTAGGTAGCGTCCGGTGTTCGACCATGGGATGGGACCTCCCATGATGCTGAGTCGCTGGAGATCGGCAGGAATCTACTTCCTAGTGAAGATCACCGCCTGACGTTTGGCTGCGTTAAACTTGAGCCGCCATTTGGTGGCCCAAGTTCCGAGGACGACGCAAGCCGATTGCAGGCGGTGACGCATCAGCCTCGCGTTGATGCTTTTGCCGTAGAGCGCCGTATAGATCGCGTAGAGCGCAACGTGCACGCCCTGCCTCTTCGGAACGTCGGCGGTGTATAGTGAGTGGAGCAAGGGGCCGATGACGGAACCTTGCGGTACTCCAGCTGCTATGGGGTGCGCTGTCGACGTCCCGTCGTCACGCAAACGCGGGGCACAAGCCGGGCGTCGAACCTCGGCGCAGACGACCGAGAGAATGCACACGGTGCGGACGGTGGTGGGTGCTCCCGAAGGAGGGGAAGGGGAGGGGGAATCTGATACAAATCTCACGCCTGCCATCCCTTGGCAGTACATAAGCACACCTGATGATGGAAACAACGTAAATTGCCGAAATGTTGTGTCCTTTGTACACTCACACCAGGCTGGTCACCCGAGACTTATTTCGTCATGAAATACGCCTAGAGAAATTGAAAAATCACAAATCTATTGTTATGTAGACCGCAAACTTTCCCAGTGTTCTGTTTAACTTATCCTTTGCCATTTTGATTAAAATTTTGATTGTAATTGATAGAGCAGAATCTTGCAAGGTAATGATAAAATTCTCGTAAAAGTTAGAGAAACGTTTAGAATGTGAGTATCGTTAAAATAACTTTTCCACTAAAGGATGTGTGCTAAAGAACCACGTCTAAATGCCCCACTAAAAATGTTAGCTCTGTCGTCGGTTTACTTATGTTTATTGCTTGACTATTAAATTCATAATCTCTTGATACAGAAGGATTTCTCCTATTGCGTTATAGCAGGTATTAATAATGCTCGAGTTACTGTGACGTCATTTTACGTATACCACTGGGAGACTCCAGTACGAACAGAAAAACATCTTTGACGTAGCTGCACTCATTTCTCGTATCCACATTCATCTGCGAGGACTTGCGTCAGTCAGATAACGCCAAGTGTTTAAGTAGATGTTATATATGACTCACAGAGAACTCTGCTGGCGATCAACCTGAGCAGTAACAGTTAATTAAATTGGACAAACGATGGAGGAATGTTAAGCAAACTCAGTGGAGTGGAAGTCAGTACAGAAGCAAAGAAAACTCTACCGAGAAATTGATTAGTAGCGCTTCACCGTGAGCTCGTAAAGACTGTTCGTTACTAATTTATCTTCCTCGAGTCTGAAGAGCTTTATCAGTACATGCGGCTTATAGGACTTAATTTCGAGTATACACAAGTCCATTTTCGAATATTTATAAACTTTTTAATATCATCCGTAAATTGTTGACCAATAGTTCGAAAGGTATTCACAATAATTTCTTCGAGTTGTGATTTGCAGACTTTTATATTTTTATGTACTTTTTTTTAATTTTGCGATTTATGTATCAATTATATTCTATGACGTGTTTTACTTATATAAAATATTTTTATTCCTGTTACAATCCTTCCTAATGATGTTCTTTCCATTAAATAATAAATTATTCCTTTATACGGTTCCAGGTTTCCTACTGAACCGTTCCTCTTAATTATCTCATATTCGTATAAGCAAAGATGCTACTAGAACTAGGAAAAACTCATTGAACTGACGTGGTTACACCGGACAAAGCTTGTTAGGAACAAACACTGAAACTCATGATCATGTCATAAGCATTCTGTGGCAAATGTCAATACAAACCAGAACACAGAGAAGTCAAATCTGTCCATCAGCATATTAAATCTTACCTTCTTTTGCTCTAGTTAATGTAGTCCATGTCTACATGATCATTTGCATTTCAGTAAAGAAATGAAACACTGAGCTGAATAAGCTGCTTTTACGAAAGGCAGGTGTGCGGGTTGTCCCAGTAGTGTTACTAGATACTTCGAGGGGGTGTGGGGGTGTCTTCAGTAACAAACTGAGGATATGAACCCGTGCATGGAAAAGTCATCCAACGACGCTGCAGATCGCTGAAATTATGGGCACTGTCGCCTGCCACTAGGCCAGCCCTTCGACAGCAAACGTGAGTTTCTACGCTGACGGACTATAGGCGCAACGCCTGGCAAAGTTGTTTGTGGTTTAGTGATCGCGACTGCGTGCTTCGATCGGCAGTGGAGAAGATGAAGCAAACTGCGGAGTAGAAATGTCTCCTAGGAAAGTGATGCTGCGTTGCATTAGTGGATGACAGTTTCATTGTTTTACATCCACACACCGAAGAACGATGGAGATTTTACAGGATTACAAGAGTAAAATAAACTTAAATGTTTCTAAGACACAGTTTGTGCGATTCTCCTTTTGTGTATAGTAAAAGGTACATAGGACAGACAATACTCACTGTAAAAGAACGTTGTGCTGGACACCAGACATACATGCCCCTGCTGCAGCCCAGCAAATCTGCACTGATTGAACATTGTATTTACACTGGTGATTCCATGGATTATAGGGAAGTTATTATGCCTCAAATGACGTCTGCACTCTCAAGGGAAATACTGTTCCAAGTGTTCACTGCCTGAAATTCTAGCATGTGCCATTCCTAATAGTAAGCCAAACATTTCCTAAGTAGTGCGGATTCACTGCCTCTGCGCTTACTTTGTTTTACTCTTAGAGGTGTAACACTACATCTGTGACTGACGCTCTTGTTACTGACAGTGTTATCTCAGACGCATGAGCGTTTCCTCCACCGTCTAAAGTGCCTTAAAATTCTTGCAAGTTAGTCATCTCGAGAAATGGGTATAAGTGTTAATAATATTCCGCATGCGCTCCAAGAAAATGATGAATTAAAGGAAACACTGTCAACCAGCAGTTGTTAATTTTGTAATCTAACAAAGACACATTAGACGTACCGGCTACCTCTTGAATTATACATCAACGAAAATTACTTGTCAAGAGTATGTTGTAAACATTAATCTGGTAAACTATTTCTTTGTCAGACGATGAGGACCGATTCATGTTACAGTCGTACGAGACCTCAACGCGAACTGATCATATGGCTCAAGCAGTTCTGTTTAGCGATTGATAAATGTATATACACTCCTGGAAATTGAAATAAGAACACCGTGAATTCATTGTCCCAGGAAGGGGAAACTTTATTGACACATTCCTGGGGTCAGATACATCACATGATCACACTGACAGAACCACAGGCACATAGACACAGGCAACAGAGCATGCACAATGTCGGCACCAGTACAGTGTATATCCACCTTTCGCAGCAATGCAGGCTGCTATTCTCCCATGGAGACGATCGTAGAGATGCTGGATGTAGTCCTGTGGAATGGCTTGCCATGCCATTTCCACCTGGCGCCTCAGTTGGACCAGCGTTCGTGCTGGACGTGCAGACCGCGTGAGACGACGCTTCATCCAGTCCCAAACACGCTCAATGGGCGACAGATCCGGAGATCTTGCTGGCCAGGGTAGTTGACTTACACCTTCTAGAGCACGTTGGGTGGCACGGGATACATGCGGACGTGCATTGTCCTATTGGAACAGCAAGTTCCCTTGCCGGTCTAGGAATGGTAGAACGATGGGTTCGATGACGGTTTGGATGTACCGTGCACTATTCAGTGTCCCCTCGACGATCACCAGTGGTGTACGGCCAGTGTAGGAGATCGCTCCCCACACCATGATGCCGGGTGTTGGCCCTGTGTGCCTCGGTCGTATGCAGTCCTGATTGTGGCGCTCACCTGCACGGCGCCAAACACGCATACGACCATCATTGGCACCAAGGCAGAAGCGACTCTCATCGCTGAAGACGACACGTCTCCATTCGTCCCTCCATTCACGCCTGTCGCGACACCACTGGAGGCGGGCTGCACGATGTTGGGGCGTGAGCGGAAGACGGCCTAACGGTGTGCGGGACCGTAGCCCAGCTTCATGGAGACGGTTGCGAATGGTCCTCGCCGATACCCCAGGAGCAACAGTGTCCCTAATTTGCTGGGAAGTGGCGGTGCGGTCCCCTACGGCACTGCGTAGGATCCTACGGTCTTGGCGTGCATCCGTGCGTCGCTGCGGTCCGGTCCCAGGTCGACGGGCACGTGCACCTTCCGCCGACCACTGGCGACAACATCGATGTACTGTGGAGACCTAACGCCCCACGTGTTGAGCAATTCGGCGGTACGTCCACCCGGCCTTCCGCATGCCCACTGTACGCCCTCGCTCAAAGTCCGTCAACTGCACATACGGTTCACGTCCACGCTGTCGCGGCATGCTACCAGTGTTAAAGACTGCGATGGAGCTCCGTATGCCACGGCAAACTGGCTGACACTGACGGCGGCGGTGCACAAATGCTGCGCAGCTAGCGCCATTCGACGGCCAACACCGCGGTTCCTGGTGTGTCCGCTGTGCCGTGCGTGTGATCATTGCTTGTACAGCCCTCTCGCAGTGTCCGGAGCATGTATGGTGGGTCTGACACACCGGTGTCAATGTGTTCTTTTTTCCATTTCCAGGAGTGTATATTGTGAAATGCTCTGTTGCAGGAGAAATTGATACGATATAAAGAATGGTCAAACATAAACGTGAAGATTTAAAATGAATGCGTGTCGATCTACGAGGTGAAGATGATAAACCACGATTTAAGGCAAAAGAAATTGATGATGCTTGGAAGGAGTTAAAAATCAAATCGACTTATAAAGAAGAAATGAAGCATTATGATCTTGCCTAGGTGAGGCTATGTCAGTGAAACAAGTCTGTTATTTAGTTAGCGTGTGGCTGATTACGTTATATACTAATGCATATGTACTTCATAATGGATAAGTGATTACATATACCCACAAATTATGGATGAATGATTGCATATACTCATACCTACATACATAATTATAGAGGAGAACCTTAGTAATATTTTCGCTTCTCAATGGATCTCTAGTCATTGACTCCACCTCATAGCGTCTGAAGTCACCAGCAAGAATTCTTCTCATCACTATGATAGACTCGAATCCTGCAGTCTACACCTACATCTACGTGATTACTCTGCTATTCACAATTTAGTGCCTGACAGAAGATTCAATGAACCACCTTCAAGCTGTCTCTCTGCCGTTCCAATCTCGAACTGCACGCGGGAAAAACGACCACTTAAATTTTTCTGTGCGAGCCCTGATTTCTCTTATTTTATGGTGATGATCCTTTCTCCCTATGTGGGTAGGTGCCAACAGAATGTTTTCGCATTCGATGGAGAAACCAGGTGGTTGAAATTTCATGAGGAGATCTCATCGCAACGAAAATAGCCAGTTGTGTTAATGATTGCCACTGCATTTCACGTATCATTTATGTGCCACTATCTTCCCTATTTCGCGATAATACAAAACGAGCCGCCCTTATTTGACCTCTTTCGATGTCATCAGTCAGTCCCACACACCGCACAGTCATACTCCAGAACAGGGCGGACAACTGTAGTGTAAGCAATCTCTTTAGTAGATCTGTTCCGCCTTCTAAGTGTTCTGCCAATGAATCGAACGTCTTTGATTTGCTCTACCCACAACATTGTCCATGTGATCATTCCAATTTAGGTCATTTGTAATTGTAATCCATAAGTATTTAGTTGAATTTACAGACTTAAGATTTGTGTGACTTATTGCGTAATCGAAATTTAAACGATTTCTTTTAGTACTCATGAGAATAACTTATCACCTTTCTTTATTCAGGGTCAGAAAATGGCTCTGAGCACTATGGGACTCAACTGCTGTGGTCATCAGTCCCCGAGAACTTAGAACTTAAACCTAACCAACCTAAGGATATCACACACATCCATGCCCGAGGCAGGATTCGAACTTGCGACAGTAGCGATTGCGCGGTTCCAGATTGAAGCACCTAGAACTGCTCAGCCATACCGTCCAGCCTATTCAGGGTCAATTACCACTTCTCGCACCATACAGATATCTCATCTAAATCATTTTGCAATTCGTTTTGGTCATCTGATGACTTTACAAGACGGTAAATGACAGCATCATCTGTAAATAATCTAAGAGAGCTACTCAAATTGTCTCCTATGTCGTTAATATGGATGAGGAAGAGCAGAGGGCCTATAGCACTTTCTTGGGGAACGCTGGACATTATTTCTGCTTTGCTAGATGACTTTCCCTCTATTCTACGAATTGTGACCTTTCTGACTGGAAATCATGAATCCAGTCCCACAACTGAGGCGATATTCCATTAGCACGCAGTTGGGCTAGGAGACGCTTGTGAGGAACGGTGTCGAAAGCTTTCTGCAAATGTAAAAATATGTAATCAATGTGACATCCCCTGTCGATAGCACTCCTTAATTCATGAGTATATGTTTCAAAATCCTACTGAAAATCGGCGTTAGTGATATGGGCCTGTAATTCACCGGATTACTCCTACTTCATTTTTGGGTACTGGTGTGACTTGAGTAATTTTCCAGTCTTTAGGTACGAATCTTTCTGTGAGAGAGCCGTTTTGTATAATGGCTGAGTATGGAGCTAATGTATCAGCACACTCTGAGAGGAACCTGACTGATATACAATCTAGACTTTACGCTTTGCGGTTATTAAGTGATTTAAGCTGCTTTGCTACACAGAGAATAGCTATTTCTATGTTTTTCATCTTGGCAGTTGTTCTTCATTGGATTTCAGGAATATTTACTTCATCTTCTTTGGTGAAGTAGTTTCGGAAAACCGTATATAATAACTCTGCTTTTGTGGTACTGTCATAAGTGACTTCACCGTTGCTATGGCGCTGTGAAGTTAGTGATTGCGTCTTGACACTGGTGTGATTTATATTTGGCCAGAATCTCTTTGGATTTTCTGCCAGATTCCGAGACAGGATCACTGTGGAAATTATTATAAGCATCTCTCATTGAAGCACGCGCTATGTTTCGAACTTCGGCAAAATTTTGCCAGTCTTGGAGATTTATCGTTCTTTTAAATTTGACATGCTTATTTCGTTGCTTCTGCAACAGCGATCTGACCCGTTTTGTGTACCATGGGGGGATCAGTACCATCGCTTATTGATTTAAATGGTAAATATCTCTCAATTGGCGTCGATACTATCTCTTTTAAATCATTCCACATCTTTTCTACGCTTACATGATGAGATCGGAAAGAGTGGAGCCTGTCTCTTAAAAAGGATTTAAGAGCATTTTTATCAGCTTTTTTAAATAGATGTACTTTGCGTTTCTTTTTGATGGTTGTGGGTGTTACGGTATTCAGCCTAGCAGCAACTGCCTTGTGGTCGCCAATCCCTGTATTCCTCATGATACTCCCTATTGTCCAGCATTATTCGCTGCTAAGAGGCCAAGTATGCTTTCGCAACCACGTACGCTTCGAGTGGGCTCATGAACTAATTGTTCAAAATAATTTTCTGACAAAGCATTCAGTACAGTTTCGGAAGAGGTTTCACGCCTGTCGTAAGCTTTAAACGTGTAAGTTTTCCAGTATATCGAGGGTAGATTAAAGTCACCACCGACTACAATCGTATGAGTGGGGTACCTATTTGAAATGAGGCTCAGGTTTTCTTCGAATTGATAAGCAACTATCTCTTCTGAGTAGATGGTCCAGTAACACGATTCGATTAATAGTATATTCCGTTTGTTAAGTATAACCTCTACCCATACTATTTCGCAGGAACTATCTAATTCAATTCATCTACAAGATAAACTACTTTTCACAGTAATAAATACTCCACCAATCTATCCTTTCTGTACACTGTTAGCTCGTTTGAAAACATTTCGGCTGAACTTATTTCAAGCCGTAGCCAGCTTTCCCTGCCTATAACTGTTTGAGCTTCAGTGCTTTCTATTAGGGCTTGGAGCTCTGGTTCTTTCCCAACACAGCCACGACAATTTACAACTACAGTACCGATTGTTTCTACAACTACCTTACTGTGTTTTACCTACCCCCTTTTAGACGGACGCCCTTTCTGTGTTTTCTTGAGACCCTCTAACCTAAAAAAACCACCCAGTCCCTTTCACACAGCCCCCGCTACCAGTGTAGCCGCTTCCTGAGTGTAATGGAGTCCTATTAAACGGAACCCGGAAACCCACAACCCAATGGCGCAAGTCAAGGAATCTGATCAAGGAATGTGCTGCCTACTCGGTCACAGAGCCGCCTGCGCCTCTGATTCAGACCCTCCACTCGGCTCTGCACCCAAGGCCCACAGTCAGTTCTGTCGACGATGCTGCAGTTGGTGAACTCTGCCTTAATCTCTCAAGCAAGACTGGCAGTCTTTACCATTTCCGCTAGTCACCCGAAACCAGAGAGTGTCTCCTCCAATCCCAAGCGACACACGTCATTGATACTGACATGGGCCACCACCTGCAGTTCGCTGCACCCTGCACTCTTCATGGCATCCGGAAGCACCCTTTCCACATCCGGAATAACTCCCCCCGGTATCACCATCAAAGGTTAGAATCGTGCAGTCACTGACAATATGATGAATAGCCTGGCTTGGAGTTCAGCAGGCACAGTCTGGAGTAGGCAGCTTTCTCCACTAGTGGAGATCACTGCAACGGCTATGGCTCGTTCTGAATCTGTTCTGGACCATCCAGGTCTCGGAAGTCTAGCACCCGTAAAGAAGTTACGCAGGCGCTCATCTGCTATTGCTTACCACCGACATTTACATTCATCAAGAAGGTTAAAATCCATAGCATCCATGCCAGCACTGTCAGACAGGACAGAATGACGCGATTTTAGTCTTTTAAGATTCAAAAATATCAGGTCATTATGCACTCGGATACTTGGATATCTCGTGGAATTCCCTCACAAACACAGTACATCTTTGTAGATAGGAAGGCTGTATATTAATTAGCAGTGGACGGCAGTGAACTGAAGTAGATCTGATTGCCCCAGATTTTATGCACATTGTCGTATTCAGCTGGGTGTCAAGAGGCCTTCTATCGTTATTTTTCATCCAAACGGGTGCACAGTACTCAGCACATGAGAATACCATACCCATGACTGAAGATCACATGGTGGTTAATGTAGGTCCCCAGGAAGTTCGCAGCGCGGGGTAGCCGCTCAGTCTAGGGCGCCCTGTCACGGTCCGCGCGGCTCCTCCCGTCGGAGGTTCGAGTCCTTCTCGGGCATGGTTGTGTGATTTGTCCATAGCCTAAGTTAATTTAAGTTAGATTAAGCAGTGTGTAAGCTTAGAGACCGATGACCTAAGAAGCTTGGTCCCATAAGATCTTACCACAAATTTTATAGGAAGTTTCGAATCCTTAATGTCAATATCTCGATCATGTGAAACGTTACAAAAATTTGTAACTTGTTTCATTCAGGTCTAAAAATTACATCAGCGCCACTTCGGTTCTTGGTTGGTTGGTTGGTTTTGGGGAAGGAGACCAGACAGCGTGGTCATCGGTCTCATCGGAATAGGGAAGGATGGGGAAGGAAGTCGGCCGTGCCCTTTCAGAGGAACCATCCCGGCATTTGCCTGGAGTGATTTAGGGAAATCACGGAAAACCTAAATCAGGATGGCCGGACGCGGTATTGAACCGTCGTCCTTCCGAATGCGAGTCCAGTGGTTCTTAGTACTGATTAGACGTCTACGTTTCCTTGCTGAAATTTTTGTGTCCGATAATGTCTGTAAAGCTAAATTCTCTGATCAGTTTTAATACAGTAGCATGGACCAAGATCATTACATTTGTAATCAAAAGGAATACTTTATTTCGCCCATGAGGGAATGCAGGATTGAAAATAATATACACTACAGGCCATTAAAATTGCTACACCAAGAAGATATGCAGATGATAAAAGGGTATTCATTGGACAAATATATTATACTAGAACTGACATGCGATTACATTTTCACGCAGTTTGGGTGCATAGATCCTGAGAAATCAGTACCCAGAACAACCCCCTCTGGCCGTAATAATGGCCTTGATACGCCTCGGCATTGAGCCAAACAGAGCTTGGGTGGCGTGTGCAGGTACAGCCCATGCAGCATCAACACGATACCACAGTTCATCAAGAGTAGTGACTGGCGTATTGTGACGAGCCAGTTGCACGGCCACCATTGACCAGATGTTTTCAATTGGTGAGAGATCTGGAGAATGTGCTGCCCAGGCCAGCAGTCGAAAATTCTCTGTATCCAGAAAGGCCCGTACAGGACCTGCGACATGCGGTCGTGCATTATCCGGCTGAAATGTAGGGTTTCGCAGGGATCGAAAGAAGGACAGAGCCACGGGTCGTAACTCATCCGAAATGTAACGTCCACTGTTCAAAGTGCCATCAATGTGAACAAGAGGTTACCGAGTCGTGTAACCAATGGCACCCCATACCATCACGTCGGGTGATACGCCAGTATGGCGATGACGAATACATGCTTCCAATGTGCGTTGACCACGATGTCGCTAAACACGGATGCGACCATCATGATGCTGTAAACAGAACCTGGATTCATCCAAAAAAAATGATGTTTCGCCATTCGTGCACCCAGGTTCGTCGTTGAGTACACCATCGCGGGCGCTCCTGTCTGTGATACAGCGTCAAGGGTAACCAAAGCCATGGTCTCCGAGCTGATAGTCCATGCTGCCACAAACGTCGTCGAACTGTTCGTGCAGATGGTTGTTGTCTTGCAAACGTCCCCATCTGTTGACTCAGGGATCGAGACGTGGCTACACGATCCGTTACAGCCATGCGGATAAGATGCCTGTCATCTCGACTGCTAGTGATACAAGGCCGTTGGGATCCAGCACGGTGTTCCGTATTACCCTCCTGAACCCATCGATTCCTTATTCTGCTAACACTCATTGGATCTCGACCTAAGCCAGTAGCAATGTCGCGATACGATAGACAGCAATCGCGATAGGCTACAATCCGATCTTTATCAAAGTCAGAAACGTGATGGTACGCATTTCTCCCCCTTAAACGAGGCATCACAAAAACGATTCACCAGGCAACGCCGGGCAACTGCTGTTTGTGTACGAGAAATCTGTTGGAAACTATAACCATGTCAGCACGATGTAGGTGTCGCCACCGGCGCCAACCTTGTGTGAATGCTCTGAAAAGCTATCCATTTGCATATCACAGCATCTTCTCCCTGTCTGTTATATTTCGCGTCAGTAACACGTCATCTTCATGGTGTAGCACTTTTAATGGCAAGAAGTGTAATTAGATAAAGACTGGAATATCCAAACTGCATTACTGAAGACGTTCAGGCGCAGTATTTACGTTAGGGATTAAATGAGCAGCACAGTATACGAAAGACTGCTGGACAGAATCAAAGATTTTGTATGCTGATGGATTTAACTGATTATAATCTGCCATATGATTTACAAGACAGGAATCTTGCCAGATTCAGATTTTGTAAACACACCAGTATTTCAAACAGCGTATATTGCACTATCCCCTTTCTGTTGGTACAGAAACAGAACAGACTTTCAAGAATAGAAAAATATGAGAAATATTTAGAACGCAGTATTTACGATATCTTGAAGATTCAAAATTGTCAAAATAATGTATTTATGGGCGTTAGTCGCTTGTTTCTTACGCTATCATTGTTCTGTGACCACTTCCACGAAGCACTTCTTTAATGTCACTTACAGAATTCAATAAACATACAATTCATAACCGAGATTGTTTTTCATTCTGCTTCGTTTATAGCATCGCTGTCACCGTGATAGACAACGTCATCATAATGTTGCAATTTAACGTAGGCCATTCACTGGTTGTAAGCTTTCAAAATTAATAATTTAGTTCCGCACGAAGAGTTCTATGTCGCTAACCAGAATGTTTTCTCGTCTTTCAATATACAGGGTGAGTCACCTGACATTACCGCTGGATATATTTCGTAAACCACATCAAATAGTGATGAACCGATTCCACAGACCGAACGTGAGGAGAGGGGCTAGAGTAATTTTTTAATACAAACCATACAAAATTGCACGGAAGTATGTTTCTTAACACAAACCTATTTTTTTTAAATGGAACCACGTTAGTTTGGTTAGCACATCTGAGCATATAAACAAATACGTAATCAGTGTCGTCTGTTGCATTGTAAAATGTTAATTACATCCGGAGATACTGTAACCTAAAGTTGACGCTGGAAACCTCCGACGTTCAGTTGCGTGTTGTAACAAACACGGGCCACGGTCGGCGAGCAGCATCTGCAGGGACATGTTTACGACGACGACCGTGTTTACGAGTGTGGCTGTAGTGCACTGTTGTGGTTTGGTCTAGCTGTCGCAGTGTTCGCATGTAGCCCTTGCTGCTATTGTTATTCTGCATTCGCCTCCGCACGCAGACCAACTGTAGTACATCGTGTTACCAGGCGTCTGTGATAGTGTTGTAGGAACTGTGACCATGGTGTATTCGAACTCTGAAAAGGCGGAGATAATACTCATCTATGGCAAGTGTCGACGAAATGCAGCTGAATCCTGCAGGGTGTATGCATAACGGTACCCGGACAGAGAGCATCCAACGTGCCGCACATTGCAAAACATCTACCGCCAACTGCATGCAACAGGTATGGTCGTAGCACGCAAACGGGTCAGTAGCAGGCCCGTCACAGGAGAAGCGGGTGCAGTTGGTGTGTTAGCTGCTATTGCCATGAACCCACACATGAGTACACGGGACATCGCGAGAGCCGGTGGACTGAGTCAAAGTAGTGTTATGTGCATACTGCATTGCCACCGCTTTCACCATTTTTATGCGTCGTTACATCAACGATTACATGGTGATGACTTTAATCATCGAGTGCAATACTGGCAGTGGGCATTAACAGAGAATGAGTTGCAGTTCTACCTGTTTACCGATGAAGCGGGTTTCACAAACCACGGTGCAGTGAATCTACGGAACATGCATTACTGGTCCGTGGACAATCCTCGCTGGCTCAGACAGGTAGAGCGACAGCGACCGTGGACTGTAATTGTATGGTGCGGAATCATTGGCGACCACCTCATTGGTCCTCACTTCACTGAGGGGCCCAAACAGCTGCAACATACATCGCGTTTCTACAGAATGATCTGCCAACGTTGCTCGAAAATGTCTCACTGGAAACGCGTAGACGTATGTGGTATCAGCATGATGGTGCGCCTGCACATTCCGCAATTAACACTAGGCTGACCCTTGATAGGATGTTCGACGGGCGTTTCATAGGACGTAGAGGACGCATAAATTGGCCAGCCCGTTCTCCTTATCTTACAACTCTGGACTTCTTTTTGTGGGGTACGTTAAAGGAGAATGTGTACCGTGATGTGCCTACAGCCCCAGAGGATATGAAACAACGTATTGTGGCAGCCTGCGGCGACATTACACCAGAAATACTGCGGCGTGTACGACATTCATTACGCCAGAGATTGCAATTGTGTGCAGCAAATGATGGCCACCACATTGAACATCTATTGGCCTGACATGTCGGGACACACTCTATTCCACTCCGTAATTGAAAACGGAAACCACGTGTGTACGTGTACCTCACCCCTCATGGTAATGTACATGTGCGTCAGTGAGAAAGACCAATAAAAATGTGTTAACATGTGGACGTAATGTGCTGTTCCAGTCTTTTCTGTACCTAAGGTCCATCACCGTTCCCTTTGGATCCCTACGTAATTCGCTCTCCGATATACACGATCGAACAGCGGAGGACTGGTACTCAAGCGTCAACTTTAGGTTACAATGTCTCCGGATGTAATTAACATTTTACGATGCAACAAACGGCACTGATTACGTATTTGTTTATATGTTCAGATTTCCTAACAAAACAAACAGGGTTCCATTTAAAAAAGGTAGGTTTATATTAAAAAACATACTTCCGTGCATTTTTTATGGTTTGTATTAACCAATTACACTATCCCCTCTCCTCACGTTCGGTCTGTGGAATCGATTCGTCAGTATTTGATGTGGTTTACGAAATATATCCAGCGGTAATCTTAGGTGACTCAACCTGTATATTGATAATATTTTTTTCGACACTTACAAAGATTACAGATGTTGATGAGATGAACCTGCATATATCTAGTTGTGAAAAAAAAACATTAAATTTGTCTGATTCCAAACAATTCAAAATTATTTGAATTAACTTTCGGAGGTGTCGGACGAATAATTTAGTTACATTCAAAATGCAACAGGATTTTCATAGGAGACGAAGCTACGAGTGTAATTGGCCGTTTTTATGTGTGTCACTGGAATTGTATTCTGCGATACAGGGGAAGAACAACATGCAACGTCTCTTGCTCGTTATAGCTAACTAACCTCCAAGCAGAGGTGAAGAGCTAGGGTGAGATCAGTAAATTATCTGAGGTGACGGAGTAGTATAATACAGGAAATACAAGAGAAGGTTAATTTTTTGAGCGTCCACTACTCGTTAACATAGTTACGCCTGTAGGTTGCACGATAACGGTGTTGCTAACTGGGTTGCTAGAATGTAACAAAATACTGACCAATTAAACTTCCCATAGTTAGTACAGATGTTTATGATAAACATTAATTTCTCTCCCTCCAGAGTCTTCACCTAGTTTGGAGGCAGTGCCATTACTTTCTTTTGACACATCGGAATATGTGACTGGTTAATTCATGATCTCCATCTTACCCGTCCATTGGTAATATACTCAACTAGAATCTTACAGCATGTTTTCAGAAGTATTCGTAGCTCGCCCCTAGAAATTTAGGCCAGTGGATAACCTCACAATAACATCATCGGATAGTATACTGCTCACAAGGTCACATCAACAGGCAGTCTAATTACTACCTGGAGGGAGCAGCGATTGCGTCACTTCCCTGCGCTAAGTGCGTGTATCTCATGACGGGTAGGTGGTAGGCGGACGGCGCCACCCAGAGGACTTCCGTGGTCTACCTTGCGACGCTCATTTGCAAGGCAGATGGACCGACGCCGAGAGGGGTTCTCGGGAGCCCGGCTAAGCACGCTCCTGTAGTGGCGCAGCTGTCCGGAGCAGCCTCATTCTGTTTCTTGTTATCCTCCTCGCTTCAGAGGATGATCCCCGAGTCCAGCGAGCGGCTGTTCCTCACTTCGTCGGCAGCCTCCATTTCCCTGACAGGTAATAATTCTATTTACCGTTTTCTTCCGCCTCGCCAAATCAACTTTTAGCACACATTCTACTTTCTTTTAACTCCCCAACCTTTATTTTTTTATCAAATTGGTTATAATCTCAAAATATCTTTGAAACAATGAAACCCAACTTCTACACTGCATTCTTATCTTTGTCAACTGCTATTACTTTTCCTCTCCACAACGCCCTCCACCCTCCAACATCAAGTAAAATATTCCCGGTTGCTCTTCCATAGACTTCTATCCCCACCTGTCCAAATTAACACTTCTTCGTTTCGTACGTTATCCACCCAACAAAAATTCAACAGTCTACGTTTCAAATTATTTCAGTTTCTGTCTGTCCGTATTTGTGATGGTCCACATTTCACTTCCATACAATGCTGGGCTTCATTCGTACGAAGTCTTGAACGACTTCCTTAGCTCCATTACAATATCTGATGCAAGTAGAACTCTCTTACTGAACAAGATTTTCCTCGCCTCTGCCTATCTACTTTCTGCTTCGGGCAGTCTGCGCAGTCGCATTCCAAGATAATTCTTTCATTCTAACACCAATGTGTCGTTATCAATTTTGATACTAAGCAGCTCGTTACTTTCCTTTCTATTAGTACTGAGTGTTGCGTGGGAAGTTCTATAAAGCTGCTGATATTGCAATAATTAGTACTTCAATACGCAGTTCACTTCAAGAGGAACAGGTGTCTCTAAAAAGGGCTGTTGTAGAAGTTGGCCAGACCAATTATTCGTGTACAAGAGAGGTAAGAAGAGTGTGGTCGGTCTAGAGAGACGACAGAACGTAAGGATCGAGCAATCGTCAGAAAGGCACACAGAGCCCCGAATGTGTCATTATCGTTGTTTCGACATGCTACTGGTGCTTCAGTGACTAAAAGGCAGCTCACTCAAAGGCGGCTGAGCTCATGGCAGCCCTTGTACCAACTCTGTACACCAAGAAGCCTGTTTGCAGTGCTCTCGGGCACATTCGGACTGGAATCTCATTCACTGGAGTAGAATAATCTTGGGTTGTGTGCCACACATCGAATTACGACCCGATAACCAATGCAGATACATTTGGAGACCTCTGGGACAGCGCAGTGGTGGGATATCTACCTGAGTGACACACCGGTACGTCGAAAATATTCTACACCCCGTTCTGTTACCCGTCATGGAAAGCCACCCTGGACTTACACTTCAGCAAGATAATGCCGCCCAAAAAGTGGGGGTTTTTACTGCTTGTCTTCGTGCTTGTCAAACCCTTCCTTGGCCAAAAAGGTGGCCAGATCTCTTCCCAGCTGCATTATGGGCAGGGTCCTCCAACTTAGTTTAAATGATTCAAATGGCTCTGAGCACTATGGGACTCAACTTCTGAGGTCATTAATCCCTTAGAACTTAGAACTAATTAAACCTAACTAACCTAAGGACATCACACACATCCATGCCCGAGGCAGGATTCGAACCTGTGGCCGTAGCGGTCTCGCGGTTCCAGACTGCAGCGCCTGGATCCGCACGGCCACTTCGGCCGGCTCCTCCAACTTGCTCGGGATATTGACAATCTAATGGGCCAGTTTATAATTTGGCTTGATATCCCTCAGAAGGGCCTCCAACAAAACTATCAATCAATGCCAAGCCGAATAACGGCTAGCATAAGGGCCAGAGCGACAAACTAGCTATTGACTTTCTCAACATGTGAAGCTCTTTATCTTGAATAAACCATCCAATATTTCTGAAACTGTAATAATTTGTTTGTCTGTATGTGTGCACTACAGCTACTGATTTCTGTCTCACTGGAACAGTTCTTTCATGATGCGTCGTTTTTTTCTTTTTTTTTTATCTTAGCTTGTATGTTCATGAAGAGGCAGGAGTACATTAACATTAGTCCCTTCGGATTCAAGTAAGTAGGTCTTAGAGGGAAGTCAAGGCGAAAAGATATCAGAAAATTAGCAAATAAACAGGAAAAGAAATGGTCTAATTCACTCTATAGAAAACTCAAGGCACTTCGGCGAAACTAACCCAAGGACTTCAAAATTAAGAACACTACAGTAATTCGATTCCTAAATGAATATGAGAACGTTTCTACGACGGAGAGGGACTTCCTGAAGAAGTGGTAGAAGAACAATTGGGTGATCGAGTATCAAGGTTAATTTAAGAACGTTTTGAAAGACCAGGAGTAAATGAGGTGAAAGTTGCAGCTCACATTTCTTCGAGATTTTCCTAAATTATTGGGAGAGATGGCAACCGATTGGATATTCCATTTGGTTTCTAGAATCTATGAGTCTAGAGATACAACGTTAAACAAATTATCAGCCGCGCCAACCTTAGGATACCAAGGGCAGACAAGTGCGAGAACTATCTTTTTATCAGCTTGACGGGGGATAATACACAGAAGAGATTTGTTAGATAGCGGCCAGTTTGGCCTTACGGAAAGTAAAGACGCCAGAGAGAGAGGGAGTCCTGACGTTGCATTGTAAAATGGAAGTAAACCTTAGTAAAGCAAGGTACGTTAGTAAGATTTGTTGACCTATAAAAAAACTTCGGGAATTCGAGATTCTGAGAAAGAGAGAAGCAAGCTAGAGGGAAAGGTGAGCAGGGAAACAGCGATCAGTCAGGGCCGGTGGTATAAACATACACTCCTGGAAATTGAAATAAGAACACCGTGAATTCATTGTCCCAGGAAGGGGAAACTTTATTGACACATTCCTGGGGTCAGATACATCACATGATCACACTGACAGAACCACAGGCACATAGACACAGGCAACAGAGCATGCACAATGTCGGCACTAGTACAGTGTATATCCACCTTTCGCAGCAATGCAGGCTGCTATTCTCCCATGGAGACGATCATAGAGATGCTGGATGTAGTCCTGTGGAACGGCTTGCCATGCCATTTCCACCTGGCGCCTCAGTTGGACCAGCGTTCGTGCTGGACGTGCAGACCGCGTGAGACGACGCTTCATGCAGTCCCAAACACGCTCAATGGGCGACAGATCCGGAGATCTTGCTGGCCAGGGTAGTTGACTTACACCTTCTAGAGCACGTTGGGTGGCACGGGATACATGCGGACGTGCATTGTCCTATTGGAACAGCAAGTTCCCTTGCCGGTCTAGGAATGGTAGAACGATGGGTTCGATGACGGTTTGGATGTACCGTGCACTATTCAGTGTCCCCTCGACGATCACCAGTGGTGTACGGCCAGTGTAGGAGACCGCTCCCCACACCATGATGCCGGGTGTTGGCCCTGTGTGCCTCGGTCGTATGCAGTCCTGATTGTGGCGCTCACCTGCACGGCGCCAAACACGCATACGACCATCATTGGCACCAAGGCAGAAGCGACTCTCATCGCTGAAGACGACACGTCTCCATTCGTCCCTCCATTCACGCCTGTCGCGACACCACTGGAGGCGGGCTGCACGATGTTGGGGCGTGAGCGGAAGACGGCCTAACGGTGTGCGGGACCGTAGCCCAGCTTCATGGAGACGGTTGCGAATGGTCCTCGCCGATACCCCAGGAGCAACAGTGTCCCTAATTTGCTGGTAAGTGGCGGTGCGGTCCCCTACGGCACTGCGTAGGATCCTACGGTCTTGGCGTGCATCCGTGCGTCGCTGCGGTCCGGTCCCAGGTCGACGGGCACGTGCACCTTCCGCCGACCACTGGCGACAACATCGATGTACTGTGGAGACCTCACGCCCCACGTGTTGAGCCATTCGGCGGCCCACTATACGCCCTCGCTCAAAGTCCGTCAACTGCACATACGGTTCACGTCCACGCTGTCGCGGCATGCTACCAGTGTTAAAGACTGCGATGGAGCTCCGTATGCCACGGCAAACTGGCTGACACTGACGGCGGCGGTGCACAAATGCTGCGCAGCTAGCGCCATTCGACAGCCAACACCGCGGTTCCTGGTGTGTCCGCTGTGCCGTGCGTGTGATCATTGCTTGTACAGCCCTCTCGCAGTGTCCGGAGCAAGTATGGTGGGTCTGACACACCGGTGTCAATGTGTTCTTTTTTCCATTTCCAGGAGTGTAGTTTTCCTTATGTATTACGAAAATAAGCGGTCTAAGTAATACGTGGTTATAAAATAACCTCGTCAAAACACCTTCTTCCTTTCTTCCTGAAATCGTATTACATCAGATTTGCTTTCTGGCTATGTCGTGTGTGTAGTTTTTTTACTTTGCATACTTTGATTAGATTTAGATTTTATTTAATAACTGATTTTAGGAAATATGGTCTGTAAACGTTGTAGAGCGCCATGGCTCCATTTGGGATAAATCTGCCGCTTTCAAAAATGGTTTAAATGGTTCTGAGCACTATGGGGCTTAACATCTGAGGTCATCAGTCCTCTAGAACTTAGAACTACTTAAACCTAACTAACCTAAGGACATCACACACATCCATGCCCGAGGCAGGATTCGAACCTGCGACCGTAGCGGTCGCGCGGTTCCAAACTGAAGCGCCTAAAACCGCTCGACCACACCGGCCTTTGTCGCTTTCTTTAGAAGTTGGTTTTGCACTTGGCATGTACCTTGTTTCATTCAAATGCAAATAAAAAACAATATTCAGCTGTTAGCAACAATGATTTCTATTTCTTGTATAGAACATGATGCCTTAACTTGTCCTACCCCTCCAACATATGCGCATCTTTAAGGTGAAACATTATGGAGAAAACAGTAAAACAACAAGCGATGGCAATTCCTTCTACGAACCACCAATATTATTTACTCAGGTAGACATGACATAATATTTTATGTACTTTAGAGTTAGAAACACCAATGAAATAGTAGACACGCGTTATTGAGAAATTTACACACGGATCTATTTAATCTGAGGGCAAGTTGTACTTTACCCTACGTGTAGGCATATGTAATATATTTAATTAATCTTACAATAGTTGACAGTAATTCAAAATGCAAATTTGTTAGTGTGCTTGGCAGCTTAGGTTAGTATTTTAGCCGGTATGTGTTGCATGCAGTTAAAAGCCGGTTAGGTGAGCTTTCCTACATCACTTGCTTTGGGCCGAACTTGAAACGTGAATTCTGTGTTTAAAATGGTATATTTCATCTATATACGTTCAGGAGAGAAAATTACGTTGAGATACCGTGAGTGACCACGACAATATTTCATACACTTTATGCGTAGGCGTGTTGGAGGAAAATAGCATTGCCCGCATCTCGTGGTCGTGCGGTAGCGTTCTCGCTTCCCACGCCCGGGTTCCCGGGTTCGATTCCCGGCGGGGTCGGGGATTTTCTCTGCCTCGTGATGGCTGGGTGTTATGTGCTGTCCTTAGGTTAGTTAAGTTTAAGTAGTTCTAAGTTCTAGGGGACTTATGACCACAGCAGTTGAGTCCCATAGTGCTCAGAGCCATTTGAACCATTTGAAAATAGCATTGGGACACTTTATATTTTATTTTTGGGTTTTTTCTCCGAAATTTTGCAGACATTTTAGAGAACATTGCGACACTGTTGTGTCTTTGCACCACGCATTGTTAAAAGTTCAAACATTGCATGTTTACTAATGCTGCTTTCCCGTAAGCTCATGATACAGACATAGTGTACGTGTATTTTGCTGACGTATTTTACATGTGGAAATAGAACAAAATATACGCTTCACCTAATTTTGGGGGGATATACTTCTGAACATCGTGAAGAAATTGAGATCGTTGGGAGAGCTTTGAACACAGCCAAGATGTCTACTCTGGGGCTGCATCGGGATTTTATATGAAAGCCCAAGAGTTTTAGTACTTTACTGATATTGGCAGGGGAGGAAATGGGAAGGGTGTTGGGGTTGTGGTGCAAAGCACTACTTAGTTAGTTCCATCATCCAGAATTTTTAAACTTCCCACCGTCACTATGTAGCATATCTTAAATTTTGCACCACCACCAACTTGGAATTTCGGTGACTACAAGGCTTACTAGTTCCGTTAATTTGAGTTGTGACCGAGTTGTATGCTATACATGTACTACTTCAGAAGATACTGTGGGTGACAGAGTTGGTGTAATTTTATCTGACAAATTTTATCAATGTTCTGGAATCCATTTTTTTTAAAGATATCCGTGCACTTCAAAAAGAATACTTTTTTATTGAGATACGTCGACAACGTTTCATTACTTAAAAGTGATGCAGGGTTCATGAAAGAATTAACCTCAAAAAAATGCCTTTCATGCACTCCATATTTACCGCTGATACATGGCTATAACTGGGTAGCATGGGGAACATGTATTCGACACCCACAGAAAGCGAACCTGATTAGATATTATTAATGTAAAATTGTGCTACCCATGGCAGTAGATAATGACTTAATTTGGAGCTATGACTAAGACAATTTTAGGGCTGCCGCTTCGAAATCACCAAAAGAAGTCGCGATTAATATTGACTGTCATGTGAAAATAGTTGAAATCCTACACAATAAAATTTTTAAAAAGTAATAATAGTCAGTGAACACGGCGAATAATTCTGCCTCCAACACGATGATGCAGAAAAATAATGAGGTCTGTCGACAGTGAGGTTATTAGCGATGGAGCGCAATCTGTGACTGACGGGGACTGGCACCAGCCTTAAATACGTTAGGGAAACCACACAAATCCTAAATCACGATTACCGTACAGAAATTTGAACCATCGTCCTCCGGAACGCGTGTCCAATGTGCTAACCACTCCGCTACCCAGCTCGGTATAATGAGGAGGCTTACAACACAAGAATGTCAGGTAAAACAGCACAATGACTATGTGAACATAAGATTAAAATTGACTCGAAGACAAGGACACACTAAGAAAGAAATTAAAAAACATGTTATAATATGAAATGAATATAACAGATTTTCGGACTGAGAACTGTACACACTGTTGTGCAGAAGCTACAACGATTAATACATCGACCAAAGAGGCAGAAACTGCTTTACACGAAATGAAGGATCCACTTACAAGCACTAAAAATAGCGTGTGGTGAGGGTATGTGAACGCCACTGCGCACACTACAAACGCTATTCAGTCAGATTTAAAATTCACCGAGAACAGGAAGGTAGTCTACTCAACAAATAAAAATAAACTCAAATATATGTCAAGTAAGTAATAACTACATGAACTGCGTGAATGAACAATGCGAGTTCCACCACATCTTGTAGTTAATAATCCTTAGAGGCATGCTGTAGCAAGAGCACTTCAGGATGCTGTCAATGTGCGTAATACATCCACGTCTATTACGATAACTGGGCTTTACGCCGACAGCTACCGTTTGATCCAATGGTGTCAACACAATCCGATGGACTGATTGCATAAACGCCTGATCTAACGATACTGTCGCCGAAGGTCAGCGTGACCTCACCCGACTGATGACCTCTCCTGGAGTGCTACACCTACCCTTAAATTCAGAGTCATCCTGTGTTAATTCGTATCTTTAAACTACTTATTTTCTTAAATTCTTCTTCACATCTCATTCATGTCTTATGCTTTCAAGCTTTTTCAAATTTTGTTTGCATTCGATGTAATAACCTAGCACTATCATCTATAAAGTAGTGTCAGCCGCGATCCGATGTACTGCATATTATATAATGAATTCGTTATCCTACTGTAAACATGCTGCTTTCATGTGCATTTTAAATTGCCTTTATGCTTTTATCTTTCACCTTATGAAACAGATTACATTCTTCTATGGCGTGCGAATTGAGGAGATCAGAAGCTTAGTAACTAGTGTCAAATATACAGATATACCACATTTTGGAAGTGTATAAAAATTATACCATTGTACATCTTGTAATACACACCATATTTTTAATGCGTATACTTTCAATTTTCTGTAACCGGTATTTTACTGGTCTCACTACTGCCAATCATAGTAAACTTTTTTTATTCTATATGTACAAACTCCGCGTTCGTGTTTTTTTAATGTACTGACTACGTACCTATCGGACACTACTAAGCTTTAGACAACTTCTTCATTTTATTCATCCATTAAATATGCAGATTTTTATTTGATTAAAGTGTTAACACGATTTTATCTATATTTCTCATTTATATATGTAATGATCACTGCAAAGACGAACAGTTAATTAATTTTAATACAATATTATGTGACTAAGACACTCCCTTTTATAATGTAACCTCCTATGCTACCATAATTCGCTTACGGCTCCAAAACTGTTAATCAGTTTTAATAAAGTACTATGTTACCATGACACTGACTCTTATAACGTAACTTTCTACTTTACTATAGTTCACGTAAAGTTACTAAACTCTTTAAGCTCTTATACTGTGTTATTTCTTTGGGATTAGAGACAAAATTTGTTATGTGACGATGATCACTTACAGGGTCTCTCTAACACGCCTGTTTTGCTTTTTTTTATGTCCAGCAGATTTTTGAAATTTTATTTAAATTTATTTTTTATTCTGAAGGACTAGCATGTGTCTGAGATTACATTGAATTATAACATACTTACCTATGTAACAGTTGTATACTATAGCATTTCAACACAGTTTGAATTTGTTCATTTAAGATATTTCTCATATCCTGTCCATTTTGCTAGTCAGTACAAAGTAATAGCCAACGTTTATTACATGATTTTTTGTGGTTTCTATTTACTTTTATAGGTCGGAAAGTTAAGGAAAGTTGTTAAGTTCTTCATTACAATTACCCATGTTGGTTTATAAAAGGAGTTTTGTATATTGATGCCAAAGCTGGCGGGTTTGCTCTGCTTTATAGATATCTGTTTGTGTGTGTGCGGGAGAGTTTTAATATCTGCATTTCGATGAAATTAATGGTGGTAGATTTCCAGTGTAATGGTTGACTCAGATATTTTTCATGGAAACTGTTTAATTTATTTTACTTTATTATAAATTTTGTGTAAGCACAAATTCTATAAATATTTGAGATTGTAATGTCTTGCATATACCATCCAAATAAATTATCTTTCGTTCTGACATCCTTCCCGTGCTTTAGAACTCTATTCCCGAAATAGTTGACTAATATTTCAGCACTTCGGCTACAAAAATATAAAGTGGACTTCCTGTAACGAGTCCCGAATCCTTTTCGTAAGTTTGTTTGCTCAAAGGAAGTTCAACATGTGGGCGTACCTAATTAAGCATGTGTGCCGAATCAGTCATTTCTGATGGGATCATTGCTTTAACTTCGAACGAATTTGTTCTCATCGTCTCTATGACTTCATTTGAAAGTGTGCTCTGCTGTACGGCCGATTTAGCCGATCAGAAATTGAAATGGGGTTCCATATGTTGTTTAAAAGTATGCTGTTGTAAACGGACGGTATCACACCGCGAAGCACCAGTCTGAACGTTTACAAACTTTGTGGAGATGTTTACCACATTGATTCCTTTTGGACGGGGAAAGCGAGGGCAGTCACTCTTCCAACTTGTTTGATACGGCCCACTATGACTATTTATCTTGCGTAAATCTCTTGATCCCATTGTTTCTTACATGCATGGCCCTCCAATTTTTGGTGGATAATACTTTTGTCATTCCCCTTAGTTTTAACTCTTTAGTATCATGGAACTTATTCTATTACGCCTTAAGGTATACTATCACCCTGTCGCTTCATCTTGTCCGTGTCTTGCCGGCCGCAGTGGCCGAGCGGCTCTAGGTGCTGCACTCTGGAACCGCACGACCGCTACGGTCGCATATTCGAGTCCTGCCTCGAGCATGGATGTGTGTGATGTCCTTAGGTTAGTTAGGTTTAAGTAGCTCTAAGTTCTAGGGGACTGATGACCTCAGATGTTAAGTCCCACAGTGCTCAGAGCCATTTGAAGCATTTGTCCGTGTTTTCTACATAGTCCTTTCCTCACTAATTATGCAAGAACCTTTTAATCTCATGCCTTATCAGTCCAAGCATCACTTCCACATAACGCTGTGCGTTAAACGTACGTTCTCATAAATGCCTACTTAGATTCTTTACCCCATGGCCCAGGGATAGCGTCTTTGTGCACTAAACAAAAATCCTGGGTACAGGATTGTAACCTAGGCACAGCTTAGTTCTGAATAATGGTTGTATATATATATATATATATATATATATATATATATATATATATATATATATATATATATATATATATATATATACGACCATTACAAGATATATATACATATACATTATACAAGATAGATATATATACATTACTATATATATATATATATATATATATATCTTGTAATCTGACTTGTTCCGCATCGATATGATGTGAAAATAATCTGCCGGACATGACGTAACTGAACTAAACTGAAATATATGATCTTCCAATTTAATTAATTCCTAATTGTAGTCCCTAAGTACTTAGTTAAGTTTTGTATGGTTTATCGTGCAACTGAAGTTCAGTGGATTCTTTTTAGTGGTCATGTGAATGACTTCACAGTTTTCATGATTTAGAGTTAACTGCCACGTTTTCCACTACACAATTAGGTTGCATGAATATTTGGCAAATTGGGTTGGTCCCCTGATGATTTTACATGACGGTAAGTGACGGCATCATTTGCAAACAGTATATGAGGACTGCTCAGATTCTCTGCTAAATCGTTTATGTAGATCAGGAACAACAGAGGACCTCTAACACGCCCGATATTATTTCTGTTTTACACGATGACTTTTCCTTCAGTCACTACGAACTGGAAATCACGAATCCAGTCACACATCTGAGACGATAATCCATAATTTACATAAGTGTTGCCTGTGAGGAAAGGTATGAAAAGTTATGTGGAAATCTAAAAACAGTGGTTCAGGGTGACGTCCCCTGCCGATAGCACTCATTACATCGTGAGAATATCGGAAAGGAACGATATTGTCTGAATCCGTGTTGGCTGTTTATCAATAAATCGTTTTCATCGAGCTGATTCATGATGCTCGAGCACAGTGTAGTTCCAATATCCTACTGCAAATCAAAGTTAGAGATATAGGACCGTAATTCAGCCAATTACTTCCGTTTCCTTTTCCGGGTACTGGTGTGACTTGTGCCACTTTCCAGACTTTGGGTATGGATCGTTCTATGAACGAGCGATTGTATACGATTGCTAAGTACGGAGCTATTGTATCAGCATACTATGAAAGTAACCTGACTGTATATTTTCTGCTCTGGAAGCCTTGCATTTCTGAAGTGTTTTAAGCTGCTTCGCTACACCGAGGATATCTGATTCGTGCACATGTTTGCAGTTCTTCTTGATTTGAACTGCGGAGTATTTACGTCGTTTTCTTTTGTGAAGGAATTTCGGAAAACCATGATTAGTATCTCAACTTTAGTGGCGGTGTTATCAATCATATCACCATCGTTATCGCGCCGTGAAGGTATTGACTGCGTCTTGCTGCTGGTGTATTTCACATATGACCTAAATCTATTTGGTAGTTCTGGCAGATTTAGAGACACAGTTCCGTTGTGGAAACTATTGGATGCAACTCGCATTGAAGTTCGCACCAAGTTTCGAATTCCTGTAAGACTTCACCAATCTCGCAAATTTTGCGCTCTTTTAAATTAGGCATGCGTTTTTCGTTGCTTCTAAAACAGTGTTCTGATCATTTTAGTGTACTGTGGGGGACAGTACATTTCTTATTATTTTGTATTTTGTCTTAATTGCCATAGATACTATTTCTTTGAATTTAAACCACATCCGGTGTACACTTACGTAGACTGGGAGGAGAGGAGGCTGTCTCTTAGGAAGACATAAAGCGAATACCAATCTTCTTTTTGAAGTAGATGTATTTTGCGTTTATTTTTAGTTGTTTGGGATTTTACGGTACTGAGTATAGCTATAACACCATTGTGATCACAAATCCCTGTATCTGTTACGATGCTCCTTACATGGTCAGGAGATGAAATATGTTTCCGCAACCATCTACATTTCGAGAGGGCTCCTAATCGAGTTGTTCAAAATAATTTTCTGAGAATGCATTCAGTGCCATTGTGGACGACGTTTCATGCCTACCACCTACTTTAAATATGTATTTTCGAGAACATGTCGTGGATAGATTGACGTTATGGCCAACTATAGTGGTATATTTGAAATAATACTCTATTTATCTTTGAAAATCATCTGAGTTGGGGTCAGTAAAAGGAACCAGTTATTAATGTATTCCGTTTGTCGAGCCATACTAACACACAGGGATCTTCTAGTTCAATTTCACAAGTAGCTTAACTACTTCTGACAACAGTAAACCTCCACCACCAAGTGTATTTGATCTATCCTTTCTGAACGCGTTTAGGTCCTTTGTGGAAATTTCCTCCGAACTTAATTCTTGCCTGAGCAAGCTTTCCACACCTATAACGATTTGCGATTCAATGCTTTCCATTAGCGATTGGAGCTCGGTCTTCTCGAACAAAGCTACTATAGTTTGCAGCTACAGTATTGATTTATCTTATGTATACTCTCTTCCTTTGTTCGTCCTGCAGTATGAAGCCTTTTCTGAACTTTCCCGACATCGTCGAACGTAAAATTACCGCCCAGTCTCCTCCATACAGTCACTACTAACCTGATAGCCGCTTCCTGCATGTATTGAACTCCTAACCCATTTTTAACCCGGAAACTCACCTTCTTATGGCGCAAGTCGAAGAATCTGCTACCTACGGCGATCGCAGGACTGTCTGAGCCTCTGACGCACGTCCTCCACTTGGTTGTGTACGAAGACCAGAAATATATTTGTTTCCACGAGGACTTGTCACAGGCTGGTCAGACGTATTTTAACCTTTTGACATGCTCTTGAGAATGGGTACAAAGCCAAAATCATTACTGTGTATAGTAAATGAAGGACTAACAATCGAATGGAGGACATTTCTTCAAAAAAATTGCTCTTGTGACACAAAACAAATGCCTTGCGCAATGAAAACAATAGTTCTATGCTCTACACAGTTAATAAAGGGCGGCACAGTGTCCCATCATCTACAAGACTCCGCAGACAGGAACAGTATACAGAAGAACGGGGTAAGGAAAACTGAGAATCTGTTATATGACGACCAGCCTGACATCGTGAAAGTTTGGCAATGGAAGCAAGTCTGAAGTAAATCAAGAAACACGGATAGGATCTGTCGACGTGGGAAAAGCGTTCTACAATTGTTGCAAGATGATGGAAATTCTGCGAAAAATGGCGATAAGCTGTAGGGAAAGAGGGTAATATACAATATGTACAGCAACTAAGGCGGACCAATAAGACTAGAGGACCAAGAAAGTCAAGAAGACTTCGGATTGAGTGAACTGTGTAATGAGTACAAAATATGGGTTGAAAGTATACTGGAGAAAGACAAAGGTGATTTGCAACAGCAGAAATGAGAATAGCGAGAAACATAACATCAAAATTGGGGATCACGTAGTAGGCAAAGTCAAGGAGGTCCGCTACATAGGCAGCAAAATAGTCCATAATGGACAGAGCAAGAAGGACATAAAAAGCTCGGGCAAAAAGGGCATTTCGGGGCTAGAGCAGTCTACTGGAATCAAACATAGGCCTGAAATTGAGGAAGACATTTCTGAGAATGTACCTCTGGGGTTCAGCGTCGTATGGCAGTGGAACATTGACTGTGTGAAAAGGGAAACCGAAGAGAACCGAAGAATTAGAGAGGTTGTGCTACAAAAGAATGTGTGAAATTAAGTGGAGCGATAAGGTAACGAATGAGGAGTTTCTCCCCAAAATCGGGAGGAAACGGATTTATGGAAAAGTGACAAGAAGAAGGGATGGGATGATAGGAAATCTGTTAAGACAGCAATTAACTGAGGTCGTTGGTTGCAATTGCTACTATGACATAAAGAATTAGGCACAGTAGAGAAATTTGTGGCGGGCTGCATCTTACTAGTCAGAAGACTGATGATGCAAAAAAAAAAAAAGAAAAATGTGCGTCAGTTCCAATCTACAAGCAGTAGTCATTAGATTGATCATTGCATTAAACAGGTTCTGTAATTCTTCACTGAGGATAGGTACGTCATCAGCGAAACGTATCACTAATATCATTTTACCCTTGAATTTATTCCGATTCCTGAACTTTCCCGTCACTTTTGTTATTATTTCTTCAACGTTCAAAAAAATGACTCTGAGCACTATGGGACTTAACATCTAAAGTCATCAGTCCCCTAGAACTCAGAACTACTTAAACTTAACTAACCTTAGGACATCACACGCATCCATGCCCGAGGCAGAATTCGAACCTGCGACCGTAGTGGTCGCGCGGTTCCAGACTTAGCGCCTCGAACCGTTCTATCACGCCAGCCGGCTTCAATGTCCAGATTAAGTGGTAGGGAATAAAATCCGGATACCTATATCACAATTTTGTAACTGGAGAACTTGGTTTTTGGCGTTCTTTTTATGGTTCCTCATTGATTTATGTTCATAATTTATATTACCGTATTTCCCCATAATTTACAGCTTATTCCAAAGAGGCTTTCTTACATAGGATAAATCTTAGTTTCATCACATAACAAATACTAAATGTTTCAACTTTTATTCCATCGTATATTACGTAATTCATGAATATCAGTATTAGGCGTGATACACCTGGCAGCATTATGCTATTGCATTCGTCGTGTCGTGAAAATAAACATCCTCCGCATCCCATCGTAACGAAATTTATGCCATACTTGGAACGTGTGTTGCGTAAGATAATGATAACAGCTGGATGCCTACAGGTAGGAAGGTAAGCGTCTTCCAGTTATGCTCTCTGAACGGCACGTCAGTGGACCGCGTAGACCTGCCAGCAGTTCGTACATTCCTCGAGTCGTGTGTATGGACACGACGTCGTCGATCTGACTGCCACAAACGGAGGTGACGCTCATCGAGGGGCAACACGGAACAGTACTCAATGTCCCAGTTGATTCTGACTCTACACCACACATATATGTCCTCTGGTATGGTTTTAGGAGTAATGGCGCATGGCAACGTGATATTTCAATGCAGCTTCTCTCGATGTACCGTGGTGAGACCCCCGATGTCAATTGTTGACATCTTCTTTTCCTCACAGCAACCCGAACAATATTCAGACCTGCAATGAGATGTTCACTCTGCACCGGTGTGTGCACTGATATGAAACTTCCTGGCAGATTAAAACTGTGTGCCGGACAGAGACTCGAACTCGGGACCTTTACCTTTGGCGGGCAAATGCTCTACCAACTGAACTACCCACGGCCCGTCCTTACAGCTTTATTTCTGCCAGTACCTCGTCTCCTGCCTTCCAAACTTTACAGAAGCTCTCCGGCGAGCCTTCCAGAACTAGCACTCCTGAAAGAAAGGATATTGTGGATGCATGGCTTATCCACAGCCTGGGGGATGTTTCCACATGATATTTTCGCGCTGCAGAGGATTATGCGGATTAAAAGTAAGATTAAAAGTAAGTTTGGACAGTAGGAGACGAGGTACTGGCAGAACTAAAGCTATGAGGACGCGCGTTGAGTCGTGCTTGGGTAGCTCCGTTGGTAGAGCACTTGCCACGAAAGGCAAAGGTCCCGAGTTCGAGTCTCTGTCCGGCACACAGTTTTAATCTGCCAGGAAGTTTACTATTCCAACATTGTAGGTTGTCGCTCTAGAAGAACCCATGTCTTTTCTTTTTGACACACTGTTATCCTAAGACCATCTCACCGCCACTTATTCTGCTGGCATTTCCCTTACCTAAGTGTCTGATTTGTCAGTATGATGATCGTACGTCCTACATGTGAATGATTAAACCTTCATCGACGACCGAATGATGGCGAAAAGCTGTGTGCTGGCGTGCGCCTTCACTAACAAACCGGTCAGCACTAGGAAACATTGTATAGCAGGCACTAAAGTAGGTGCTCCTATGACAAGAGAAGACCAAGACACACCCCCAGGCTACGTGCCGATAACGCCCCCTGGGCAGCGTGCGTATAGGCCGCCGCCGACGACCGAACTGTACCTCTCTCTCAACCTCAGTACCCCAGTACGTCACATCGAGACTCAGTTCGCATTGCCTCTCAGTATGTAGCACTGTGCTCTAGTCTTTCACAGTGACATTCGTTGCCTCGCACCAAGCTAGCTGTGACGGATCGTTAGTCATTGTACGAGTATATACGTAGATGTGACATGCACACTGACAAGATTCAAGAATTACTACACGTAGTTGATTGCTGTTAGTCACAGAACTTAAAAAAAATGGTTCAAATGGCTCTGAGCACTATGGGACTTAACATCTGTGGTCATCAGTCCCCTAGAACTTAGAACTACTTAAACCTAACTAACCTAAGGACATCACACACATCCATGCCCGAGGCAGGATTCGAACCTGCGACCGTAGCAGTCGCGCGGTTCCGGACTGCGCGCCTAGAACCGCTAGACCACCGCGGCCGGCACAGAACTTCAAATTGGACATAATTGATGTTAAGTACACTGTTGGTTCCTGTAATGAAGTGTATTTGAACCAAGTGTACATTTTGTGTTGTAGTGGGAGGAAACAGGCCACTCACCTATAATACCACCCTCCTCTCATCCACCACAAAACATTAAAAGAGGACACAGCCACCACGTGCTGAATGTGCACGTTTCTGATCATGCTGTACGCTCGAAAAGATGTAGTAATGTTACACTTGCCAATTAGCCGTCATGTGTTGACCCCATACTTCATCTGTAGGAATGGCATTTTTCAATGCTGAAAAATAGTGATAATAAGCTTCCATCAGCGTGAGCATGTAGTCAGAATATTACAATGGAATGGAACTACTGGAGTATTAGTTCAGTATCGTTCATGGTGAACAATTTCTATTTCCGTTCTCGCAGTTTTAAAATATTTCTAAGAACGCTCTACATTTTCGGGTCTTGATAATGTGTGTTTCGTCAGCAAAATGCATTCCAGTGTTTGCACTAATTTACTGGCGCTACTATTAATTGAGATAGAACTGTTCTTTATAGGTTTTGGTGTGTTATTTATATTGGTTAACAACTGAAATCAGAGCCCAGGAACAAGTATCCATTACAATGCTGCTCCATATTGCAATATTTATGAAAATGAAGTTACTGTTAAGGATAACGAAGGAGAAGATATATAAAATGGATGTTTGTAGTTTTAGATATCATAATGTTTTAGTGGAAAAAATGTTTGTAGTGGGAATGCTGTGTCATGCCTGTTCTTTGAGGAAAATCGTTTCACAAGTGTGATGAAAATATTCGTGGAGGAGGTAACTTCATTAATTAATGTAACTAAGTTCAACAGTCAGTATGTTGCAGATTTAAATAAAACCTTTATTAGACCAAAATCGCATTGCGAAAAATGATAAATGCTAGGGATAGACATTGGACACTAAATACAGAAGTAAAAAGAGAAGTTTTAAAGGGAAAAACAAGGATGGAAGAATGATGTGAATATGAGAGAAGATTGGTGGGGCTCGTAATACTGAGGCATTAATGATAATCAAATCAATGTGAGTGTTAACCAATGACATTATAATAATATTAGTCATGACAATGGAAAACGTACTTTAAGGATGTCTTATTGGAAAATCTGTCTGTACTTTGAAATAGTCGTGAGGTGCAGCTATGGTGTTTAGGTATAAATGTTCTCAGCAGGCTGTGAGGAGCTGTCAGATGAAGAAGGCACCAGGATATGAACAATATATCCAGAGCTGCTGGTCTGGTCCACCAAAATGGTTGGAGAAGCTAAGGAGGCTGTTTGAAAGAGTATTAAATGAAGAAAATGTTCCATCGGAATGGAAAACGTGTTACATAACACCTGGGCGTAAGAAAGGGTCACGCAATGACACAAGTAATTTCTGAGGGTTGGCAGTGACCCTTTCGTTAGAAGACTGTACTCGAAGGTACGGGAAGATCTGGTACAGAAAGAAACACGAGCAACAAGAAGGGAAAGCAGGATTCCGAGCAGGAAGATCGGTAACAACCAATATCTTCACAATGAAGCTAGTATGTGGAGAACGCACAAAGGTTGGACAGGAACATATGTTGCATTGACTGACCTAGAGAAAGCATATGGTAAAGTACCCACCAACTAACTGCGAGAAAATTTGCAATGGAAATAACACAGGGAGAGTAAGGGTTGGGAGTTCGAACTACTCAGACTACATGCAGCGTAGCCCCTCAGGAGTTATTTGAAGTCAAAAATGGGCAACATGAGTCGATATTAGATTAAATTTATGGGGCGAATAAGGGAGTGCAGCAGGGCTGTGGTCTGTCAACATTCTAGGTTATGAGAGCGACAGTCTAGGACAGCACGGTACTTAGCCCGTATTTTTCAGATGACAATGTCTTACTTGCAGAAGATGGAGATGACCTACGCCATATGACATGATTTAAGGCCAGATTCTCATTAAAATGAGCAAAATAAGCAAAGATTGGACAATATTTTGAGACAATGAAAATACATACAAAGGATCTATTTGGGGATTATGATTGATCATACTTTGAACATTATTTTAGATTTTCGATACAAAAAAGTCCAAATGGTGTCCATAATTACGGTTTAAGAGCCTGCGAGTTTGAAGTAATCAGACTTCATGCAGTGTAGACCCTCAGGAGTTAATTGAAATAAGAAATGGGTAATATCAGTCGATATTTCATTAAATTTATGGGACCTTGTACCTAACTACCATGAAATAACCTTAAATGTAACAATATGTTGCTAGCTCGAACTTTTGAGTTCAATTTTTGTTCATTTTTCGTTCTTTATGGCTTTACAAAAATAGTTGGTATTAACTAAAAATGGTTCAAATGGCTCTGAGCACTATGGGACTTAACAGCTGTGGTCATCAGTCCCCTAGAACTTAGAACTACTTAAACCTGACTAACCTAAGGACATCACACACATCCATGCTCGAGGCAGGATTCGAACCTGCGACCGTAGTAGTCGCGCGGTTCCGGACTGCGCGCCTAGAACCGCGAGACCACCGCGGTCGGCATGGTATTAACAAATTTCACGTATTATTGAAATAAGCTCCCAATGAAAGCCTTCACATTTCGGGGATAAAAGGTAGAACCTAACAGGTTGAGCCGTTTTATTTTATGCTGCATGCGGTTTTGAAAAATCGTTGCTCAAGAAAACCTGATTAAAGTTTAAGGAAAACTTTTATGTGTATTATTAGTTGAATTTGTATAACTACATGTTATAAATATTTTATGTCGTTGAACACAAATGTGAAACTATATTTTCAAAATTTAAAATTGGTAATCCAATATGGCGGACCGAAAATTATGTTTTGAGTAATTTGTACCAAAAATTTGACCGAAACAAATGTTTCCCTTACTTGCATTTACTCTGCAACTCAAGGACGTTTATCAACCTTCCTGTAACTAGAATTCTTCCTGGAAATTCCCTCGTTCTTGTTGGCGAGAAAAGCCAAACTGTGTAAGCTGAATATGCTGCATTCGGCAGCATGCACACGTTGTTCGCCATCGCTTTCGGCCACTGTGTTTGCATGCTTACTGCAATATAAATCAGTTTGCGAACGTGCGTCACGGAAAGGCAAACTTTCTACCTGATACGGTCGTCTCCCACCGAGAGCTTCCCACGGGGACCGTGTCACTGCTTCGAACAATGGGCTGTAGAAACTTTTGTAACGTACGGATTGGAAACGCAATTCGTCTCAACATTCTAAACACATATACCTCTCAAAAATTGCAATAAATATCTATTTTTCAACCATATTGACTGAGAACCTGGCCTTAAAGTGGAATACAATAAGGCTGGGTGGAAGATTAACAAGAAAAAGTGTGAGTACTTGCTGCTGGAACGGAAAATGCATATAATTTAGAGGCATATGCTGAAGTAATTGTAGATGAGGAAAAGGCGGACTACCTTGGGGTATTAGTTAATAAACAGGACACAAGCACTGGTGAATTCACTAGTACGATTAATAAAGGACGAGTTGTAAGAAGGGGGAAGAACAACGAAAAAGGGATTGCCTAAGACTATATGTCAAAGTGTAGTTTTGTACGGAGTAGAAGCCTGGGAATTTAGCAAAAGAAATATGAATAAACTACCTGTCACTGAATTGGATTACTTAAGGCGAAGTTCAAGTTGCAGTAAAATGTGTAAGATAACAACCGATGTAATCCGACAAAGGATGAAAATTGATAAGAATATCTCTATCGTCATCCAACGAAGATTTATGATGTGGTTTGATCATGTCAGTAGGACAAATGAAGACAGGATACAAAATAGCATCCTATGATGGTTACCATCCAAGCGGGGGAAAAGAGGTCACCCACGATGGTGCAAGTGGCAAAACGATGTGGAGGAGGCAATTGAAGCAAGGGATTTGAACGTTGAGGAAAGCCAAGACAGAAGAAGACGGCGACTGAGGGTTGAGAAGCAGTGCCAGCCGTAGATAATCCGCAAAAACAAGACCAGTTTCAGTCGCTAAAACTCTCATCCTCGTATCTGAAAGTTACTTATGAAGTATATATATTCGCATTTCGTTCACGTCTGACAGGAATATTATCATATAGTTTCCAAATACCTTTGTAGAAGCTGAAGGCGTGGTTCCCTTAGCTATGGTGGAAGAATTACTGACACGTTTCGGAATTTCATTTGATTTGTATAATGGACAGTCAAATGAAAACGAGACAGATGGAAAAAAGTAAGTAAACTTCTTACTATCTCAAAACAAATAACCATGACCGTTACACATTTATCCTGCTGTGAGACGAGACAATGAGTGCCCTTACGGAAAAACGTTTGCCGTTTGCTGCGGTACCATGATTCTACCCAAACCTGCACTTCTTCGTCCGAAACAAATCGACGACCACGAACGTCGTTCTTCAGAGCTCCATAAGTATGGTTATCGCAGTGTTCACGAAACAAGGTCGAAAACATGTGGGCGGGACGTCTACTAGTCAATATTGTTTTAAATATGCTACAGAACTTTCGCTGGGAAGCTCTTACACATCCTCCATACTCTGCCGATCTCTCCCCAAGCGATTTCCAAGTGTTTGGGGCCCTGAAATAAGACATTTGTGGTCCTTATTTGCTTCGGAAGAGGAAATGCACGCCTGGGTATAATCATGTTTCTGTAGGCAACCGCAAAATTATTACCGTGAAGGGACTGACTTAGTTGAAGGAATTGATCGTCTTGTCTCACAGTGGTACGATAGTGTATTAAGAGTTACAGCAGTTACTTGTGAAATAATAGTTTACCTTTATCCATCTCATTCGTTTTCATGTGACTGCCTCTTGAATGAAACAGTTTTTGTCTATCGGTACTATAGGGTGTTAAGTTTCTAGACCTTTATCAATTTTCGAGAATTATCAGACGTCTGAATGATACCTACACTGAGTAATACGTTTACTATAAGTAGACATAATCAGTAAACTTCAATCATCGGAAGTATAGCAGTTACCCCATAAGTTTGCTGTATCTTAAATTTCTTCCGTATCTTAAACTTGTTTTTATTTATTTATTTGGTGTATTATATAATTTTTCTTTTTCAAGTGACGATTTGCAATCCTGCACGTCATAATACGCATTTCTTCTCTGAATTTTGTTTGTTGCCCTATCCTTCAGGTCTTTTCCACCACTCGATATATTTGCGGACATTTGTTTGAAGTATCTTTGTTGTTTGTATGATACTTCTCATCGGCATATTACAATACCAGTGCATTCGGATTCTTGCGTTAAAATGACCGGTGATTTTTCGGTGGACATGGTTAAAAAGATAGAACTTAAATTCCGTCGCCGCGCGACCTCTACGGTCGTAGGTTCGAATCCTGCTTCGGACATGGATGTCTGTGATGTCCTTTGGTTAGTTATGTTTAAGTAGTTCTAAGTTCTAGGGGACTGATGACCTAAAAAGTTGAGTCCTATAGTGCTGAGAGCCATTTGAACCATTTAAATGCCTTCCACATCGAGTTCATCAGTTGCTGAACATTGATCGACTAGTCGTGGATGTGTGAAGGCAAGTTTTTGCCTACTTTTAACAGCCTGAGCCCTGCGTTTGACACCGCGCAGACTGCACCGAATGAGCCATTTAACTACTCGTGGGAACTTTAATTACGACTCTGACGATATTATGAGGTCACAATGTTGATTTTAATATTTCCTTGATATTAGACGAACCCATACTCTCATTGTATAACTTATAATGTCGAGGGATGCTCTTTAACGTTAATGATTTCCGTAGTGTGGGCTGAACTCGAAAGTTTTAATTGGCAGAGAATAAGGAAGTTTATTTTAGGACATCTGGCTTCTTTCCCAGAGAGGTCAAAGCAGTGAGAAAGATATTCCAAATGAAAGATTGGTCTCCATGTAGACTACTGCACTATTGGAATACTTCCTTCGTGGCAAAGCAATGAAGTTAGTTTCCGTACCATAACTAATTACATTTCTTTCTAACACTGTACAATGTTTCACGAAGTAGTTAATTTAAGAGTGTAGCTGTGATATGCAAGCAGATGGTAGCTTTTGAATCTAATGACTTTAGGGCAGTATTTAAAATGAGATTAGTGTAACTAAATTAAAAGTTGAGTATTACTGTAGAATAGTTCAAAGACAGACATTACTAAAAAAAAAAATTCTCATGAGAATAAGAATTACGGTTATAAGTAGTATATTCTTCCATTATGATACATTTGCATTTTTAGTGTACGCTTTAAGAGGCATTGTTATTCTGTTAGATATGTAGTACTGATTAAATTTAGCAACGAGATTTCGCCTTAGAAGATAGGTAAAATGGAGAAGCTGAAACTTCTGACATGTTATAACTCTTTCTTATTTGCAAGCACTTCATGAACTTGCTTTTTCTGTCTCCCGTTACATGAAAACATTCACCTTCTTTCAAATATTATGCATATTTCAGGTTTTCGGATAAATTCTGTCTATTTCATTTCCACTAACCTGTGATTTGTTTGTTCAAGCTTCCTTCTACGACTGGTTCTGTTACTGCATTGACCCTACGGAATAGAACTTTGACTCACTCCCGTCTTCCTAATGATTTAAACGCCTTCTAGTTTACTGGATGATGTTCCTTTTATTGTCTATTAGTCACATGACTAATTAAAATTATTCTCCCCAAATTTTTTCGTATTCGTTACACTGATGTTCCAGTATGTAAACATAATTAGACATTGTGGTGCAACGGCGCTAATTATCATCCGATAACAGATTCTAATAATCAAGCGATTAAGGTTGCAGATACGTATTAGCAAGGTTCGGGACGACAATTTATCACAAATCTGCAAAATCAGACAGATTATTACCGATGGATTGTTGGTGTGCTGGTATAGACTCGGTATCGTTTGACCAGGGATCAACACTTTGCGATATACCACCTAAATAGTCATTTTTTATTTTTTAATAACCTCTTCAATAATACACACAGATTAATCTCCGTTCATAGATATCTCATTAATCACCTAGTTTGCATCTACATATCTACATCTACCAAGAAGCGATGTGTGGCGGGGAGCACTACTCGCGCCAAAGTTGTACTTCCCCCCCTCTGTAATACTCGCGGACAGCGCGAGAGGAAAACGATTGTCTAAACGCCTCAGTACCAGTTCTGATTTCCCTTGTCTTTGAAGGGTGATCACTGCTCGATTTGAAAGTTGGTGGTAATAATATATGCTGTATATCCTCGTCTATCTGCAAGTGCGTCCCATTTCAAACTTACTATGAGATTTGTAACGCTCTCGCGATGGCTAAATGTACCATTCACGAATCTTGCCGCTCTTCTTTGGACCTTCTCAGTCTCGTGAATCAGACCCAACTGGTAAGGGCCCCATACAGACGGACAATACTCTAAGAATGGACGAAATATTGTACGCAATTTCCTTTGTTGAAAGACTGCATCGCTTCAGGATTACTTCTGTAACCTGATTATTCCATTTGAGATCATTTCGAATAGTCACGCCCAGATACTTGACGGATGTTACCGCATCCAAAGACCGTGCATTTATTTTGTACTCGTACATTAATGGGAATTTTTTCTTTGTTATACGCAGTAGGTTACACTTACTAATATTGAGAGACAACTGCCAGTTATTACATAACATTTTTATTTTCTGCAAATCCTCATCGATTTGTTCACAGTTTTCGTGTGATACTACATTCCTGTAGTCTACAGCATCATCAGAAAACAGTCTAATGCCGCTACCAATACCATTAACTAGGTCGTTCATGTAAATTGTAAAAAGCAGCGGACCTATTTTGCTGCCCTGGGTCACACCTGATGTTACTCTTGTTTCTGTTGAAGTTCCCCATTCAGGACGACATACTGTTCTCTGTACGTTAGAAAACTATCTATCCAGCCGCACACTTTTTGGAACAAGCAACAGTGCGGAACTGAGTCGAGCGCCTTTCGAAAGTCAAGGAATATGGCATCAGCCTGGGAGCCGGTATTTAGAGCCTGTTGTATATAATGCACAAAGAGGGCCAGCTGTGTCTCGCATGACCGCTATTTCCTAAAACCGTGACCGTGCTGGTTTCTGCAGATGAGCTTCTCATAGTCTAAAAAGGTCATTATGTCTGAACACAAAATATGTTCCATGATTCTACAACAAATCGATAACAGCGAAATTGGCCGGTAATTATGTGCATCTGGTTTACTACCCTTTTTATAGATTGCTATGACGTGGACTTTCTTCCAGTACCGTGGAACTTTCCGCTGTTCCAATGATCTATGGTAGATGACGGATAAGAATGGTGCTACATTTGCAGCGTGGTCAACATAAAAATTTACGGGGATACCGTCTGGGCCAGAAGCCTTCCTGGCGTCTAAGGATCTCAACTGTTTTACAATCCCAGATACACTGAAAACTATGTCAGCCATCCTTGCGTTTGTTCTATAATTGAAAAGGGGAGTGGTGCTGCAGTCCTCTACCGTACTCGAGTTTTTGAAAGCTAGGTTTAGAATTTCGGCCTCCTATTTATCATCATCCGTTACGTTACCCTTAATGTCGGCAAGAGACGGTATTGAATTATTTGTAGCCTTCATAGATTTTACGTACGACCAAAATTCTTTTGAGTTGCTTATAGAATCTGCAGATAAGATATTGATTTCAAAGTCGTTAAAATTATCACTCATTGATTTTTTGACAGCTGATTTCATTCCGCATAAATTCAGTTTGTCAGCTGGGCAGTGACTACGTTTGAAACAACTGTGCAAAATTCTCTGCTTTCTCAGCAAATTCCTAATGTGTTTTTTGAACCAAGGTGGATTCTTTCCCTCCCCTCTATTTTTGCTAGGCACATATTTCACTAGCACATGGTGGACAATACCTTTCTGTCCCGCGGTAAACACTTGGAGCTGCCTATGATATGAAGATATTCATTAATGACACTTTTATTTGCTTTACCAAACAAGAAAATTCTACGCTGTTTCTCTGGATTTTTTGCAACCTCCACTAACATAGAAGTCACAACGACATTATGGTCGCTAATATCTGCTTCTAGATTAACTTCCTCAAAAAAATCAAGTCTGTTTGTCGCCAAGAGCCGGCCGTAGTGACGGAGCGGTTCTACGCTCTTCAGTCTGCAACCACGCGACCGCTACGGTCGCAGGTTCGAATCCTGTGTCAGGCATGGATGTGTGTGATGTCCTTAGCTTAGTTGGGTTTAAGTAGTTCTAAGTTCTAGGGGACTGATGACCTCAGAAGTTAAGTTCTATAGTGCTCAGAGCCATTTGAAACTTGTCTCATTGACAGCTTTATCGAGAATATTTCCCAGTCCGACACAGTATCGATCTCAACTGCATTTACACAGCTTTTAACAGCAATGAACACACCACCTCCCATAGCATCAGTCCTATCTTTCCCAAACATTATCCATCCCGAGCTCAAGATTTCAGTATTTCCAATATTATGCGATGGGGCGGACCTTGATTGAAATGAATAAACATAGGATGTAAAAGCTTGAATTCATATTTGTGGAAATTATGTGATATGCTCTCTTAAACTATTCGTAACCTCATTGAGGGAATCGACAACTGCCGTAGACGGGAAGCACTGATACAAACCCAGCAGTATATGAATATTTATTGAAGACGTAACTCTCGTAAGTAAACTGCATCGTAGAAGGCAGTAAGTTTTAACCTGATCATTATTGGTGTTCATCAGTTCATTCACGAAATTCATTCGTGAATTACGTCAGTTGATAATTATGTCACTGAAATGAATTAAAAAATGTGGGCCTACTACACTTTACAAAATAATTCGTCTGTAAATTGTGATTCCTGTTATTTGTTTCGGAATGTGTGAAGTATTGGAGCTCTTAAAGTAATTCGGTCAAAAGACGAGAGTTACTCGTAAGTGTTTTTCACTCAGCAAAATGGGTTCATACTTACACTGCGCCCTAGATCTGTGAAAATATGTTTCCGCTTTCAGTAGAAATAGCTTTCGATTTTAGGTGTCTCTAACGGCCGTTATTCCAGCAGAATTAACTTTGCAAGCAGTTAATGGGCTATTACCTCATTACGATGGTCGAGTTTAATCCCTGCAGCCACATTTGCTAAGTGGGATAGGAAGCTGAGTAACTTGAGGTTAATGGCTGGCTGTGATTTCTCTTTCCACCATACTCCAGAAAACATGGGTAGATGATAATGAAATGAGGGAAACATTTTCCGATATTTTTTTTATTCAGCAACACTCGTTAGAGCTTGCAAAGGAACACGGCTCTTGTGGTTGTTTTTTCAGTTTCAATACTCTTCTTTGTAAAATTTCGCAGACAAATTAAAATACAGTACCACAAGAAATGTTTCCGTTTCGTAGGTCTGGTATTCATAATCTGAATCCATAAAGAACCATTTTGTCTACAATGTTGGAGGGAAGTACGTAATCGGTTCTGAAATTTAAAAGTTTATAATGTTGTTCTAAGTCGCTAGTCCTTGCTTATCATTATAGTGAACAGCCATCTTCATTCTATCAGAGATCTTTTTTATACCATGTAAATATTTATCGCTTTTGGAAAAGCTGTTGTATAATCGAGGCAGTTGCTTCTTTCTATAAAATTTTATGTCTATAAACCAAGGAAAAAGATATGTTTTACTGTAATTCTCTACGAAGCGATGTGAACATCACAGAACAATTCATCTAATGATCTCAAAGTTGTTTAACTTCTGTGAACATAAATACCTTCCGTAAAACTCTGACATAGTGAAGCACTCTATGAACATATCTTATTTTACTGATATTTAGATATGCTATAACTACTTTGCATTTAGTACAAAATAGGGCAAGCTATCATTATTCAAAGAACACTGTTAAAAAAGTCAGAAGACCTTTATTATAGAGTCCTTGATGGGTGAATAACCTCCTTCGTCTTTCTTCTTCTTCTTCTTCTTCTTCTTCTACGAGTCAGTCATTAGGCATCTGCCTGATGCAATATCTAGTTCTACTTCAGTCTACCTTGACTTCTATTCCACGAAGGTTTATATCTTATGATTTTGAGTTGACTAGTACGTTATTCACTTCGCAAATATTACTTTATATTTTTAGGAACCCACTATAATAAATTTAGTTTTAATAAAACTTTTTAAACTTACTTCGTCTTAGCAATTTTTACTGATTCACTGACCCATCTTTACTGACACACATTCATCGTATTTCTTTAAGGGAAGTTTACCTTGCTACCCCTATAATGCTTGTCATTCAATCAGAGCCAGTCATAGCCAAGATACCTCAGTACGTATGTGTCATAATAGAGTTTCGTTGAAAGTACAGAAAACTTACACTAAAATATGCAAAACATGTGTGCTTAGCGGTAGATACATATAAACTATACACTGTTCGACAGACATCATAGAGGCTTACATCCTACTGTTGTGTTCTTTAGTCCAAAGACTGATCTGACGTAGCTCTCCATGCTAGTCTTTCCCGTGCCAGCCTCTTGATGTCAACGAGGCTACCACAAGCTACAGCCACCTGGAATTTCTTACCGTATGGAAACCCTGTTCTCCCTCAAGAATTTTTAACGCCCCACACACAATTTCCTTCATTACCGAATACAATTCCTTAATGCTCCAGAATCTATCCTGTTAACCGGTATCTTCCTTTTTTTATCCTATTCTGTGCAGGTAGAACTCAGTGTATGATCACTCGCACTTGTGGTAACGCATAGACCAGCAGAGGGAAATAGGCGGCTCCTGAGGACCATGACAGCAAATTTCGAAAAGTGAATGGATAACCAAAAATTTTCAGAGCGTATCAAAGTCGTCTTAAGCATAAACAACAGTGCAAGGAGCAAGCTAAATCACAAACGTACACTATCGGTCAAAGTTTTCGACCACTGCACACAACGTTTTCGTTTCATATATTCTGTCATATCACCATAACACGTAAAGACTAAGCGCCTCTTTTGTGTATTTGAGTGCTTGTTCGCAAAGAGGGACGCTCAAGAGTATGCAATGCAACAATGGCGTGCCTTCATCTAAGACGGTCCCATTCTAATAGGCCTCATTCCTCACCTGCCTGGGTAGTGATCAGTTCGCATTAGTTTACGTATTATGTGTGCATTTAACAGTGAGTTTGTGTAACTGAGCAGGTTCATACAGTGTTACCTCCTAATGGGACAGAAGAAGGAGAGTGGAAGTGGGAAAAGAACTGTAATTGTATATCTGCCCTCAGGAAGACTAATCTAGTAGCGGCAAAAGTTAGCGTAGCCTAATCTGCAGTTGTGAATGCACTGCAATTGAATAAGCAAACTGGTGCTAATAGCTATTTTCGCGATCTGTAAGACCCCAAGTAACATCATACAGGGAAGGTTAGTTCATGTGTATCCAGACTAAGCGTCAGACGACTCGTCCTGGGCCTCAGATATGCAAGAAAGTGAACAGCATGTGAGCAGCTCCAAACTCTCTCTCAACAGTGCAAGGCCGTCTCCGTGAAAACAGTTCCATGAGCTGCGTAACGACCAGAAACCTATATTACACAAACTAAATAGGTGAAAGATTGCAATAGTTACAGTAACATAAAAACTGGATGGTGCCGCCATGGTCCAATGTGTTATTCACTGACGAATCTGTTTTAAGTATTCTGGACGCATCGTCGAATGTTCGTTCGTTGAGGTTGTGGAGAACGTGTGAAGAGTCAGTGTGTGACGCCAATGTGGAAGCAAGGTGGAGAGTCAGTAATGATGTGGGGATATTTTGTAGGTGACAAATTCTCCTCAGAATTAATGGAACATTAAAGAAGGAAGGATATCACCAGATAGTCATAAACAAAGGAGTTCCATCTGGCAAGAGACGTATTGGTCACAAGATTTTTTTGCAGCACGTTTTGATTCCAAACGCGCTTCTAAGTTGTGTACAGGGTATGATTGAAGAAATGTGAAATGTAGGAAACTGAAGAAAATAATTTGGGCAATCAGTCACCTCACTTAAATTCCATTAAACTCTCATGGGATTAACTTACCAGGGAGGTCATATACTGCTGAAGATCTAGCGAATTATGTATAGACGTATTAGACTGCAATATCTGCCAAAGCATTATAAAAACAGATTTTGACATTGTTCAGCAGGAGTCATACAGTAGTTTTTATGTGAACACACTGCCATTTGACTCTACTGTTCTTTATTTAATTACGTCTTAGGTGTCGGCCTTTTATGCCATTTTCAAGTGACTGAGTTTATGTCATTAACATGTACTGTAGGAAATCAAGTCGTCATTAAGTCAAATGGCGGTGTGTTCATTTAAAAAAAAATTATAAAAACTCTAGAATGCCAAGAGTTTGTGCAGCTTCTCTGAGGGCAAAGCGTAGATACATTGAGGATGCTAAAATCTACACCATATTCTACTGTACTCATTGATAGAAAATATTTATTTTGTTGGTCTCTTTTGTTTGTACAACGTTTTTTTGCACTAAAATAAAGTAGAAAGCTTTTGTTGTTGGTGATCGAGAACTTAGGCAGTGTAAATCAGGCAAGGTCAAGGTTCTACAGTTCGATGGCGTGTGACTAAGAGCTTCAGAAACAAGCAAAAGACTGGGTAGCTACAGCCAGGTTGCCGTATTTATTGTTAAGGGAAACGGAAGGCAATTTTCAACCCTATTCTGCCAATACTATTTTACCCTTTGAATAGATAAACTTTTCAAAGAACTGTAAGTGATAAAACAATGAATTTTTTACTGTATGTATAAATATATATACATCGCTTCAATCATTTCTAATAACCATATATATATATATATATATATATATATATATATATATATATATATATATATATATATATACAGGGTTATTACAAATGATTGAAGCGATTTCACAGCTCTACAATAACTTTATTATTTGAGATATTTTCACAATGCTTTGCACACACATACAAAAACTCAAAAAGTTTTTTTAGGCATTCACAAATGTTCGATACGTGCCCCTTTAGTGATTCGGCAGACATCAAGCCGATAATCAAGTTCCTCCCACACTCGGCGCAGCGTGTCCCCATCAATGAGTTCGAAAGCATCGTTGATGCGAGCTCGCAGTTCTGGCACGTTTCTTGGTGGAGGAGGTTTAAACACTGAATCTTTCACGTAACCCCACATAAAGAAATCGCATGGGGTTAAGTCGGGAGAGCGTGGAGGCCATGACATGAATTGCTGATCATGATCTCCACCGCGACCGATCCATCGGTAATCCAATCTCCCGTTTAAGAAATGCCGAACACCATGATGGATTCTCTACCACCCTGATTCGCACACTGTGTCTGTCCACTTCACCATTAAGAAAAAATGTTGCTTCATTACTGAAAACAAGTTTAGCACTAAACGCATCCTCTTCCATGAGCTGTTGCAACCGCGCCGAAAATTCAAAGCTTTTGACTTTGTCATCGGGTGTCAGGGCTTGTAGCAATTGTAAACGGTAAGGCTTCTGCTTTAGCCTTTTCCGTAAGATTTTCCAAACCGTCGGCTGTGGTACGTTTAGCTTCCTGCTTGCTTTATTCGTCGACTTCCGCGGGCTATGCGTGAAACTTGCCCGCACGCGTTCAACCGTTTCTTCGCTCACTGCAGGCCGACCCGTTGATTTCCCCTTACAGAGGCATCCAGAAGCTTTAAACTGCGAATGCCATCGCCGAATGGAGTTAGCAGTTGGTGGATCTTTGTTGAACGTCGTCCTGAAGTGTCGTTGCACTGTTATGACTGACTGATGTGAGTGCATTTCATGCACGACATACGCTTTCTCGGCTACTGTCGACATTTTGTCTCACTGCGCTCTCGAGCGCTCTGGTGGCAGAAACCTGAAGTGCGGCTTCAGCCGAACAAAACTTTAAGAGTCTTTCTACGTATCTGTAATGTGTCGTGACCATATGTCAATGAATGGAGCTACAGTGAATTTATGAAATCGCTTCAATCATTTGTAATAGCCCTGTATATATATATAAGCCTCGATTTACAAGTAAAGTGAACTTAATACCTCTTAGGGTTGGGAGAAAAAAAATTATTCTTCCACTATTAAAATTTAACTTTATTTTGTACATTAGTTATTATAAGACCGTTTCTAATTGTTTGGTGGTTCTCAGTTTACTTGTAAGTACTTATTACCATCTGCAGTACAAATTGACCAAATTTCATGTTTCTAACCCCGTTAGTTTATCAAATAATGGCACCTAAAAGTAAAAAAAAAAAATGTAGTTTCGAGAAAAATCCTTTTAAAGTTTAATATTGCAATTCTAGTATAGTTATTGATGAGAATTACTTACCACTAATATTTTCCTGCACCATACTGAGCATCATCTGAATCATACCGATCTTCTTTTCTTCTCTTGGTCCCTCTTCTTTTCCGTCTGGCCTCTTTTGTGCATTTTAAATTAGCAATATATGATTTGTGGATTCTCTCTTTATCTATTTGCACCAAAATTTTGCAGTATTTCCATTACATTTTATGCTCAATAATTCCAAAACATCGCGTTTTCTAATTACACCATCATTGAAGCATAAAGTAGTGTCATAAACATGAAATTTGAGTGTTGTAAGCTGAAGAAATACAGTTTTCGGTAATCGGTCCCAAATGAGAGAATTCACATATTCATTTAAATTTTGGGTTTCCCATGGAGACATTTATTCAACACGGTATCTTTACAAAGGTCTCTAAATATGGGTTTAATTTCATTCATAGCTGATGAAAATATGAAATAATATACAAGGAGTAAACGAATGCTGTGCATTATCTCTGCATGACGCAAAAAGGAAGGCGTGGCATTTAAATGCCAGATTGCACAGAGAGTCAGAAAAACCGTCATATCCCCTGAAAAAATTGTCGTATTTATGTAAAACAAAAACTCTTTCACACAGGAAAGACCAGGCATTTCAAAAGTGCTAAAATCTAAAAATTGAATTTTTGAAGCCCACTTGCCTTCCGTCTCCCCTTAAAACACTTGCCAGAGGGTCGCTCCATGCGACGTGCCAGCTGCGGCTGCTACGCCTCGGGCGATCACCAGCTGTGGCTGTATTCTGAGGCCCGTTACCTCTGACGTGGTCTCCCTATCGATACTCAGGTTAGTCTATGAATCCGAATCACCGTAGGATTGGAACTATCTTTAGGCACGTTGTGCCATAAATTTCTTTTATCCTCAATTAGATTTGTTGTGTCTATCCTTCAAATCTTCAGAATTCTATTATGGCACCACATTTCAAAGGCTCGTTTTTACTTCTTCCGCTTCCATACAAATCTAGACGCCAGACAACCAACTTCAGGAAATACTTCTTAAACCTGCAGTTAATACAATTATTTTTCTGAAATATTTTTTCCTGCAGTCTACTTTTAACATCCTCTCTTCGTCGGTCATCAACGGTCATTTTGCTGCTTCAATAGCGGAACTCATAAACTGCTTTTAGTGTCTCATATTGTAATCTAATAGTTTCAGCATTTGGCTACATTCAATCACTCTGGTTTCACTCTCGTTGATATTCAACCTACGTCATTTCAAGACACTTTCAAGACACTGTCCCTTCCATTCACTGCTCTTCCAAGTCCTTTGCCGACTCTGACGGAATTACTGTATCATCATCAAACTATAAAATTATTGTTCCTTCTCCCGGAACTTTAACTCAGTTTCCAGATATCTTCTTGGTTTCCTTGACAGTTGTCACAATGTAGAGGTTAAACAATAATCGCAATAGGCTACAGCTATAGTTCACTAACTTCTCAACAAAGGCTTATCTTTCATGTCCTTAGATTCGTGTGATGGCATACTGGTTTCTTACGTTTCCTGCAGTTTATCCCTACAGTCTTCCAAATTTTAGAGAAGGTACTCCAGTTAAAGGCCTTCTCTATATCTATTAATGTTATAAAAGAAGTTTTACCTTCCTTCACCCTCCTTCGTGTTTTGCTATATTTGTCTAGCAAATGATCATCTTCAGTGTCATCTTCTACCAGTTCTTCCACTGTACTGTAAGTCGAGTCAGTATTTAGTAAAATTTACTTACTTACACCTGTAAGCACATATCTTCTTTATAACTGGAATTATTACATTCTCAGAAGTCCGACGGTATTTCGCCATCTCTTTTATCTTGCACACTAGGGAAAATAATTTTGTCATGGCTGACTCTACCAAGAATCCATTCCGAGTGAATGCCATTTACCCCACTTAGGTCTTTCAGTGCCCAGGCAAATTCTTCTCGCAATGTCATATCTCCCATCTCCATCTAGATCTTCTGCTCTTTCTGTCCTTAAGTATGTTGCATTTTTGTTGCATTTTCAGCTTTGCCCACTACAATGAGTACTGGCGTGTCATTTAGCTCTTGATATTGATACAGCTGTTTCTCTTTTCTCCAAAGGTAGCTTTGTTTATCCAATAGGCGACATCTATCTTTCCCTTTCCGTGCAGGCTCTTACGCACTTTGATTTGTCTACCAGCCACTACCGGTTAGCAATTTTGCGCTTTCTGTCTATCTCGTTTACTGAAAGTAAATCTTGCAGTAGTGTGATGCGCGCTGGCTTCATGTGTACCTTAGACTCGACAAAATTCTCATTTTGTTGTTCATCATATATTACGCCCACTCCAGTTTACTTATTCATTAATAGGCCTGTACATTCATTACCGTATTTGGTTCTGTACTGACCTGAACAAAAGTCTTATTAGTCATTAAACCATACTTTGTTAATTTCCACTATTTTTAATTTCAACGTATCCATTCCTCTTTTTAAGTTCTCTAAAATACCTCCCCAATTACGTGTTTTAACATTCCACGCTGATGTGCACTAAACAAGATTATTTAATGTTCGAGTGAAATGATTATTTCAGAAATCTGTATCTAGTTATGTGAATGGTGGGCGTACACAGAATAGATTGATTAATCAGTTAAACCAGCAGTGCAAAATGTAATTAATTGGTGAAAGCAGAGAATGAACACACATACAAACAGCTGCTCATCAAAGTTCGTCTGCACGAGATCTCATCTTCATTCACAGTGAAACTTAAAGTTCATTAATCTTCACTGCTATTGCAATTAACTCCTAAAAAGCTCCTCATACAATTTCAAATAATAAAATGCAGTATAATATTAAAGTTCAGGTTGCCTAAAACGGTTAAGCAACATTACGGTTCATGAAGTCACAGCAAAAACATTCACTGGAAACCATACGAAAGTATCTAGAACTCAGATTCGAAGGCTCACTACCACAAACTGTTCTAAGCCGCGAAATATTTGTAAACGTTCATTTCGCGTCCACCAGAAATTTACGAAGTCAAACGAACGCTTTCTTAGCCCATGCTGCACTCTGGTCGCCTATAAGCCACTCGCCAAACTTATACACGGAATGATCGCCAAAAAATGATCCCGCGGAAGATCTACACGCATCCTTATGCATTCGGTCACGTGACCACTACTCAAAAAAGTACATGTATCAACTAATGACCACACTTCAATTTAAAACAACAATTCCATACTAGAACGTCAGTTAACACTCAACGTCACTTTGCCACCTCGTATCCTAGCACTTGCAAATTATTTTAGCGACGGGGAATAAATTTACGACCACTTCGCCACACCCATCCGATTATTATGAAACGGATTATTTGTACCGACTGAGTATGTGGCGGTGTTGGCTCCTTTTCTTTATAAATAACATCAGACTATTGCTTGTATTCACTGTTTTTTGTTGCTGCCTCTGTGGGGTTAAAGGAGGAAGTTATTACAATGGTGGATTTTAGAATACACTCCAAGGAGACGACGATGTCTTCTAGAAGTAAAATAATAGGTGACGGGGGAATAATAATCAAAGATGAAATGAGGAAAGCATTCAAGGATATGATAGGAAAAATGTCAAAGCCAAACAGAAATACTTAAGTTAAAAGTTATTGTTAAATTTGACTGGTGAAAGGAGCAAATACAAAAATTAATCCTGTTAACGGGATTTCAGACATCTGTAACAACCAGTTTACAAAAAATGTAAAGCGAAACTTGAAGGGTTAGTAGAGAGAATAGAGACATTTGCAGAATGTGTTAAAAATAATTATTAGAGAAAGATGGGTGAATGGGATAACTGTTAATAGTGTGAACTGACACACATAGGGAAGAGCAGTTCACTAGAAGAAATGAATGTTGATTGGCTACATCGGGAAGTTTCAAGGAATGTTTAAATTGGTGATGGAAGGAAAAGTAAAGAGTAAATGTTATAGAAGATGACCAAGGCTTGAATAATGTAAGCAGATGAAATTAATATCGCCTAGATTGCAATTATGCAGATAAGATAAGACTTGCATACCGAGCGAGGTGGCGCAGAGGTAAGCACACTGGACTCACTTTCAGGAAGACGACGGTTCAATCCCACGTCCGGCCATCCTGATTAGATTTTCCGTTATTTCCCAAAATCGCTCCAGGCAAATGCCACGATGGTTCCTTTGAAAGGGCACAGCCGGCTTCCTTCTCTATTCTTTCCTAATCCGATGACACCGATGACCTCGCTGTCCGGACTACTCCCATACATCTACCTAACCCACTTGCATGAGATAGTTTCATCTGATCTGGTTTCATACTGAGCACTACATTAACAACAATATCAGTAACTGAAAACTAATGATAAAACAACATAACAGTCGTCGCTAGTCTACAATATGTCAAAAATGGTTCAAATGGCTCTGAGCACCATGGGACTTAACTTCTAAGGTCATCAGCCCCTAGAACTTAGAACTACTTAAACCTAACTAACCTAAGGACATCACACACATCCATGCCCGAGGCAGGATTCGAACCTGCAACCGTAGTGGTCACGCGGTTTCAGACTGCAGCACCCTGTACTGCTCGGCCACGGCGGCCGGCTACAATATGTCAGGTTCAATGTGTTGTTATGTGTGGAGTCTTGTACTGCAAGGAAGAAAGGGAGAGGATGATGTTATGAGTGGCCGGTATCCCTTTTATATAACACAAATCCACACGTGGAGTAATACATAAACCAGAAACTTTACTTAACTGGAATAGAGTGCATGTTTTGTGGTTCAAGCTCATCAGTACTAGTCCTCTTACAAAGTGGTGGAATCTCAGTCTCGGTAATCTTGCTATTAGAAACGTTTGTTCCTCATTGTTAGTCCTGCTACACTCACTAATCTGGTCGCTATCTACTGTCATAGCCTATGACGAACTAAAACTGCTCTGCGAGTAAACTGACAGATGCCAAAGTGGATGATTGAGTGAGTGAGAGAGTTCGTGAGTGAGTGAGGCCCTCCGGTCAGCGGCTGTCGAGAAGGCGTTGGCGGCATGTTGCTTGTAGATGTGTCTCTGGCCTCTCTCGTGATAGGCGCGGTTGATCCAGCAGCCACTAATCGATTTTCGCGCTCCATCTCTGCCGACCAGTGTGCTGGCGGCAACTTACGCTAAGCACCCCACCCACCCCCTCTGCAACCCTGAAAAGCCGCAGAGTTTTCGTGTATCGTGTAGGGAGGATGCTGTGGTCAATATGGGTGGGGTGGGGGAGACGCAGGCCTCTGGATGCGCAGATGAGCTCGGAACTATGACTGTGGAGGACAGCGTACACCTGACCGTAACCAGCCATCTAGATTGCGAAGCTACAGGAACACTGCCGCTGGGGCACACGTCCAGGACTGAGGGCGCGTTCTGGGGCGGTGACGGCGGCGGCAGTGCCGGCGATGGAGGTTGGTTGGTTGGTTTGGGGAACGAGACCAGACAGCGTGTTCATCGGTCTCATCGGATTAGGGAAGGAGGTCGGCCGTGCCCTTTCAGAGGAACCATCCCGGCATTTGCCTGGAGTGATTTAGGGAAATCACGGTGATGGAGGGTCAGGTCGTTCGGGTCAGTGAGCGGGGACGGCGGTGGCGAGGGCGCATCGTCCATCCTCTCCTCATGGGGGGTGCCTTGGTGGCATCAGCGGGCGGCTGCGAAGGCCGCGTGGTCTCATGTGGCAGCGAATCTGGGGAAAGAAAAACAGCGGAATCACAGTGCAAATGACAAGCACGAATCTGACTCTGGTGGCCGCGCTACAAACCATCGGCACCTGCAATCAAGTACATGAAAGAGCCAATATGTTCCTGGATCACGCCTCTATCCCAGCGCCCTCGGTTATCATAAGCCCTGAAAAGAACAAGACCGCGCTGCGCAAAGCGATACTACCGCACCGTTGTCGACGCTGGACGCTGCGGTGGGTGTAGCAAGTATAGCAGCGTCCGATGGAGGCAAGTGATGGTCTGTCTCGTGGGTGGGAGTGATAGGAGGTGAGAAAGAGTTGCAGCGCCTGTTACCGTGTGCGGGTGGTGCGAAGCTTGGCCATCTGTTGTTTAAAAGGGCGTACGAAGCGTTCTGCTTCTCTGTTGCACTTGGGGTGAAACGGAACCCTTGTTAGATGACGAATGCCATTTCGTTCACAAAACTGTTCTAAGTCACATGAAGTGAACTGTGTTCCCTTGTCTGACGCAACTACCTCTGACATACCTTCTATGCCGAACATGGAGGACAACGCTTGAATGCGTAATGTGACAACGCTAATGGGAACTTGCTAAAAGACATGCTGGTGCCATGGTCTGTGCAATTTTTCTGTAGTGCAAGAGAAAAGATTCTAGCAATTCAAAATCCTGTTCATCGATTTGGCAACAAGATGCGGCTGATGCATCAAAATCAGAGCCCGAGCCAGTAGGAGGCGAGATGAGGCGCACACATAACCATGCTGTGCCGTCGGTCTGCACACAATTTCATACTTATACTGCGAAAGCAACAAATCCTAGCGTTGCAATTTTTGAGCAGTGCATGTAGGAACTGGCTTTGAGGGATGAGACAAGGACTGCAAAGACTGATGACCTGTCACTAAAAAGAACTTGTGACCCTATAAGGAGTGATGGAATTTTGTGACACCATACACAGTAGAGAGAGCTCCTTTTTCAATTTATATATTACTGCATTGAATCTGAGTGAGCAACTTTGAGGCAAAAGCAATGCGTCTGTCATGTGCACCAGGTGTGTGCGAAACCACATCGCCGACTTACAAACTACTTGCATGGCAGGGTCAAAATTCACTTAACATCTGTCACTAATCAAAGCACTTTTGTGTTCCAGAAATGCGTCTTGACGTTCTTTGGTCCACACTAAAGGTACAATTTTTCGGCGCAAGGACGTAATGGAGCCACGCTCTGAGCGGCATTCGGTATGAACCGAATGTACTCTGTCACCTTGTCTAGTATTGCCTGCAGTTCAGAAACATTGCGAGGAACAGGCACGTCTGTCACCCTGGTTTCGGTTTGGGGTGGCGGTGGGGTGGATGGATTGCTGTGGCCCGTTGTGGGGTGTGAACCACTGAAGGCTACAGCGGGACTAAACCTCTCCGTCGTTTCTAGGTCCCCAGTTTCATACATACAAACATACATACATACACACAACAGGCACGTCACAGATTGCAAGAAAACGAGATTGGACTGTTTATCACATGACCTAAGTACTGTTTGAAAAACTCACACTTTTCGAGACAACGCTCTGAGTCCTGCTTCTGACAACACTTGAAAAAGAGTTCACATATTGGTAATGTGATCCTCTGGTGTACGACCACAGACGAAAATATCGTCAAGGTAGTTTGAACAAAATGGCACTTTTTCAGTCAGTTTTTCCAAGTAACGTTGAAAAATGGTGGGTGCGGAAGCAATGGCGAAAGGTAAATGCAAATACTTGAAGAGTCTTAAATGTGTTTTCAGAACAAACACTTTCTGTGATTCGCCATCCATTGCTATTTCTAATAAGCATCACGCAAATCTAGCTTAGAAAGGTAGCGTCCTGCACGAAGCCTGTCCATGAGTTCCTCAGGGCGAGGTAACGGATGAGTGTCCTCAACTTACTGTCTGTGGGTTGACTGTAGACTTGAAGTCTACCCAAATGCGAATGCGATCAGATGAACAAGGCAACAAAACGAGAGAACTTGCCCACTGACTAGACTGCGATTCTTTCATTTCACTGGCTACTTTCTCTCTTAAAGCAATTGGAATGGGGCGGAACCGGAAAAGCTTTGGGTGTGCATTGTCTTTCAATGTAACATGCGCTACAAAGTTATTAGCTTTCCCCTTTCCTTTTGAAAATGCGAAGGTAAGTCAATTATTACCAGCAAAATAGTTATAAAATTTTATTGTAATGAAATAGGAAACGTACAAGAAAATCATTTTCCAACATAGTCTCCTTGCGTTTCAACGCGCTTTGTCCATCGCTGTACAAGCTTCCTGATGCCCTCATAAAAGAAGGCTCACAGTTGATCGCCGTTTGATTCGCTTGCCGTTTAAGAGTATTTTGCGATTGGAAGGCACAGATACGGTGGCAGCCATGCGCTAAAGTTTATTTTTGTAACCTAGATCTGTTTCTTATGGTTCAGAATTATATCCCCAATCCGTTCTCTGTTTGTGTAGCTACAGTTCAGTACCTGTTTTTATATCGTTTTATACCTGGTGGTTATAATTAAAGTGCAGTTACTCAAGGAGGTCCAGTGTGGGCTACAATTATCTTACGGCAGCGAAATTCGCCTACGCAGGACCAGTTTACCCTGAGAAAAGTTTGTTCCAATTTTAGCCATCAGGTGCGAATCTGGCTTTGTACACTGGTTCTATGCCGGCATGACATGCAAGCTATCATTTGATATGAAACATCGTCAGTGGACAGTATGCCTGTCGAGAAGAGAGGCCGTGCGCTGTTAGTGAAGTGTTATATGTGAATGTAGCAGTCACAGTTTAGTATTGAGACAGTATCGTTGATTGAAAGGTCTGAGGAGAGGCCTGAATTCATCAAATGGCTGATAGAGGATGATAATGAAATCTGAAAATACGTGTGAGCTTTGTATGGCACCTGGAAGACGAAGGCAACCTTTTCTGCTGGAAAGCATTGGCAAGGTTGCTGTAATTGATCACGTAGCGCGCGCCACGGGTGGCGCTATCACTCGTGCAATGTCAAGAAAGTTGTTCGTCCCATGCTAGACAGTACATAAAGTTTTACGATCTATATTACACTGATACGTGTAAAAGTTTCAGATGGTGCAGCGACTGAAACGTCATGATCCGCAACGAAGTTCTTAAATTGCCCTTCGGTTTCTGGCACATATCGAAGTTAATTACAAGTGGCCGGGCAATATTCTATGAAGTACGACGAGCATTTTGCACTGCGACACAAGAAACAGTAAACAGTGTTGATGTAAGTATCACTCACTGGTTTTACGCAAATCGTCTCACTCTCAACTTCAAAAAAACATAACCTATTCAGTTCTGCACATCTAGAGGTACTACATCAGTGGTAAGTGTAACTCATGGGGAGAAAATAATGAGTGAAAACTTCAAAATTATAGGTATACATATTGATGAGAATTGAAACGGGAAAAAGAAGATTACTTAGTTATCCCAAGTTTGCACTTGGAATCATTGGATATCTTTCGCAGCATTAAATCAGTTAGTAGAAGTATTTGCGCATTTTCAATTAAAAATCTCGTATGGAATAATTTTCTGGGGTAAACCAAACCTAAGAAAGAAAATCTTAATTAGTCAAGAACGTATCCTAAGAATGATATGTAGTTTTGACCCATCATCATCTTGTAGAAATCTGCTTAACGAGTTAGGTATTTTGACTACTGCTTCGCAATATATTCATTTCCTCATGAAGTTTGTTGTGAATAATCTTCTGAATTGAAAAGGAACTGCACATAATTAAGATACAAGAAGCAGAAATGTCATTCATTACATCACATTACTGTAGTCTTTAGCACAAGAAGGAGCGTTAAATGATGCAACAGAAAGTTTGGTTCAAAAATGTCTGACGGCAAAGGAAAATCTGAAAACGAACTGAAAACCTTTCTATTGACAACTCTTTCTAAACCGTAGAAACATTTCTATTATTGTATAGAGCAAAATGTGTCTGATAAAAATTATTACCTCATATTTACTTGTTTTTATTTTAAGAAAAGAAACTTTGATGAGCGTTTAGCCATATTAACATAATAATTTGTAATGTAAACGTAAAACGATTCATTCCAAATCATTACGATCATTCATGCAAATGATGGAACATGAAACTAATTAAGTAACTATCTAACAAATACGGTTAGCGTGGCAGGTACAGCTTACAAGCTAGCAGAGACACTGGCTGATTGCACCACATCGGCGTCTTAGCAATACTGTGGAAGCATGCACATTTCACGAGATTTTAAGCTTCACTTCAGAGGTTTTTAAAAAGCTGGTGTGTACCAGACCTTAAAATATATTCTGCTGTGGCTCTCTACACTTCGACAAACATCTTTCGATGTACTTATTTCTATTACGACGACCCACCATTGTGGTTTGACTTTTAACGTGGCTAGCTTCCAGATAGCTGGGAATCCGAGATCGACGATTTAAATTATGAAAATGTAACCATTTCCATCTTGAGGAGCGTCTATACTGAAGTGAAACCGGTAGCTGCGAATAAAGCACCTTCATACAAGTAAGCACCTTCTGGAAACACCAATCCATTCTTGACTTTTTAATTGTTGTAATTTTTATGATGATTTGAAACTACGAAAATGCAACCATTATTAACCTAAATATGAGTCTATACTGAAGTAAACCCGGTACTTTCCAGTACAGCTCCCTCATACAACTATGAACTTTTTGGAATCACCTATCAGTTCTTGGCCTTTAATTGTTGTAATGTTTATGACAATTTGAATAGTTTTCGAGTGTTTTTATTTTATTCATAATGCCTCTTAGCTCTGGTATTGAATATCAAATGACTTTTGTAGGTTGTTGTTGTGGTCTTCAGTCCTGAGACTGGTTTGATACAGCTCTCCATGTTACCCCATCCTGTGCAAGTTTCTTCATCTCCCAGTACCTACTGCAACCTAAATCTTTCTGAACCTACTTAGTGTATTCATCTCTTGGTCTCCCTCTACGATTTTTACCGCATTTCGAAAGCTTCTATTCTCTTCCTGTCCAAACTATTTTACGTCCATGTTTCACTTCCATACATGGCCTCACCCCATACGAATACTTTCAGAAACGACTTCCTGACACTTAAATCTATACTCGATGTTAACAAATTTCTCTTCTTCAGAAACGCTTTCCTTGCCATTGCCAGTCTACATTTTATATCTTCTCTACTTCGACCATCATCGGTTATTTTGCTCCCCAAATAGCAAAACTCCTTTACTACTTTGAGTGTCTCATTTCCTAATCTAATTCCCTCAGCATCACCCGACTTAATTCGACCACATTCTATTATCCTCGTTTTGCTTTTCTTGATGTTCATCTTAAATCCTCCTTTCAAGACACTGTCCATTCCGTTCAGCTGCTCTCCCAAGTCCTTTGCTGTCTCTTACAGAATTACAATGTCATCGGCGAACCTCAAAGTTTTTATTTCTTCTCCATGGATTTTAATACTCACTCCAAATTATTCTTTTGTTTCCTTTTACTGCTTGCTCACTATACAGATTGAACAACATTGGGGAGAGGCTACAACCCTGTCTCACTCCCTTCCCAACCACTGCTTCCTTTTCATGCCCCTCGACTCTTATAACTGCCATCTGGTTTCTGTACAAATTGTAAATAGCCTTTCGCTCCCTGTATTTTACCCTTACCACCTTTAGAATTTGAAAGAGAGTATTCCAGTCAATTTTGTCAAAAGCTTTCTCTAAGTCTACAAATGCTAGAAACGTAAGTTTGCCTTTCCTTAATCTTTCTTCTAAGATAAGTCGTAAGGTCAGTATAGCCTCACGTTTTCCAATATTTCTACGGAATCCAAACTGATCTTCCCCGAGGTCGGCTTCTACCAGTTTTTCCATTCGTCTGTAAAGAATTCGTATTAGTTTTTTGCAGCTGTGACTTATTAAACCGATAATTCGGTAATTTTCACATCTGTCAACACCTGCTTTCTTTGGGATTGGATTTATTATATTCTTCTTGAAGTCTGAGGGTATTTCGCCTGTTTCATACATCTTGCTCACCAGATGGTAGAGTTTTGTCAGGACTGGCTCTCCCAAGGCCGTCAGTAGTTTCTATGGAATGTTGTCTACTCCCGGGGCCTTGTTTCGACTTAGGTCTTTCAGTGCTCTGTCAAACTCTTCACGCAGTACCGTATCTCCCATTTCATCTTCATCTACATCCTCTTCCATTTCCATAATATTGTCCTCAAGTACATCGCCCTTGTATAGACCCTCTATTTACTCCTTCCACCTTTCTGCTTTCCCTTCTTTGCTTAGAACCGGGTTTCCATCTGAGCTCCTAATATTCATACAAGTGGTTCTCTTTTTGCTCCAAAGGTCTCTTTAATTTTCCTTTAGGCAGTATCTATCTTACCCCTAGTGAGATAAGCCTCTACATCCTTACATTTGTCCTCTAGCCATCCCTGCTTAGCCATTTTGCACTTCCTGTCGATCTCATTTTTGAGACGTTTGTATTCCTTTTTGCTTGCTTCATTTACTGCATTCTTATATTTTCTCCTTTCATCAATTAAATTCAATGTTTCTTCTGTTACCCAAGGTGTTCTACTAGCCCTCATCTTTTTACCTACTTGATCCTCTGCTGCCTTCACTACTTCATCCCTCAGAGCTACCCATTCTTCTTCTACTGTACTTCTTTCCCCTATTGCTGTCAATTGTTCTTTTATGCTCTCTCTGAAACTCTGTACATTCTCTGGTTTAGTCACTTTATCCAGGTCCCATCTGCTTAAATTCCCACCTTTTTGCAGTTTCTTCAGTTTTAAGCTACAGTTCATAACCAATAGATTGTGGTCAGAATCCACATCTGACCCTGGTAATGTCTTACAATTTAATACCTGGTTCCTAAATCTCTGTCTTACCATTACATAATCTATCTGATACCTTTTAGTATCTCCAGGATTCTTCCATGTATACAACCTTCTTTTATGATTCTTGAACCAAGTGTTAGCTATGATTAAGTTATGCTCTGTGCAAAATTCTACCAGACGGCTTTCATTTCTTCCCCCCAATCCCTATTCACCTACTATGTTTCCTTCTCTCCCTTTTCCTACTCTAGAATTCCAGTCACCCATGACTATTAAATTTTCGTCCCCCTTCACTACCTGAATAATTTCTTTTATCTCATCATACATTTCATCAATTTCTTCATCATCTGCAGAGCTACTTGGCATATAAACTTGTACTACTGTAGTAGACGTGGGCTTCGTGTCTATCTTGGCCGCAATAATGCGTTCACTATGCTGTTTGTAGTAGCTTACCCGCACTCCTATTGTTTTATTCGTTATTAAACCTGCTCCTGCATTACCCCTATTTGATTTTGTATTTATAACCCTGTATTCACCTGACCAAAAGTCTTGTTCCTCCTGCCACCGAACTTCACTAATTCCCACTATATCTAACTTTGTCTGGCTTCTCAACAGATACCCCTCCGTTGTGGTTGCACCTACGGTACGGCCATCTGTATCGCTGAGGCACGCAAGCCTCCCCACCAACGGTAAGGTCCATGGTTCATGTGGGGTAAACTTTTGTATATAAAAAAAAAAATTATTAAAAATGTGAAGCACAGTTCAGTAGCCACCACGGCAATAAGAACAGACTTGTGATTTATAATTTCTGAAGGAAAGCATAATGTATGCCAGATGACTCCAAGATAAAAAATTATAACTGTGTGGTTGATAGACAAGGAAGTATCATAATATTTTTGATATACTTGATTCTCTTATTATGCTGCGGTGGTGGCTCCATAGGACTATAATTTTTCATATAATGTGATGGGAAATAGAAGCAAGTTATCAAAATGTTCATGTTAAAATACTTGCTTATTCCGATCAAAACTAAGTCAAATTATGTTAAAAATACGTTACATTTATCATCAAAGGGTGACATATACCCTATGAAGTATTTTTAAGTGCTTGTACATGGTTTTAAGAGCATTTAGAAGTGACTGAAATAGCTACAGGTCCTCAGCCACTGTAAATTCCTTGTAGGAAGCCACTTTACTCTGTAAAACCTTCCTCTGTTTACAGACTAGTTGTATCCAGCCAGACATTTCAGCCCTTCAGTCTGGCTAAACGGCAAAGAAAGAGGTGAGATAGCAAACGTTTATAATTTGTTTGGCGATTGGCTGTACATTCTGATCTCCGTCTCTATCCTGTTTCTTTCCATCCCACCTTTCTGCTTTTTATGTCCACTTCCTCCCACCCATCTCCTCTTTCGCCTCACCTACCCCTCTGAACTTGAGGCTAGTTCACTCTTTTTGCAAATTCAGATTCAGCAGCAGTATTCCAATCAAGGCAATAAGCCAGAATTGCAAATTTCCTGTTTGCTGTGGAAACCGTCTGCGCGGAAGAAACCAAAAGAGCGCACTGTTTTGTGTACAATTTGTGTTTAAAGATACACAAAAAGAGAAAAAATTATGTGTGAGAAAAAATTGCCTAATTATAATTAACACAGGCTGTGGTAAAGGACACAAAAAGCCACATTTTTATAGCAGATGATTATCTTTCTCGCAGTCTTTTTTAACAGAAAACAGTGCATTGTCGTTTAAAAATATAGTCTTTGTCCATCCGAATGTTTATGAATGCTTAAGGAATAGAAAGAAAATTGGTGGAACTTTGTGAGATTCTTGCTAACAACTGTTCACTATTACACATTTTGTTTATATTATACGTATCTGAAAAATACATATCCTGTATTAGTCCAAATGTTTATAAGAGTAACGTGTAAAAAATTTTCGTAACACTGTTTTCCCTTTATTCGTACTATGTGTCTGAATGTTCATTACAGTGGTGTGTAAAATTTTAAGTTATGTTTCTAGAACGTTTCATACTTTTTGTAACAATGTTAGACTTTTATACATTTCCATATTATATACATTTGAAATATATAGCCTTTGTCGATCTGGATGTTTGTCAGAATGTAGTGCATAAATTTGAAGTAGATCGATCAAGAACTTTTGCATATCTTTGGTAACAACCTTTCCCCTTTATATGTCACATTATTTATGTATTATACAGGGTGAGTCACCTAACATTACCGCTGGATATATTTCGTAAACCACATCAAATACTGACGAATCGATTCCACAGACCGAACGTGAGTAGAGGGGCTAGTGTAATTGCTTAATACAAACCATAAAAAAATGCACGGAAGTATGTTTTTAACACAAACCTACGTTTCTTTAAATGGAACCCCGTTAGTTTTGTTAGCACATCTGAACATATAAACAAATACGTAATCAGTGCCGTTTGTTGCATTGTAAAATTTTAATTACATCCGGAGATATTGTAACCTAAAGTTCACGCTTGAGTACCACTCGTCCGCTGTTCGATTGTGTGTATCGGAGAGCACCGAATTACGTAGGGATCCAAAGGGAACGGTGATGGACCTTAGGTACAGGAGAGACTGGAACGGCACATTACGTCCACATGCTAACATCTTATTATTGGTATTTTTCACTGACGCACATGTACATTACCAGATGTACTGCGGCGTGTACGACATTCATTACGCCAGAGATTGCAATTGTGTGCAGCAAATGATGGCCACCACATTGAACATCTATTGGCCTGACATGTCGGGACACACTCTATTCCACTCCGTAATTGAAAACGGAAACCACGTGTGTACGTGTATCTCACCCCATCACTTAGAATATCTAGTGATTTGGAAATTGATCCATACACCAATACGCAGAAAACGTTTGTGTTGTGTACATACGAGACCATGTTTGCAAGAAAGGACATGTTGAAAAGCAGAAATAGCCGATTAGGTGAAATAGATCCCATAAAGTGCAGCCTCGATTGTATAACGTAAGCGTTCCTTGTGGTATTTCCGATGAGGCGGCAAACGTAAAAACCATGCTTTGACTTACAATAAATGAAGAATTATAAAACTATTCAGAGAACACTACATTTTGCAATCAAACAGTACACATGTAATATAGTATTTCAGAATTAAAGAAACCACTGATGATGCCGATATAGTGTATTAACCTAGTTTATGAATAAATAAATAAGAAACGAAAGTGTTTTGTATCGAGACGGACTCCCAATGCCATGTTACTGTTTTTGAGCGAACAAGCACCAATGGAAGAGTTGCAAGATAAAATGATTACCTTTGGTCCCTGTATGAGCTTTGGAGCTTGCCATTTAGTAATCCAGGTAATGTATTTGATTTCAGTATCACTTTCAAATAACGTATACGTACACTCCAGAGAGGTTCACGATTCACTTTCTTCTGTATCATCAATCGACACCTAGGAACGAAATAACGAAGTAATATGGCATAAAAACGCCGATAAACGCTTACTGTACCACAGTTTTGCGCAAATACAGTACCGCAGCATGACCATCAATTACGCTAATAGCTTCCCACTACAGGAGACTCCGTTGCAACGCCTTCGAGGTCGGAGTTGCCCAAGTTGCTCAAAGGCAGCCGCCATCCACCAGAAGGGCCGGCGCTCGAGGACCTTAGCGGCTACGAGGAGCCGCTCCTTCGGGTAATAAGGGAACAGTCCCAGGTCAGTTACCTAGACTTGTTGCTCCACTCCTAGGTGCTTCTCCTGTAAGGGGAAATCGCCTTACAAATTACACGCGGTAGGGCGCCGTAAATTGCGAATTCCTGTCTTAATGAGAAAGCCTTAACTTACATTAATCTACATACACAGGGAACCGTTCAGAGTTGAGACACTGAAATGTGAGGCAACTTATCGTATTTAATTACATTTATTCGAATTGTAACTTGGCTTCCTCAGACGGTAGTGTTGTGCAGAGAAAAAGAATGATTGTAAACAGCAAAAATAAAAAGAAATACATAGTTTTCATGTGTTAGGACTGCATTCCCACGTCTCTATGACAAAATTTATGATATCTCATACATTTTTACACCATTATACATCACTTTGGAAGAATTATGAAAAGTGTTTCTTATCTTAGTCAAATGTGTGATGTTGTTTAATCAAGCGTATAAATCAGTGCAGTAAGACTGCCATTAAGAATACAATGCCGTAAAAACTACATTTCATCTTTTGTATATAACTGACAGCCAACAAATTTGACGTTCATCACTAACAGAAACTTTACGTGCATGTATGTTCGCAAAGGACGTGTGTCGAAATAAATTTGAAAAATATTATGTGTGACTTGCGACGTGAATTTTCCGAAAACAGTGAACTCAGTTATTTCGCAAATAATTTTTGTCAGCACTATATCTTTAAAATTGGATTGTTATAGACGATACTAAAGCACAAGTGAAAGTTCTGGAAGGCAACGACAGGGATGTGGAGCCACATCGCTCCCATTGCCGCTGTCAGCTGCACTAATGGATTCATGACTCATGCAGCCCAGTCGAGGTGGTCCCACAGATTCTCGATTGAGATTGAATTTTGAGAGATTGGTGGACAGGTAAGTAGAGTCAACTTACCACGGTTCTCTTCAGGTCACACATGTACACTGTGAGCTATGTAACAAATTGCATTGTCCTGCTAGCATATGTCATCTTGTCGAGGAAAACCAAACTGAAATTTGGAGTGGACATGGTATTCAAGGACAGATCCTTACTTGTGCTGGTTCCCTGTGGTTTCCATAATGACGATATCACCCAAGAAATCCCACGAAGACATTATTGCAGAATGTTTGCTTTTAGACGTTTCACACCGTACACGCCAATAACAATCTGTCCAATAAAACGCGTTTCGTCTGAAAAAGCCACCTATCGTTACTCAGTGGACGTAGAGATTCGTATTGGCGTGCAAATCCCAACCTCCATCGCCGATGAACAGGACTTCATCTGGGCAGTCACTTGCTCAACAATTGCAAATCTATTCACCTGTACCCATCTGTGAAGCCGTAGTTTGCCCCTGTCATCTATGACCCATTTGCACCACTGCTGACTGAGCCACGGTTTCGGTCAGAGCCATTTTGCCTGGTACGGTACACTTTCACCTCCACAGTACACAAACTGCATACGAACTTAGCTGTTTCGGAAACGCTTTCACCTATGACCCGATACCTAAGGGTCATACCGTTCTGAACGTCAGAGAAATAACTCCATTTCCGCATTACGGAAACAACTTCATTGTTTTCCACGTTCCCCCGACAAGTTTCATGTGCCCTCCACAGCCAGTGCTACCACCTGCCGTATGTGAGTGGTTATCGCACTTGACGTCGAACATAGGTGGTAATCTGATTAATTTGACTGGACCGTGTATAAGTCGTAATACTTTTAATGTGCTGGCGTAAGCTATCGCCAGCACACAGGTCGGCAAACATGAAGCGCGAAGATCGATTAGTCGGCGCTGAACAAAGCGCGCCTGTCACTAGAGCGGCCAGAGACACACCCACAACCAACACGTCGGCAATGCCCTCTCGGCAGCGTGTGTTTAGGCCGCAACCAGTGACCAGAGGGCCTCACTCACTCACGCACTCAATCACCCAGTTAGGCGTCTGTCACATTACTCGCAGAGCAGGTTAGTTCGTCGCAGGCTACGACACTACATAGCGCTTTGATTAGTGAATGTAGCAGGACTAGCAGTGAGAAACTAAAGTTTGTAACAGCAAGATTACCGGGATTGGCATTACAACAGTTTGCAAGATCTCTAGTACTGATGAGCTTGTACATTCCACAAAACATGGCTTGTATTCCAGTTAAGTAAACTTTCTCGTTCATGTAAATAAAGAACCGTATTAATCCATATATGCATTTGTGTTGTAGTGGAGAATACCTGCCACCCATAACCACATCCTCTCCCTTGCTTTATTCCAGCACAAGACTCTATAGTGGCAAACGAGGATAATTCAGTGGCGACTGAAGATAATCAACTTGTCCGAAGATCTTGCTTGCTTCTCTGGTGTTTTAGCTTCCAGGGGTGATGGTGTTCTAGTTTCTGTATTTGCGTATTTATTGTTCTTCTTTCATGCACTGCAGGAGGGGAGCCACAGGTGTATTCAAATTTCTCTTTTCAGAGGTTCTGCTTGCTTTTGATATAAGGTATTTTATGTAAACCATGAATTTCCTGCACCCTCCGCTTACTGCCCCCGTGCCTCAGCTCCATACGGCCAATGTTATGGATCTAACACAAGTTTTCCAGATTCAGAATCAACAAATTGCTAGGTTCTGTCGACGGTAAAACCACTACTGGCTGCACAAGCTGCGCCGGCCGCACAACCACAACCGACTGACCAACCAGCCCAACAAATGCCGCCGTCGAGCATACCAACGTTCCGGCAATTTAAGAAACCTGAGGATGAATGGATTGAATACCTGACTCAGTTCCTAGCACTTTGTCAAGTTCATTTTTTCAAGGTACTGTAAGGTTACAATACTTCATTTCGATTGCGGGGTCGCCAGTGTTCTTGTTAATACAAAAAATATTCCCTACCGGGTCTCCCGACGAACTCGTCTATGACCAAGTAATCGCTGCATTATGTCAATACAATGACCAGCAAGCCCAAGTAGCAGCAACAACTACTGCCTCGTACACTGTAGCGCGGACAATCATGTAGACATGCAAACAGACTTGTGGATTTAGTGAAAACTTGCCATAGATGGTTTGCTCGCCCTTAAAGAATAGATTATATTTAATTTCACACTCCAGTTGCAAAAGCAAAGAAACTACATCTAGGTTTCGGCTATAATAATGTAGCCTTCTTCAGAAATGTCACAATATAAAATTAAATTTAAACATGACAGATATTGGCATTGTCAAACTTAAAATGTTAGTACTACAGTACGTAGTCATAAGACTGTGTCACTTCGACTAACGTTTTGCCGTTAGGTAACACAAACAGCCCAGACAGGTGGGCCACGGGTGCTGAGTCGTAACTCTGCGCCGCGGGCAGCGACGCAGCGAGCTCAGGTGGTGGTCGCTCAAATGCTTATGCTGAGCAGTACAAAACGTAAAACCAGTACATGTTAACTGAGATTATTATGGAAAATAGCTTATTACAATAGTTCGGACTATTAACTGCATTAAAACCATAAGTCACTAATGTTACCGTACCATAAGAAGCAAAAGACATGTAAAAAGTGTACAGTACAAAAGTATGAAACATTAATTGAGAACATTATTTGATAGAACAGCTAAAATGTTACTGGCAAATAAATCATAATAACTGAAGTTACAGTTGTATAAGAGACAATTGACATTATACAGCGTAAAGAAGCTTTTTAATAAATAAAATCCATGAGTTAACGTTAACAATGCCTGAAATGTGTGAAACTTAGCTAAGAACTAAAGCGTGTGAATGATAATAAGGACAATTGTCTCACACATGTTAGTGGTTACATATACCTTGTGTTTTCAGCACTTAATACATAAGAAAACCAGTAGGGTGTATGTTATAGCCCGCTACTGACGTAGGTAGAGGACCTTATAAAGTAATGGATTTATCAGATAATAGGTACGTGCAACGCCACAAGACATTATGAAGACAGTATAGCCAATGGATTTATTTTCAAACTTTATGAAGCTCTTAAATATAAATATACCATTTGATGTGTAACAAATCGTGAAACAGCATTGAACATAGGTTAGTGTAATAAATATCCAGTGTATAATCGGAAAATACCTGAAACTACTAAGAAGAACAAAAAGGCTGAATGTCGTAGTCATGTATTGGCGTGGGTAATCAGCAATATACAGTATTAGAGTTAACGGGTTAGTAAGCAGTACATAGGGCCGTACCACACCACAGGTCATTGTAAAGGCAATTATACGAATTCATGTAGCGTGCTATCGTTACTAAGCTCTTAATTAGAAATACACCATTTGACGTGTATGAAATCGAGAAACAGACTTAAACTTATACAAAATAACGACGATTAGGTGAAATGCGCATGAAAACGTAAACATAAGACAGCAATGGCATCGGGCGACATAGAAAGTCCCGCAACATCATGGTTGACGAAGCAAGGACTGAAATCCTTCGAAGAACGTATTATTTTGCAATTGAAATTGGTCATTAAGCAATTTGCCTTTGTCATAAAGAAGGTGTTTGGAAAACTGCATTTCTTCGAGTAAATCTAACCTTCATCCATCAGCTTCTGCACTTACGAGCTCTGTGTTTATAAGTGGGTTATGGACATGGGCCATTTGGATTAAATGTTCTGCAAATGTCGAGCCACGGGTGCCATCTCCACTTTTTGTGGGAAAATGTTCTTGTATCTAGCCGATAAAGCTCTTCCTTCCTGAGCCGGCCGGTGTGGCCGAGCGGTTCTAGGCGCTTCAGTCTGGAACCGCACGACCGCTACGGTGGCAGGTTCTAATCCTGCCTCGGGCATGGATGTGTGTGCTGTCCTTAGGTTAGTTAGGTTTAAGTAGTTCTAAGTCTAGGGGACTGATGACCTCAGAAGTTAAGTCCCATAGTGCTCAGAGCCATTTGTTTCGAATGGCTCTGAGCACTATGGGACTCAACATTTGAGGTCATCAGTCCCCGAGAACTTAGAACTACTTAAACGTAACCAACCTAAGGACAGCACACACATCAATGCCCGAGGCAGGATTCGAACCTGTGACCGTAGCGGTAGCACGGTTCCAGACTGAAGCCCCTAGAACCGCTCGGCCATCAGAGCCATTTGAACCATCTTCCTGTCTGACCTATGTAAAAACTAGTGCAATCGCTACAGGCAATTTTGTAAACTCCTGATGGTGGCAATGTACCGTCAGTGTTACTTAGAGAGTAGATTATGTTCTTTTTAAGGCTATTGTTAGTGGAATTGGCGACTTAAATGCCACGACTCTGTAAGATGCGCCCCATTTTGTAAGAAGCTTTGCCTATAAACACGATGGAAATGAAATTGATGGATTGATCTTTATAAGCGGTACCTAGTGTAGGTAAAGTCGTAATGTTTAATGTGTTTTCTTATCATAGATCTGTTTTAGGATATTTGGATTGTAACCACTAGTTTGGGCAATATATTCAAGTGTCTTTAATTAATTCTGTAAATTTTCTGAAGGAAAAGGAATACATAGTGCTCGGTGTATACTTGAGTGGTAAAAGGCAGTTTTGTGGGCTTGAGGGTGTGTGGAATCAGCAGGAATAATATTATCGGAGAAAGTGTCTTTACGGAAGATATTGAAACTTATTTTATTGTCAGCTACTGCCAAAGTTAGGTCATGATAATTCAAAGTTCTATTAGCTTTTTCAGTTTCTTGGGTGAAGCTTATTTTCTCACGGCGGTTGTTAAACGCGGTGAAGATCTGATCTATGTCAACGTGGGTGCCTTCAATTACAAAAACTAAATGATCTACGTATCTTCCATAAATAATTATTCTGTTCCCAAAATCAGGGTAATTTAGAAAAAAAGTATGCTCCATAAAATTTACAAAAATTTCTCACAAAATACCTGACAACGGGCTGCCCGTGGCTAGACCTAATGGTTGTGATTATAGTTTGTTATTATTTGCGAAATAGTTGTACTTAAGAGTGACACGCAAAATGGTCCTTAATTCGTCATTTCAATAATGAATAATTTTTTTGTGAAAACGCAAATTGGCTTGTAATATATTTAAGGTTTCGTCTACTGGGACGTCAGTGTATAAATTTGTAGTATTGAAAGAAATGAGTTTACACAAATCAGAACAGGTTAAAATTTTCAATTTATTAGCTAAGTCCACCGAGTTTTTAACAATATAATTTTCCCTAAACACAAAATTCGGTTTTATTTTATGATGTAAGAACCTGTCTAATTTATGATACGCACTGTTGGTACTATCCACAACAGGGCGGATGGGGTGATGAATCTTGAGAACCTTAAATTGACAAAATAGGCGGTTCAGTGTTCATATTTATAAGCAATTTTTTTATGAAATTCACCGATTATTTTTTCAGTGTCATGGAGTCCTGATCTAATCTCTTTTTACAACGCAGATGTGGGGTCTACCTCAATCGGCCCGATGCCATTGTACTCGAAAAAATTTTCAGTTTTTTCCACGTATTCAATTTTACCTGCAATAATTAAAGAGTTTTCCCAGTTTTTTCCACGTATTCAATTTTACTTGCAATAATTAAAGAGTTTTCCTTGTCAGCTTTTGATATTAGGACGTCACTATTTTCAATTTATGATTAATGCTATTTAAAGTGTGACGTATATTTGAAACTGTTTGTATAGTAGAATATTCTTTTTCGATCATTTTACAGGCGTCGTAAGCTAATCTAGTTTGAACATTTTTGGGAGTTTTAGTATATTCAAGACCCACTTTAAGATTAACAACTAAATTCTCTGTAACACGAGGATCGGTAACCTTAGGTTCTACGGCAAACGTGAAACCTTTACACAACAGTTCATTTTCAGTAACAGTAAAATTGGAACTGAGGAGCGTTCTTCAAATTATTACAAGAGCTCTGCGCGCTAGAGGTGTTAACACGATTTGACAATCTGGGAAGTTTCACAGTTGCCGACTCTGCTGCACCATTCAAAAGAATTCATTGCCTATCACGTAGCGCAACGTGTTACACGTGTGGAAAAAATGGCCATGTCCTAGCAGTTTATTTGCAACGGGGCACAAAGGCGCCAACTTTTCTCTCCTCAAAAAAAAAAAAAAAAAAGACCAGTGAATGTTGTGTTTTCAAAACCTACAACAGATTTTGACCAAATTAAGATTACATTTGAGCCTCCTTCTCACCCTAGTGCTGCACAACGATGTTCTAACCAACAATTTGTCTCATTATGAGTCACTGGCCGTCAAGTGAACTTCCAGTTAGACGCAGGTGCCTCAGTAACTTTGCTTAATCGTGCCACGTACCAACAGTTAATCTCACCATGCCTTTCTAAATGGAGCGACCTACTCACGGCTTACAACGCAGGAATTTTCACTGCTTGGACAATGTAGTTTGCCTGACACTTTCAAATCTCACACTAGGACAGTGAATTTTAGCTGTTTTGAAATAAAGAGGCACTGAGAACATTTTCGGTGTAGATGCCTTTTGCTTTGTTTGGACTTAGCATCCAAGACAACGTACTTTTAGCGTCTGCCTTCGAACCAAAATTCGGTGTAGCCAGCTTGGGTAAAGAATTTTCTGAACTACGAGGTTAAGTCAATTATTATCCGCAATATAGTTATACGATGATGAAGCATGCTTTGTTTATTCGTTTTTATATCTTTGCAATTTTCAAGCTACTAGGTTAGTTTCGTTATCGCTGCCGTGCTGTTAATCATGGCTGCTCCGCTGTCTATTTGCACCAAAGAAGAGCAAGGTTCAGTGATCCGTTTTTTGTGGTCAGAAGGCGTATCAGGGGCCGAAATTCATCGAGGACTTTCGGTACAGTACGGGAACAGTGTTTTACCCTCCGCCACACACCGCCAGGTGGCTTGCGGAGTATGGATGTAGATGTAGATGTAGATGAAGTGTCTACAAATGGATTAAAAGATTCCGAAATGGTCGCACAAGTGTTATGCACGATCAAGCAACCGGACGACCGTTTACCTCCACACAAGAAGAAACATTGAGCGTTTACCTGAAATGATTCTCTCAGACAGACGATTAACTGTTGATGAAGTGGCACATCGTCTGCAAATTAGTCGCGGTTCTGCCTTCGAAATCATCCACAACAGACTGGGTTTCAAAAAGTTTGTACAAGATGGGTCCCAAAACAACTCACACAGTTGCATAAAAAACGCGCTTGGACATCCGCAAAAAAAAAAAAAAAAAAACATTTGGAACGCTATGGTAACGAAGGGGACAACTTCTTAGATAGGATCATTACTGGTGACGAAACATGGATTCACCATTACGAGTCGGAGAGTAAACGGCAGAGTACGGAAAGGACACAACCAAATTCGGCGTGCAAGGTCCAGTACTGGAACATTATGGGGAAAGGGGCACAACAATAAACAGTGTACGTCACAGTGAGATGCTTACTGCCAGGCTAAAGCCTGCAATTCAAAGGAAATGCCGAGGATTGCTGTCAAAATGTGTTGTATTGGTTCAAAATGGTCAAGAATCTGCAGTTAAAAAAAAACGGTTCTGACGGCTCTGAGCAATATGGGACTTAACATCTGAGGTCACCAGTCCTCTAGAACTTAAAACTATTTAAGCGTAACTGACCTAAGAACATCACACACATCCATACCCGAGGCAGGATTCGAACCTGCGACCGTAGTGGTAACGCGGTTCCAGTCTGAAGCGCCTAGAACCGCTCAGTCACAACATTCGGCGGTGTTGTGTTGTTGCACAACAATTCCCGTTCGCATACTGCTACCTACACTGCTGAAACGCTCGAGAAACTCAAATTTGAAGTACTGGATCATCCTCCATATAGTTTCGACCTTGCCCCTGATGACTATCACCTGTTTGGTCCACTCAAACAGGCATTAAGGGGCAGTCGATTTGCCTCGAACGAAGCAGTGAAAGAAGTGGTATATTCCTGTCTCGCAACTTAACTGTGACTACACTCACAAACGGCAAGCGAATGAAACGGCTATCGAGATCGGGCGACATTATTAAGCTCTGCTAAACAAACGGTCAACTGAACCACAGCACAGCAGTGAATGCCTAAAGCAAGACGCTGTCACGAGGAGGAGGCAGCTAACGCCGGATCCAACCTACTGGGTTGCTTGCCTGCTGGGACATAGAAATTGGCCATTTCTTCTTTGCACCGGAGGTTTCCTCCCCTGGCTCACTCTCAGCCATCGGAGGGGTCGGCTTTTCTGTGTCCCTATGCGTCTCTCGAACAAGAGGACACTCCTTTCAGACATGAATCCTTCTTAATGGTAGCCGTCTTCCAAGATGCTCCTTCTGGCGGATGTAAAATGAATGTGCGCAACGGAAAATAATAAACGCTAAAATGATGATTTGGCCCTGTCTGATTACCCCTTAAGCAGATCTTAGGATCTCTAATTCCATAAATTACAATCTAAACATAAATGAATGATAAAGTACTCCGTCTTCAGGCCGCAAGTGGCCCATCGGACCATCCGACCGCAGTGTCGTCCTGAGCTGAGGATGCAGATAGGAGGGGCGTGTGGTCAGCACACCGCTCTCCCGGTCATTATGACGATTGTCTGTGATCGGAGTCGCTACTATTCGGTCGAGTAGCTCCTAAAGTGGCATAACGAGGCTGAGTGCAGCCAGAAAAATGGCAACAGCGCATGGCGAACACGCCCGACAGCGCTTAACCTCAGTCATCTGACGGAAATCGGTGTATCCACTGCGGCAAGGCCGTTGCCCAAATGAATGATAAAGGCAACTAATACTATTAAATGATAAACGTTCTTACTATATGTTTATTGCCGATGAAGAAAGCACCCTTTATGACAAATGTCAATATTTCCTAAGTAAAATTATCAATCAATTGCCCAACTCTGGCCCATTTTATGCCCACACGATCTAACGTAAAGAACGTGAAATGGCTGGCATTATCTACGTACCAAACACTAGAAGACTACCATCAAAGATGATCTACAGTGGTGTGGACCTTCAGTGGAAATAAACTTACCTGATCATGGCTGTTTAGCTTTATAGCCCTAATAAGCCCAAGCAATTTGCAATATCACCGTATGTACTGCGTCTGGTGTGTCAGCGTGCTGGATCTCGTACACGTCTTCGTCGATAGAACTCCAGGCACAAAATAAAATTCTTTCAAACGCTAAGACGGCAGAAGACGTTCCTCTGACTACTATACTCTAATACTGTATTCTCCTCTCTGTGTACTACAGACGAGACTTCACATAACGTCTCAACGAAAGTATAGGCAGAAGAAGTGCTCTCAATTATTGAACGCTGCATACTCAACGACAACTTCCAACACGGAGGTGAAGTCCAGAATCGTATTGGTCGCAATAGTACAGTGCCTAACTGTTCTTACTATAAACTCTCCTGAGAGCAAAGACAGCAAGTCCGTCTGTATCAACAAAGCTGATACCGAGCGACCGTCACACACGGGCGCTCTCTCCACTGCAGGCTTCCCAGCAAGGCTCGGCTCCCCACCTTCGTAATTCCGCAAGCGAATCATATTCCCGAAACCACGGAATATTCTCCCTCTCTACAGATTCTTCCGAACGCCGATCATCCTTAGTTTCGTCTTTTGTCGTCCATCACGGAAAGTTTGCAAGGAAAAACCTATGCTCGTACAATGGTACGCTTCTGAGTAAAAATTCTGGGAAATAATCCAGCCAGTGTGGTTTCCGATGTGCCGCTACTTCGTTCCTCTCACCTACGTGCAAGATCTGCAGAGTTCGGAAGTATCATCCGGTTATCCTTCCGGCCCTACTACAATAGTGGCCGTTAGCGGCAGGCCGCCCCTGCATTGTGTCTTCGCACTCAGGTGTCCAGACTGTCTGTCTCGGCTCTTCCTGTGTGAAGCTTTTCCACCCAGGGCTTGCGTTGCGCCTGCCGTTTCATTTACACTGTCGTTCCAGCCGCTACTAGTATAGGCAATCTTTCATTACGCCGTTCTGATAATAAAGACACTCCGTCACCTTTCATGCAATAAGTGTTAACAATTATTTACAAGGTATACGCCACAATGTCAGTCTCCTTCATATATTCATATATACGATGTACAACCCATCACATGATACCTAATTGTGATCGTAGACCACGGCAAACTAAGTGCAAGAGTGCTTGTAAGGTGCGAAATTATAGTCACCTTACAGCCTTATTGAGTAAGTTATAAACTGCACTGTAGATGACAGCAACTAAAATCTGTTTCCAGATCTCTGTTTCTCTATGTGTAAGGGGGAAAAACACGCACCACGAAGGAGCGACGCAAACTGGTCCGATATCGATATTGCTACTTTGGCGGGCGATGGATGAATATGTGACGCTTCGCCCCACTTTCACCAGGAAACTGGAAAGGCTGGCCGCTGTGATCTTGCAGTTTGAAGCATTTTTGAAACTGGAAAGAATAGTAAACAGGGAAGAGGTCGATAGCAGGACATAAGGTTTTTGTGAATGTCATGTCATGTGTGATCAATTTCATAGTAACCACGCCACACACAGGGGCGCATGGACAATGTAGGCAGAAGTCAGCATTTGAGAGACGATCCGCAGTTGGGCTCAAAGAAGTCGGATCGTGTAATCGGCGAATGGTTCAACATGTGAATAGGAGCAATGCCACTAGTCAGCGATGTTGTCGGAGATGGATGAACCATGGCCGAACACAGAGTCAAGAAGGAAGTTGTCGACCTAGAGCAACGACAGAACGAGAAGACCGAGCAATCGTAAGTGAGGCACTCGGAGCCTTGAATTACTCATCATCCGATCCGTGGACCAACTGGTGCTTAAGTGACTACTAGGACCATTAATAGGCGGGTCACAGAAATGGGGCTAAGTTCAGGGCTCGCCTTGCGCCGACTACCGCTGACCTCTGCACAGCAACAAGCGCTATTGCAGTGGTATCGGATGCATACGGCCTGGAATCTCTTATCGGCTGGAGCAGAACTCTCTCTTCGATGACGAGTGCCGTTTCGAACTGAGACCCAGGTAAGAGCGCAAACGTGTCTGGATGTGCTCTGTGTTGCGGTGGGATACAAACCTGAATGTCGTCCGCCACAGGGCACGGCAGCCAGGAGTGATGACCTAGGGTGATATCTCATTTCATAGCGGGATAGCTTTGGTTGTCCTCCGCGGCACTCTTACAGCACAGCGGTACGTCAAAGATATTCTACGCCCCGTTTTGTTGCCCCTCATGGCAAGAATTCATTTCAGCAAAATAATGCTGCATACGGAGATATTCCGTACTGCTTGTCCTCGTGCTTTTCCAAACCCTAACTTGGCGATAGATCCCTCCCCAATTAAGAACGTGTGGAGACTTACGGACAGAGCCTCCTAATTACTTCGGATTTTGATGATCTAACGCGGCAGTAGGACAGAATTTGACACGATACCGCTCAAGAGGACACCCAAAAATTTTCGCAAACAATACCCAGCCGAATACTACTTGGATAAGAGGTAGAGGTGGAACAATGCGTTATTGACTTCGCCAGTTTGTGAAGCTCTTTATCTTGAATAAATGGTCCATTTTTTTCTGAAATTGTAATCATTTGTTTGTCTGTATACGCACATCTACCAATTTCCGTCACTTTAGATCATCTGTTGTTGTTTTTTTCTTTTATTCTCTTTCCTTACATTGTTGTGGTCTTCAGTCCAGAGACTGGTGTGATACAGCTCTCCATGCTACCCTGTCCTGTGCAAGCTTCTTCATCTCCGAGTAACCTCTGCAACGAGCATCCATCTGAATCTGCTTGCTCTTGGTCTCCCTCTACGATTTTTACTCTCCACACATCCCTCCAAGACTAAAATGGTGCTGACTTAATGCCTCATAGTGTTTCCTACCAACTGATCCCTTCCCCTAGTCAATTTGTACCACAAATTCCTCTTCTATCCAGTTTTATTCAGTACCTCCTCATTAATTAAGTGATCTCTCCATCTAATCATTAGCATTCATCTTTAGCACCACATTTCGAAAGCTTCCATTCTCTTCCTGTCTAAACTATTTATCGTCCATGTTTCACTTCCATAGGTGGCTACACACCATTCAAATAATTTCAGAAAGGACTTCCTAAAACATAAATCTGTTCTCGATATTATCAATTTTATCCTCTTCAGAAATGTTTTCCTTGCTCTACACAGTCTACATTTTGAATCCTGTCTACTTCGAGCATCGTCAGTAATTTTGCTCCCCAAATAGCAAAACTTATCTACTACCTTAAGTGTCTCATCTCCTAATATAATTCCCTCAGCTTCATCTGACCTAATTCAAATACATTACATTATCGTCGTTTTTCTTTTGTTGATGTTCATCCTATGTCCTGCTTTCAAGACACTGTCCATTCCGTTCAACTACTCTTTTACGTCCTTTGCTCTCTATAACAGAATTACAATGTCGCCGGCAAACCTCAAAGTTTTTATTTTTTCTCCAAGGATTTTAATTCCTACCACATATTATTCTTACTGTATGGTAATAAATTTTGTTTCCTCTCTGAAATATCATTATTGTTTTAATTCATGACTTAATTTAAGTAAATACGAATACACTAACAGGTTGTTCATCATGAACGGGTCCTTAATTTGTCACCTGATTTCTTGTTGATTACTTTCTTTTCAAAAAAATCTTTTGTTTTCAGCTTTGTGCGGCCCACGCACGCATCAAGGAACATGATAGTCTGAACTGTTCGTACCACGTGACGTTACAACAGGACAGAATAATGTGGAGGTCTGCATCAAACCATTTTTGGGACAGAAGTCCACAACATCAACAATGCAGATCAAAATTTTTAGTAATCAGATTGATTAAATGAAGGTATTTAACTTAAGAAATAAATTTGACTGACAAATATTCTTACACGTATCACTTAAGAGCGAGTTATCACATTTTTATCCACAGAACATGCTAATATCTAAATAACTAACCCCTTCAACTATAGTGTATATATAGATCATATTACAGCCTGTAACATGGAGGTTTATCTCGTATTTATCTATCAACCGCGCATGCAAATAACTTAATACCAGGTGACTCCTAGGAGAGATGTCCTTCCGATACCAAGAAGATATGTTTGGTGCTCATCCGGAGTGGCAACGGTGCGGTGGCTGGCGAGGGTACAAAAGGCGTGTGACCATGAATCAGATTTCTCCGCAGGACGCTTTGCGGTACTTTATGTGGAAGGGGGTTCGGGAGGAGGGAAGGGGGTTTGGAGCTTTCCACAGCTCGGGAAAGCGAGAAAAAGTGAGCCGGCGACAGCAGAACTAATAACGGTAGCGGTTTGACTTTTATGTCGGCAGTTATGGATGTCCGTGCGAGCAGAAATAATAAAAAGGCCTCGCAGGGGCTTTGCAGAAATAAAACAGCCCGAAGGCTGTTACGGGGGAATGGTACTAAACTACAGATACTAAGATTTTATTTTCCTACAGACTGAAATAGTTGCCCTAGGTATCGAATGTTCTGTTTCGTTTCAAATGATTTCTGCTTTCATGATTGAAGAACGTAAGACACATTACCGAAAGACAGTCCTGAAGGTGATGAAAATTTACTTTATTTCGATACATATATAATATTGGTTAATTTCATTAACTTTGCTGTAGTTTCTTCATGAAATACTATCAGTAATGTACAAGAACACATACCTTCACATATGTTTGCCAACTTTTCATTTCACACCATTAGGAGATGGTGTTGCAGATGAGTTTTTTAGTGTTTAACTATTCCAAAGATATCGATCATATCTCATAGTGCACTACAAAATAAAATAACACGCAATAAAGATGGAAATTAAATACTGGTAATAAAAAGAATCATCTGACGGTTAACTGCAATTCATTTAAAAGAATGATACGAGATATTGATGCCGTAATACGCAGCTTATCTTTCAGTTTCAGTAGGTTTATTATGACAATGTTACAGTGACAAGATACACAATAGAATTACGTAGCAATTCGCACAGTATTCTTAATAACATCTGAAACTCAGCAACTGAACAAATATTTTCTGGTCACAGCGTCGGACTAACGGATTGTGTGTGTGTGTTTGTGTGTGTGTTAAATACAAGGAGGGAACGAGAGGGTAGTTTCCGTAACAAATTAGGTAACGTTTGTAAGTCTGTAAGCAGAGGTCCGTCGTTGAGCTTCTTATTCATATGCTCCTCTCATTGTAGTCTAATAGCCACGTTGCCTCTAGCGGCCATGGTCATGCTTCCAAGTCCAGCTTCAGCCGTGGTTAGTAGTTTTATATATACCTCACCGTGGGTGTTCATGCAGTGAAATAAATTAATAACGAAAATACCTGCTTGTTTATTTCAGATGAATGCAAAGGTTTAAAACATATGGTTGCCACTGAAACAAGGAATAAAGAATTTTAATCAGTATGTACACGATTGTTAAATTTGTCGAACCTGCTGTAAGCCCGTAGCTGAAGGCCACTTGCAAGAGGAAGTTCCGTCCACTGTCCAGGCTATTCTAGACCGTAGCTGTTCCCCGCAGCTTTATTTACTTTTGCTAACTGAGGATAATAGAAGCCTTTTCTGGATATTATCCATAATTTTTATTCTTTCCTTGGGTGCGGCCTTCTTGAGATTTGCATATGGTGAGCTTTCTCAAAGAAATAAGACCGCTATAGTCACAACTAATTGATTTAGTTAGAAAATGCCAGCAAGAAGACAATGATATTTGTCATCATGGATCGGAGATCTCTCATTGTTGCAAGTCTTTCGTAATCTGAATTAACGGCAAGGAAACAGAAGATGAGGAAGGAAAAGAAACAGTGCGATTTCCGTGAAAGCCTATTAATGACTACTTCTCTTACGTGCTTTGAAAAGAGTAGGTACAAAACAAATCATATACTTCTACAAATGTTAACAGCAAATTCAGAACTTCTGCACAATATTAATGCTTTCGGAACTCAAACTATCCATATTCAAAGCGTATCATCTACAATGCAGTATACTAAAATATTACGAACGGCCGTAAAACTGAAATTATATGGCGACAATATGATCGAACTACACTCCTGGAAATGGAAAAAAGAACACATTGACACCGGTGTGTCAGACCCACCATACTTGTTCCGGACACTGCGAGAGGGGTGTACAAGCAATGATCACACGCACGGCACAGCGGACACACCAGGAACCGCGGTGTTGGCCGTCGAATGGCGCTAGCTGCGCAGCATTTGTGCACCGCCGCCGTCAGTGTCAGCCAGTTTGCCGTGGCATACGGAGCTCCATCGCAGTTTTTAACACTGGTAGCATGCCGCGACAGCGTGGACGTGAACCGTATGTGCAGTTGACGGACTTTGAGCGAGGGCGTATAGTGGGCATGCGGGAGGCCGGGTGGACGTACCGCCGAATTGCTCAACATGTGGGGCGTGAGGTCTCCACAGTACATCGATGTTGTCGCCAGTGGTCGGCGGAAGGTGCACGTGCCCGTCGACCTGGGACCGGACCGCAGCGACGCACGGATGCACGCCAAGACCGTAGGATCCTACGCAGTGCCGTAGGGGACCGCACCGCCACTTCCCAGCAAATTAGGGACACTGTTGCTCCTGGGGTATCGGCGAGGACCATTCGCAACCGTCTCCATGAAGCTGGGCTACGGTCCCGCACACCGTTAGGCCGTCTTCCGCTCACGCCCCAACATCGTGCAGCCCGCCTCCAGTGGTGTCGCGACAGGCGTGAATGGAGGGACGAATGGAGACGTGTCGTCTTCAGCGATGAGAGTCGCTTCTGCCTTGGTGCCAATGATGGTCGTATGCGTGTTTGGCGCCGTGCAGGTGAGCGCCACAATCAGGACTGCATACGACCGAGGCACACAGGGCCAACACCCGGCATCATGGTGTGGGGAGCGATCTCCTACACTGGCCGTACACCACTGGTGACCGTCGAGGGGACACTGAATAGTGCACGGTACATCCAAACCGTCATCCAACCCATCGTTCGACCATTCCTAGACCGCCAAGGGAACTTGCTGTTACAACAGGACAATGCACGTCCGCATGTATCCCGTGCCACCCAACGTGCTCTAGAAGGTGTAAGTCAACTACCCTGGCCAGCAAGATCTCCGGATCTGCCCCCCATTGAGCATGTTTGGGACTGGATGAAGCGTCGTCTCACGCGGTCTGCACGTCCAGCACGAACGCTGGTCCAACTATGGCGCCAGGTGGAAATGGCATGGCAAGCCATTCCACAGGACTACATCCAGCATCTCTACGATCGTCTCAATGGGAGAATAGCAGCCTGCATTGCTGCGAAAGGTGGATATACACTGTACTAGTGCCGACATTATGCATGCTCTGTTGCCTGTGTCTATGTGCCTGTGGTTCTGTCAGTGTGATCATGTGATGTATCTGACCCCAGGAATGTGTCAATAAAGTTTCCCCTTCCTGGGACAATAAATTCACGGTGATCTTATTTCAATTTCCAGGAGTGTATCATCATAAACCGGTAATACTGCGCAAGGCCTCTAATTAAGTGGGCCGAATGAATAAACATTTCTAAAAGGAAGGTAAATGACAAAAAAGAGGTTTGAATGACCAACGAAAGGGTAATTTTCTACGAGTTGGGGTGTTGAATGTCAGAGGTTTGACGTGGCAGTAGGTAAGCTGAAAGACCTGTAAAGGCATCTGATGAGGCTCAGTCTTTTGTACTAGAGGCCAGTGAAGTTAAATGGAAAAAGACAACATCTCTGTTAAGATGAGTATAGCGAAATATCACAGCAGCAGAAAATGGTACTATGGAAGTGGGATTCGTTATGAATAGGAAGGTGGGCAGAGAGTGAGTTACTGTGAAAAAAATCAGTGATAGCGGATGCTCTCATAATAATCGACAGTGAACCTACACCGACAAGAATAATTCAAGCATACACAGGTGATTTCAGCACCTAAAGGGAGATGAAAATCTGTCATGGGGGATTGGGATACGATTGTAGGGCAAGGAGGGGAAGAAATGTTTACGGAAGAATAGGGCCTTTGTACTATGACTTAAAGACTAAAAAGAGTAATAGAGCTCTGCAATAAATTTCAGCTCGTAATAGTGAATACTGTATTCAAGAATCAAAAGAAGAAGAGGTATACTTGGAAAAGACTTAAATATACAGGAAGATTTCAGTTAGGTTAGGTACATATTCCGAAATCAGATAGTGGATTGTAAGGAGTACCAAGGAACAGATACACTATGTGATCAAAAGTATCCGGACGCCCCCAAAAACAGACGTTTTTCATATTTGGTGTATTGGGCCGCCACCTACTGCCAGGTACTACATATCAACGACCTCATTAGTCATTATACATGGTAAGTGAGATAAATGGGGCGCTCCGAGGAACTCAAGGACTTCGCACGTGGTCAGGTAATTAGGTGTAACTTATGTAATACGTCTGTACGCTAGATTTCCACCCTCCTAAACATCCCTAGGTCCACTGTTTCCGATACAATGGTGAAGTGAAAACGTGAAGGGACACGTACGGCACAAAAGCGTACAGGGCGACCTCGTATGTTGACTGACAGACATCGCCGCAGTTGAAGAGGGTCGCAATGTGCAACAGGCAGACATCTATCCAGACCGTCACACAGGAATTCCGAACTGCATCAGGATCTACTGGAAAGACTATGACAGTTAGGCGGGAGGCGAGAAAACTTGGAATTCAAGGTCGAGCGGCTGCTTATAAGCCACACATCATGACGTTAAATGCCAAACGATGCCTCGCTTGGTGTATGGAGCATAAACATTGGACGACTGAACAGTGGAAAAACGTTGTGTGGAGTGACGAATCACGGTACACAATGTGGCGATCCGATGGCTGGGTGTGTGTATAACGAATGCTCGGTGAACGTCATGTGCCAGTGGGCTAGGTGCCAACTGTATGCTTCGGAGGCGGTGATGTTATGGTGTGGTAATATTTTTCATGGAGAGGGCTTGCACGCCTTGTTGTTTTGCACGGCACTATCACAGAGCAGGCCTACATTGTTGTTGTAAGCCCCTTCTTGCTTCCCACTCTTGAAGAATAGTTCGGGGATGGTGATTGCATCTTTCAACACGATCGAGCACCTGTTCATAACGTACGACCTGTGGAAGAGTAGTTACACAATGACATCCGTGTAATGGATTGGCCTGCAGAGAGTCCTGACCTAAATCCTATAGAACACGTTTGGGATGTTTTGGAAGCCACTTCGTTCCAGGCCTCACCGACCGACATCGTTACCTTTCCTCAGTGCACCACTCCGTGAGGAATGGGCTGCCATTCCCCAAGAAACCCCAGCCCCTAATTCAACGTATGCCTGCGAGAGTGGAAGCTGTCATCAAGGCTCAGCGCGGGCATTACTGATGGAGGGCGCCACGAACTTGTAAGTCATTTTCAGTCAGGTGTCCGGATGCTTTTGATCACATGGTGTATAGACACAGATCACAGTTTAGTTATGATGAAGAGTAGGCTAACGTTTAAGGGATTGGTCAGGAGAAATCAGTGCGCAAAGACGTGGGATACGGAACTTCAAAAATGGTTCAAATGGCTCTGAGCACTATGCGACTTAACTTCTCAGGTCATCAGTCGCCTAGAACTTAGAACTAATTAAACCTAACTAACCTAAGGACATCACACACATCCATGCCAGAGGCAGGATTCGAACCTGCGAGCGTAGCGGTCGCTCGGTTCCAGACTGTAGCGTCTACAACCACACGGCCACTCAGGCTGGCGATACGGAACTAACTATGAATGTGGAGATACGCCTGAAGGCCTCTGAGGCTGAAATTACTGCGATAAGGAATAGTTCAGTAGGCACTTCAGTTGAAGACAAATGGACATCTCTTAAAAGGGCTGTCCGAAGGTCCTGGTCCACTGGCTCTGGATCACGGGATCTCGGATTCGATTCCCGGCCGGATCTAGGATTTTCTCCGCCTGGTAGTGGGTCCTTGTGTGGTCCTCATCATTTCATTATCATTCAGGAAAGTGTCTAAACTGGACAATGAAAAGATTTGAATTTGTATGGGCCCTTACAACCGCGCAGTTGAGCGTCCCACAAACTAAATATCATCATCAGTCAACATCATAGAAGTACTATGACAGACGCTGGAAAGAAAAGAAGAGGTACACTGAAGGTAACAGCGAAACAATATCATGGGTAACACAGGAAATACTTCAGTTGATCAGTGAAAGAAGGAAGTACAAATATATCTGGGAGATTCAGGGAAAAAAATACAGGTCACTTAGAAATTAAATAAAAAGGAAGTGCACTGAAGCTAAGACGAAATGGCTGCTGGAAAAATGTGAAGAAATCGAACATGAAATGATTGTCGGAAGGACTGACTCAGCTTATACAAAAGTTAAAAGTACCTTCAGCAGACAGGATGAAGGAGTACACTGAAGGCTTCTCTGACGGGGCAGACTTGTATGATGGCGTGACTGGAGAAGAGTTATACAAGAAATAGGGAATCCTGTATTAGAATAAAAATTTAAAAGAGCTTTAAAAGACCATCAAATATGGCAAAAGGCGTAGAAAACACTTCATCAGAATTTTTAAAACCATTGGAGCGAATGGCAACAAAACGGCTATTTACGTTGCTGTTTCCGGAGACATGCCATCTGACTTACTGAAAAACATTATCCGCGCAACTGCGAAGACTGCCGAAAAATGAGGGAACTGTGACACAATCTGGTTACCAGCTCATGCGCACAAGTTGCTGACAAGTATAAAGTAAAGAAGAATGGAAAAGGTAATTGAGGATGTGTGATACAACGATTAGTATGCTTTAGGAAAGGTAAAGGCACCAGAAAGACAGCTGTGATGTTGCGGTTGATAACTGAAGCAAGACTAAAGAAAAATCAAGACACGCTCACAGGATTCGTTGACCTCGAAAAAACGTCGACAATGGTGCAAGATATTCAAATCGATGAGGAAAATGGAGGTTAGCTATAGGGACAGACGGGCAGAATACAACATGTACAATAGCCAAGAGAGAATAACAAGAGTGGACGACCAAGAACGAAGCCTCGTATTGAAAAGGCTGTGAGACAGGGATGTAGTCTTTCACCCCTACTGTTCAACCTATATCCTACATCGAAGAAGCAATGACACAAATGAAAGAAAGATTCAAGAGAGGAATTGAAGTTCAAGGTGCAAGAGTATCAAAGATAAGCTTCACTGATAACATTTGTGTCCTCAGTGAAAGTGAAGGACCTTATGCAGAGAATGAACAGTCTAATAACCAGAGGATATGGAATGAGAGTAAATCAAAGAAAAACTAAAGTAATGAGAAATAGCATAGAAGAGAACAGCGTGAAACTTAACATCAGTATTGATGGTCATGAAGTAGGTGATGTTCAGAAATTCCGGTACCTAGGCAGCAAAATAACACATGACGGACGCAGCAAGCAGGAATTAAAAAGCAGACTAGCACTGGCGAAAAGGGCATTCCAGGCCAAGAGAAGTCTACTGGGATCGAACATAAGCCTCAATTTGAGTAAGAAATTTCTGAGAATGTAGTTTGGAGCACAGTTTTGTATGGTTGTCAAACATGGACTGCGGGAGAACCAGAAAAGAACAGAATGGAAGCACTGGACCAGAAAAGAATGTCGATAATTAGGTGGACGATAAGGTAAGGAATGAGGAGGCTCTCCGGAGGGTCGGCGAGGAAACTGATATAAATAAAGCGCCAACAACATGAAGAGACAGGATGGTAAGACATCTGTTAAGACATCAGGGAATAACTCCCATGTTACTGGAGGTAGCTGTAGAAGGTAAAAACTGTAGGGGAAAACAAAGATTGGAATACACTCGGAAAATAACTGAGGTCGAATTGCTACCCTCACATGAAGGAGTTGGCGCAGGAGTGGAATTGGTGGCGGACTGTATCAGACTAAAAAAAAACTGAAGGAAATTACAAAAAATGACGTTTAGAAACGAACAACTCGTTTAGAGAAATCATCAGTTGTAATAGCACCACAAAATTTTTCCATATGTCGTACATGTGACTAGAAAGGATAAGAGCCTCATTGTTGTCACAATATTATAAATTTAGACTGCACTGAATTATGTATTAAGGCAGATTACTCAAACTTCAACTCAAGTCTCATAAGCAGATTTATTTACAATTAATAAAGATAGCCTGATCAGGTCAGAAACACTGCTAGCAGAAACCACACATATGTGTTTCACACATATGCCGATGCTGATGCAGAGAAGGAATATATGGGAAAAATCAATTATAGCACTATTTTAGCTGTTAGATGTTAGTATTTTGTGGTGTTTCGGAGTGGGTATTGGTACCGACGACGGGTTATACAATTCAAAATAAGTTCATGATTATGTCCTTTGTTATTTACAAAGCTTACTTGTGCAGCCTTAGACATACCAGTTTATAGATGTTCAGATGATAACAAGAATAACATTATGACTTACGTAATGTATACGCAGATAAGCATTAATGTTCGCTAGAACTGAAATTTCGACACTTTTTTTTATTTTTGTTGTTCTAGCCATCTCGATTTAGAGTAGTACGGAAACGAATTCGTGGTAATTAACGCATCCTGGAAAACAATCTGTAATTATAATGCGCTAATCCGCACCGACTACAGATAATTTTGAAATCAGATCTATGTTCTTGCTTCTAAAAACGAGATGCTAATGCCACATTCTGCAATAAGAAAACCGTTAGTTAAATAAAAATTCGCAATGCAACTACATAAACACCATGGATATGATTACATTGTCAAGGACATGATATGTCGATGGAGTAGCAGCGATTATTTCATTATATTCAGCATTTCAATTTCACAAAGTTGTCTCACATCTGCAGAGATTTATCGAACATAGTATGCTCAAGGCAAGAATTTACTCTGTAAGCACTTCTAAAATGAGCAATTCTAACAGCTATTACACTCATCAAGCTCCTCGGTTTTCTTAGTGCTCGTGGCTTCACGTTAAAGAATGGATGCAAACCATATGCGCAGTTTCGTTAGGGGTCTTTTTATGTATGTAGTTATAGAACATTTCTCATTCAGATGATAGGATGTAGTACTTACTGTAGCAGAGGAACTATCTTGTTGCACGTAAGTGTGGGAACGAAGAATGTTGACATTCTTATCTCAAAATCACAACACCCACATAACAATTCTGCACAGGGTTTACTATAGGCGTTTTTGTTTGGCGTCCGTATGTGTGCGACATTGTGGTAAGGTGTTGCGACTGTTATCAGGGTTAATATGCTAAGTTACTTAAATACGGTTAACTGAGAAAACTAGTTTCACCCAGGTAACCAGTCAAACACTAAACCGAGAGATGAATCTCTGGCATCGAGTGAACTTTCGTCTCCATTAAATGAAGTCGGAAATCACGGTTTAGCTAAAATTCACTTCCTGCGGGAAAGCTTTAAATATTAAAGCGTTCTCAGCGGAAGTGATCTTGTAGGATACACTTCTCGGTGCTGAGTAAACTTTATAGATCAGAAACGAAGCGAGTATGACTGTGCTGGGGGTTGCCTACATTAGAAATCAAGGCGCCGCTTTGAAGTGGCTCTAATACCGTCTGACTTCCGTTCCGTAACATTTCCTTGCGTATAGCATCACTCATCAATTAGTTCTCTCTTTCTGAATCGTAGAGGAGGTTAAGGCTAGTCGTGACTTGCTGTCAGTACGGAAATAGAGAGCATGTATCTTTTGACATTGTGGAGGCTGTAAGACGAAAATTGATGGAGCGTGTACAATTGCAAATGTGCTGCATAAGAGGAAGATTGATGTCTGGAAAGATGTTCGATGACAATAATTCACACCTGAGGTGCGAAGCATACAAAATCCGTTCACGACAAAACAAACAGCTGCATCTTTATTTGATCCACCTCCACCACGAGAAAGTACATGTGTTCTTCAAACAAAAACTGCGTCCAGAGCAACTTCACCGATATGTCCCCGTGCCGAAAAGCGCGTTGTTTGTGTACTCTTTTGGTCATGGCATCTAGCATTTGTAGGTAATAGCGAGATGTTTCGCGCATCACGCATTTCTGTAACATTCGAAGACAGCTGTGTTTTAACAATTATTTATTAATCCGAGAACGCTCTTCATCATCATGTCCAGTTTTCTTGTACTCTCGTCACAGATACTAGGACTTGTCGCAAGTGTTTGTATGTAAACACTATTAGGTATTTGCTGAAGGGAGCTTACAACAATCTATATACATGGAGAAACTTAACTCTACCAACAAAATTTCGTAAGTTATTGAGATAAATGTAATGAGTGTTTGAGTCTAAGGAGACCGTAACATTCAGTGGATTGTTTACAGAGTAATTGTATTTCGCTTGGTTTATTACCACTACTTATACTGGTCTGAAAATATCCGCCCAGCACTGGAAATGTCGACGGTACGCACTGTGTGTGGCGTTCGGAAACAGACTTGTTTATTGGTGTTGACAACAGTGATGTCCACTTTGCTCCCCATAATGAGTTCTGTATATAGCAAAATGTTTAGGCTTAGTGACGAAGAGTTGACCTTTATGCACCCCCTGTACGTGTTCACTGAATGCAGTTTAAAAGCGGCATAATGACCGTTCCAGCAGTGACAACAACCGCATTCAGCCGCTTTTACAGCTCTTTTACATCTGACAGTCGTAGCGTTGCCTTGTGATTTGTCAAATACATCTTGGCGATTAATTATTCCAAGTTATTTTTACTGTTGTGGAGATATTTTCACAGACAGGTAGGTAACTGTGACAAAACCTCAATAATTATATTATTACTTTTGTAAGGAGCCTAAGGAGAGGAGTCCTATGTACCGACATACTTAGAAAATACCCAGAGAAAGCTTCAAAATTTCGTGAGTAGAGTTATGATTTACCTTCTTTAAATAATACTTAAAACATTATTCATTGATGTATATGTACTTGGTATAACAGGTGTAAATACATTTTTATATGTGTGTTGCCAATTTCTATTTTTGTCTTTCAGTCATCTCAGCAACTTTAGGATGTGACTTTTTTCTGCAAGGTCGTACTGCACCACTAAATGAGCTACGCCTGTCAGTATAGACTAACTTTTTTGCCCCTGCGCGTCCGGATTTAAACACCTAGCCTCTTCCCAGGGAAAATAAACATTAATATCTTGCCTCTGCCACGTAGACTTGGAGGTACTAATCGTCCTAAAAACATATGACTTGTAATGGCTATACTGATGTAAATGTTGTTCAGTGCACCGTCCTCAGTCACCAACAGAAATGTTTGCACTTATTACACTCGGTATACAACACAACAATATTCATTGCTAACCGATGAGTCGTTGCACTGGTATGTCATAATGTCATGCCCAACTTTCCGTATGTGGTGGTAGTGCCATGAGTCCTCAGTTATACTTGTGAACGAGTGTACTCGCTCTCCTTTCTACGCTAGCATAATACAGAAGTATTCGACAACAGACTCAAGTGAAGAGTTTTAAACTTAAACACGCAGCGGCGGAGATTGGTTATTCGAGTATTGAAATGCATGGAGTCGGCGTTCAGTTTAAAGGAAATATACAGAGCTCATCTCTGTCATGTACGTACTCACACACAGTCGATGTTTAGACATTCTATGGTAGTATAAGTAGTGTTATAATGTGGAAATATGTCTGAGTCATAAACGTGCACTGCTATAATCACCGTTTAAAATATTAATCTCTTCCCTGATGACAAACATTTGGATCTGTTTTTGTCTACACGAGTAGACACCCAGGGACTCATAAAACAATTACTAGCATCTTTTTTGAAAGTGGTGAATCACTCAGATAAGGAAGTGAACATCCTTCCTTCGACGGAAACAAAATTAAAATTTTTCCCTCATTCCCGTTATACCATGTAATACTATTTTTGCTGTATTTCTTAAATACATTTCATTCTTTGAAATTTGGTTCCATCACGCAGGTGTAGAAGAAACGAGTTCAGTTACACGTTTCGTGGGTGTGAAAAGAAATTCATCATTGAGAGTGACAAATTCACGCTCGTATCAGAATGTTCTATCTGTCGTAAGACGGTACAGAATTCCTTATCTCAAATACAGTTTCACTTCCTTAGCTTTTGTCAGACCTACGAAAAATATTATTACCAGAATGAAATTTTCACTCTACAGCGGAGTGTGCGCTGATATGAAACTTCCTGGCAGATTAAAATTGTGTGCCGGACCGAGACTCGAACTCGGGCCCTTTGCCTTTCGCTGGCAAGTGCTCTGCCAAATGAGCTACCCAAGCATGATTCACGCCCCGTTCTCACGGCTTTAACTCCGCCAGTACCTCGTCTCCTACATTCCAGACTTCACAGAAGCTCTCCTGCAGGAAAAACATATTTTCCCTGTAAGAACTGAGACTGTATCTACAGGGTAATAAGAGATAACATAGTTACATGTATTGTAGGCTGAAAAGAAATATATCGTTGAGAGTGACTGAATCTACCAGGATTTGAATACTGTATCAACCGTAAAATTTCACAGAATTTCTCATGTTAAACACTTGCACACATTTGGCGATAGAGGGCTCCGAATTTCAGCGTGTAACATGGCAGTGTCTACCATAACTACGTCGGTGATTGAGGAACACCTTGTTGTAATAAAGTATCGTATTCGAAGAGTTTGTCCACACATGGAGTACCCTCTTCTTCAGCAAGACAATGCCAGAACACAAACATGCACTGCGATATCTACAATAATGCGGCGTCTCGGCTACACAGTCATCGATCATCCTCCATACAGTCCCGACTTGACCTCACACGATTTTCATCTGTATCCAAGCTTAAAGAACACATTCGAGGACTTCACTTTGATAGCGACGAAGCGGTGCTAGCAGAGGTCAGGCTCCGGTTCCGTCCACAGGTAAAATATTCTTCAGTGACAGTAATAACAAACTGGTCTCTAGTTAGGGTAAACGTGCTCGTCGCCACGGTGACTATTTTGAAAAACAGATACGTAGACTTGAAGAAAAAAGATGTATAATGTTAATAAAGTTTGTTTCATTTGCCGAGACTTACGAGTTTTCACATAAACGATTTGGAGGCATTATTTTGCTACACGCCCTAGTACTCTGTCGGCTTCTTTTAGTTCTACGAAACAATATCATGACACTATGCGTCTGAAATTCTGCATAAACAAAGATTTAATCAACGCCGGTGATAACACGGTGTGAACAAGATTACGATTTGAGGAGTTCCTTCTCGAGGTAAAAGCACTTTGCAAATGTACCGGAATACTTCATATGTGTCACACCTGATTCACTGAAAATCGAATCGAGTACAACAACTGAATAATGAAGCAGTGATCTCTCTTGGTCCCTGTCTAACGAGAGTTAATGTTCTCACTGTTCATTATTGCTAATACAAGTATTTCAAAACATACACTGCACTGGCTGAAGATATTTCGCTATTTAACATAAAATGCATTTACTGTCTTGCTGACGACACACATTACCACTGCTTCCAAAGAGGTTAGCACAATGATAATTGAATGTAGGACACTGAAACTATCCTCTCCGTTTTTACGCAATACTGAATTCAATGATTTATGTAGGAAAAGAATTATTGGTCAATTTACATAGATTCAAAACTGGAAATTAAAATGAAGTCGTCACCACAGTTTAAATTGTTTTTAACAATGTTCAACGAAAAGGCATTATCGATATGCTATAAATATCATGTCATTCACTATTGTAATGCTATCACCTGGTAAAAAGATGTTCCTAAAACTAAGAAGTCTAGATGCCATCAAATCAATTAAAAGCCAGCCTACTTCGAACAGTATACTGTTTGTTGCAAATGAGAGATGCTGTCACTATTATTGTCACTGAAAATGAATACAAAGAACACAGTAAGGGACCCTAACATGTACTCAGTTCATTTCCAGTGAAGCAAAATTTTACCAGAGACGTGAGGTAATGAAAATCGTTTCCTCAAGACTGATCACCAGAAACAGCACTATGAAATGATATTTCCTTTTCTGTATCGTCAAATAACTTTTAATAGTCTTTCCTAACAGACAGGAGTAAATAAGAAATTCATTTATTGTAGTCTGGTAGGTATATCTGTATCAGTCACGTAAAATATGTGCATGATATACATAAATCTCGTTCAGGGCAAAATAATAGGTCAGTTCGGTAAAGCAAAGTGACAAAGCAATTTCGAAATATTACTAACTGGATTTATAGCTGTAGTAAGATGACAACCAGTACAGCTCTTTAAATAGGGTATCACACTTTTGCTGTCATCATAGATATTGCTGTCACTTTTGAGCTCATCACAACTATAATTCTCTATTTACGTAGCGCTGTATACCATGAAACTAATCTGAGGGGTGGCAGGTGCAGTGAAATATATTAATGATCATTTCCGCGCACTTTGATGAACACGAAATACATTGTTGTTAGTGTATAGTTTTTGGTATATAGTAATTCATTTGTTGTACAAAATAATGGTATGTCCGATCGTCTAAGTTAGTTCAAATAATTTGCGCAGTATTGCAAGATTTCACAACGAGATACATACTCTTTAAGAGGTAATTAGTTTTTAAGCAGCTTCCTTCACCTCAGTAAGTATGAAGTGGCGTCTACTGTATATTTCAGTATGGCGTTCATATTTTGATCTGTCTATATTTTTTTTATAAACTAATGTTTTATTTTAGCAGCTTCGCTTAGTGATTTAATAAATGTGTTGGATTAATCGCAACAAGAACATCCATATCCAAATTGCGTTTATGAGTATTCATCTGTTCTAAGCTTGACACATTCGTTGCACCTATTACTACGAGAATCAAGTAGAAATAATTTTATGCGAGTTTCACCGTGTTCACAGCAAAAAGGGAAATTAACATACATCCGAAAATTTGTTAGGAGAAATTATGTTATGCCAGGCACACTGTTGTAGATGGATGAAATATTTTCTAACGCTGCAGTGATTGCAGCAGTCAGAAATCACAAATGAGCACTTCGTTAGCTTTTAAATCCGAAACACACGGACACTTTGCCAGTAAGCCTCATTTCTTATTTTTCAGGCTGCACGGACTTTCACTAAATTACGTTCTTCGCCCTCTCGTGTAATTTCATGACTCGCGTATTAACGTCAGGATATGAAGTACATGAACGTTGCGGACAGACGTAGTACCCGCGCACCACGTGGCTACACGTGGAGAACCGAACGCGCCAGCAGGTGACCGGACGTCGGGGCGGTTGCGGATGCACTGACCTAACAGCTGAGCATCGCTCCTGTTTCTATAGCGACAGTGCTGCCATCGACCGGCTTCGAGCAGGTGGGTGGCTCGCCGCTTGCCTCACTACGTACCACGCCTGCGCCATACACGCAGACACAATAACCGCAGAATTTTATTAGACCTGACACAATTCAGTTTGCTCTATGTGAAACAGCATTTATCTTAAGAGTAGTGGAAGAACTGTAGTAGACGTTACACGCCACCCCCAGCCGTTGCTGTCCGTTATTTTACAGTCACAATATTGATGCTTATAGACCTCTCTATTAAACAGCTTATCTCCGGGATGACGGGACAACAGCTGGTCGACCTGAGTAGCCATTCGTGTCTTACGGACGACGACACACTGCCACTGTACATCGATGAAGCTTAGTATGTTACAGTCTGGAACTATCTGAAAATCTTACTTCTATAAGACAATAAATTCACACCCGATGACTTTAGGTAAAATGTTTACTTGCTGAATATTACTGCTTACAGACGTTAAATATTGGCGTTATGAGCGGACGTGAGGGCATGGCAGTATAAGAAGTGAGAGCGAGTAGTAAGAAACCAATTGTGATTCACTAGGCTCAATGGAATTCCATGAAATTCCTTTCTTAATTCCACTATGGCGAATGCTGTTGCAAACTAGCTTCAGTTCCCATGGAAAATTATAAATTCTAGTAACCAGTTGCAAGCAATGCAGAAACTTGAAGGCCACGCTGATATTAAAGTCTTCCAAAAAATGACGTAATTTTGTACAAAATGTTGCAATTAAATAGTTTTAATTTTATTGAACTGTGAAAGATTTATAGGCTTCTATCCCAATCATCAGATGTACCAGATACATATACATTGAATCAAAGAGCGGTAATTTCATTCTAGGATCGTGTCTAACTCACACCGTCCCCCTTTCAAACTAGAGGCCCACTGCACCACTCATGAAATGACACTAACAATGGTTGGTTGCATATTGGTAATCCTAAATATTGCTTGGCTTTTGTAAAGACTCGTTCAACTTCAGTGTTTTGAGGCACGACCACTGAACAGCCACAATTTTATCTGTATCGACTACTAGTCCTAGTTCGTGTGCCACAGTGCTCATACATAACTCAAAACGTGCTTCACACTGTTCTCTTTAAAATCAAGACTAACAACTAACATTCTCGGACGTAATCGTAAATAAATCGCGCTTCGCGTCATATACTACTGATATTTTCGTAACTGTCGAATGTAACAGATGTCTAAGTTACCAGATTTGTGGGATATTTTGTCCTCTTGCCACTGGTATAAGCAAATTAACGCTATCTGATCCATTTCGGTAGCTGTTATTAAAGTTCTGTTTCAAATAAGTAATTTAATCAAGTATTATGAACTGAAATGGTATAATTAAATTTTTATACTCCATTAGAATAATCTTATTGTTTTGCATGCTGTTGGTTATATCTGTGTATTTAATCGTTCTGTACAATAAATGAGGTTATGTTGGTTAGCCGTATATGACAACTTCTGGCCAAATTAACATGTGTGTGGTCCTTATAGCCACATATTACATTTTTGGTAGACTTGTCATTCAGTGTCCAGTCACAACTCGACGAGTCTTGCTTCAGTCATTTTATGTCTTTTACTAATAATCGTAGACTTACAACACTTATGCAAATTTAACTCTTAGATTCTAGGATACCAAGAACCTCCCTAGCCCCAATTCTGTAAACAATCGAACTCCTGTGTATTAAAACGTTTTAAATGTCTAATTTAGAAATGATTTCATGTGTTACATATGTCACCTTAAGCATGTACATCTACATCTACATCTACGTGGATACTCTGAAAATCACACCTGAGTGCATGGCAGAGAGGGTTCATCGAATCACCCTTACAATAATTCTCTATTATTCCACTCTCGATGTGCGCGCGGAAAAAGCGAGCACCAATATCCTTCCATGCGAGCTCGGGTTTCCCTTATTTTATTATGAAGATCATTCTTCCCTATAAGGGTCGGTTTCAGTAAAATACTGTCGTATTCGGAAGAGAAAGATGCTGATTCAAATTTCGTCAGAAGATACCGCTGCAACGAAAACCACCTTTGTTGTCAAATAGTTCAAATGACTCTAAGCACTATAGGACTTAATATCTGAGGTCATCAGTCCCCTAGACTTAGAACTACTTAAACCTAAGGACATCACACACAGTCATGCCCGAGGCAGGATTCAAACCTGCGACCGTAGCAGCAGTGCGGCTCCGGCCTGAAGCTCCTAGAACCGCTCGGCCACAGCGGCGTCCATCCCAAGTGCTGTATCATGTCCGTGACACTATCTCCTCTGTTCCCAATAATACGAAACGTGCTGCTCTGCTTTGAACATTCTCGATGTACTACGTTAATCGTGTCTGATAAGGATCCCAGATCGATCAGCAGCAATCCAAAACACGGCGGCAGTGTAGGCAGTCTCTTTCGTAGATCTGGTACATTTTGTAAGTGTTTTGCCACTAAAACGCTGTCTTTGGTTTGCCTTTCCCCACAACTTTTTCTATGTGTTCTTTCCAGTTTAAATTGTTCCTAGGTATCTAGAGGGCCAACTACCAATTTTCACACCATTATCACGTTTTTTCTAAATCGTTTTGCAACATGTTTTGATCTTCTGATGGGTTCACTAGAATATAAACGACAGCATCATCTGCAAACAACCTAAGACGGCTGCTCAGATTGTCTCTTAAATCGTTTACATAGATAAGGAACAGTAGAGGGCCAGAACACTACCTTGGGGAACGCCAGAAATCCCTTCCGTTTTACTCGATGACTTTCCGTCAGTTATTACGAACTGTAAACTCTCTGACAGGAAACCACGAATTCAGTCACATAACTGAGACGATATTCCACAAGCACACAATTTCACTACAAGCCGCTTGTGTGGGCCAGTGTCAAAGGCCATTTGAAAATCTCGAAATACGAAATCAATTTGAAATACCTTGTCAATAGCACTCAACACTTCGTGTGAATAAACAGCCAGTTGCGTTTAGTATGAACGATGTTTTCTAAATCGTTTTTTTTCTAAATCGCGTTTGACTATGTGTCAATACACCATTCTAATGTAAAAGCCCTTTGGTTTTAAATGCGACATCGTAATTATATGGTTTTATTACTTCCGCATTTTACACCCATAGGTTAATGAAAAAGTCAAAATCTAAACTCAGAGCGAGAAATAGTTCTCAAGATATCTGAAACTATGTTTTAGGTATGCTGAAATAACTATGTATTGTCATTGTCAAACATATGATGAGTATTCTGCACTGCATTATTTTTCAAGCATGCGAATTTTTAAGATGTTATTTCTCCTGAACTAAGTGTCGTATAATGATATAATTTTGAATTCTGCGGCATATGTGAATTTTTATTTATGAACTGATTTAGTAGGAAACAAGTAATAAAACGTCATGCCTGAGGTTGAAGTTTCGTTGTACGAAGAGCGGAAATGTAGTATGCGATAAAGATTTTTCCTTCATTTTCTTGTGGGAAGTCAGCGAGATAAAGATTCCGAAAGGTTTGAAATTACGTATAAAGTTTGTTGGAAATCGCTAATTTCTCTAATTCTCGATTACTGAATGAGTATAGTATGCTCATTTTACCAAGATTTGAAACTCCTCTTTTCTTTCTTCCGTGTTTGCCGTTTAAACACTGGGTGGTTTCGGAAATCAGCCTTATGAAAACACAATAAGTTTTTTCCTTATATTTACACAGACATGTTTCGACACCAATGTGTCATCTTCTGTGGGTCAAATTTTTACTACTTAAAATTACATCGCTAACTGAACTGTGTTATTATACGTTTTCTTCGATTTTTGACAGAATGTCATCTGCAAAATATTCCGTCCTGTTTCGTGTCCCTGGTTGGTGTCTCAATCCGCTGCTGTTTAGTGCATTGCATTCACTCAGTTTATCACAAATTTCTGCTCACTACTTCACCCCACATGCACTTACACAAAATGTGGCGAAATGTGACCTGCACAGACACTTCTGACAACACACTGAATGAGAGTATAGAATGGATAATGTACTTGGAGTAATGGTGCCTGAACATATGTGCAGAGTTTCTAACTTTAACTAACCCTTAACGTAAGATTATGCTTCCTAATCAGTATATTAGGAAACGATTTGAATCTTTATAATCCATCAATAATTACATGATATATGAAAAATCAAAATTTTTGTTGCCCCTGCGTGCTGTTAAATAGGCAATCGGCAAACTGAACGAGTTGACAAGTTTAGCCGTTTATCAATTTGGATGACATAAACTGAAAAGGCGAAATCCTTAGTCTAGACAAAGATTCGGCTCATATTTGGAAGATCACTCGTGTATAGCCGTGCAGGGTAGACGCGCGGTCTAGGGGGGGCCTTGCCACGGTACGCGCGGCTACCCCCATCTGAACTTCGTGTCCTCCCTCAGGCATGTGTGTGTGTGTTGTCTTTAGCCTAAGTCAGTTTAAGTTAGATTAAATAGTGTGTAAGCCTAGGGGCCGATGACCTTAGCAGTTTGCTCCCATAGGAACTTACCACCACAAACAAACGCTCATGTATGGCCTAAAATGAAATACTATTGACTCAACGCCCCCACCCAGCCATTTTTGACAAAACCAACTCTAAGGCTCATGACGAGCAATCGACTCAAAATTGTCAGTATCGATAAGCAACTGAAAATCTGAAGACGGAATTCGCATATTTTCCTAGATAGTGCCATTTATGAAATGATAATCAGCTGGCGTAGCGGCCAAGCCGTACGTCGGGGAAGCAGAAAATCTGTGTTCGAATCACATCTGCTTTTTTTTAAAAATTTATATTTTTTTCCTTATCGAAATTGGTGAGTACAGGAGGGTTGATAAGGTATTCAATAACGACTAATAAGATGGAAAAATAAATTTCTGAAACGACTTGGACTAGTAAGGAATTAAAATTTCAAGCACCGACTTTCCATCAGTGTTATCATATCCGTGGTATGCACTAAAATTAATTCTAGAAAAACAAATATTTTTTATATTTAAGCCAAGTCTCCTTTTCTGCAAACCTTTGGAAAGAGAGACTGCATTCATTAGATTTTCCTTGTGCCGCGAGTAAATTTGCTTCAAATGTTTACATGACAGGTACCATCTTTATTGTTGTTCTAAAGTCAGGACATGTAACGGAGTGAGTGGAAGGGTAATAGTAACGTAACCGACACTAAAATTTTAATTTTCGTCCAATCCAAGTCATTTGAGAAATTTATTTGTGTACTTTGAGATTATTCGTTATTAATTTCCTTAACAGCCCTCTTATTCCATCTACTTTCCGTACGGAAAAAAATACAAACGAGAAAAACTGCAGAATGCATCCGCAAATTGAACACAGAGTCTCTGCTCCCAGCCCAGAACCCCTAGCCGCTACACTAGTGGCACTACCGAGTGGTATTTATGACTGTATAATTGGCTTGTACAACAGTTTCTTTCCTCCATTTCTAAGAAAATATGCGTTTGAGGTTCCCATGTATATGATGATGAAAAATACTCTGTCTTCAGTTATATATCGACCGTGACAGTTTTGAGTACATTACGCTTCATAAACTTTAGCGGTGGTTTTCACAAAATGCGGGGGAAGGGGCGCGGGAGGGTGTTGAGGAAAAATATCTTAGTCTTTAATTTTGGGATGAATACAAGAGACTCGCCAAACACGAATCGTTGGCCGTGTATGACCCTTCTCCTTGCGAAAAGACGTTATTTCCATGTTTATAGCGCCAGATACACTGTAGATTGTTGTAGCCGAATGCTGCGTACCTCTTTGGTCGGTAAGAATTTTGTTATCGCACCATCAATTTGTGCCAGTATTTTTCCATCTTAGCCGTCGAGTAGCTCGACTACTGTTGTCAACTGGACTGAATTTTCCAGAGATGAGACATCGACTGGCAGCCTTCACAGAGCGGCCGCACGCCGGATGCCTGTCCACCCGGACAGCCCCACAGACCGCCTTATTGACAGCTCTGAACGCCTCATTGACAGCCGTGTCGCTGGACACCTACGGGACTCAGGTCTTCACACACTCCGACCAGAGTGTCAGAGATACGCGCAGCGTTACGGTGTGTAGAGGACACTATATTTTTTCATATAATTTTAAGGTTTCCTGAGTATAGAACAATATGAGATTCTAGAATGAGAGTCACTAAATGGATAAACTATTTAATGGCAATTATTTTGTGAAATAAGGCAGATCTGCACCGAGATAATTTCGGTGTTAACAGACTTTGGCAGCAGATTTCCATGAAATTATAATTGCTGTAGCTAAGATAATCTGCACTAGCTTTGTTTTCCCGATATCGAAAAAGGCGATATGTGTCAGCACTTAACGTCACAAGATTAATTTCTGACATTTTAGGTACATATATAAAGTGGAAGGCAATCGATTCTCTCTTATAGTTTTGCATAACTGGAGGTAGCCAAAAGCCAGCTATTCCTCCTACTCATGCACGCCATTTTTCCGTTTATTTCAGCTATCATAGTTTCACTTGCACTGTTGAAGAATTTTATTTACGTAAATAGGACTGCTTCATTTAAAAGCTTCATTTTAATTACATATCTGACTTGTTTGTAATATTAGATCTGTTACAGACAAACGGAGTTGAGTGCGGCTCGCGTTGCTGCCGTTCATAGCTGGGCATCTTGCAATAGCGATAGTGGCGTCTGGTTTTCTTAGTGTGTTCACTGGTGCCATTACGTTGCTTGTCTTGTCTGTCCGTCAGTGGCAGCGGCAGCGGCAGCGCTTATCAATAGCGCGTACTGTGGTACCATCTTGGGTGCGGCCTCTAGGATTTCCGGGTCGTCGTATGTAGAGCTAGTTGCCGGCCGCGGTGGTCTCGCGGTTCTAGGCGCGCAGTCCGGAACCGTGCGACTGCTACGGTCGCAGGTTCGAATCCTGCCTCGGGCATGGACGTGTGTGATGTCCTTAGGTTAGTTAGGTTTAAGTAGTTCTAAGTTCTAGGGGACTAATGACCACAGCAGTTGAGTCCCATAGTGCTCAGAGCCATTTTTTTAGAGCTAGTTGAGTTGGAACGGAGCACCAGTCAGGCCCAGACACCCAGTACTGCCGGCCGCTGGCGACGCATATGCACTGTGGTCGCTAGACTGCGCGATGAAGCCAAGGACCGCACTCTGCGACTTTTAGTTGAACGGACCGTGATAGCCGATTAGAGCAACTTTCACTTTTGTGTGTGTGTCCACCCGTCGAGGTGACCTCATGGCAATAAGTTGTCAGTCGACGATTTATATTGGGGTCTTTCCTGTGCTTGACTTGAGTGGGGACGACTGTTGGTTGGTCGTTCGGTCGGTCGATGCAACGAACGACGTGGATTTGATCTTCCGACCGGTTCTGGCTTCTCTGTGTTTGTGCCGACTTATAATTCGTCAGTGTTGTTTCACAGTGACTGGTTATAGTATTGTGAGTTGTTGGTGGAATTGTTTTCCCTATTCCGTGTGTATCTTGTGGTTTTGGATGAGGAGTTATTTTAATGCTGTCTGTATACTGGACTTACGGAGGGGTTGCAAATGGAGATCAGTTCCGTCGGGGCGCAGCAGCGAGGAGGTCCGTACGGTGCTAGGGCAAGCCGGGGCTGGTGGTGGTGTGCTGCCACTGCTCGAGCGAGGAGGGGAAGCTCTGAGAGCGACCACTTCGTTGCACACCGAAACCTGTATGTTTAAGCTGAGTGAAGAGTTAACTGCTAATGCAACCTCGACTATTCTGAGATATCGCCTTTGGTCGGCAGGTTGCTACTTTCAGGGCCGCTGAGCCTAGCGGCAACGAGTGAAGTGTTTTGAGGCGGTGAAACATTGCAGCCATCTTTCTCTATGTGTTAGTCATCATTGAATTTAGTATTAGTCTTATTAGTGAAGTGCAACCAGGGGTACTTTCTGCCTTGTGGGTGCTAACGCCCCAGTTACCTGCCCTGAAGATTAGCGTACTTTTCGGTAAGTGTTCCTTATCTCGTTGTGTTGATGCTGACCGACATTGCGTGTAGTTCGACAGCCTCTTGTATTTTAATGTGCATATTTTTTGGGAATTCTACCTTGATCCTAGTGTTTCCTTCGGTCTTGGGTGTTTTCTGAAGATGTAGTGCTGTCTGTCACTTCGCTCATGCCTAAAAATATTCCACCGTTGTACCGGTGATCGAACGTTAGGCAGATTGTTTAGTCGGTCGGTCGCCGCTTAAGCTGCCCCTAGTTTGAGTTGCCATCCTGTTACGTGAGTACAACACTTGGCTGCCTGTCTCACCTTACCTTGTGTTTCAGTTACCTTCCCAAGACGACATTGGGACACCCGCTGATTCCATAGTTTTTGATGTTTTTTTTAAGGATATTTGTCATTTTCTAATTATTATTGGTGTGGCCTTCAGCCGAGCAATAATTTCACTTCATTCATAATAAGGCCTTTAGCTGTGTTACAATAAGTTTCTTTAGAACCAAACTTGTTTTAAAAGCAAGGTATCTGTTGAGATGTGTGCAATTTGGAATTGTTTTACTGATTTCTAATTCTGGCTTTCAGCCAGTTGTTATTTGAAATCGTATGTGGCCTTCAGCCGAGTAAGAATTCACTTCTTTTATAATAAGGCTTTCAGATGTGTTACAGTTTGTTGTAAACCGTAGAATTTATCTTTATTTGTGCTATTTGGTATTATTCTTCTGACTTCTAATTTAGGCCTTCAGCTGTTTGTTGTTTGAGGTTATTGTTGGTGGCCTTCAGCTCCAAAATTGTGGAATTTTTTGTTATGAGGCCCTCAACCATCATACAGTCAATTGTGTTTTCTTAAGAGCTTGTTTTAAAATTTTAATTTCTTCAAATAAAGTTTACATATTTGTTGCGCGACCGAGAGCCGAGCCTGTTACGTGATTATGGCCCCATCCACAATCGTAACCTTTTCCTGCCCCATCCTGAGAAAACAGCACTCAACTGGTAGCAGAGCGTGGTTACGATTGTGATGTTCCCATTTCAGTTACTCTCGTCCAGTTGTAAATCTGTTAGTGTTACTGGATATTTGATTTTGTATTTTGTTGTTTTAGGTGACAAATTTTAACAGCGCTCAAGCAGTGTCCCGAGATCGGCCTGTTGAGGAAGGATCACTTCATTTATAAGCTGGTGATAATGCATCAGCCTATTGAGGGTAGTGTTCCGGACTTAGCGTCCCGTTTGCGTGCTACCGTTCTTCGGCCGGTTGACATCATGCCGGATGTTGTGAAACGGAAGTAGCTATCGAGTTTTTGTTGAAGTCCATTAGGGGCCTTGAGCACACCATCGGTTCGAGCGGTTCTAGGCGCTTCAGTCCGCAACCGCGCGATTGCTACTGTCGCAGGTTCGAATCCTGCCTCGGGCATTGATGTGTGTAGTGTCCTTAGGTTTAAGTAGTTCTAAGTTCTAGGGGACTGATGACCTCATATATTAAGTCCCATAGTGCTCATAGCCATTTTTTGAACACCATATGTTCTTGGAAGACACTCAACCTAGTGGCAGTCAGTTAGATAGGGTGAGTGCACAGTTAATGCAAGTTTTTGAGTTGGTGGCCAACCTTTGGCGCTCTTTAAATTCTGTTAGCTCGTTTTGGTTGGTCAGCTTCATATAGTTCTTGAAGTTGCTCATCTTGTGAGACTTAGCTCGGTACCTTCTTTAGTGCAGGGATATCTCGTTGCCCACAGGTGTGTGTTCCCTCTGCATGGTTGAAGTCTGAGCGGGTATCTCGCTTCTTTTGTTGCTGAGCTAGCAAGTCGAAGTGACCCCATGGCAATAAGTGATCAGCTGACAATTTCTACTGGGATCTTTCCCGTGCTTTATTTCAGTGGGGACGACCTTTGTTGGTCGTTCGGTCGGTCGTCTCAGCAGATGACGTGCATTTGGTCTTCCGACCGCTTGTGTCTTGTCTGTGTATGTGCCAACTTGTAATTCACAACGACTGGTTTTAGTACTGTGAGTTGTTGGTGAAATTGTTTTCCCAGATCCATGTGTATCTTGTGGTTTTGAATGAGCAGTTATTTTATTGCGGGGGGGTTGCTAGTGGAGATCAGTTCGGTTGGGGCGCAGCAGCGAGGAGGTCCGTGCACATTTCGAAAGCTTCTATTCACTTCTTGTCTAAATTATTTATCGTCCACGTTTCACTTCCATACATATCTACACTCCACACAAATACTTTCGGAAAAACTTCCTTACACTTAAATATATGATCGATGATAATAAATTTCTCTTCTTCAGAAACGCTTTCATTTAGAGTGCCAGTCTACATTTTATATCTTCTTAACTTCGACCATCATCAGTTATTTTGTTCCCCAAAAAGTAAAACTAAATTACTACTCACGCTTTCCAACATTTCTACGGAATCCAAACTGATCATCCCCGAGTTCGGCTTCTACCAGTTTTTAGGTTCGTCCGTAAGGAATTCGTGTTAGTGTTTTGCAACTGTGACTTAGTAAACTGACAGTTCCGTTATTTTCACATCTGTCAACACCTGCTTTCTTTGGTATTGGAATTATTATATTCTTCATGAAGTATGAGGGTATTTCACCTGTATCATACACCATGCTCACCGGATGGGGGAGTTTTGTCAGGGATGGCTTTCCCAAGGCTATCAGTAGTTCTAATTGTTCAAATGACTCTGAGGACTATGGGACTTAACATCTGAGGTTATCAGTCCCCTAGAACTTAGAACTACTTAAACCTAACTAACCTAAGGACATCACACACATCCATGTACGAGGCAGGATACAAACCTGCGACCGTAGCAGTCCTTGGGGCCTTGTTTCGACTTAGGTCTTTCAGTGCTCTGTCAAACTCTTCACGCAGTATCTTATCTCCCATTTTCTCTTCATCTATGTCCTCTTCCAATTCAATAATATTGTGCTTTAGTACATCGCCCATGTATAGACCTCTTTCTGCTTTCTTTGGTTTGATCTGGGTTTCAATCTGAGCTCTTGATATCCATACAAGTGGTTCTCTCATCTCCAAACGTCTCTTTAATTTTCCTGTAGGCAGTATCTATCTTACCCCTAGTGAGATAATCCTGTACATCCTTATATTTGTCCTCTAGCTATCCCTGCTTAGCCATTTTGCACTTCCTGTCGATCTCATTTTTGAGGCATCTGTATTCCCTTTTGCCTGCTTCATTTACTCCATTTTTAAATTTTCTCCTTTCATCAATTAAGTTCAATATTTCTTCTGTTATCCAAGGAGTTCTACTAGCCCTCGTCCTTTTACCCACTCGACCCTCTGCTGCCTTCACTATTTCATCACTCAAAGCTACCCATTCTTTTTCTACTGTATTTCTTTCCCCGATTACTTTCAATTGTTCCCTCATGCTCTCTCTGAAACTCTGTACAACCTCTAGTTTAGTGAGTTTATCCAGGTCCCATCTCCTTAAGTTCCCACCTTTTTGCAGTTTCTTAAGTTTTAATCTACAGTTCATAACCAATAGATTGTGGTCAGATTCCACATCTGCCACTGGAAATGTCTTACAACTTAAAACCTGGTTCATAAATCTCTGTCTTACCATTATGTAATGTACCTGAAACCTTCCAGTATATCCAGGCTTCGTCGATGTATACAACCTCCTTTCATGACTCTTGAACCAAGTGTTAGCTATGATTAAGTTATAATCTGTGCAAAATTCTACCAGGTGGCTTCCTCTTTCATTTCTTACGCCCCCAATCCATATTCACCTACTACGTTTCCTTCTCTACCTTTTCCTACTATCGAATTTCAGTCATCCACGACTATTAAATTTTCGGCTCCCCTCACTATCTGAATAATTTCGTTTATCTCACCGTACACTTCGTCGATCTCTTCGTCATCTCCGCAGCTAGTGCGGATATAAACTTGTACTACTTTGGTAGGTGTGGGGCTTCGTGTCTACCTTGGCCACAATAATGCGTTCACTACGCTGTTTGTAGTAGCTTACCCGAACTCCTATTGTTTTATTCATTATTAAACCTACTCCTGCATTACCCCTATTTGATTTTGTATTTATAATCCTGTATTCACATGACCAGAAGTCTTGTTCCTCCTGCAACCGAACTTCACTAAGTCCCACTATATCTAACTTTAACCGATCCATTTCCCTTTTTAAATTTTCTAACCTACCTGCCCGAATAAGGGATCTTACATTCCGAGCTCCGATCCGTAGATCGCCAGTGTTTTTTCTCCTGATAGCGACGTCGTCCTGCCATCGTCGCCAAGGTTGACATAGCTCATAGCTGTCATGGTGCCCTCGATTACCGCCATAGGTCCTATGGAAGCTCAGCAGTAAGTTCCTAGAGCATAATAATGCTCTCACTGGCATACACGCCTGGAAATTGAAATAAGAACACCGTGAATTCATTGTCCCAGGAAGGGGAAACTTTATTGACACATTCCTGGGGTCAGATACATCACATGATCACACTGACAGAACCACAGGCACATAGACACAGGCAACAGAGCATGCACAATGTCGGCACTAGTACAGTGTATATCCACCTTTCGCAGCAATGCAGGCTGCTATTCTCCCATGGAGACGATCGTAGAGATGCTGGATGTAGTCCTGTGGAACGGCTTGCCGTACCATTTCCACCTGGCGCCTCAGTTGGACCAGCGTTCGTGCTGGACGTGCAGACCGCGTGAGACGACGTTTCATCCAGTCCCAAACATGCTCAATGGGGGACAGATACGGAGATCTTGCTGGCCAGGGTAGTTGACTTACACCTTCTAGAGCACGTTGGGTGGCACGAGATACATGCAGACGTCCATTGTCCCGTTGGAACAGCAAGTTCCCTTGCCGGTCTAGGAATGGTAGAACGATGGGTTCGATGACGGTTTGGATGTACCGTGCACTATTCAGTGTCCCCTCGACGATCACTAGTGGTGTACGGCCAGTGTAGGAGATCGCTCCCCACACCATGATGCCGGGTGTTGGCCTTGTGTGCCTTGGTCGTATGCAGTCCTGATTGTGGCGCTCACCTGCACGGCGCAAACACGCATACGACCATCATTGGCACCAAGGCAGAAGCGACTCTCATCGCTGAAGACGACACGTCTCCATTCGTCCCTCCATTCACGCCTGTCGCGACACCACTGGAGGCGGGCTGCACGATGTTGGGGCGTGAGCGGAAGACGGCCTAACGGTGTGCGGGACCGTAGCCCAGCTTCATGTAGACGGTTGCGAATGGTCCTCGCCGATACCCCAGGAGCAACAGTGTCCCTAATTTGCTGGGAAGTGGCGGTGCGGTCCCCTACGGCACTGCGTAGGATCCTACGGTCTTGGCGTGCATCCGTGCGTCGCTGCGGTCCGGTCCCAGGTCGACTGACACGTGCACCTTCCGCCGACCACTGGCGACAACATCGATGTACTGTGGAGACCTCACGCCCCACGTGTTGAGCAATTCGGCGGTACGTCCACCCGGCCTCCCGCATGCCCACTATACACCCTCGCTCAAAGTCCGTCAACTGCACATACGGTTCACGTACACGCTGTCGCGGCATGCTACCAGTGTTAAAGACTGCAATGGAGCTCCGTATGCCACGGCAAACTGGCTGACACTGACGGCGGCGGTGTACAAATGCTGCGCAGCTAGCGCCATTCGACGGCCAACACCGCGGTTCCTGGTGTGTCCGCTGTGCCGTGTGTGTGATCATTGCTTGTACGGCCCTCTCGCAGTAGTCCGGAGCAAGTATGGTGGGTCTGACACACCGGTGTCAATGTGTTCTTTTTTCCATTTCCAGGAGTGTACATCCGATGTGACAAGAATCCTGAGTCTTCCGACAAAGTGACACTTATCCACTGTTGAACAGTCTTACGTCAAGGATCTCATGAACATTGCAATCGTAATTGTCCTTGTATCTGGACAGACATGGGAACACGTAGGAGCTGTCGGCTACGGAGTGTCTTGTACGCTAAACGGTGCGTCCAGTGCGATTGTGCCTGAACTTGCATCGCCGTCTGTCGTTACGTCTCTGAAAACCGCAACCTATTCTCCTTTACTGAGCAGACTAGCCTCCGACCACCCCGTCCTGTTATGAGGCATGGACATCCAACACCTTGTCGCCTATGCGGATTTTCTCCCTTCTTAACTCCCTCCTTAAAATACTTTCCATAGATGTTCATGACAGGATCACGTGAAAAGCGGACAAGCTGTACGGTTTTCTAAATGCTGGCTCCTGGACACTGGGTCATAGCAGTCAGCCCCTTTTCCGAGTCGATTGTCAGTGGATTTCCCTATTCGCCGTGAGTATTGTTGCTAGAATGATTCACCATTCTCACTGCACAACTCATGTTCTTTCCTACTACACCATTAGCCCTCAAAGCCACAGGGTAGCATTCTGTGTCACGTTGGCCAAAGATCGTAACAGCTTGGTTTATTAGTGTATATATCGTCAAACAATTATCATTCACCGCAGGATATAGGCCATATCCATACATTAGAACCCACGGATTAGACTGCTTGCTTCTGCATATCGTCAATTAATCTACCTTTAGGTCGTCATACAGGTCTTTTTTAATCATAAGGGATAGAGTACGGAATTTTCTTAGTCCATCTCTCAACCATTTAGACTCCCTACATGCTTAACTCATCTCTTTTCCAGGTTCGCAAGGTTCATCATATGTGCTCAATTTCAGCGTTTTCCTGATCTGTGTGTTGGCTTCTGTAACCTTGAACCAAAAATAGAACATTCTATTGCCCATTGGGAAACTATCAATTTTTGAACTGTTAGAACATTTAATGTCCATTTTACTCTTCTGGAAATTAGTACTGTCAGTATGTACTTACTAGTAACAAATGAGCCCATACCACGGGGCCAGATTGCCTGCCCGCCGGCCCCCCCTCCACTTATTTACCAACTTGGCCTCAGGGAAAGGAAAAAAATGTAATGTACTCTGGTGATTTTCTCTCAGAAGGTGGGTATTACGCAGGTTTTTAACAGGGTCGGAGCTGGAACTTTTTTATGCCTCTTTATAACTCGCCACAAATCTTCCAAACATTGAAAATACTCCATGGGCTCAGGTCTAACCCTCCACACTCCTCCCCAACAAACTATCTTATGGGCGCCATTCACTAATAGTGGATATACTGTTGATGACAGATTGGAAACTGAAACAACTCGGTGTTATTCATTTAAGTGTACATCCGTTTATTATTTCCTAATATCGAAAGCACATACGTTCGTCAGCCGTTTCCGTAACATCCACACTAGTCCTTACTACTCTATTGTCATACTGAGTGTACACTGTTTTGGTCTAACTGTCCTTAATCATCAGGTACTGTTAAGCTGAGCGGTTCCGTCCTTCATTGTTGTTCCCCTAGAGGCCAAGGAAGCTAAATCTTTCGTCTCTACATCAGTGTTTCAGCTAAGATCCGTTTGTATTCCATCCACAACCGACAGAGTGGTTTCAAAATCTCTTCCAAGATTAAAGAAACTAGTATTTGTGAAACAGAGTCACGCTGCTCAAGTAATTTATCAATTATGACTTCTCATTCTATTAGTGTAATCTAATGGATGCTGTATACTTGTATATATTCTTCAATAGATTGATGAGGGTAGACTCTATATCCTGATTTTTAAGCGTTGTCTTTACTGATTTTAATATCAAGAACCAAATGGTTTCTCATGCTCTATAAGCGCCAAGCATTGTTGTAGTTCATAAATGTTAGTTCATTCTATAATATTCAATATATTCGTTGACAGTAGTACATTGTGCTATACTCACATCTAAATCCAGCTAGCTCATTTTCCAGGCTAGCGTTTTGGATTATTTCTAGACGATTATTAACGGCTTTTCTGTATATATCGTGTACAATTGCACAAAAGTAGTGAGCTTACACTTCTTTACTGTTGGTCCCTGTCCTATGGATTATAACAATTAAAGCATTGTCCTGACTATCTGGTATCATCTCTGGCTCTCACAAATTGTGTTGATATGGAAGTTTTTCTTTTACTGCCTCTTCCCCTGATTTTATCACTTTTTCTTACTCGATAATCGTTTGGGACTTTTCCTCTTTACAAGCGCAGTATTGTAATTTACCTTTTTTTTCGGTACTATCAGAGTGCACTCATCCATATAGTCTGTTATCTGAAGATACAATGTACAGATATAAAAAAAACCAAACACTTTTATTATGGTCTGTCGTTTGGTCATTACAGAGTCGTGTGGGCAATCAGAGTAATGTAGCCTACTCTGTTTAGATAACCGCTTCGTTTTATCTCACTTTAACCCCGTTATACTTTCTTAAATATTTCTCTAAGCATTTGGGTTGCACAATAAAAGTTCCGTGGAGTCGTCATGACATTGTTTGACAACAGTAAAGCTTTACGTACACAGCCACTGGAACGGACGTTATAGTCGACCTGCATTCCAAGTGGTGTAGGACAGTGGTGTAGGGGAGAGTGTGGCTTCAATGCAATGTTGAGTCTGTCCCGATTCCTTCATTTGTCATTTAGAGCTTAAACCGTTCGCCTGACGTCACCAGACTGTACCAAACGTTGTCTAGGAAGTTAACTGGCCCAAACTAATATCCCACAGTGGCACCATTAAACATACTACTGCTATCGTGCAACATCAAACGATGACTGTCTACCGCCTACCAGTGATTACTTTACCAACATCAGACGGATACATCTCCCTACAACGCACAGTCTTCAAGCATCCAGAGTTAAATCCAACCGATATCCGCGCTCTCTCATTGGAGAGAATAAGGGGGGGGGGGGGCGGAGGGGTAGATGACTTTATGCGGTTCCCGTCCCTCCCCATGTACATGTAGGTATCAACTGCGAACTACAGATCAACCAAGATCAACGCCACAGTACGGCGGTGCACGAAGAAGTTGGTTAGGGATACACCTGACTTGGATCAGTGGCGCAGGTGCTCTTCACCAATGAATTCTAGATTTTTCTGACGTCTGATTATTACGGTAAAATGTGGAGGTGGGCAGATGTCAACGCGATGATCTAAAGGTGTTTAAAAAAGTCGATCCTGTAAGGCACGTTTCATGGACGGAGAACCACTGGTTCCGCACACAGCTCCCACCAAGTGAACAGCTTCCACCAGGTCACAAGAATGGACTCAATGAACACTGTAGAGACTGAGTGTGCATTAGGATAAATTGAATCTGCCTGTATCACATCGCAGGAGCCTTTCTCATGCAGCAGAAGACTGGAACAGACGTGAGTAGCAACATATCGTCCACCTTATGAACAGTTTGTCCACGGAGATGCAAGAATCCTCGAACTGGAGCAAATAGGTATTAAAGGTTATCCGGTACCAGATATTAATTTAAAAGATGTGCAAAGATGTACACTTTTAGACTCCTTTCACACTGGTCATATGAGGTGCTTGTACAGTTTATATCGCTTCTCAAATTCAGATACTACTGTTTCTGTTAAAGAGTACACAGGCATATGTGTAGGTGACATATTATCGCTACAACTTTTATAAAACAGACTAAATCGGAAAATCACTTGCTGCTTCCACTTGTTGTTATATATTTTTAATGCACAGAATGAGTAGACATATTTTTATACGTACATACACTTTTCGTCTCACAGCATATTTGTAAACAAAACTCAATGAAGTCAAAGAATATCGAAATGCAATGATGTTAAACCTGTACATATACATTGGCGTTGTTATTTCTAAGATGTCAGAAAAATGTTACGTTATTATTTACAGAAAGGCATCATTTGCAAAAACATATTCCTGGCAATATCCGATGGATATTATTTGATGAAACGGTTGGAAATATTAAATATTTAATTCTATGGGAAATATTACCTTCGCTGTTAGACTCCGTTTGTTTATCTAATATGTTCCTGAAAGTTTTTCTTTGTGCAACAGTGTTTCTAATTCTTCTAGTAGATCAGGTTTCCTGTCATTATATTCTGTGGGGAGTGCAGTTGGACTGTTATGGAGGACATTTATGATGTGCGTATTGAGATACACACGTAGCTATCGAGGATTTATCAAAGTGGTTGAGTCTGAAAGCACTGGTGTGCTCTTTGTACTATGTATGGGAAGTTCTCCAATTTTTTCCTGTGTAAAACGCAGAGTAACAATCACATTCACTGTGTAAGGCTGGTGGTATCCAAGGTTGTTGTTTGAACAGAAAGATATTTTTATAATGGTATTAAACTTTTTGTGATAGTGCGCATAAGTGCGGGTTGCTTGTGAAGAGTTGTGTAGCGATTTTCTTGTAGTGTGTCTGTTATTAAAACTGGCCTGTATATTATTGGGTAGCTTGTCCACTGAATTACAATTATTCACTGCAAGTCCTTGAATAGTTTCTATTTCTTTTAATTCAGCTTTGGGTTTGTGCGTAAAGTGTGTGTCCTCTTCAGCAAAGGTCTAAATACAACTTACTTGTTTGTAAACCCGGTACACACATTAACTTTAAAACCCAAAGCAGAAACACAGTAAGTGTACACTCGGAAACCTCAAGGAAGTATTGCTGAAATGCATCAGATCCACTTAAGATAATGCATGATGTATTACGGGGGAAGCACTAGACATATGGAGTAATATATTCTGTCTGAAATCAGTTGTGATTGTTTGCCGCAAAGATGTAGTTAACAGCAGAGATATGTGAATAATTACGTATGAATTTACCTAAACCATCTTTATCACAAAAATGATAAATCATTACGTAAATATTTACCTAAACCATCTTTATCACAAGAATGGTCTTGTGTGTGTGTGTGTGTGTGTGTGTGTGTGTGTGTGTGTGTGTGCGTGTGTGAGAGAGAGAGTGTTCTTCTCGTAAGCCCATAACTGAAGAATAAAAGCATATGGATCAGACACTTACATGAATGTAGTAAAAGCAAAATTACCGAACATAATTTTTCGTACGTTTATTACCCTTTCTATCCTTGACGTGTAATAAACATTGGCAGCATACTGAATTCAAAATGTGTGCAGGGTAGTTAGCTTCTGGGTGAATTGTATAGCTACAGGTACTGCTAACATCAGCTCATGGTTCAGCACCGGAAATCATGAACGCCATGGTTAGCGTAACTCAGCTCATGCGAAACAAGTTGCGTATGGTCTAGACGAAAGTTTTCATCAAAATATGCTTAAAATAAACATCAATGAGGAATTTACATGCTGGAAACGCTGACAAGCAGAAATTATACGACGATAAGCCATTAGTTGAAACATCAGGGAATAACTACTGTGGTACAAGAGGGAGACGTAGAGGGTACACACTGTAGAGGAAGACTGGTATACACTGTAGAGGAGACTGGTATACAGCCAGTAGATAACCGAAGACGTAGGACGCCACTCAAATGCTACTCTGAGGAGAAAAGCTTCGCACAGGATGGGAATTCGTGGTGAGCTGCATCAAACCAGTCAGAGGAATGATAAATCAAAAAAAAAAAAGAGGAAAGGCAGCGGGCAAACGACAGAGGGAAAAGAAGAGATGTACACGTATTTCACAAGAGATGATCATCTTTCGAGCAACTGCAATGTTATACATCGCCTTACCACACCCTACAATAACTAACATAAATTTGGACTGTTGCCATCACAACACACGTGATATGGAGATAATTTAAATTTCTTTAGAGAATTCGAAGGACAGGAAGTATAAAATTACAGGATGGCGGCTAGGATTTTTTCATTTCTGATATACACTCCTACATAAAATAAAAGAAAAAAAGGGAAAAATAAGCCGACGCACTACGAAGGAGTTATGCGCAGTGAAATTGAACACGAATTGATATTCACACCTGTATCGACGGAGAATACAAAACTGTAAACCTCGGCTCCCGATGGATGAATGTCTGAGACTGAAGCGCAATTTCACCGCGCAGCTGGCAAGGATGAACAATATAAACAGATGTCGGCGTTTGAGAGAGGATTTCTGGTTGGGCTCAAAGCAGCCAGCTCGCGTATTCGACGAATCTCTCGACATTTGAATTAAGAGCTACGGCACTACTCGACGATGTTAGCAGAAATGAGGCAAATATGGCCAGATACAGCGTGGTTGATTACAAAGACGACAGCGTGTGGGAACCGAGTAAATTTTAGAGAGGCACTCAGAGCCCAGGATTCATCACTATCATCGATCCGACGTGCAACTGGTGCTTCAGTGTCAATAAGTACCATTAACAGGCGACTCACAGAAAGGGGACTGTGCTCATGGAGCGTTTTGCTCCGTCTATCATTGACCACTGTACACAGGCCCGTTTGCGGTGATGTCGGACACATTCAGGCTGGAATCTCATTAACTGGAACAGAATTATAAACGTTATTTTCCGCGGACCTTATCACATTCATTAAAATTGTCCTGGGTTTGTGACCGCATTGTCAGTATACACACATAAAAATGTTTTGCATCACCCCGGTTTCCAGAACTTTTGAAGATAGATGTTGACTGTGGATATTGTATCACAGACACAGTCCGTTTGACTGTTCAGAGATGTCACTAAACCCGTCCAGAGATGTAAACAACCATGCACGAGCAGCGCATATTAGACGGAGGGGGTTCGACAGC